>NC_080387.1:5596700-6310462 GCF_028751815.1 Salvia miltiorrhiza | reverse complement strand
GATATCCTCCTCATTGGCAACAATGTTGAGCTATTATCGGACATAAAGAAGTGGTTATCCGAACAGTTTCAAATGAAAGACTTAGGAGATGCAGCGTACATCCTGGGGATCAAGGTCGTTCGTGATCGCCAGAAAAGGATGTTGAGCTTATCTCAAGCGTCTTACATTGATACTGTGATTGCTCGTTTTAGCATGCAAAATGCCAAGAAAGGCTTGCTACCTTTTAGACATGGCATTCCTCTGTCTAAGGACATGTGTCCTAAGACGCCTAGTGAGGTTGAGGAGATGAGGAAGATACCCTATGCTTCCGCCGTAGGTAGCCTCATGTATGCGATGCTATGCACGAGACCTGATATTTGCTATGTCGTTGGCATGGTTGCAAGATATCAGTCGAACCCTGGACCAGGACACTGGACTGCGGTAAAGCATATTCTCAAGTACCTGAAACGGACTCGAGATTATAGGCTAGTTTACCAGTCAGACAGTCTATTTCCTTTGGGTTACAGCGATTCGGATTTCCAGGCTGACCGGGATGAGAAGAGATCTACCTCTGGTTATGTGTTTACCTTGGGAGGTGGAGCCGTATCATGGCGGAGTGCAAAGCAGAAGTGCATTGCAGACTCCACCATGGAAGCCGAGTATGTAGCTGCTTCGGAAGCTGCTAAGGAGGCTGTATGGTTCCGGAACTACCTCTTGGATCTAGGAGTGGTCCCTAATTTGCCTAAGAGTATCATAATTTATTGTGATAACTCGGGTGCAGTGGCAAATTCTAAGGAACCCAGGAGCCACAAGGCGTCAAAACACATAGAGAGAAAGTACCACATCATACGAGAAATCGTAAACAGAGGAGATGTGCTAGTAGAAAAGATTGATACATTGGAGAACCTAGCTGATCCTTTCACGAAAAGCTTACCGCAAAAGACCTATGAGAAGCATGCTCGAGGGATGGGATTGCGGTTGATGCCACCCACTTAGAGAAAAACTTTCAGTATAAGTGGGAGAGATGAAGTGAAGTTTTGTAATAGCTAGTATTTAGACACATTGTATACTAAAAGTTTTGCTTTAGTATAAGTGGGAGATTGTTGGATTTGTATACTGAAAGCAAGAACTTTATGCTTGTATACAATGATTCCTGTTATTCACTATTCTTATCTCCTATCTGATTGTGTTCATGATTGCATATGTATGTTCTTTATCTCTGTATAAGTAGATTATATGGTGTGTTGTAGATCACAGAAGACCATATAATTGGAATAACCTTAAGAGATATAATATGATCACAGCCGAAATAACTCAAGGACAAGTTATTGGTTTAGGCTGCAGTATAGATGGAAGTAGTTTGTCTTGGCTACTTGTCTATACTGGTACGTCATTACGTATTGATAGGACCAACAGTTGAGATGTATTCTTCTATCTGACTTAAGTGAAGAATCAAGATCTCGGTGACTCATAAATCTTAATACTAATAAGTATTCAGATATATATGTTAATTCGTATATCACTTTGACTTACTATGGGCGAGAGTTAAATACTAACTCGAGTACTCTGTATCTTGGGTGATAGCGGTTAATATATGATATTTGATTATCTGTATTAGTACCCGTATCCGGTATAGGATAATGACATCCCCTTAAGGAGCTCAATAAGGTTTATTACGCTAAACCCTGCAGGTTGATTAAGTTCAGGCGTAATAATAAAGATTGAGTGGTACTGCTTAAGGAATTATTAAGAGATTAATTAATTTAAGCTGTTAGAGCTCTAATTAATTAATGGATGTTGGATATTTTAAATACGGAGATTTAATAAGTCTAAATACAAGCCCCGACTCATCACCGACAATAAAGGGGTAAGTCAGTATCGGTTCTCTAGTGGAATGAACTGATATTTATAAATTAATTATGGTCTGGGCTGACCATAGATAAATTAATTTATTTGAGGCCCATCTTTATTCCTTGTATCTGGTCCCTGGGCTGGCCCAATGTCTCCTAGCCCAAGTAGGGCAGAAGTCGCCTATCACAAAGAAAGAAGCGCCCCCTACGTATTTTATTATTATAAAATACAGCTGTCAGCTCTCAGGAAAATACACTGATAAAAATTAGGGTTTTTGAGAGCAGAGGGAGGCGCAGAAACGTGAGTGATCTTTCTGCCTTGGGAATTTCCATAGCTCGTTGTCCATCCAACGTTGGGAATTGAGCGAGATACAGTCGAGAAGATCAGAGCTGGAGTCAGATTCTTTCGACACGATCATCAACAGTTTGTGCATCCGATTCTCAAGTAAGTTTTTCCTAACACCTGTGTGCAGCTGTTAAATTCATAGGAGCATGTTAGGATTTAATCGTTGTATGATAAATTAATAATAACCAAGAAACGATCATCGGGCAAAGTGGAACGTTAATTCAATTTAATATTCCTTCACTTCCATCTATACTGCAGCCTAAACCAACGACTTGTCCTAGAGTCATTTCGACTGAGATCATTTTTATATCTCTTAAGGTTATTCCAATTATATGGTCTTCTGTGATCTACAACACACCATATAATCTACTTATATAGAGATAAAGAACATACATATGCAATCATGAACGCAATCAGATAGGAGATTAAATAGTGAACACAGGAATCATTGTATACAAGTATAAAACGTTCTTGCTTTCAGTATACAAATCCAACAATCTCTGTTGGGAACCTTGTGGAATATCCTAACCCTTGTTTTGATGATACCAAAATTCATAGGGCTTAGATGTAATAGACTAGAATCGTTTTTGAACTCAAGTGTTAGAGTTCGTTTCTAGTTAGTTGCGGTGTCAAAGACTGAAGACTGAAGAATGAAGACTGAAGACTGAAGACTGGAGTTACCAACTGAAGTATCAGTTGAAGAATCAGTTGAAGACTGATTATTTAATGCGCGCCATAGACTGATACTAAAGTCAAGTATCAGTTGAACATTCCTCCTAGGACTGATCTTCCAACGTTCAGAGGAAGCCACGTACGCTCAAGTACAGCCGCATTAAATGCAGAGATATCTCAATATCTTATCTCTGCAGAGGTCATTCCTATCTGGTGGTTACTTTTCAGAGATGTCACATCTCCTGTCGATCAAAGAGAGCCGTTTCCACACAGACAAGGAACCTCGAAGATTGAAGCCTCAGCCCAAATTCGAATTGCTCTCCAACGGAAGAAATCTTGAGGACGATTTACGCCAACGGATCTATTCAAGAATTCTCCAACAAATAGCGCTCGAGGATCACTTCAAATCTTCACCGATTCAACAACATAAGCTGAAGCTCTGCCGAAATAGCTACTCAGCCCAAAGCTTAAACCGCTCAAAGCTTGAATCGAAGAAGAGAATTCCAAAGCCAAAATCAGTCACTGCTGATTACAAACATTCTCTTAGACCCTAGGCATATATTCTGTGTACTCAGAAGCCAAAGGTCAAACTTGCTTCAAAGAACTTGTTCTTTGTATGTATAGTTGGCACTCGTTTAAACCTCTCCCCCATAAGAGTGTTTGAGTGATTCGGAGATTCAGGAAGGTACTCTGAACTCTGAAAGAGAAGTCTGAGCACGAGGTGTGCTTAGCAGGGAAATCCTACGCGAGTTGTGTAGGTGCTGAAATCCTATACGAGGTGTGTAGGTAGAGAAACCCTACGCAAGGTGTGTAGGTGCTGAAGAGAGTTTATCTTCAGTTCACGGTTTGCAGTGCACCAGGCAAGCACTTGCGGAGTGGATTGTTGGTCTGATCAACCAGCCGTGGATGTAGGAAAGAGTTTTTCCGAACCACGTAAAAGTCTCTGTGTTGTTTACAGCTTTCAGTTTTACATTCTTAACTGTGTTATTTCAATTGATAAAACTGAACACTGACTAACTGCTAGAGAAACCTTAATCCAACTATCTGCTCCACCGAGGCTATTTGAAACTATGTTTAATTTCCGCTGCATGTGATATCAATCTGACTGAACTATCCTCTGATAGTAAGGAAGAGTGATATCATCTCTATTTTAGCAAACACGACTGAAGCCCTTACGTGGATCAGTTAAGTTCTTGTGACTTAACTGATAACTCTTTACTGAAGAGCTTTCAGTATCAGTCGTCAACCCTGTTGGTCAAAACTAATTTCGGTTAAACAGGTGTCTGGTTTGCTTGTAAAGTTTTTTTTCTATCTCTGACTGAGATCCCTCTGATTGAGGTTGGTAGATAGACCAAAAATAGCCTATAGGTGTATTCCCCCCCCCATACACCTATTCGAGACCCCCCGGACCTAACAATCTCCCACTTATACTAAAGCAAACTTTTAGTATACAATGTGTCTAAATACTAGCTATTACAACACTATCACTTCTCCTACTTATACTGAAAGTTTTCCTAAGTGGGTGGCATTAACCGCAATCCCATCCCTCGAGCATGCTTGTCGTAGGCCTTCTGCAGTAAACTCTTCGTGAAAGGATCAGCTAAGTTCTCCAAAGTATTGATCTTCTCAACCAGTACATCTCCTCTGTGTACGATTTCTCGTATGATGCGGTACTTTCTCTCTATGTGTTTGGTCGCCTTGTGGGTCCTGGGTTCCTTAGAATTTGCCACTGCACTCGAGTTATCACAATAAATTATGATACTCTTAGGCAAATTAGGTACCACTCTTAGATCCAAGAGGTAGTTCCGAAACCATACAACTTCTTTAGCAGCTTCAGAAGCAGCTACATATTCGGCTTCCAAGGTGGAGTCTGCAATGCACTTCTGCTTTGCACTCCGCCATGATACGGCTCCACCTCCCAAGGTAAACACATAACCAGAGGTAGATCTCTTCTCATCCCGGTCAGCCTGGAGTTAGACTGTCTGACTGGTAAACTAGTCTATAGTCTCGAGTCCTTTTCAGGTACTTGAGAATATGCTTTACCGCAGTCCAGTGTCCTGGTCCAGGGTTTGACTGATATCTCGCAATCATGCCAACGACATAGAAAATATCAGGTCTCGTGCAAAACATCACATACATGAGGCTACCTACAGCGGAAGCATATGGTACCTTCCTCATTTCCTCAACCTCACTAGGCATCTTAGGACACATGTCCTTAGACATAGGAATGCCATGTCTGAAAGGTAGCAACCATTTCTTGGCAGTTTGCATGCTAAAACGAGCAATCACAGTATCAATGTAGGACGCTTGAGATAAGCTCAAAATCCTTTTCTGGCGATCACGAACAACCTTGATCCCCAGGATGTACGCTGCATCTCCTAAGTCCTTCATTTGAAACTGTTCGGATAACCACTTCTTTATGTCCGATAATAGCGCCACATTGTTGCCAATAAGGAGGATATCATCTACATAAAGTGCAAGGAAAACCACGTCACCATTAGCATCTAAACGGTACACGGAACTTTCGTTCTCACAACGAGTAAAGTGAAAAGGTTTCATCATAATCTATACTCTGTTCCTGGGTATAGCCTTTCGCCACCAGTCTGGCTTTAAAAGCCACGACTTCGCCATCCGAATCTCTTTTTCTCTTGTATACCCACCTACTACCTATGGCCAAGAAGTCATCTGGTAATTTAGTTTTCTCGTATACATCCATAGCAGTCATGGATTCTATTTCAAAAACCATGGCGTCGTACCAAGAATCTGCATCTATATCTTCCATCGCTTGTCTAAAGTTGTCAGGGTCGATATCCTTTTGTTTATCAACAGGAAGAAGATCCGAAGATTTTCCCAAGAACATGAATCGATCGGGTTGGACGATAACCCTCCCACTACGACGAAGCGGTGGTGGTACAGCTGTGACAATGGTTTGTGCAGTGTCCTGTGGTGCATTCACTTGCACACTTGGCTGGGGTGATGGAATCGCCTGTCCATTGCCTTCGATTTCTTGAAGGACAATCTCGAACTTAGACTTGTGTTTATCTATATAATCCTGTTCCAAGAATCGTGCGTTGGTGCTAACAACCACTTTCTGATCCTTAGGATTATAGAAATAACCACCTTTCGTTTCCCTTGGATATCCTACAAACAACATTACTTCGCATCTAGGCTCCAATTTCTTTGCCTCTTTGTCAAACACGTATGCAGGACAACCCCATACCTTTATATGATGCAAGCTGGGCTTTCGCCCAGACCATAATTCGGTAGGAGTCTTAGGCACATACTTGGACGGTACTAGATTCAGCAAGTAAGCCGTTGTTTCCAAGGCATATCCCCAAAACGAAATAGGCAACGATGCATAACTCATCATTGATCGTACCATTTCCAAAAGAGTTATATTTCTTCTCTCCGCTATACCATTCTATTGGGGAGTACCCGGTGCAGTCAATTGGGATGTAATCCCAAAATCTGACAAGTATTGCTTAAACTCGTTTCGAGGTATTCGCCACCGCGATCAGACCGCAATGACTTGATAGATTTACCCAATCTCTTCTCCACTTCCGCCTTGAATTCTTTGAATTTCTCAAAGCATTCAGATTTGTGTTGAAGTAAGTAAATATACCCATATCTTGAGTAATCGTCAATGAAAGTGACGAAATACTCATACCCTCCACGAGCTTTTGTGGACATCGGTCCACACAAGTCAGAGTGAATCAATTCCAACACATGTGAGGCCCTATTCCCCTTTGCCTTAAAAGGCCTTGCCGTCATCTTTCCTTCTATACAGGATTCACAGGTTCTAAAAGGAACAGCTTGAAAGTCTTTCAAAATTCCATTCGACACGAGCCTTTGGATCCTGTTTAGATTGATGTGGCCTAATCTTAGGTGCCAAAAATGTGTATATTGTTCATGAGAAAAATGTTTCCTTTTATTTGGATTTGGACAAATTTGTAATGTAGACGCAACATGAACAGAGTTATTAATTGGACATGTAATAGTATAGAGAGAGTTGTTCAAAATTCCGGAACAAATAATCATGTTATTTTTCATGATAGAAACACCTCTATCAAAAGTAACTGAATATCCATCCAAAAATAACTTTGAAACAGAAATTATGTTCCGCCGAAACTCCGGCACATATAAAATATCTCTCAAAACTAAAATGTCATCACCAAAACATAAAGATAAATCTCCAATTGCAACAGCTGTGACCTTCGACGCGTTGCCCATGGAGATGGTGATCTCATCACTTCCCAGCTCCCTTGTCAGCTTGAAGCCCTGCAAGGTGTAACAAACATGGTCAGTTGCCCCCGTATCCACTACCTAAGAATGAGTAGAAAACAAAGCTAAACATGTTTCAGTTACTAAAACTTGTGACGTACCTTGTCCATTTGCTTTGAGCACCGGACAATCTTTCTTCCAATGCCCAGTCTGCCGCACTTGAAGCACTTTCCCTTTCCCGTTGGCTTCTTCACGCCGCCGGTAGGGCCACCCACTTTGCTACTCCCACTAGCTTTCTTGCCTCTCTTGCCCTTCGGACCTTTCCACTTCTTTTTCCCGCCTTTCGACGAAGAAGCAAATCCCTTGGCAGCGACAAGTACCTCTTTCCCGTTTCCCATGACTCCCTCTGCCATAACTAGAGCATTCAGCAACTCGTTAAGAGTATAGTTGGCCTTGCTCATAATGGCATTGAGACGGAAGTTCTCAAAAGTCTTGGGGAGAGTATTCAGGATGATAATGACTTTGACATCCCCTTCGATACCTCCTCCGAGTAACTCGAGCCTATCAAAAAGATTTATCATGTGCATGACATGCTCGTGTACAGAACTGCCCTCGCTTATCTTACATGCTAAGATTTCTCTCATTATGTTAAAGCGAGCAGATCTCTCGGACTCCCCATAAACTTCAGTGAGGTTCAACATGATGTCAGCCGCGTCATTCATGACCTGATGCTGGAGTAGCAAAGTTTGTGACATAGTCGTCATAATATAGCAAACACAAAACAGCAGGCAAAGAGCATAAAGGATTAACACCACTACATGCAAAGAACAGAATAAAAGAAAAACATTCTTCGTGACCCATTCGTGGAATCCCAATTCTAATCTATTACATTTAAAACAGAAAAGAAAAACTCAAAAAATGTAAACACTGCTCGAAACAGCTCCATCAGGCCCGTCTTTGAAAACTAGGGTTTAAGAACCCCTAGCGTTTGCTTCGAGATACGTGCGCTACTTCCTTCGCAGCCTTGGCAAAAACAGAGCAGCGACAGGTTCTGGCAAGAGCAGAGACCGCTCAAAAGACAGAGCAGAGACTGCTCAAAGCCATAGCAGAGACCGCCGCTGGCAGAGCAGAGCTCGCAGCCAGAGCAGAGCTCACTGCCAGAGCAGAGCTCAAAGGCAGAGCAGAGCTCACTGCCAGAGCAGAGCTCACTGCCAGAGCAGAGCTCAGAATGCTCAGAGTTAGAGCCGAACTCAGGCTGCCCAGAGCCAGAGCCGAAGCCCAAAGTGCTCAGAACCAGAACCAACTCCAGAGGGAGAGCGCAGCAGCTCTGAAGCCAGAGTGCAGCAGTTCGGAAGCTAGAGTGCAGCACAGCCTGAAACCTGTTCATCCACTCCAAAAACCTATTCTTCGTTCTCCGTCTGATCGTCATCGTTTGCGTCTCATTTTACCATATTTACAGATTACAGCCGAACAACAAAAACAACGGAAGTCCTAATCTAACCACGGATTTTCTCGTGGTGGAAAAATAATTACAACGTCAAAAACGACGTATCCCATGAATCAACAGACCACGAAGAACAGCAGCAGCAAAACAAAAAAAAAAACAACGCATATTATTAATCGTACGTGAATTAACTGACAGAGCCAAGAAAAGCAATCCATGCTCTGATACCAATTGAAGGATTATAGCCCCAATAGGACCGTTTCTCGGATATCTTAATTCACCACACAACGATTAATCTCTAACATGCTCCTATGAATTTAAGTGCTGCACATTGGAGTTAGAAACACTTACTTGAGAATTGTATGCATAGGCTGTCGATGATTGAGTTGAAAGACTCCAGTTCTGATCTTCTAAATTGTATCCCGCTCAACTTTCACCGTTGGATGGACAACGAGCTGTGTGAGTTCCTAAGGAGAAATTAGCCTACTCAAAGTTGCGCCCCTCTGCTGCTCTCTCGAAACCCTACGTATCATGTATTTCTTCCTGAGAGCTGACAGCTGTATTTAAACACAAAATACAGTCCTAGGGCACCAGGAACTGTGATAGGCGAAAATTCTCCTACTAGGGCAAAGGAGACTTTGGGCCAGTCTAGGGACCAGATACAAGGAATAAAGATGGGCCTCTAATGAATTAATTTCTATGATCAGCCCAGATCATAATTAATTCATAAGTATTAATTCATTCCACTAGAGAATCAATACTGACTTACCCCTTTATTGCCGGTGATGAGTCGGGGCTTGTATTTAGACTTATTAAATCTCCGTATTTAAAATATCCGATATCCATTAATTAATTAGAGCTCTGACAGCTTAAATTAATTAATCTCTTTGTAATCCTTAAGCAGTACCACTCAAACTTTACTATTGCGTCTGAACTTAATCAACCTGTAGGGTTTAACGCAATAAACCTTGTTGAGCTCCTTAAGGGGATGTCATTATCCTATACCGGATACGGGTACTAATACAGATAATCAAATATCATATATTGACCACTATCACCCAAGATACTGAGTACTCAAGTTACTATATAACTCTCACCCATAGTAAGTCAAAGTGATATACGAATCAACATATATATTTGAAATCTTATTAGTATTAAGATTCTATTAAGTCACCGAGATCTTGATTCTTCACTTATGTCAGATAGAAGAATACATCTCACTTTGATCCTATCAATACGTTATGACGTACCAATATAAACAAGTAGTCAAGACAAACTCTTTCCATCTATACTGCAGCCTAAACCAACGACTCGTTCAAGAGTCATTTCGGTTGTGATCATTTTTATATCTCTTAAGGTTATTCCAATTATATGGTCTTCTGTGATCTACAACACACCATATAATCTACTTATATAGAGATAAAGAACATACATATGCAATCATGAACACAATCAGATAGGAGATTAAATAGTGAACATAAGAATCATTGTATACAAGCATAAAACGTTCTTGCTTTCAGTATACAAATCCAACACTTGATTCAGAGGTTAACAAATATAGGTAGAGTGGAAATGGAGGTAACCTTGATGTTGATGATCTTGTTGGTAAAACCTTGTTTCTGCAGAATTGAGGTTGGATATAAGAAAATAAATTCTGGAATTAATGGGGAGATAGCAAAAAAAATCAATTACCTCTTTCTTGATTTGGAAATTGTTTTGAAAACTTGAAGGAACCGTGAGTGTAGAATGTAGATTAGGGAGATGGTGTGAGAGAGAGAAAAAATTTAGCTTAATAAGAAAGCTAAAGGCAAGTGGATAAGATTTGGCTTATTGAGTAAGATAAAAGAGGAATATGTTTGGCTTAATAAAGAAGCTAAAATGTGTGGATAAAGATAATAGGATATTTGAGGTTAAATAATTTAATAAGGCAAGCGGGTGATTGTGGAGTAAAATCAAGCAAGTGGGTGGAATTAATAAAATTAAATTCATGAATTCTAATTAAATAAAATTCTTTAATAACGAAAATCCTTGATCACTAAAAATGATAGTGTCCAACTTGAAAACTCAAGATTTCGATGACAAACAAGGATAAATGTTACTCATATAAATATACTCAAAATCAGGAACAACATTCTATGCAACACCTTTGTGTGAAATCCTTAAAATATATATATTGGGCTCATATTATATACATTGAGCACTTCCTTCAAATTCAAAAGACTAATTTTTTTTTTAACAAAAAGCTTTTGAAAATAATTTTGTTGGAATTAAAATGAATCTTTTTTTTTTTATCCGGCGTGAATCACCTTAATCTAAGTTCAAAATAAATTCTAAACTTAATAGAAATAGGCGGGGTATTACATCCCTCCCTCCTTATAAAAATTTCGTCCTCGAAATTTCATATCAGGGTCATCTAGTTTAGAACACTAGGCATTCATTTCATTCAGCTTTTATGCGGCATTGAAAATACACATGACCTTAACTTTCTAATAGCTCGACATCGTTCTTCAACCAGAAATTTTCTCCAAAATCTGGTACGTCATTATGCCGTGGAACTCATCTTCTCTTTTCTTGGGGATTGGAGCGAGATCTTCTTTCGCAACAAAGTATTGTAGCTCTGACTTGAGTAAGTCTATCAATTCTAGGATTACGTCAAATTCTATCGTAGAAATAACACGCGAGTCTATCTGAATGTTCCAGCGCCTATATCGAGCTATGAGTTCGAGATAACGTCCTTACCATCCGGTTTTCCACCGTCAGTTGTCCTAACTTTTAAAGTCGTTTCAGACGATTGTAACGTCAATTATTGTTTCTTAAGGGCATAGGCCCTAGCGTATCGTGGTTGTCCCTGGTATCCTCTAGGACTTTGGTTCTGTCGCTGCCGGTTTCCGGGAGTTTGTTGTTATGGCGTTCCTCCTCTTTTCTTTGGGCATGCTGAAGCAAAATGCCCAGGTTCCCCGCGGTAATAACAAACATTTCTTCCCTTTATACATTCCCCTAAATGGGGTTTCCGACACTTTGGGCAAGGTGGTGGAGTCATAGCTTGCGGCTGTTTGTTCTGGTGCTGATTCGGATTTTGATTAGCAACCCATGGTTTCTTCCTACTTTCATTTCCAGAGTTCCCCCCAGTTCCCTCAATCCATTTCCTTTTTTCTTTACTACCATCTTGAGGTGGCACAAATCCAGACTGTCCGGGAGCTTTTCCTTTCTCTCTTGCCAGCAGTGATTCAATGGTGAGGGCTTTGCTCAATGTTTGTGCATACGCAAGACCTCCTTAGGTTGCTAAAGAAATCGCTATCTCATGGCGCAATCCATTTCTGAATTTTTCTGCACGCTTCTCATCAGTGTCCACCAACGTCGGAGCATATCTTGATAGTTGATTGAAGGCCCTGTCGTACTCAGTCACTGTCCCAGCCCTCTGCTTCAGATTCCAGAACTCGTTATGATTCTTCTGTCTATAGCATCCTGGTATGTACTTCTCATATAACTCAATCTTAAAATCTTCCCAAGTGAAATTTTCCCATTGTTCATCCGTCGTCGTGCGTCTGACTGACTCCCACCAGAAATCGACTTCGTCCACTAGTTGGTAAATTGCACAAGTTACTTTATCTTCGTCATCGCAACGGATGTAGCTGAAAATTTGCTCCACTACCCTAACCCATTTCTCGGCATCCGCGGGATCGCCCAGTCCATCAAAAGTCGAAGGCTTTTCCTTGCGAAACTTTTCTTCAGCAGTACGATTTGGTGCTACTTGTTGGATTGGCTCTTCAGGGATGAATCTCCTGCCGCGTCCACGACCACGACCACGTCCTTGTCCGCGTCCTCTCGGTGCACCTTCCATTCTGATTTACGAACGATATCAACACACTAGTGAGACTCACTCTGCATATGAACATACTTAGATATATACAAGATATATCGCTTCTATGGTGTAACCATGTGAAAGACTAGTTCTATGTAGGAACAAATCTTAACTGAAGTGGATCCTTAAACTCATGACATTTCTTCTACGTTGTAACATCTCTATGTTAAACGTTGCTATCTTATCATTCCTTACTTAAATCGATCAAACGGCGCTATCACGACTAACATTTCTAAAGTATCATTGGGTAGTACTCGAACGGTTTGTAAGAGGACTCATCATTCAAATCGTATAGGCTGTGAAAACCTAAAACGATTACATAAATCTTTTTATTCATTCAATCATTTGTTTCTTTTTGAAACCTTAAAACATTTGGACAATAAATGTCCCTTTCATGAAAACTTTTCTCAAGTCGGAAAGATTTAGGAAATCTAAGTCGATCTTAAATTCATTGATTCGTTAAGGGCTCGGGTAGTCCCAAACACGACATACATACATTGGTTATATGAGTCAGAGACTCAAAATAACAATATGAAAGCGACAAGCAATTCATACGACATCATTCAGTGAAAGCACGCACTTCTTGAAAACTCTCAAAATATATCTAATAACTTTGAAACTTTTAAATCGTACCTTTTTCTTGTGGCAGTGTGACGGCGAGCTGAGGGTCAACAAATTTTCTTAGAAGTCTAGAGGTACTAATCTAGACTTGACATTAAAAGCTTTTGGTTATCAGAGACATGAAAGAAAACTTATGCTTTGATATCATTCTGTCACACCCCAATTCTTGAAAAATTAACTATAACTGGGGAACGACTCATCATTAAATTGAACAAGGGAAAAACCTTGAGAAATTCGAATAAAAGGAATAACAATCGGGCATCGCCCCTTTGGATGAAGAAAGATAAATATCCAATTGATACAAATCAATCAACAAACACAACAACTTCAGGATCATAAGTTTAGTTTCATGTTTCAGATAACCAACATTCATCAATCAAAATACTTGAGAGTCGAATGTCTAGGCTCAACAAAAGATATCGAATAGGGTCATAACATAAAGGTCTTAAGTTAAGGAAACAAAAGACAATTAAAGGTTAATACTACAGCGGAAGTCAAAACACGGAGTTGAACTATAGCCTCAGCTCTCCACGTCAACACCAGCCATCTTGAAAAATATTTGAAAATATTTGGGCTAACTACTAATATACTTAGTGGGCTGCAACTTTTAAAATATTTCATAATTCGTAAGAGCAGTTTATCCAATCATTCATGACATAACTTAGAAGGTTTTAAAGTAAAAGAACTTCTAAACATGTTAAAACATTTCATTTTATTAGCGCGCCATTGTCACACTCTGTTTAGTTACTCGCTGTGATATCAAACCTTTTAGCCACCGACGTACCGCTTTTTCCCATAACAATTGCCATGAGGATGTAACTCAGACAAGTTGAATTGACCTCGGGACGCTACCCAGGCAGGCCTTACATGATACATGCTCCGGAACACATCCAACCAAGCACCCTTATAACGCCTCTTACATGAATTAGTGCCCGATGGAGATCAACCCACCGAAACAACTAACAAGTGTACACAATTCTCAAACAACGTGTTAGGTCATAAGAGAATCTCGATCGATCCATGAATTGTGAGCCTTAAACATAACAGAGCGCACAAAAATATTTATTGGATAAACAATTTTCAATTCATGAAACATTTAGAGCTTAATAACTCAAGCATACATTTGAAAAATAAGCCCACGTGATTAGGCAAAGCCTGTCGTTTATCTTATCTTTGAACCGAAATAGCAGTCTTAGTCCTCACGATCCAAAAAGCCTACAAGAAGTCTATAATCTTAATAGGTCTCCTGAATCTAATCTTAAACCATGGTAAAGTGTTTAACATCTTATAATTCACTTAGCCGGGTTTTTCAAAATTTAATGGATAAATAATTGAAAACAATTCTCTTGAGTTAAGAACACCAACAATATTCTTACTCGACTTTCTTTTGTAATTGGAATTATAAATAACCAATTAAATCATGATGCAATGCATGACTCATTTCATACTTAAGCATATAATAAGTGTTTACTTAAAATATGCACAAACCCAATGAGTAAAGCCCAGCTGTTTTAAAAGAAAAAAGGCCCAACACGTAAGCCCAAAACCCATCCCCCCCTACGCTCCTCTACTCTCCAAGCTCTGTTCTGCCCCTCTCGCCCTCTGCACTGCCCCTCTCATCCTATGCTCTGCCCCTCGTTATCCCAGCGCTGTTACCCCAGCGCTGCTCTCCAAGCAACCAAGCACACACAACACCATAAGCTTCTTTACCGCATCTGCTTCACTGACGAACAGCAGCAGCCATTAGGCCACTACCGCCGCCGATCTCTCTGTCTCTATTTGTCTCCCTTTCATTTTTCCCCTTTTATTTTATAATAACCCTAATTACTATGTCTTTCTCCCCTTCTCTCTGGTTTTAGGCAGAAATAGGAAAAGGCGGCCCTGCCGCCGCCGCCGCCATCGCCGGCTGCTGAGCAGCCGCCGGCTGCTCCGCTCTTCCTCTCTCATTTCGGACAGCACACACACACATAGAGAAACAAACCCCCAAATTTCAGTTCAAGATTCACAATAGCATAGATCAGGCTTTTTCTTTAAAAACTGTTCTTTCCATTCATTTCTAAAAACAACTGATTGTACATGTAAAAGATTAGAACATATAGTATGTGTGTGTGTGTATATTGCTGTGGTTCTTTGTTCTTGATTCAAAGGTTAACAAATTAGGTAGAGTGGAAATGGAGGTAACCTTGATGTTGGTGATCTTGTTGGTAAAACCATGTTTCTGCAGAATTGAGGTTGGATATAAGAAAATAAATTCTGGAATTAATGGGGAGATAACAAAAAAAAAAATCAATTACCTCTTTCTTGATTTGGAAATTGTTTTGAAAACTTGAAGGAACCGTGAGTGTAGAGTGTAGATTAGGGAGATGGTGTGTGAGAGAGAAAAAATTTAGCTTAATAAGAAAGCTAAAGGCAAGTGGATAAGATTTGGCTTATTGAGTAAGATAAAAGAGGAATATGTTTGGCTTAATAAAGAAGCTAAAATGTGTGGATAAGGATAATAGGATATTTGAGGTTAAATAATATAATAAGGCAAGTGGGTGATTGTGGAGTAAAATCAAGCAAGTGGGTGGAATTAATAAAATGAAATTCATGAATTCTAATTAAATAAAATTCTTTAATAATGAAAATCCTTGATCACTAAAAATGATAGTGTCCAACTTGAAAACTCAAGATTTCGATGACAAACAAGGATAAATGTTACTCATATAAATATACTCAAAATCAGGAACAACATTCTATGCAACACCTTTGTGTGAAATCCTTAAAATATATATATTGGGCTCATATTATATACATTGAGCACTTCCTTCAAATTCAAAAGACTAATTTTTTTTTTAACAAAAAGCTTTTGAAAATAATTTTGTTGGAATTAAAATGAATCTTTTTTTTTTATCCGGCGTGAATCACCTTAATCTAAGTTCAAAATAAATTCTAAACTTAATAGAAATAGGCGGGGTATTACATCCCTCCCTCCTTATAATAATTTCGTCCTCGAAATTTCATATCAGGGTCATCTAGTTTAGAACACTAGGCATTCATTTCATTCAGCTTTTATGCGGCATTGAAAATACACATGACCTTAACTTTCTAATAGCGCGACATCGTTCTTCAACCAGAAAGTTTCTCCAAAATCTGGTACGTCATTATGCCGTGGAACTCATCTTCTCTTTTCTTGGGGATTGGAGCGAGATCTTCTTTCGCAACAAAGTATTGTAGCTCTGACTTGAGTAAGTCTATCAATTCTAGGATTACGTCAAATTCTATCGTAGAAATAACACGCGAGTCTATCTGAATGTTCCAGTGCCTATATCGAGCTATGAGTTCGAGATAACGTCCTTACCATCCGGTTTTCCACCGTCAGTTGTCCTAACTTTTAAAGTCGTTTCAGACGATTGTAACGTCAATTCTTGTTTCTTAAGGGCATAGGCCCTAGCGTATCGTGGTTGTCCCTGGTATCCTCTAGGACTTTGGTTCTGTCGCTGCCGGTTCCCGGGAGTTTGTTGTTATGGCGTTCCTCCTCTTTTCTTTGGGCATGCTGAAGCAAAATGCCCAGGTTCCCCGCGGTAATAACAAACATTTATTCCCTTTATACATTCCCCTAACTGGGGTTTCCGACACTTTGGGCAAGGTGGTGGAGTCATAGCTTGCGGCTGTTTGTTCTGGTGCTGATTCGGATTTTGATTAGCAACCCATGGTTTTTTCCTACTTTCATTTCCAGAGTTCCCCCCAGTTCCCTCAATCCATTTCCTTTTTTCTTTACTACCATCTTGAGGTGGCACAAATCCAGACTGTCCGGGGGCTTTTCCTTTCTCTCTTGCCAGCAGTGATTCAATGGTGAGGGCTTTGCTCAATGTTTGTGCATACGCAAGACCTCCTTAGGTTGTTAAAGAAATCGCTATCTCATGGCGCAATCCATTTCTGAATTTTTCTGCACGCTTCTCATCAGTGTCCACCAACGTCGGAGTATATCTTGATAGTTGATTGAAGGCCCTGTCGTACTCAGTCACTGTCCCAGCCCTCTGCTTCAGATTCCAGAACTCGTTATGCTTCTTCTGTCTATAGCATCCTGGTATGTACTTCTCATATAACTCAATCTTAAAATCTTCCCAAGTGAAATTTTCCCACTGTTCATCCGTCGTCGTGCGTCTGACTGACTCCCACCAGAAATCGACTTCGTCCACCAGTTGGTAAATTGCACAAGTTACTTTATCTTCGTCATCGCAACGGATGTAGCTGAAAATTTGCTCCACTACCCTAACCCATTTCTCGGCATCCGCGGGATCGCCTAGTCCATCAAAAGTCGAAGGCTTTTCCTTGCGAAACTTTTCTTCAGCAGTACGATTTGGTGCTACTTGTTGGATTGGCTCTTCAGGGATGAATCTCCTGCCGCGTCCACGACCACGACCACATCCTTGTCCGCGTCCTCTCGGTGCACCTTCCATTCTGATTTACGAACGATATCAACACACTAGTGAGACTCACTCTGCATATGAACATACTTAGATATATACAAGATATATCGCTTCTATGGTGTAACCATGTGAAAGACTAGTTCTATGTAGGAACAAATCTTAACTGAAGTGGATCCTTAAACTCATGACATTTCTTCTACGTTGTAACATCTCTATGTTAAACGTTGCTATCTTATCATTCCTTACTTAAATCGATCAAACGGCGCTATCACGACTAACATTTCTAAAGTATCATTGGGTAGTACTCGATCGGTTTGTAAGAGGACTCATCATTCAAATCGTATAGGCTGTGAAAACCTAAAACGATTACATAAATCTTTTTATTCATTCAATCATTTGTTTCTTTTTGAAACCTTAAAACATTTGGACAATAAATGTCCCTTTCATGAAAACTTTTCTCAAGTCGGAAAGATTTAGGAAATCTAAGTCGATCTTAAATTCATTGATTCGTTAAGGGCTCGGGTAGTCCCAAACACGACATACATACATTGGTTATATGAGTTAGAGACTCAAAATAACAATATGAAAGCGACAAGCAATTCATACGACATCATTCAGTGAAAGCACGCACTTCTTGAAAACTCTCAAAATATATCTAATAACTTTGAAACTTTTAAATCGTACCTTTTTCTTGTGGCAGTGTGACGGCGAGCTGAGGGTCAACAAATTTTCTTAGAAGTCTAGAGGTACTAATCTAGACTTGACATTAAAAGCTTTTGGTTATCAGAGACATGAAAGAAAACTTATGCTTTGATATCATTCTGTCACACCCCAATTCTTGAAAAATTAACTATAACTGGGGAACGACTCATCATTAAATTGAACAAGGGAAAAACCTTGAGAAATTCGAATAAAAGGAATAACAATCGGGCATCGCCCCTTTGGATGAAGAAAGATAAATATCCAATTGATACAAATCAATCAACAAACACAACAACTTCAGGATCATAAGTTTAGTTTCATGTTTCAGATAACCAACATTCATCAATCAAAATACTTGAGAGTCGAATGTCTAGGCTCAACAAAAGATATCGAATAGGGTCATAACATAAAGGTCTTAAGTTAAGGAAACAAAAGACAATTAAAGGTTAATACTACAGCGGAAGTCAAAACACGGAGTTGAACTCTAGCCTCAGCTCTCCACGTCAACACCAGCCATCTTGAAAAACATTTGAAAATATTTGGGCTAACTACTAATATACTTAGTGGGCTGCAACTTTTAAAATATTTCATAATTCGTAAGAGCAGTTTATCCAATCATTCATGACATAACTTAGAAGGTTTTAAAGTAAAAGAACTTCTAAACATGTTAAAACATTTCATTTTATTAGCGCGCCATTGTCACACTCTGTTTAGTTACTCGCTGTGATATCAGACCTTTTAGCCACCGACGTACCGCTTTTTCCCATAACAATTGCCATGAGGATGTAACTCAGACAAGTTGAATTGACCTCGGGACGCTACCCAGGCAGGCCTTACATGATACATGCTCCGGAACACATCCAACCAAGCACCCTTA
This sequence comes from Salvia miltiorrhiza, assembly GCF_028751815.1. Lineage (NCBI taxonomy): Eukaryota > Viridiplantae > Streptophyta > Magnoliopsida > Lamiales > Lamiaceae > Salvia > Salvia miltiorrhiza. The sequence continues at coordinate 6,291,476 of NC_080387.1, read as the reverse complement.
TAACGCCTCTTACATGAATTAGTGCCCGATGGAGATCAACCCACCGAAACAACTAACAAGTGTACACAATTCTCAAACAACGTGTTAGGTCATAAGAGAATCTCGATCGATCCATGAATTGTGAGCCTTAAACATAACAGAGCGCACAAAAATATTTATTGGATAAACAATTTTCAATTCATGAAACATTTAGAGCTTAATAACTCAAGCATACATTTGAAAAATAAGCCCACTTGATTAGGCAAAGCCTGTCGTTTATCTTATCTTTGAACCGAAATAGCAGTCTTAGTCCTCACGATCCAAAAAGCCTACAAGAAGTCTATAATCTTAATAGGTCTCCTGAATCTAATCTTAAACCATGGTAAAGTGTTTAACATCTTATAATTCACTTAGCCGGGTTTTTCAAAATTTAATGGATAAATAATTGAAAACAATTCTCTTGAGTTAAGAACACCAACAATATTCTTACTCGACTTTCTTTTGTAATTGGAATTATAAATAACCAATTAAATCATGATGCAATGCATGACTCATTTCATACTTAAGCATATAATAAGTGTTTACTTAAAATATGCACAAACCCAATGAGTAAAGCCCAGCTGTTTTAAAAGAAAAAAGGCCCAACACGTAAGCCCAAAACCCATCCCCCCCTACGCTCCTCTACTCTCCAAGCTCTGTTCTGCCCCTCTCGCCCTCTGCACTGCCCCTCTCGTCCTATGCTCTGCCCCTCGTTATCCCAGCGCTGTTACCCCAGCGCTGCTCTCCAAGCAACCAAGCACACACAACACCATAAGCTTCTTTACCGCATCTGCTTCACTGATGAACAGCAGCAGCCATTAGGCCACTACCGCCGCCGATCTCTCTGTCTCTATTTGTCTCCCTTTCATTTTTCCCCTTTTATTTTATAATAACCCTAATTACTATGTCTTTCTCCCCTTCTCTCTGGTTTTAGGCAGAAAAAGGAAAAGGCGGCCCTGCCGCCGCCGCCGCCATCGCCGGCTGCTGAGCAGCCGCCGGCTGCTCCGCGCTTCCTCTCTCATTTCGGACAGCACACACACACATAGAGAAACAAACCCCCAAATTTCAGTTCAAGATTCACAATAGCATAGATCAGGCTTTTTCTTTAAAAACTGTTCTTTCCATTCATTTCTAAAAACAACTGATTGTACATGTAAAAGATTAGAACATATAGTATGTGTGTGTGTGTATATTGTTGTGGTTCTTTGTTCTTGTTTCAAAGGTTAACAAATTAGGTAGAGTGGAAATGGAGGTAACCTTGATGTTGGTGATCTTGTTGGTAAAACCATGTTTCTGCAGAATTGAGGTTGGATATAAGAAAATAAATTCTGGAATTAATGGGGAGATAACAAAAAAAAAATCAATTACCTCTTTCTTGATTTGGAAATTGTTTTGAAAACTTGAAGGAACCGTGAGTGTAGAGTGTAGATTAGGGAGATGGTGTGTGAGAGAGAAAAAATTTAGCTTAATAAGAAAGCTAAAGGCAAGTGGATAAGATTTGGCTTATTGAGTAAGATAAAAGAGGAATATGTTTGGCTTAATAAAGAAGCTAAAATGTGTGGATAAGGATAATAGGATATTTGAGGTTAAATAATATAATAAGGCAAGTGGGTGATTGTGGAGTAAAATCAAGCAAGTGGGTGGAATTAATAAAATGAAATTCATGAATTCTAATTAAATAAAATTCTTTAATAATGAAAATCCTTGATCACTAAAAATGATAGTGTCCAACTTGAAAACTCAAGATTTCGATGACAAACAAGGATAAATGTTACTCATATAAATATACTCAAAATCAGGAACAACATTCTATGCAACACCTTTGTGTGAAATCCTTAAAATATATATATTGGGCTCATATTATATACATTGAGCACTTCCTTCAAATTCAAAAGACTAATTTTTTTTTTTTTTTAACAAAAAGCTTTTGAAAATAATTTTGTTGGAATTAAAATGAATCTTTTTTTTTATCCGGCGTGAATCACCTTAATCTAAGTTTAAAATAAATTCTAAACTTAATAGAAATAGGCGGGGTATTACAGGGGCATTAGGGGGTTGACTCGCCGAAGTTCCAGAGAGGAATCGCGGCGGCGAGATTTAGTGAGGAAGAGGGAGCTGGTGGTGGCCATTTGTCGCCGCCGGATCACCGAAAATTCAAATGGAAGAAGGGGCGCCACCCCGATATGTTTGTTGCGTCTGTATGTGAGCGGAGTGGCTGTGTGTGCGTTGAGAGGGAGAACCGAGAGAGAGAAAGAGGCGAGAGAGAGGGAGACGAGTTGAGCGGCTGTGTGTTGAAGGAGAAAAGGGGATGTAGGGTTTGGGCTCAGTTTATTTCCTAAGTTTTAGGCCTGTGGATTGGGCCGAGTTTTTTTTTTTTATTCTGATAGGCCTTATATTATTTTGTTGGATCCGATTTTATTTTATTTAACTTGGGCTGCCCCTATTTTAATCAGTGGGCCAATCTTAAAGGATTTTGGACTGCGAAATTTTTATAAAAATGGGTCTTTGATTTAATTATTTTAAATGGGCTGCCCAATAATTATTAATTAGACTTATAATAAAGTTTGATTAATTATTTTTAAAAGATGATTTGCATAATAATATTATATTATTATTATGTGTATATTTTAAGTATAATTACTTATTATATGTTTAAGCATGAGATGAAATTACATTTGCATTATGCATTAAAAGTATTTACGATTTAAGAAAAAATAAGTAGGGATATTGTTAGTATCCCTAACTCAAGAATTTAGTTTTTAATTATTTATTTATTAAATTTTGAAAACCTGGCTTGGCGAATCATAGGATGTTAAACACTCTCATTAAGACATAAGATTAGCTTCACGAGACCTATTAAGAATAAAATTTCTTGTAGGCTTTGTTGACCTAAGGGGATTAGCACGACTTTCCCGAGACAAGTTATGTGTATGATCTTCGGGCGTTGCCTATCTAGGTGGGCTTACTTTTCAAATGTATAAAGTATGATTGAGTTATTAAGCTCTAAATGTTTCAATGAAATGCAAATTATTCATTCAATAAAATGCAAATTGTTTATCCAATAAAATGTTTATATGCACTCTACTCTGTTTAAGGCTCACAATTCATGGATTAATCGAGGTTCTCTTATGGCCTAACACGTTATTTGAGAATTGTGTATACTTGTTTTCATGTAAGAGGCGTTATAAGGGTGCTTGGATGGATGTGATCCAGAGCATGTATCATTTAAGGCCAGTCTGGGTAGCGTCCCGAGGTCAATTCAACTTGTCTGAGTTACGTCCTCAGGGCAAGTGCAATGGGAGAAATGGATCCGTCGGTGGCTAAAAGGTCCGGGATCACAGCGAGTAACAGAAAGGGAGTGTGACATGTGCGCACAAATGAAAGAAATTATTTTAACATGCTTAGAAGTTCTTTCAATTTAAAACCTTCTAAATTATGTCAATTATGATTGCACAAACTGCCTTTACGAAAATATGAAATGTTTATGAAAAAGCTTACCCACTGAGTACATTAGTACTTAGCCCAAAAATACTTTCAATTGTTTTCAGGTTGGCTGATCGGTGCTAACGGGATTGAGCTGAGGCTATGGTTCAACTTTCTATTTTACACTTCTGCTGTAGCAATTACTCTTATATGTTCTTTTACCTTCTCAACTTAAGACTTTTATGTTAGATTAAGAATAACATCTTTGATCGAGCTTAAACACTTAACCTCAAATTTTATGCTAATGAATGTCGGTTGTTGATAACACTCATGTTTCCATGGTTTTTAATGTTCTTATGATGTTAATTTCATAGGAAATTGAGTGTTTGATGATTGTTTTATGCTTAAATGGCTTTATCTTGTGAAATATGTTATTTGCTTGAACTTTGATGATTTTTACAGAAATATGGAGTTCGAATTTGGACTGTTGGTCCTAATGAAAGTTGTATATCGTCTCGATACGAGTTTGTAGGCGCAAACGGTTCTCAAATCCGAGTTCGGACGAGGAAGATATGGCCGAAACAAAAAAGTCGCGTGCAGTAGTGAATAGTGTCCGACGGGAATTTCCGAATTTTCGGGGATTTTCGGATTTTATGAGTATTTTCAAGTTCTACACTGTATTTATCTCCTGTGCCTATATATAGGTCCTTTCCCTGACCTATTAGACACATCTTTTTATCTCTCTTTACCTCTTTTCTCCATCTTTTCAGTTATAGACTTAGAATTTTATTGTTTTCATAGATTAGCTTTATTTTCCTACAAGATTCAAGCTGTCATTCTACATAGATTAGCTTTATTTTATTTTATGATGTCTAGCTAGTTCTTTATCTGATTCTAGGGTTTGTCAATAGTTAATTGAATTCATGTGATTAATTTGTTAATACATTTTTGCCTTCCAGTTTATGATTCATAATTCCTGGTGCTTGATTTCTTGTGGATTATCTGGCTAATAATTTGCATGTGTAGCTATTCGGTTTGAGACCAAACGGAGATAACTGTTTAGCGGATTCAGGATTGTATGATATGATTTTAACCTTGAGACCTAGTGGAGATAGGTGGATCATAGGGAGCTATTCTTAGGAGCTATTGGGAGTTAATAGATTTTCTTGAGACCTAGCGGAGATAGAGAATTTACTAATCTACGATCGTTGTTTCTCTAGCGAGAGTAATTGATTAATTAAGCGATCTCTCATCATAACTGGATTAAACTGGTAATTAGGATTATTAGGTTGATTATGTGAATTTGATTAATGAATTTATATCCCTAGGATCAGTCGTTTTATTTATCTGTTTTATTTATCTGATTTTATTTGTTTTCTCTTGAGTTTAGTTTTTATTTTCCTTCATATTTTTGGTTTCCTGAATATTGCTATAGGAATTATTAGGATTACTTAGAGTAATTTCGTTTATCAGTCCCTGTGGATACAATACTTGGTTACCAATTTTTGCTACAATTGCACCGTGTTAGTTGCGGTATTCTGTTGCTAATAAATTAGTGATCAGTTGTCAGAAGCATGAAACAAAATTTGTGATCGAAAGGAGACTAACCCGACTTGTTATCTTATTATTCGGGTTCAATAAAGATTTTTTCTTATGTTATTTCTATAAAATGGTTGCACCTCGATTACATTTATTCTTTCAAGAATTGGGGCGTGGCATAATATAATTATCCAATGACTAGTGATGATGATGGTATGAGGGCTCACTTATTTAGTATGAAGTAGGCCCAAATACCCCTACCACAGGGGAATAAGGGCTCAAATGTGTTCGAATTGATTCATTCTGACTTGTGTGGACCAATGTCCACAAAAGCTCGTGGAGGGTATGAGTATTTCGTCACTTTCACTGACGATTACTTGAGATATGGATATATTTACCCAATTCACCACAAGTCTGAATGCTTTAAGAAATTCAAAGAATTCAAGACAGAAGTGGAAAAAAAGTTAGGTAAGTGTATCAAGTCATTGCGGTCTGATCGCGGTAGCGAATACCTCGGGAACAAGTTCAAGAAATACTTATCAGATTCTGGGATTACATCCCAATTGACTGCACCAGGTACTCCCCAACAGAATGGTGTAGCAGAAAGAAGAAATAGAACTCTTTTGGAAATGGTACGATCAATGATGAGTTATGCATCTTTGCCTATTTCGTTTTGGGGATATGCCTTGGAAACAACAGCTTACTTGTTAAATCTAGTGCCATCCAAATCTGTGCCTAAAACTCCTTCCGAGTTATGGACATGGCGTAAGCTCAGTTTGAGCCATATAAAGATATGGGGTTGTCCTGCATACGTGCTAGACAAGGAGGCAAGGAAATTGGAGCCTAGATGTGAAGTAATGCTATTTGTAGGATATCCTAAAAGAACGAAAGGTGGTTGTTTTTATAATCCTAAGGATCAGAAAGTGGTTGTTAGCACCAATGCATGATTCTTGAAATAGGATTATGTAGACAAGCATAAGTCTAAGTCCGAGACTGTTCTTCAAGAAATAGAAGGCAATGGACAGGCGATTCCATTGCCACAGCCAAGTGTGCAAGAGATTGCACCACAGGACACTGCACAAACTATTGTCACAGTAGTACCACCACCGTTTCGTCATAGTGGGAGGGTTGTTCATCAACCTGATCGATTCATGTTCTTGGGAGAGTCTTCGGACCTTTTTTCTGTTAATGAACAAAAGGATATCGACCCAGATAACTTTAGACAATCTATGCAAGACGCAAAAGCAAATTCTTGGTACGATGCCACGGTTTCTGAAATAGAATCCATGACTGATATGGAGGTATACGAGAAAACTATTTTACCAGATGGCTACTCAGCTATAGGTAGCAGATGGGTATACAAGAGAAAGCGAGATTCGGATGGCGAAGTTGCGGCTTTTAAGGCTAGACTGGTGGTGAAAGGTTATACTCAGGAGTAGGGTATAGACTTTGATGAAACCCTTTCGCCAGTTGCCATGCTTAAGTTCATTCAAATACTCCTTGCCATACCAGCCCACATGAAACTTGAGGTTTGGCAAATGGATATCAAAACCACTTTCTTAAACGGTTTCCTTGAAGAAGGAATGGATATCTATATGCAGCAACCCGAAGGGTTTGTAAAGAAGGGCGAAGAGCATCTCGTGTGGAAGCTAAAGAAGTCCATTTATGAACTCAAGCAAGCTTCTAGGTCATGGAACTTACGTTTTGACGAGGTCATTAAATCATTTGGATTTACTCGTTGTGAGAACGAGAGTTGTGTGTATCGTTTAGATGACAATGGTGATGTGGTTTTCCTTGCACTTTATGTAGATGATATCCTCCTCATTAGCAACAATGTGGCGCTATTATCAGACATAAACGAATGGTTATCCGAACAGTTCAAGATGAAGGACTTAGGAGATGCAGCGTACATCTTGGGGATCAAGGTTATTCGTGATCGCCAGAAAAGGATGTTGAGCTTATCTCAAGCGTCCTACATTGATACTGTGATTGCTCGTTTTAGCATGCAAACTGCCAAGAAAGGATTGCTACCTTTCAGATATGGCATTCATCTGTCTAAGGATATGAGTCCTAAGACGCCTAGTGAGGTGGAGAAAATGAGGAAGGTACCATATGCTTCCGCTGTAGGTAGCCTCATGTATGCAATGCTTTGCACGAGACCTGATATTTGCTATGCCGTGGGCATAGTTGCGAGATATCAGTCTAACCCTGGACCAGGACACTGGACTGCGGTAAAGCATATACTCAAGTACTTGAAAAGGACTCGAGATTATAGGCTAGTTTACCAGTTAGACAGTCTAACTCCTTTGGATTATACGGATTCGAATTTCCAGGCAGATTGGGATGAGAAGAGATCTACCTTGGGTTATGTGTTTACCTTGGGAGGTGGAGCCGTATCGTGGCGGAGTGCAAAGTAGCGGTGCATTGCAGATTCCACCATGGAAGCCGAGTATGTAGCTGCTTTGGAAGCTGCTAAAGAGGTTGTATGGTTCCGTAACTACCTCTTGGATCTAGGAGTGGTACCTAATTTGCCTAAGAGTATCATAATTTATTGTAATAACTTGGGTGCAGTGGCAAATTCTAAGGAACCCAGGACCCACAAGGCTACCAAACACATAGAGAGAAAGTACCACATTATACGAGAAATCATACAACGAGGAGATGTGCTGGTTGAGAAGATCAATACTTTGGAGAATTTAACTGATCCTTTCACGAAAAGCTTACCGCAAAAGGCCTACGAGAAGCATGCTCGAGGGATGGGATATTGCGGTTGATGCCACCCACTTAGGAAACTTTCAGTATAAGTGGGAGAAGTGATAGTTTTGTAATAGCTAGTATTTAGACGCATTGTATACAAAAAGTTTGCTTTAGTATAAGTGGGAGATTGTTGGATTTGTATACTGAAAGCAAAAACGCTTTATGCTTGTATACAATGTTTCCTAAGTTCACTATATAATCACCTATCTGATTGTGTTCATGATTGCATATGTATGTCCTTTGTCTCTATATAAGTAGATTATATGGTGTGTTGTAGATCATATAAAACCATATAATTGGAATAACCTTAAGAGATATAAACTGATCACAATCGAGATGACTCTAGGACGAGTCGTTGGTTTAGGCTGCAGTATAGATAGAAGGAGTTTGTCTTAACTACTTGTCTATACTGGTACGTCGTAACGTATTGATAGGATCACAGTGAGATGTATTCTTCTATCTGACATATGTGAAGGATCAAGATCTTGGTGACTTAATAAGATCTTAATACTAATAAGGTTTCAAATATATATGTTGATTCGTGTATCACTTTGATTTACTATAGGTGAGAGTTATATATTAACTTGAGTACTATGTATCTTGGGTGATAGCGGTTAATATATGATATTTAGTTATCTATATTAGTACCCGTATCCGGTATAGGATAATGACATCTTCTTAAGGAGCTCAAAAGGTTTATTGCGTTAAACCCTGCAGGTTGATTAAGTTCAGACGCAATAATAAAGGTTGAGTGGTACTACTTAAGGATTACAAAGTGATTAACTAATATAAGCTGTCATAGCTTTAATTAATTAATGGATGTCAGATATTTTAAATACGGAGGTCTAATAAGTCTAAATACAAGCCCGACTCATCATCGATAATAAAGGGGTAAGTCAATATTGATTCTCTAGTGGAATGAATTAATATTTATGAATTAATTGTGATCTGGGCTGATCATAAGAATTAATTCATTTGAGGTCCATCTTTATTCCTTGTATCTGATCCCTGAACTGGCACAAAGTCTCCTAAGCCCAGTGGGAGTTGCCTACTACAGTTATTAAGGCCCTAGGTTGTGTTTTATCTTTAAATACCGATATCTGCTCTTAGAATAAGACACACAAAAATTAGGGTTTTAGAGAACAGAGCAATAAGGAGGCGCCAACTGTAGGGATCGAATTCTCTGGGAGTTCTCATAGTTCGTTGTCTGTCTAACGTTGGGAACTGAGCGGGATACAGTTCAGAAGATCTGAGCTGAAGTCAGATTTTCGCAGGAAACCAAGTTCTGGCAGTCTTTGAAAAATAGCCATAACTTCCTCTACGGAACTCCGATTAAGGTGAAATAGGCGGCCACGACAAGCTCTTTCGAAGACGAAGAAGTCGTAATTCTAAAAAAAAAATACGATTGGAGGTCATTTGAGGGGTCAAACGAAGCGTTGAAGTTGGCTGACCTGTTCAGTGACGAATTGGGTCAGAACTGTAGTCTTTTGATTCAATCGTCAACAGCCTCTGCGTTCAATTCACAAGTAAGTGATTCTAACTCCAAGGTGCAACACTTAAATTAATAGGAGCATGCTAGGTTTAATCGATGTATGGTGAATTAAGATAAGCTTAGAGACGATCCTCGAAAAAATCGAGTATTAATTGAATTTAATATTCCTTCACTCCAGTCTTATTCGTCAAAAAGAAAGATGGCTCGTTGAGGATGTGTATTGACTACCGAGAACTCAACAAGCTCACGATAAAGAATAAGTACCCCTCCCCAGGATTGACGATTTGTTCGACCAGTTGAAAGGAGCATGTGTATTTTCCAAGATAGATCTTAGGTCTGGTTATCACCAACTTAAGATAGGAAAGAAAGATATCCCGAAGACAACATTTCGAACACGGTACGGGCATTATTAATTCATAGTGGTTCCTTTTGGTTTAACCAATGCACCGGCCGTGTTCATGGATTTGATTAATCGAGTTTTTCAGCAATTCTTGGATAAGTTCGTTCTGGTTTTTATTGATGACGTCCCCATATACTCAAAAATGAAGGAACAACACGAAGAGCACCTGCGCATGGTGTTGGAAACGTTACGAGCAGAACAGTTGTATGCCAAATTTAGCAAATGTGAATTCTGGCTGAGCGAAGTGATGTTTCTTGGGCACATCGTTTCAGCCAAGGGGATTAAAGTAGACCCTGCCAAAGTGGAGGCCATTAAGGAATGGAGAACACTGATGAACACCCACGAGATCAGAAGCTTCCTAGGATTGGCGGGGATATTACAGGAGCTTCATAGAAGGATTTTCCAAGATTGCACGACCAATGACACAACTGTTAAAAAAGGGAAACCAGTACAAGTGGACGGAAGAATGTAAACGAAGCTTTCAGGAACTTAAGACGAGGCTAACTACTGCTCCAGTGTTAGCCATTCCAGACGAGAATAAGAGTTTCGTTGTTTACACCAACGCCTCAAGACTGGGACTTGGGTGTGTCTTGATGCAAGATAAGAAGGTGATAGCTTGCATCCCCACCAATTGAAGCCTCATGAGTTAAACTATCCAACTCATGACTTGGAAATAGCTGCAGTCGTGCACGCTCTAGAGATTTGGAGGCACTATCTCTACGATGCCAAGTGTGAGATTTTTACGGATCATAAGAGTCTGAAATACTTATTTGAACAGAAAGACTTAAACATGAGACAACAAAGATGGTTGGAACTGGTAAAGGACTACGACTACACTATCAACTCCCACCTAGGAAAGGTGAATATTGTGGCAGACGCCCTAAGTCGAAAAACCGGAGCACAGCTTGGATGCCTTATTACCCAACAGGAGGAATTAGTACGCGATTTGGCTGCACTCAAACTGGAAATAGTACATCATCCATAAACAATATCTGGTTGCATAGCTGCTATGGAAATTATCTCGAACTTACGAGCAAGGATCATTGAAGCCCAAAGAAGGGATTGGTTTTTGGAAAAGATGAGACTCGCTGCAAGATCGGACGAACCTAACGGGTTCACCGAGGATAAAGACAATGACCTGAAATTTGAAGATAGACTCTGTGTGCCACACAACAAAGCACTAAAGAATGAAATCATGAGTGAAGGACACGACACGCCTTATACAGCCCACCCAGGAAACACGAAGATGTATCAGGACCTAAGGAGAGTGACTCAACCTAAACACTATGCTAGATTGACGTGCAATCGTACGAGATCTATTGTAGTGTGTAAGCTAACCCAAGTCGTCTTTCAAGAAAGATTCAACAGGGCTCTTAATTGTATCACAGCGAAAGCAGTAAAGTTTAAGTTCGATTATTATATTAAACTAAGACTTGTAATTGAAAACTGAACTTAAAACTAAACTCATAAATAACTAGGCAGAAAAGAACAAAACGCAGATACTTATGCATAAATAAACTACTAAACCCTAGGCAGAATTAAAAGCGATAAAGTAAAGCCTACTAAGAATTAAAAGCTACTACGCTAAGAATTTAAATAACTGTAATTAAAAACTTCTAATCTAATTTAACAGAAACGAAATTGCAAATTGAAAGTGAAACATGATGCATGAAGATTCAAAGAGATTAACGTAAATAAGAAATACTAATATCGTCGTGAGACTGGAATCACTGTCACTGATTACAACTTCGAAACGAAAAATTAAAGCAAAACAGAAATTGAAAGCTAACTAAAACAAAATCTCGGAAAACTCAAGAAACTTTGAAAACTAGAAAAACCCTAAACTGTTTTGGTGACGGAGGCTGAGATTATTAAGATTAAGCGTAGTTAAGCCCTTTTATAGACTGTCGTTCATCAACCCTAATAAGAACAAGAGGACCCATCAAATCTGGGCTTAAAAGATAGAGTTGTGAGCGCACAGGAGAGTGCAGGTTGGGAAGAAGTGCTCGGCAAGTCACGGCAGCGCTGGCGAGTGATTGCCAGCTCTGGAGCAGTGTTGGCGGCCTTGCGCGTGATTGCCAGTTCTAGATGCGGTCAGCTCTGGATAAGGTGAGCTCTGGCTATGGTCAGCTCTGGAGACGTAGTCAGCTCTGGAGTTCAGTAGGTCTGGCAAGTTTTAGTCAGCTCTATCGAGTGTGGTCAGCTCTGGCTGCCTCGACCACTCTGGGGAGTGTTGTCAGCTTTGGCGAGGGATTGCCAGCTGATGCGTGTTCGACTTTTGGGCCATTTGGCCCTATTTTTCTCTTTATTTGTGTCAGTACAAGTCTGTCCAGGGGAAAAACAAAGTTGTGAAGGAAGGAAGGTCAGTGGAGCGGAAACGGAGGAAATGCGGTCAGAATGGGCATTACCGAGCCCAGATTGCTAAGTCATGTTTACCAGCATGGAGCTTCGGCCAACAAGTACCTCTCCAGTCTAACTTGGGGCATGGGAACCTGGAGCAATCCACCTGGTATGAACCACACCGAAGAGAGCAATCCGTCTGATCGTTACCATGAGAAGCAGACAGCCAGAGCCACGAAAGGAAAGTCAATCTTGGAGATTTCGAAGAAGCAAGTGGAAGATGGAAGAAGAAACTGGAAGGATCGGAAGAATGGGAAAGGTTGACTAAGTTTGCAGCTGGAAGCCATCTTCAATCGGATCAATCAAAGATTGAACTAAAAAAGGAAAGAAGATCCCGACGAAGATTTGGAACTGGCGCAGCTAGGGTTGGACCTCGACCATTCGGCAATATAAAACACTGATGTGTGCAGCGTGCACAAGCTCTTGGCAACTTTTGAACTCTTGTTTTACTTTAGCTATTACTTTAATTCGCCGTGTGTGGCATCCAAAACAATTTACGTTTCAGTACTATTTCTCTATTTCCGTTGTGTGTTGCATTTGAACAAGATCGAAGGCTTGAAGCCTAGGTATTATTTATCTATTCAAGTATTTCCTTTTGTTCCATCATGTGTTTAATCTATTTTGCATTTATGAATTCTGCTATGTGTGAGTAATTCTTTAGGTGAGGTTTTAGGGGTGGAAATAATTGTTGTTAACATGTAAACATTTGTGAGGCATTTGTTCTTTCCGTTGAGTCTCGTGGTTCCGGAAGGATCTGTTCGAAACCATGGGCAGTAGGGGCCTAACGGGTGATCTTCGTTCGGTAAAACGCTGTCCGTGTCAAGCAAAGGCCAGGGTATACCAGGGCGTGACAACCAGTATACCCAAGACCGAGTAGTTGAGTAGCGTCAACAAAAGGCGTTGTAGATCCGGAAGGTGGGGAAAGGATTGATGGGATACACTGTCCTTCCTCAGTCTTGGGCTTCTCTAGAGACTATCCATCAACTGTGACGAGGTATAAAGCCATGGTTATCAAACGAGGAAAGCAATCTCGGCGCCGTAGCATGTCTATGACTGGTCGGCTGACAAAGCCGGAAATGGTTGTGTCCAGGAGGCATGTGTCACTCAAAGTGCGGAGTTGGGGACCTCGGGAGAGAAGGTTGGTGAGGGTCATACTTGGTGAGTAACGGGTATGACTACTATCTAAGGAGGAGTGAAGCACTGCCTTGTGACCGGGGATTGTGTGACCTTCGGACCAAGTGACTACAATGGGATCAACCATCCTATATGTGAAGTGTAACCCCTTGAAACGCCCCAATGTCTTTGGGCCACGCCTTAGGTTTATATGGATCATAGACGGATCATCAGTATGCCTATGACCGAAACGAATGTTAACAACAGTTATGACCTAACCGAATAACCTCACCCCTTTGTTATTATTGATCTTATTATTTCTTGTGCAGAGTATACAGATTGAGAATTGTGACACCTCAGTTTGTCGTTGGAGAACAAAGTGGTTCCTTACTCCCTGTGGGATTCGACCCTACACTTACCGCTAAGACTAAGTTCTTGTTGTGAGACGTAGGAGCGTGTACTGTCTGTACTAGGCATACACAAGTATTTTGTACGCACCGCACGACGGGTGTGTGTCAAAATTGGCGCCGTTGTCGGGGAGTGACGCGTAGCAATTTTGTTCTCTCCTCATTCCATTTTCCGCTACTGGTGTATGCGTGGAACTCGTAGAGCTGTAAGAGAATTGGTGTTTGATCCTGATATTGATCGTACAGAAAGATGACTGCGCGCAGGAGCACGAATAGCGAGACGCGAAGCTATGGCAGAGGCTGAACAGGCAGAAGCCGTACCGGAGCAGACCCTCAGACAGTTGGCATACCCAACTAACCTCAACTTGAGGCCGAACGGAATCACCCTACCCGCAAATCCGTTCGCACCTCGTCGGTATGACATGAAGCCCTCATTGCTTCAGATCTTACCGAAGTTCAATGGATACCAAGGAGATGACCCTCACACTCATCTCCAAGATTTTGAGATGACAATCATGCATCAATCCAATGATGAGCAGCAAGAGTATGTCAAATTGATACTCTTCCCTTTTACCTTGGTGGACAACGCAAGAAGATGGCTGTATGACCTACCCGAAGGTAGTGTCACTACATGGGCACAACTGCAACAGACTTTCTTGGAAGAATTCTTCCCAGCATCACGAGTGGAGCGGATGAGATGGGATATCCGCAGCATAAGGCAAGATGGGTTAGAATCCTTCTACGAGTACTGGACGAGATTCAAGAGAATATTAAGCAACTGCCCTCATCACTAAATCACTCCAAAGGATCAGGTGGAGAGCTTTGTAAAGGGCATGCAGAGAAACGATCGCAGTTTGGTCCTAGCAGCCTGTAATGGATCGTTGATGAGTAAGACTCCATTGGAGATCTTCCAGTTGTTGGGCACCATGGCAGAAGAATCACGGGATGAAGGACATGAAAGGAATCTGGAAAAACCAAGGAGAGCTGAAGAGAAGGAGGAGATGTCTAAACTGGAGAAAACTATGGAGAAGAGCATGAATGAACTCAAGGAACTTCTGTCGGGCTTGACTATACCGAAGAAGATTCGCCAGTGTGGCCTTTGCGATGCCACAGGACATCAATCTGAAAATTGTCCCAATTTTGGCGAAGATATTGTAGATGTCAATGCGATTGGAGGACATGATGGGAATCCACGGAAGTATGATCCTTATGCAAACACTTACAATCCAGGGTGGAGAGATCACCCTAACTTTCGATGGAAGCAAGATGGTCAGCCCCAACAGCAGAACAATGTGGGCGCACCGATGCCACGTCCCCAGTATAATCAGAACCAGCATCAACAACAGTACCAGTTGGGACCCCCTCAACACCACAACCAGAATCAACAACAACCCCCTTATCAACCACCACATCGGAGAGCACTCTGGGAAGAAGCCATTGAAAGCATGGCTAAGGAGAGCGAGAAATTTCGCAATGAAATTCGTGCCGGTATGAACCAGACCAACCAGCAAATTAGTCATTTGACTAAAGCAGTGGCCAAACTGGAGGAGAACGCTGGTAAACTCCCAGCAATGGGGATCAACCCCAGAGAACACGCCCAAGTTGTGCTAACTGAGTGTCCTGAGGGAGAGGAACTACAAGAAGAGCTGTTAGCAGAGGCTGAATTGCTTCAAGGAAGCTGGAATAAGAGTGGGAAAGGTCCAACTGAGGAACAAGCTGGAGGTAGCAACCCAACCGAGGCACCCTACCCAGGACGCCTGAAACAGAAAGCTAGAGAGAAGGAAGCAAGTGAAATGATGAAGATGTTTCAAAAGGTTGAGTTGAGCATACCCCTACTCGATGCTATCAGACAAATTCCAAAATATGCCAAGTTCTTGAAAGATCTTTGTTCAAGAAAAGTCAAAATGGAGGAAGAAGTCCGATACGTGATGGGAGAAAGTGTTTCGGCGGTGATCCAACGGAAGCTACCCACGAAGCGAAAGGATCCAGGGATGTTCACCATTCCATGCAATATAGGAGGACACAACATGGATAAAGCAATGATGGATTTGGGAGCCTCCATTAATGTGATGCCATTGGCTGTATACAAGAGATTGAATATTGGCGAGATGAGGAATACCCGTGTGGTCATACAGTTGGCTGACAGGTCCAACGCTTACCCTGAAGGAGTGGTGGAGGACGTACTGATCAAGGTTGGGGATTTGATTTTCCCAGCAGACTTTTATGTTCTAGATACCGGACCCGAAACAGGAGAAAATGCCATACTATTGGGGAGGCCATTCATGATGACCGCTGGAACTAAGATCGATATGAAAACCGAAATCTTGACATGTGAGTTCGATGGAGTCCAAGTGAAATTCAACATCTATGAGACCATGAAGAGGAAACAGACAATGGAAACGGTGGACATGGTCGATGTATTTGAACCCTTGGTGCAAGAACAAGGAATTGCTTTCGGTTCCAGGGATACTACAGAGAAGGTGATTCAGTATGGTCTGACTGATCGGGATGCAGAACATATGGAGGATGATGAGATGAAGGAAGCCATCATGGAGCTTTACTCTCTCCGAGAAAGCACTTTAGAAGCTGAGGTGGAGGTAGACCAGAAGATCAAGGAATTAATCCACGAGGTCTATCTAGCTGGGGGAACAGAGGCAAGCAAACCGGAGTTATTGTCTCAGTATGGGCAGAACGAGAAGCTGTTACCTTCAATTCAGAAAGCACCCGTTTTGGAGCTCAAGCAATTACCTAAACATTTACAGTATGCTTATTTGGGACCAGAAGAGACGCTACCAGTTATCATCAGTTCTGATCTAACCGTCGTGCAGCAAGATCGATTGGTCAAAGTATTATGAGAAAACAGGGAAGCTATCGGTTGGACCTTAGCTGATATAAAAGGCATCAGTCCCACGGAGTGCATGCATCACATTTACCTGGAGGAGGGAGCCAAACCCGTTCGAGATTCTCAAAGAAAGATAAACCCGGTCATGAAGGAGGTGGTACTGAAGGAAATTCTTAAGCTGTTGGAATTGGGAATTATCTATCCCATATCCGATAGCCAATGGGTGAGTCCAGTCCATGTCGTACCGAAGAAATCGGGGATACAGGTTGTGGAGAATGATCAGGGCGAGCTTGTGCCTACCCGATTGCATACAGGATGGAGAGTTTGCATTGACTACAGGAAGCTGAACGATGCAACCAGGAAGGACCACTTCCCATTGCCCTTTATCGACCAGATGCTGGAGAGATTGGCCGGTAATGCCTATTACTGTTTTCTAGATGGATATTCTGGATATATGCAAATCTTTGTGGCACATGAAGACCAGGAGAAAACCACTTTCACCTGCGTATTTGGAACATTTGCATACCGGAGAATGCCATTCGGACTATGCAATGCACCGGGAACCTTTCAACGGTGCATGATGAGCATTTTTTCTGATTTGCTAGAGAATTGCATTGAAGTCTTCATGGACGACTTCACCGTATATGGGAGCTCTTTCGACATATGTTTGAAGCATCTAAAGCTTGTATTGAAAAGATGTGTGGAGAAGAGCCTGGTCCTTAACTATGAAAAATGCCATTTTATGGTAAGGAAGGAATAGTGCTGGGGCACGTGATTTCAGAAAGGAAAATCAAAGTGGACAAGGCGAAAGTTGATTCCATCGCCAAATTACCCTACCCGACAACCGTAAAGCACATACGGGCATTCATTGGCCATGCAGGCTTCTACCGGCGATTTATCAAAGATTTTGCCAAGATTGCCCAGCCCATGACCAGACTTCTTCAACAAGATGTGCCTTTTGAGTTTGATGATGATTGTAAGGAGGCATTCACGATTTTGAGAAACAAGTTCGTGTCAGCCCCCATTATTCAACCTCCGGTTTGGGACTTACCGTTCGAGATCATGTGTGATGCCAGTAACCACGCCATTGGAGCAGTACTGGGACAGAAAAAGGCAAAGAGAGTTGCGTGATCTACTACGCATCCAAAACACTGAATCCGACACAATGCAGTTATACCACTACTGAGAAAGAACTCTTGGCGGTGGTGTTTGCCATAGAAAAGTTTCGTTCCTATCTTTTGGGAACAAAAGCGGTGGTCTACACGGATCATGCCGCGTTGAAGTATTTGATGGCCAAGAAGGAATCCAAACCTCGACTCATCAGGTGGATCTTATTGTTACAGGAGTTCAATATAGAAATAAGGGACAAGAAAGGAGCTGCGAACCTCGTGGCGGATCATGTGAGCAGGTTGCAACTGGAAGAGGATGATGGTATGCCCATTACTGATACCTTTCCAGACGAGAAGTTATATTCCATGAGCACCCTAGAGGAAGAAGAAGAACTGTATGCTCTAACCACACAGGAGCCCTGGTATGCGGACATAGCTAATTATCTGATGACCAAAGAGTTACCCCCAGGATTGATAAGGTTCGAACAACGGAAGTTACTCGTGCAAGCACGATACTACTACTGGGAGGATCCATATCTCTGGAGAACTGGAGCAGATCAGGTCATACGGAGATGCATACCTGAAGATGAGCATGCCCAAATCTTGGACATGTGTCATGGAACAACAAATAGCGGTCATTTTGGAGGAAAGCGCACGGCCCACAGAATTTTGGAGAGTGGATTCTACTGGCCCACCATATTTGCGGATGCAAGGAAATGGGTACAGAGCTGCCCGAAGTGCCAGATGACTGGAGGTATTACCGCAAAAGATGAGATGCCACAAGTTCCAATCATGCCAGTCGAAATTTTCGACGTATGGGGGATTGACTTTATGGGGCCCTTCCCAAAGTCAAGAAGCTACGAATACATTCTGGTGGCAGTGGATTACGTGTCAAAGTGGGTTGAAGCCAAGGCAACCATAAGCAATGATGCTCATACCGTGGCAAGTTTCTTGAAGGAGCAAGTATTCGGGAGATATGGTATACCCAAGATTCTAATCAGTGATCAGGGGTCTCATTTTTGTAATGCCATTATCAGAGCGCTAACCAAGAAGATGGGGGTGACACACAAGGTCACCACTGCATATCACCCCCAAGCAAATGGCCAAGCCGAGATTTCCAATAGGGAGATAAAGAGCATCCTGGAAAAAGGTGGTGCACCCCAACCGTAAGGAGTGGAGTGACCATTTGGGGGATGCGTTATGGGCATACAGAACTGCTTTCAAGACACCCATTGGAATGTCCCCGTTCCGCTTGCTTTATGGGAAAAGATGTCATTTGCCTGTGGAAATTGAACATAAGGCGTACTGGGCAATCAAGCAAATTAATCTCAGTATGACCCTAGCTGGAGAAGCAAGAAAGTTGCAGCTGAGTGAGTTGGAAGAGCTTCGGTTGGAGGCTTACGACAATGCGGTGCTCTATAAAGAGCGAACCAGAAGGATCCATGACGCCAAGATCAGGAAGAAGGAATTCTTGGTGGGACAAAAGGTCTTACTTTTCAATTCACGCTTCAAGATGATGGCTAGGAAGCTTCGTTCAAAGTGGTCAGGACCATTCGTGATCAAAGAAATTTTTTCAAACGGGAGCATTGAAGTATATGATCACAATGGAGTTGATACGTTCGTGGTAAATGGGCATCGCCTAAAGCCCTATCATGAGCTTGCTAAAGTAGAAAAGGAGAAGGAGGAATGCCACCTTCTCGACCCTGAGTACGAGTGAAGAGTGAAGGAAGGTCGAGCTCAAGACGGGAAACAAGAGCGCTTGCTGGGAGGCAACCCAGTGTGGTTACTTCGGTATGGTCTTTACCGAATTTTCTTTTCTTTTAAGTTGTTTTGTTTTGTTTGGATGCACTAACTTGCAGGAGAAATGGGCCGGAGAAAGCATAAAGGCGGAGGCCCAGTGGTGATTTCAAACCCACTTTGCGTTGCAAAGTGTGTAGGTGGAGGATTTGGAGTTTTGAAAACAGAAGAGGGCTAACCGGGGAAGGATGACGTCAGAAAGGCGGATGCAGCAGACTGACATGATGTGACGGAAGCGTTTGGGTTTCCGAAGGAAAATTTGAATTTCAAATTTTGGGGAGATTATTCTTTCCTTAATTTAAAAATCTACCATAATCGTCACCCCCACTTCCCTTAAAACACTACCCCCACTTCTCCCAAAAACCCTAAATTTCCATAACCGCTACACACGATCTTCACCACATTCCACTGCCTTCAATTTCAGTAACTGCTCGTACCACTTTAAAAAAAACCACCAGTTCCATAACTTCCTACCCAAAACCCTAACCTCTCAAGCACATTCTCAATCCTAAGCACCCGCAATGGCGAAAACCAAAGGTGAAACTGGTTCCGGGAGCACTCAAGTCCCGGCGAAGAAGAAGGCTGCTAAGCCCCGACCTCCGACTAAACGGACCACCAGGCGAACCGCGTCAGAGGAAACATCTACCAAAGCTACAGAAAATCCGGTCGTGGTCAGCCAGACAGAGGAGATAGAGACAGAAGACGTTCCTGTGGTGGAGGAGCGTGAGGTAGAAAAAGAGGCAGCGGAGGAAATGGTCGAGAAATCGGAAAAGGCCATTGAGGAAGAACAGGTCGCACCTACCCCACCAGTGAAAAAGCCTAGGAAAACTTTGAAGAAAGCAACTCCCGCTCGAACTGCCAAAGAGCGGGAACCCACTCCGATCCTCCCTGCACCACAGGCGCCATCCCTAGAAGAAGGGAAGACGACGACGGCATCCGAAGAGGGAGAAAAAGAAGGAGAGGAGGCCACCCAGGAGATCGAGATGGAGACCTCCACCCCTCAAAGCAAGGTGGCAAGAGTTGGAGCAAAAAGGAAGTTGGACGTCACCAAACCCCCTCTGCCCATGAAGACCAGACCGGCGGCGGCCGGAAGTAAGACGAAAGGCAAGGAGGTCCAGAGCAGAACTAGGAGAGCAACCCCCGCTGAGAAAGGAAAGAGCAAACAAGTTGAGGAAGATACAGAGAGAATCGAGACCGTGGATAGCTCCAGATCTGAGGAGGTTTTGGCGCCAAAGAAACCCACCTCCAGTACAGCCACTACCACAAAGCCGAAACTTGCAAAGCAAAAGGGGCTGATACGCACCACTGCTTCAGGAGCGGTCATACCGAGAGACAGCCCGAGGTATGCCGTCCTACAAAACAGAGAAATTACCCCTTGGTATTTTCTAGTTACCGAAGCTTTGGAGGACTTGGGGATCAAGGAGAAAGTAGAGGGTTATTTTGAGGGGATTGGTTGGAAGAAGGTGCTGGAGTGGAATCCCAAAGCATACTAGAGGTTAACGGAGGAGTTCATGGGCACCGTTGAGTTTAAACCCAAAGGAAATTACACAATTGAGACCCCAGGTACCTTGCGGTTCCAGATGCAAGGTAGGATATTCCCGCTCTCGATCAATGAGCTGAATATCCACCTGGGGGTGATTGAAACCACAGAAGTCTACGACGAGGAATACAAGCAGGCAGAAACCATAGCCACACCGGAGTGGAGAAGTCGGATTGACCATTACTGGTCACTACTGTCTATCGGAAGCAAGTATGTCAAAAACATCAGCAAATCGAACGAGATTCAGGACCCCGCCTTGCAGACCTGCCACAGGTGGCTGGCCTACAACATCTACGACCGGCTGGAAGGTTCCGATGTGGTCACCCAACAGGAAGTCTTCCTGTTGTGGTGCATGATGGAGAGGAAAAAGGTGAACTTCGGGTTCACCGTGGCGTTTCAGTTTCAATATGGGGTAACCCATACCAACAAGTTCCTTTCACTCTGCCCACTGGTGACCATCTTGGTAGAAAAGCTCAGTAAGTTCGACACAGAGAGCCCGGACGACGCAGCTCTGGCCGAAAGTCGCCTTCTGGACCTAGGCAGGTTCGTGCGATGGAAGGTGGTCGAAGCAGATGAAGGCGGGAGATACCGTTTGGTGTATCCTGAGGGAGCAGCAGCTGGGTCAGTACCGAAGAGGCCACTAGAGCAAGATGCACCCCGCCTTGTCAGCAGCGAGAGCGTGATGTTGTTGGCAGAGATGAAGGAAGTGAAAGACGAGCTGCTGATGCTGAGCGCGGAGATCACAACCCTGAGGGAGGCTATGGATGCTGGCTTCAAAGCAATCATGGACCGGCTGGATGTGGAGGCGAGGTCCTCCGACCAAAACAACTAAGTTCTTTTCCCCTGAACTCGTAGATTAGGTTTTATTTTATCTTTTGCTTTTCTTGTTTTAGTGTCTGTTTAATCTGTGTTTGAGTCGAGTCTACTTGCATTGTTTGATGGTGATAAGATTGTGCATGCTGATTTTGGTTTTGGTATGAATTGGTGGATTGAGTATGAAATGCATGATGGTAGTTGTGAGGTTACTGAGAGTACCCCACCGGTGAGATCAGGGCCAAATTGAAAAATGCAAGTTTCTGGTGAGAATTTGCTGTGACTAGGAAATCTAGACTTTGTTTGAGGACTTATTTTGCTAGTACATGACTTGTCTGATTTGGGCACGATTCTTTGATTTAGGGTCCCAGATTCTTCTTTGTTGTTTAATGTGAAAAGAATCCCTTGTATGCCAATTTGAGCCGAATTCATTCTTTCTTGAGCCTTGCTATTGCTATATCTAGGAGAAAGAATTTATGAAGTGAATAAAATGGTGAACAAGGAATTATAGAAAAGAAAGAAAATCTGGGCACAAAAAAAAGAGAGAGAGTATTTGATGAATGAAAATGATTGCCCACAAAAGAATCAAAGAAAAGATGAACCCCATTGAAAGCGGGGGAATAAAGGGGTGGTTGTAGCTGTAGTGAACGAGTATACTGAGTAAGGGTGATACTGAAATTAGCCACTGGACCATATTTACCTCACCTTAGCTCCGTATACCCCATTACAACCCAACAAAGACCCTCTGATGAGTCATACTAGTGTGCTTAACTTGTAGTCTTCAATCAAACTCTTAGAAGAACTGGCACAGCAAATTATGAGTGTATACACTTAGCCCGGTACTTGAGTGAGAAGAGAGACAACCATCACACTTTATGCATGATCATTACTCTGGTTTGTGGTCTGACTGAACTGAATGATGCATGTTGGTATGATCTGCTCCTGAAATCTATGCAAGTTTTGTGTCTCTTAGTTTTATTTCTTTTCTTTCAACCTTTTCGTCCGTGTCTTCTGTGAATCCACCTACATACTTGAGGGCAAGTATGCTTTAAGTGTGTAGGTGTGATGCGTCTTCGACTTTTGGGCCATTTGGCCCTATTTTTCTCTTTATTTGTGTCAGTACAGGTCTGTCCAGGGGAAAAACAAAGTTGTGAAGGAAGGAAGGTCAGTGGAGCGGAAACGGAGGAAATGCGATCAGAATGGGCATTACCGAGCCCAGATTGCTATGTCATGTTTACCAGCATGGAGCTTCGGCCAACAAGTACCTCTCCAGTCTAACTTGAGGCATGGGAACCTGGAGCAATCCACCTGGTATGAACCACACCGAAGAGAGCAATCCGTCTGATCGTTACCATGAGAAGCAGAGAGCCAGAGCCACGAAAGGAAAGTCAATCTCGGAGATTTCGAAGAAGCAAGTGGAAGATGGAAGAAGAAACTGGAAGGATCGGAAGAATGGGAAAGGTTGACTAAGTTTGCAGCTGGAAGCCATCTTCAATCGGATCAATCAAAGATTGAACTAAAAAAGGAAAGAAGATCTCGGCGAAGATTTGGAACTGGCGCAGCTAGGGTTGGACCTCAACCATTCGGCAATATAAAAGACTGATGTGTGCAGCGTGCACAAGCTCTTGGCAACTTTTGAACTCTTGTTTTACTTTAGCTATTACTTTAATTCGCCGTGTGTGGCATCCAAAACAATTTACGTTTCAGTACTATTTCTCTATTTCCGTTGTGTGTTGCATTTGAACAAGATCGAAGGCTTGAAGCCTAGGTATTATTTATCTATTCAAGTATTTCCTTTTGTTCCATCATGTGTTTAATCTATTTTGCATTTATGAATTCTGCTATGTGTGAGTAATTCTTTAGGTGAGGTTTTAGGGGTGGAAATAATTGTTGTTAACATGTAAACATTCGTGAGGCATTTGTTCTTTCGGTTGAGTCTCGTGGTTCCGGAAGGATCTGTTCGAAACCATGGGCAGTAGGGGCCTAACGGGTGATCTCCGTTCGGTAAAACGCTGTCCGTGTCAAGCAAAGGCCAGGGTATACCAGGGCGTGACAACCAGTATACCCAAGACCGAGTAGCTGAGCATCGTCAACAAAAGGCGTTGTAGATCCGGAAGGTGGGGAAAGGATTGATGGGATACACTGTCCTTCCTCAGTCTTGGGCTTCTCTAGAGACTATCCATCAACTGTGACGAGGCATAAAGCCATGGTTATCAAACGAGGAAAGCAATCTCGGCGCCGTAGTATGTCTATGACTGGTCGGCTGACAAAGCCGGAAATGGTTGTGTCCAGGAGGCATGTGTCACTCAAAGTGCGGAGTTGGGGACCTCGGGAGAGAAGGTTGGTGAGGGTCATACTTGGTGAGTAACGGGTATGACTACTATCTAAGGAGGAGTGAAGCACTGCCTTGTGACCGGGGATTGTGTGACCTTCGGACCAAGTGACTACAATGGGATCAACCATCCTATATGTGAAGTGTAACCCCTTGAAACGCCCCAATGTCTTTGGGCCACGCCTTGGGTTTATATGGATCATAGACGGATCATCAGTATGCCTATGACCGAAACGAATGTTAACAACAGTTATGACCTAACCGAATAACCTCACCCCTTTGTTATTATTGATCTTGTTATTTCTTGTGCAGAGTATACAGATTGAGAATTGTGACACCTCAGTTTGTGTCGCAGCCCGATTCCCGACACTAGTGATAGTGGGGTACGAGTATCGATACGACTATTTTTAAAAGAATAAATGATAAGAAGAATAGGTCAAACATCAAGCGGAAACTCGCATTAAATCATGCTAAGGAAAATCATCATGAATGACCCCAAGGGTAAAATCGTCAACGTCGTTATAACTTTTTAATTATCAGGAATTTCAAGATCAAAAACAAAACGGGTATCGCTCATTTTTCGTAAGGAATCATAAAATGCAGAGTATCACAGCAAAAGGAGAATCGATTATATGTATGAAGACATATAACCGTGAGTACATTGCTTAACTTCAAAAGAAAATCCAAGTATATCAATTATCAAGACTTTATCGTCAAATGGAAATACGATAAAGTAAATACATCCCCTAACATTTCCCCGCCAGCACCAGACCAATCTCGCTCCTCGCTTAGTCTGCACATTTAGAAATACATGCAGGGCGTGAGTATATAATACTCAGTGGGCAAACGCCGAAAAACAAGAAAGGCGCTCTTAGAGCTATAAGTTTGAAGCTTGCCACATCTCAGCAATACACAGAAATAAAGTTAGCGTAAATGAATCTGTGCATGCAGTTTTCATAATCATGATATCATAAAGAAACGATAGCGCTATCAAAGTACTCATCATGTATGTACCACATCTACAACTCATCATCATCAAAGGTACTGAGAAGTAGGCCTCCTTCTCAAGCACCGTGACCGGCCGATTCGCTCAACGGCTCACAGTCACCTCTGTGTACACTAGCCCTGGCAGGATAGCTATCAACTGCCCAGGACCCGAATTCGTCTCATCTCATCAGTAGAGGGTAACATACAAGCTCAACATCAAAAATTGGCAAGTCAAACAGTTCTCAAACATCATTTATCTCAAATTATTTGATAAGCTCATAACATCATTATATCATCAAATCATTTTAGAAAGCTCGGATAATATATGTATACTCAAAATATTGCCCACCTGAAGACCTTACTCAAACACTCCCGTCAAAGCGGAGTTACTTACTTCCTTGCTCTGCTCGTGTCTTCAGGGATCATCGTCATCATCGAAGGTTCATGTCATAAAATGAATCTCGATTAGAACTCAACGACAAAAACTCATGCCTTAACTCATGCTCTATCTTATGTTCTATCTCTTAATCGACTCTACATAAACTTCTTCACTCATTTCAAAACCTTAAGTCCAAGGATAGGTTTCAAGAAAATCATGGTTCTAAGTCTCGATTTATCTCTCATATAAGACTCGTCTAATCTCATTAAAACACTTAGGCAACACAAACACATAAGGCACATAAGAAAATACAATCAAACATCAACAAATCATGTTCTGTTTTCCCACTGACTCAACTTCAAAATTTAACACGTTCTGACTCCGACATCTCCTGGACTCCAGACTCATACCAAAAGAAAGGTATTTGAGTCTAGTTGCATTTAAAAAAAAGTAGAGTCAGACACTCCAAGTGGTTTGGGAGATATGGCGTTTTTACCACGGTCTACCATATTCGGCAGTTTTGAGCAATCGGAAACATTGATTTTTGACAAATAGTAAACGTTGTCAAACTGAGCTCAAATTTGGTGGATATCTAGCTCATACAGTAAGGTTGATACCATAAAAATTGGGAAAGCTAGAACACACAGGAAGATACTGAAATGAATGACTTTGTCCCCTGTTCTCTGAAATTCCCGGTAGAAATGTGCAGATTTGGTTTTGAATTTTATAAAAATAGTAAATCAAGTCCAAATGACTTGCAATTTTACCGGTATGCTCAAGACTCATCTAGGGATATGCTGTAAAATTTTCAAAGGCATTAGACATCGACAACTCGTCGATCACAGTAGGTCAGTAGCCTACGAAAAATCACCAAAAATTCATCTCAAACTCTTAAATGCTCAATTCAACATTTCTTCAAAGAAAACCAATCAAAGTTCATTTTAAACACATATAACACTCAAAAACATTCAAAACATTTAAAATACTCATCATACTCAAATTAACTCTCCTCTTTTACATCATAAACTCAAATCTCAAGGAAAACGTTTCTACAAACGTACCAATTCAATCCTCTTTTCATTCTCATGCTCAAACTCATTCAATCATTCAAAATGACCTCATATTTCATATAACTCATTTTATACACATAAATCCCCTATAATCATACCAACCAAACTTTAATAAAAACTCATATATTCACATAAACTCTCAACAAAACATGACAACTTCACAAAATGGTCATAAAGCAAATTAGACCGCATTTTATCAATTATTGACTTCTCAAAATATGAAAACTCAAAAACTCTCATAAACTAACTCAAGTCAAAATTTTACTTAGCTTCCAATAGACTTAATCAAACATATTAAAACACCAACATCATGCTCAATTACACATGTCTTAAGCCAAATCATTTATTAAACACATAGACAAGAAAATCCTAATTTTTACCAAACTAAACTCTTTGACATTTTATGAACTCACATGGATCTTTAATCTCATCATATATCTATTAATCTTAACCCATTTAACTCACATATAAACCATCAATTTACAAATTAGAGCATAGATACACATAGCCCTAATTTTAGTAAACTAACTCATATCAAAATCATCATTTGACAACATATACTCAATTTACTCCATCAATCATCATCATATACATCTCATGGTCTCATTTACATCATCAATTCATCATCTAACTCATTGACTCAAAAGTTCCCATTTTTGGGTAAACTAAACTCATTCAAAATTTGAATCTCAAAGCATAGCTTTTCAAAACACACATCAATCATCACCAAACATATCATAGATCATTTTTCTCACCCCAATTCAAGGAAAGAAAAAGAAAATTTTTTGAAGGGTATGAGACCCATATTTTCGAAAATTGTGAAGAATAAGAGAGGGGGTGATTTCTTGCTTCAATCCTTCAAATATACCCATATATATCATCATACAAGTTATATCTATGAATTCAAAGCTCACTTACCCAAACTTACACCCAAAACCAAACTTTCTCTTTCTAACTTCAAGATTGAATCTCCATGGATCTTCTTGAATCTAAGGAGATGGAAGGTGTTTAAGGTGGATTTAGAGGGTGATTTATGTGTTTGGCATATTTTGGTGAAGCTTCGGAGGTCTCATCCATGGTTGACAATGGTGGAAAATAGAGAGATGAGGGAGAGAGGGTGTTGGTCGAATGGAGTGAGAGAGAGAGGTGGAGTGGCCGAATGTGGTGAGTGAGTGAGAGAGAATTGCTTGGTAAGATTTGTGAGGATTTGGTAATCTTATAGAAGATTTGGCAATCTTTGGAAAGATTTGTAATCTTATGAAATATTTGGCAATTAATGCCTTGATCTCTCTCTCTCTAATCTCTACTCTCTCAATCTCTACACTTAGCAATTTATTGAATTAGTCACATGCTTAGGAAAATTAAAATAATAGTGTGAGTAAGGTGATTAAATAATAATCACAAAAACTATGGAAATATTACTCATTAATAAAGTACCATAGTATAATTATTCATGTGACCAAAATAAAATAATTATAGCACTAATATTAGTGCACTCACTCAATTATAATATTCCTCATCATAGGAAAAATAATTTTAAAAAAAATATTATGCTTGGAAAAATTTCCATAAACCGGCATCATTCGATTTCTCGGTAAAAATAAACCGCACTTTCTTTGGAAACTTAATAAAAATTCCAAGTGCTAAAGTCTCAAATAAAAATCATAATAACTTGGTTAAAATGACTCACGTAACAAAATCACATAATCAATCAGTCACGTAAATTCACATATCATCACATCAAAGTAGTCGGCAAACACAAACAGACTAAACGTCTCTCAGATCGACTCTATTTATCAAGGTTTCTCACTCTTTCTTCCTCGACTCTATTTCCAACTCATTATTCCCATTTTCTTAATAGGACAGTCAATCTCTGATAACTCGGTATCCGGTAACTCTATTCCCGGTAGTTGGAAATAAAATAAAATCTCAGCTCAATTCAATCAGCATCTCTATCTCAACTCATTTCCCAAATCTCATCACTCTAATTCCATCATCGGTTTATTCACTCGTATCTCTATTTAAAAGACAATCTGTCTTATCTGCTCATAAAAAAAAGTAGTCTCGTAATTCGACATCTCAGTACTCTCATTAGTGTTAAGACACTATCTCACAACATAGGAAAAGTACGGGGTGTTACATCCTACCCCCCTTAAAAAAAAATTCGTCCCGAAATTTGAGTTATTCACCTTCGGGTAAAAGCTCTGGGTACTTCTCTTTCATCTTCTCTTCAACTTCCCATGTTGATTCTTCTTGACTGTGATATCTCCATTGGATTTTTATCAAAGGAATCGATTCGTCCCTCAATTATTGGATCTTCCAGTCCTGCATAGCATCAGGTTTATCTCTTCGTAGCTCAAAACTGGTTCCAGGGACACTTCTTCTTGATAGATGACGTGTTTTGGATCAAACACGAACTTTCTCAATTGAGAAACATGGAAAACGTCATGGACGTTCGCGAAGCTCAGAGGCAACGCTAGTTTATAGGCTACATGGCCTACTTACTCTAATACATCATAAGGTCCTTTATATCTTGGTTTGAGTTCTTGTTAACTCGAAAATAACATGCTCCCCGAGATAGGGAAAAACTCACATAAACATCGTTTCTAACGTCAAAAGAATCTATTCACAATTACTCAATTGTTGAGTTTTCTTTTCTCGATTTTGCTAATCGATGCCATAATTCATGGCCAAGTGGTCTCACTTCTATTGTGGAAGTCTCTAATAGGTATAATTGTATAAGGTTGCCAAAGTGGCGCCTTCACGTGTTAACACGTTAAACATCCTTCTACGAAAGATGCCCTCTCTCGCTTCTTATTCTCCTATCAAAGCGTCGTTTCAGTCTTGGCACGTATTCATACTTTCCGCCTGTGCAGTATAAAAGGTATCATGAGCTTTGCTCGAAATTTCGTTTCTCAGCTCTTCTTTATCAGGCACACACAGTCGCTCTCTTAAAACTAAAATGGCATTATCTGCCGCCTCTTGATAATTCTCTATTTTCTCGATTCGAATCTTCATTCGAAATCTTTCCATCTTCTCATTCTCTCTCTGAGCTGTGACTATTCTCGATCGTAAGTCAGGTGTAATGCTCAGTGCAGAAATTATTATTTCTGTCGTTGGTGGTGGTATCTCTACCTCCTAATTCATCTTCTCGAATTCCTTGATTGGGTTCACTTCTCGTGTAAGGAGAAATCCTAACTCTCCCTGATTCTTTCTGCTCAATGCGTCGGTTACAACGTTAGCTTTTTCCAGGGTGATAATTTGCTCCTCGATCGTAATCCTGCACTAACTTTCATCATCTTCTTTATCGCATGTTCAGATCTTTTTGCTCAAGAATTATTTGAGACTTTTATGATCGGTGTATATCTCACATCGTGCTCCATAGAAAAGGTGTCTCCAGATCTTCAAAGCATGCACTACGGCTGCTAATTCTAAATCATGCGTTAGATAACTCATCTCGTGTGGTCTCTGTTGTCGCGAAGCATACACTACAACTTTTCACTCTTGCATCAGTGCACATCTTGGACCATTTTTCGATGCATCAGTATAAACTGCATACTCTTGATCCGCTTTCGGAACAGCTACTCTGGGGCAATAGTAAGCCTCTTCTTCAGCCCTTGAAAACTTCGCTCACACTCGTTCGTCTAAACGAGCTTGACTTCTTTCTTTAGCAGGTGCGTCAATGGCTTAGCGATTTTCGAAAAGCCGTAAATAAAACATCGATAATACCCTGCTAATCCCAAAAAACTGCGAATTTCGTGCGGTGTGGTCGGCGGTCTCCGCTCCTATACCGCTTGAACTTTCGCTGGGTCTACTTCAATTTCTCTTGCAAAACAATATGGCTGAGAAAATTGACTTCTTCAAGTCAAAACTTACATTTGCTAACTTCGCATAAAGCTTTTCAGCTCGCAATCTCTCTAACGCGGTCCTTAATGCTCTTCGTGTTCTCGTTTATTCTTCGAGTAAATCAGGGTATGGTCTATGAAGACTAACACGAACTTGTCTAGGTATTCGCGAAAAACGCGGTTCATGTGATCCATGAATATTGCCGGAGCATTTGTCAAACCGAAAGACACATCTTCCAAACATCATTGAGTTTATAGTAATGCTATATTGCATATGCGATGCCGTCTTCGGAAATATCTTCCGATCGTATCTTCAGCTGATGGTATCCCGTTCTCATGTCAAACTTTGAAAAAGTGCTCGCTCCTTGTAGTTGATCGAATAGATCATCGATCCGGGGTAACGGATATTTATTCTTTAACGTCACTTTGTTCAACTTTCGATAATCGAAACACAACCTCAAGCTTCCATCCTTCTTTTAACAAAAAGAACTGGTGCTCTCCACGGGAAAACACTGGGTCGAATGAAACCCATATCTAGAAGTTCTTGTAGTTGCAGCTTTAACTCTTGCAACTCTGTGGGGGTCATCCTGTACGACGCTTTCGACGTCGGTGCTGTGCCAGGCTCTAAATCGATCGTAAACTCAAGCTGTCGGTCTGGGGAAATCCCGGTAAAGTTTCAGGGAAAACGTCTTTGTAATCTCACACGACTGGCGCGTCATCGACATTTGCCTAGGATTCGTCTCTCTGGTTCAGATATACAACATACGCGGTTGTATCTTTTCTTCGCAAGAGATTTCTTGCTTGCAGCGTCGAGATGATCAGCGTCTTCTTCCATTTTCTCTCAATGCCAATGAAGGAAGTAGTTTCTTGGCCAGGTGGCTGAAAAGATATTCGTCTCTCCTTGCATTGTATCTATGCATGGTTTTCCTCTAACCAGTCCATTCCAAAATTATATCCAAGTGCCACATAGGCATCAATCTCAAGTTTCTAGCCTCGAACTTAATCGATTCTAACTTAAATTCTAAGTTAGGTCACACGGATGAAACCGTAGTAATTCTACCTATGGGTATGGCTACTCTTTAGAGGTTGTGGAGCAAGCTCTACGTTCAGTGTCGAACAAAAATACTATGGGCACATCATTCAACTCGCCTATATCTGATAAATTCTTCTATTCTTGTCTGGTGCTTTCTGCTCAAGCGTGAACAGTCTCTAATGATGCGGTTGATTCGCCTGCGGGGCTGGTGGTTGCCTTCTTGACTGACGTGGTCGATAGGCTGGCTGTTGTCGCTGTGGTGGAGGTAGCGATAGGATTCCCTTCATTGCTTCGAGTTGCGGTCGAAACTGAATTGGTCGTCTTTCGCTTCCACTTTGCTGACGATTCGGACACTGGTTCGAGTAGTGCCTGACCCTTCCGCAGGGGTAACAACTATTCTATCTCATCTTGCATTCTCTCAGACGTAATTTATTGCTCTTCGACAAGCGATAACCCTCGCGGTCCTTGAAAAACTGCTGCTGGGGCAGCTGGGCCAATTATAAGGCTGTTCATCTCAGTTCTGATATTGCGGTGGCGCATTTTGACTCTGTCACGGCTCCTTAGGGATCTTGACTTCGGTCGTCCCATTCTCTCTTTCCTTTTTGCCCGCATCCAAAAAAGGATGGATTGCACGTTTGTGTGCTCTAACTCGTTTGGGTGCTGAAACTCAAATCACGTTCTCTGGCTGCATTGCCAGTTCTATATCAAATGCTCTATTTAATGCTTCAGTACACATAACCGCATTCTGACTCGTTAAATCGTCTCGAACCTCTTATCTCGAACCTGATCGAAACAATCCTGACATCTTCTCGTTCATCTCTTCTTGATATGTGGCATACCGAACCAAGTCGCGAAACTGACGTTCGTATTCAGCTACGGTTTTATTGCCTTATCTCATATCATCAACTCTATTTCTTTCTTTCAATTTGTTTCTCTTTCTCGACAAAAGTCTAAGGGAACATATATCAACCTTAGAACTAATTCTCATAACTCACAAATCGTAAGACTCTTACTCGACATCATATTATTTTCTCGATTCTCATAACTCATCGTCAAAGACATATCTCATGTCTATCATCGCAACCTCAACTCAAAACTCTACTCAAGTATAGAGACTCTCTGGTCATCGTCATATAGACATATAAGAAAATTTTCTCTTTCGAGAACTCTTACTAATTGCGGGGCGAAACGAAAATAAAACATCCCCTATTATTACGACGATGCTACTTCTATACTAGTCATCATCCCAGTCTGCTATCGTCGAAAGCGTTATCTGCTCTAATCTGTAATCTCGATCTCCTTGTATCTGTTGTTGCCTATTCTGGCTTAGCATCACTTCTTCTCATCCTCGAATTAGTTAGCTTTTGGCATACATGGCTAATATAAGAAAATCTATAATCGAAAAGTCGTGCTCGTCCCGTAATAATTATATTCTATGGCTGCTCCCCTAAATCGGGTTTCTTCCATACACTCTTCTTGTTATACCATCCTAATTACCTAGACGATCCTAACTCTTGTCGGATGTGGTAGGGAATAGGATGTGATGAATAAAAATGTCTGATCTTGAACAAGACGAGCTCAAGTAATGGAATGATTCCATAATAGCCAGTGCTATTTCAAGGATAATGAAGAAGTTACAATCAAGGTAAGATCAAAAATTAGAACAGAAGCTAGAATAAAACTGAGATATGATATGATTGGGGTAAATCAATACTGGGAGTAGAAGCAATCCACTAAGTGGGAAATGAATGAATAAATTGTCCACTGTTAAAGCAAAGGGGTAAGGATTTCCAACACAAACGGCTCAGGCTCAAACACAGTGGATCTGGAAAAATTTCTTAATAGCAAATAGTTCATCTCATGTTGGAGTTCAAATGGATGCAGAAAAATTTAAATACGACCAAGCGGGATAGGGACTCAATAAGTCTACTCTCATGACTATCCTAGCGATGATACGCGCGGTCCCGGTAAAAGTACCTCTATTTCAAAGTACAATTGGTCAATAGTATCTATGCATCCCATGAAGTCTCCATTACACGTTCGTCCTATTAGGGTCGTGTCCCTAAATCGCGATGAAATCTCTAACTCTCGTCGTATTATCTCAACGGTTGGTTTCTCTGCTCCTCTTCTTCATCTTCTTCTCGATTTATGTTCCTTCTGTTCCCTCTTCTTCTCGGAGGTATACTATAAAGGAAAAAGAGTTATATATAACTATCGGCTTCTAAACTAACCGTTCGTCGTTACAAAATACAAATCCTCGTTTTTCATTTCACTTCTATATCTCATTTATGATCTCAAAATTCTCAAAATTCTCGTCTATCATCGTTCGTAATTCCCATCAATCTCTATTTCTCATTTTTCATCAAGCATCAACATCATCATCATTCTCAAAGCTCTGATAAAGATAGTGAAACTCACTAATCAACTACATCTCTGTATATACATATATAAGGAAAATTGCCTCTCTCTCGAGGTCTTTTACAAAAGTAGGATCCTATGTACAAAGGTCCTAACACTAAAATGATGCTCTAGTTATACAAGCATCATAGGTACTAAGCACCTATAGATATATACTATCTACACATACATACTATACCATGCCTCTCTACCTATATATATACATATATGTATATATCGACTATGCATCTATACATATATACGCGTCTACAAGACATACGTGATCGCTAGTCGTCGTCTTCTGAAATCCTGCTCGTCGCATCGTCAACCTCCATATCCTCACCCGGCTCCGTCTCCTGACTCTCGTACTCGTCGATCAGTCGGTAGACACTATCGTCGCTCGGCTCATTCTCGACATCGGTGTCCATCATCGGACCATAAATCGGTACCTCGGGAACAGGTACCCCCGTCTCGACTCCGTCGGCAGTAATATGACACTGTAATGGTTGGGTCCGTCCGTGGCCAACCATTATCTCTGGAGTTTCCTCATCCGGGTCCTCCTCATCACTGTCCAGGTGTACTGGCCGAGACCTTCCCTCCTGGGCGTCTCGGGACGGTGAATATAAAATCGAGTGTATATACGTCTGAAAAGCCAAAGTGCCCGGCTCAGGCAACGGGGCAACCCTCGGATAAGGATCAAAGGGCACATACTGTATCTGAGGCTCAACAGAAACAATCGGCTATACTAGCCCCAACATCTCTCCTCGTATTCCACATCAACTGCCTCGTATCAGAATTCATCATCTCAAACAATTTCGTCATTAAAACAATACATGACTCATTAGTGAATCAAACTCAGCTCTCAACAGGAAAGCAACAAGAAACAACATCAACCTCTTACCTCGTTAAGCCGGAGGAGATGGGGTGCTGGGGTTCTGTTTCGAACTGACTCTCTCAAATTAGCCTAAGAATTCAAATTAGGCTAGTACTCAATTTTAAAAGAGTAGAAACAATCAAAGGTTCAACTCAGTCAAGCAATAGACTCAGAGCAGACGACCTGCTCTGATACCACCCTGTCGCAGCCCGATTCCCGACACTAGTGATAGTGGGGTACGAGTATCGATACGACTATTTTTAAAAGAATAAATGATAAGAAGAATAGGTCAAACATCAAGCGGAAACTCGCATTAAATCATGCTAAGGAAAATCATCATGAATGACCCCAAGGGTAAAATCGTCAACGTCGTTATAACTTTTTAATTATCAGGAATTTCAAGATCAAAAACAAAACGGGTATCGCTCATTTTTCGTAAGGAATCATAAAATGCAGAGTATCACAGCAAAAGGCGAATCGATTATATGTATGAAGACATATAACCGTGAGTACATTGCTTAACTTCAAAAGAAAATCCAAGTATATCAATTATCAAGACTTTATCGTCAAATGGAAATACGATAAAGTAAATACATCCTCTAACATTTCCCCGCCAGCACCAGACCAATCTCGCTCCTCGCTTAGTCTGCACATTTAGAAATACATGCAGGGCGTGAGTATATAATACTCAGTGGGCAAACGCCGAAAAACAAGAAAGGCGCTCTTAGAGCTATAAGTTTGAAGCTTGCCACATCTCAGCAATACACAGAAATAAAGTTAGCGTAAATGAATCTGTGCATGCAGTTTTCATAATCATGATATCATAAAGAAACGATAGCGTTATCAAAGTACTCATCATGTATGTACCACATCTACAACTCATCATCATCAAAGGTACTGAGAAGTAGGCCTCCTTCTCAAGCACCGTGACCGGCCGATTCGCTCAACGGCTCACAGTCACCTCTGTGTACACTAGCCCTGGCAGGATAGCTATCAACTGCCCAGGACCCGAATTCGTCTCATCTCATCAGTAGAGGGTAACATACAAGCTCAACATCAAAAATTGGCAAGTCAAACAGTTCTCAAACATCATTTATCTCAAATTATTTGATAAGCTCATAACATCATTATATCATCAAATCATTTTAGAAAGCTCGGATAATATATGTATACTCAAAATATTGCCCACCTGAAGACCTTACTCAAACACTCCCGTCAAAGCGGAGTTACTTACTTCCTTGCTCTGCTCGTGTCTTCAGGGATCATCGTCATCATCGAAGGTTCATGTCATAAAATGAATCTCGATTAGAACTCAACGACAAAAACTCATGCCTTAACTCATGCTCTATCTTATATTCTATCTCTTAATCGACTCTACATAAACTTCTTCACTCATTTCAAAACCTTAAGTCCAAGGATAGGTTTCAAGAAAATCATGGTTCTAAGTCTCGATTTATCTCTCATATAAGACTCGTCTAATCTCATTAAAACACTTAGGCAACACAAACACATAAGGCACATAAGAAAATACAATCAAACATCAACAAATCATGTGCTGTTTTCCCACTGACTCAACTTCAAAATTTAACACGTTCTGACTCCGACATCTCCTGGACTCCAGACTCATACCAAAAGAAAGGTATTTGAGTCTAGTTTCATTTAAAAAAAATTAGAGTCAGACACTCCAAGTGGTTTGGGAGATATGGCGTTTTTACCACGGTCTACCATATTCGGCAGTTTTGAGCAATCGGAAACATTGATTTTTGACAAATAGTAAACGTTGTCAAACTGAGCTCAAATTTGGTGGATATCTATCTCATACAGTAAGGTTGATACCATAAAAATTGGGAAAGCTAGATCACACAGGAAGATACTGAAATGAATGACTTTGTCCCCTGTTCTCTGAAATTCCCGGTAGAAATGTGCAGATTTGGTTTTGAATTTTATAAAAATAGTAAATCAAGTCAAAATGACTTGAAATTTTACCGGTATGCTAAAGACTCATCTAGGGACATGTTGTAAAATTTTCAAAGCCATTTGACATCGAAAACTCGTCGATCACAGTAGGTCAGTAGCCTACGAAAAATCACCAAAAATTCATCTCAAACTCTTAAATGCTCAATTCAACATTTCTTCAAAGAAAACCAATCAAAGTTCATTTTAAACACATATAACACTCAAAAACATTCAAAACATTTAAAATACTCATCATACTCAAATTAACTCTCCTCTTTTACATCATAAACTCAAATCTCAAGGAAAACGTTTCTACAAACGTACCAATTCAATCCTCTTTTCATTCTCATGCTCAAACTCATTCAATCATTCAAAATGACCTCATATTTCATATAACTCATTTTATACACATAAATCCCCTATAATCATACCAACCAAACTTTAATAAAAACTCATATATTCACATAAACTCTCAACAAAACATGACAACTTCACAAAATGGTCATAAAGCAAATTAGACCTCATTTTATCAATTATTGACTTCTCAAAATATGAAAACTCAAAAACTCTCATAAACTAACTCAAGTCAAAATTTTACTTAGCTTCCAATAGACTTAATCAAACATATTAAAACACCAACATCATGCTCAATTACACATGTCTTAAGCCAAATCATTTATTAAACACATCGACAAGAAAATCCTAATTTTTACCAAACTAAACTCTTTGACATTTTATGAACTCACATGGATCTTTAATCTCATCATATATCTATTAATCTTAACCCATTTAACTCACATATAAACCATCAATTTACAAATTAGAGCATAGATACACATAGCCCTAATTTTAGTAAACTAACTCATATCAAAATCATCATTTGACAACATATACTCAATTTACTCCATCAATCATCATCATATACATCTCATGGTCTCATTTACATCATCAATTCATCATCTAACTCATTGACTCAAAAGTTCCCATTTTTGGGTAAACTAAACTCATTCAAAATTTGAATCTCAAAGCATAGCTTTTCAAAACACACATCAATCATCACCAAACATATCATAGATCATTTTTCTCACCCCAATTCAAGGAAAGAAAAAGAAAATTTTTTGAAGGGTATGAGACCCATATTTTCGAAAATTGTGAAGAATAAGAGAGGGGGTGATTTCTTGCTTCAATCCTTCAAATATACCCATATATATCATCATACAAGTTATATCTATGAATTCAAAGCTCACTTACCCAAACTTACACCCAAAACCAAACTTTCTCTTTCTAACTTCAAGATTGAATCTCCATGGATCTTCTTGAATCTAAGGAGATGGAAGGTGTTTAAGGTGGATTTAGAGGGTGATTTATGTGTTTGGCATATTTTGGTGAAGCTTCGGAGGTCTCATCCATGGTTGACAATGGTGGAAAATAGAGAGATGAGGGAGAGAGGGTGTTGGTCGAATGGAGTGAGAGAGAGAGGTGGAGTGGCCGAATGTGGTGAGTGAGTGAGAGAGAATTGCTTGGTAAGATTTGTGAGGATTTGGTAATCTTATAGAAGATTTGGCAATCTTTGGAAAGATTTGTAATCTTATGAAATATTTGGCAATTAATGCCTTGATCTCTCTCTCTCTAATCTCTACTCTCTCAATCTCTACACTTAGCAATTTATTGAATTAGTCACATGCTTAGGAAAATTAAAATAATAGTGTGAGTAAGGTGATTAAATAATAATCACAAAAACTATGGAAATATTACTCATTAATAAAGTACCATAGTATAATTATTCATGTGACCAAAATAAAATAATTATAGCACTAATATTAGTGCACTCACTCAATTATAATATTCCTCATCATAGGAAAAATAATTTTAAAAAAAATATTATGCTTGGAAAAATTTCCATAAACCGGCATCATTCGATTTCTCGGTAAAAATAAACCGCACTTTCTTTGGAAACTTAATAAAAATTCCAAGTGCTAAAGTCTCAAATAAAAATCATAATAACTTGGTTAAAATGACTCACGTAACAAAATCACATAATCAATCAGTCACGTAAATTCACATATCATCACATCAAAGTAGTCGGCAAACACAAACAGACTAAACGTCTCTCAGATCGACTCTATTTATCAAGGTTTCTCACTCTTTCTTCCTCGACTCTATTTCCAACTCATTATTCCCATTTTCTTAATAGGACAGTCAATCTCTGATAACTCGGTATCCGGTAACTCTATTCCCGGTAGTTGGAAATAAAATAAAATCTCAGCTCAATTCAATCAGCATCTCTATCTCAACTCATTTCCCAAATCTCATCACTCTAATTCCATCATCGGTTTATTCACTCGTATCTCTATTTAAAAGACAATCTGTCTTATCTGCTCATAAAAAAAAGTAGTCTCGTAATTCGACATCTCAGTACTCTCATTAGTGTTAAGACACTATCTCACAACATAGGAAAAGTACGGGGTGTTACAGTTTGTCGTTGGAGAACAAAGTGGTTCCTCACTCCCTGTGGGATTCGACCCTACACTTACTGCTAAGACTAAGTTCTTGTTGTGAGACGTAGGAGCGTGTACTGTCTGTACTGGGCATACACAAGTATTTTGTCCGCACCGCACGACGGGTGTGTGTCACCAGCGCTGCGGCCTTGTCAGCGCTGGCGAGTGATTATCAGCGCTGGGCACCACTTTGAGCCCAAATAAGCGATTTCTGATCCAAAATCTCCATCATAGCATTCCTCCTCCTATTTTATCAAAAGCTCCTACA
The DNA here is from genome assembly GCF_028751815.1 of Salvia miltiorrhiza. NCBI lineage: Eukaryota > Viridiplantae > Streptophyta > Magnoliopsida > Lamiales > Lamiaceae > Salvia > Salvia miltiorrhiza. Next base: position 6,252,187 of record NC_080387.1, on the reverse strand, counting down.
AAGCATTAAACAGACTCATAACGCACCAAATTCCAGAACAATTAACTCAGACTTAGCACAATCAAACCCGCAAAATAAGAACAATTAGGCATAAATCAGAGAGTATTCTGGTGGAAAGGAATGAAGATGGACATAGTTAAGTTCGTAGAACGGTGCCTTGCATGTCAACAAGTGAAAGTTTTACACCAAAAACCATACGGGTCGTTGCAACCATTGCCAATTCCGAAATGGAAATGGGAACATATCAACATGGATTTCGTGGTGAGCTTACCACGATCAGCACATGGGAATACTGCCATTTGGGTGATCGTGGATCGCCTGTCCAAATCAGCGAATGACACCAGATTCACATCAAGATTTTGGAAGAGTTTGCAAGAAGTATTGGACACCAGACTAAACTTCAGCATAGCATACCACCCCCAAACAGATGGCCAAGCTGAGCGAACAATTCAAGTATTAGAGGATATGCTTCGGGACATTGTTGCAGACAAATGGGGAAATTGGGAGGATCTACTACCCCTCGTGGAGTTTGCCTATAATAACAGCTATCAGTCAACAATTGGAATGGCTCCTTACGAGGCGCTATACGAACGCAAATGCAGATCACCCATTTTCTTGGATGAAGTGGGTGAACGAAAGCTGCTGGGACCAGAGCTAGTTCGACAGATGATCGAGAAAGTTGACCAGATTAAACAAAAGATCAAGGAAACACAAGACAGGCAAAAGTTATATGCTGATACGCGACGCACTGAACTGGAGTTCGACGTTGGAGACCGAGTATTTCTCAAAATTTCCCCCACAAAGAGGGTTGTCTGTTTCGGAAGTCGAGGAAAGCTGCAACCCCGCTATATAGGTCCTTTTGAGATCCTAGATAGGGTTGGCAAAGTAGCTTACAGATTAGCAATGCCGCCAAGCATTGGGGACGTGTTGGATTTGTATACTGAAAGCAAGAACTTTATGCTTGTATACAATGATTCCTGTTTTCACTATTTTTATCTCCTATCTGATTGTGTTCATGATTGCATATGTATGTTCTTTATCTCTGTATAAGTAGATTATATGGTGTGTTGTAGATCACAGAAGATCATATAATTGGAATAACCTTAAGAGATATAATATGATCACAGCCGAAATAACTCTAGGACAAGTTATTGGTTTAGGCTGCAGTATAGATGGAAGTAGTTTGTCTTGGCTACTTGTCTATACTGGTACGTCATTACGTATTGATAGGACCACAGTTTGAGATGTATTCTTCTATCTGACTTAAGTGAAGAATCAAGATCTCGGTGACTCATAAATCTTAATACTAATAAGTATTCAGATATATATGTTAACTCGTATATCACTTTGACTTACTATGGGTGAAAGTTATATACTAACTCGAGTACTCTGTATCTTGGGTGATAGCGGTTAATATATGATATTTGATTATCTGTATTAGTACCCGTATCCGGTATAGGATAATGACATCCCCTTAAGGAGCTCAATAAGGTTTATTACGCTAAACCCTGCAGGTTGATTAAGTTCAGGCGTAATAATAAAGTTTGAGTGGTACTGCTTAAGGAATTATTAAGAGATTAATTAATTTAAGCTGTCAGAGCTCTAATTAATTAATGGATGTCGGATATTTTAAATACGGAGATTTAATAAGTCTAAATACAAGCCCCGACTCATCACCGGCAATAAAGGGGTAAGTCAGTACCGGTTCTCTAGTGGAATGAACTGATATTTATAAATTAATTATGGTCTGGGCTGACCATGGATGAATTAATTTATTTGAGGCTCATCTTTATTCCTTGTATCTGGTCCCTGGGCTGGCCCAATGTCTCCTAGCCCAAGAAGACAGAATTTTCGGCCCTCACTAAGAAAGTGGCGCCTCCTCCCCTTTTCTGTATTATTAAATACAGCTGTCAGCTCTCAGGAAAATACACTGATAAAAATTAGGTTTTTGAGAGCAGAGGGAGGCGCAGAAACGTGTGAGGCTTTTCTATCTTGGGAATTTCCATAGCTCGTTGTCCATCCAACGTTGGGAATTGAGCGGGATACAGTCGAGAATATCAGAGCTGGAGTCAGAATCTTTCGACGCGGTCATCAACCGTTTGTGCATCCGATTCTCAAGTAAGTTTTCCTAACACCTGTGTGCAGCTGTTAAATTCATAGGAGCATGTTAGGAATTAATCGTTGTATGATAAATTAATAATAACCAAGAAACGATCATCGGGCAAAGTGGAACGTTAATTCAATTTAATATTCCATCAATTGGTATCAGAGCCCAGGGTTAATTTCTTGGCTCTATTATTAATTTATGTACGATTAATAATATGCGTTTGTTTAACTGCTGTTGTTCTTCGTGGTTCGTTGATTCGTGGGATACGTCGGTTTGACGTTGTAATTGTTTTTCTACCACGAGAAAATCCGTGGTTAGATTAGATTTTCGAATTGTATTCGTTTTTCTGTTGTAATCTGTACTTTTGGAGAACGAAACGGAGAACACGAAGAACGGGAACATATCGTTGTCTTCAGACGGCACCGGAAACTGGCGAGGAGGAGGCGAGCGATGGGGGCAGCGCCTGCGCGCTGTGCGCGCGGCGTGCCTGGCGGGCGACGCACTGCCGCTGCCGCTGCTGCTGTTCCGCCCACGCCGAGGTCTGCTGCTGCTGCGCCTGTGCTGGAGACGCCGAGGGTGCTGTGCAGGGCTCCTGCGTGGGCTGTTGGTGGTGTGCAGGTCGGGCGAGAGCGAGGAGGCAGGCGGCAGGGGCTACGCGCGCTCGGGGCCGCGCCTGCGCGCTTTGCGCGCTGCGCGCCCAGCGGGCGGCGCACAGCCGCTGCTGTTTCTCTACGCCGGGGGCCTGCTGCTGCCTGGGCTGCGCGAAGGAGCATGCTGGAGGCGCCGAGGACCTGCTGCTGGAGGCTGCCGACCGGAGAAGATGGAAGGCAGCGGCGCCGCTCTTGGCAGCAGAAAGCCCTAGGCGGCGCGAAAAGGGTTCCGAAACCCTAGCAGACTGGGCCTGAAATGGAGCTCGCGGGCCGGACTTGAGCGCTCGGGCCTGAGCGTCTGGGCCGCGACCAGGCTTTGACCGCGGGTCTGGTTCTTTGACCGCGGGTCCTGGACTGCTCCGTGTGGAAATGGGCGGCTGCTCAACGGGCCTAGCGGCTGGGCTGCGGGTTTTGGGCCCAAGTGCTGGGTTGGAGAGCTTTTCCAGCCATTTTTTTGGGCATTTTTTTGTCCATTCTTGTTTTCTATTTTATTTTGTAATAGAATAGATGTTGGGTTTCCACGAATGGGTCACGAAGAATTTTAATTCTTTTATTACTGTTCTTTGCATGTCGTGGTTGTTAATCCCTTATGCTCTTTACCTGCTTTTGCACGTCTTTGCTTGTTAATATTTGTTTATTAACTGCGCTTAGACAAGCATGATAGTAGGTTTATTGTTTTCCTAAATATGTTTTAGAATTCTGCGAGCATGATTTACATGTTGCGTTCTAGAGAAGCATGTTTAGGTTTATGTGCTTGAGCATGAACAAACCTTTTGAAAGAAAAAGACTAAGCTGTTTAATAATTTTTATAGTAATTAAAAATTATTTTAGACCTCCACATGCGGTCTCTAGACAAAGTGATTAGCAATATGAGTAACGGTCCACCCCACGTGGCTTACTTCATATCTGTTTCTCATAAGTTTGTCAGAAGAGGTTTCTATAAAAAATATTTAAACCATTGAAGTAGTGGGAGTTATGCAGTAACGGTCCACCCCACGTGGCTTACTTGTGTAATTTTCATAAGTACTTTGGAGAATGGTATTAAATAAGATAACCAAGAAAATTAAATTGAAAGCGACATGGTCCGCGTGAGTATGTTAATTTCGAGAATTTAATTTTCAAGGTTAAAATGTGGTTATTGCTTAGATATCATATCAAGTACAATGTACAACTCCCCCACGGAGTCCCTTCTTGATGATGATATGGTCTAGTCAAGGTGCCAACTATTAATTTCTTTTGTCAAAAGGTTAACTTGACATGGATAGAAATTAAATGACTAGGTAAATAGTCTGGTTGAGGAGTTCGTGTGTAACTGTCCACCCCACGTGGCTTACACATGGAATTCCTTGAGCCGTTGGAGGTTTCACTAATATTGTTTTATCAAAAGGTTACAATATTATTGTTACGAACTATATGCTTTTCATGTTCTTACATGTTTATTTGTTTACTTTCAGATATGTCTATGTCTCCGATTATTAACATTCTAGCAAACAATCCTCTCATCGGTCCAAATTACACCGAATGGAAACGCCATATTATGTATATTCTTGACGCTGATGAGCACAGTTTTGTGCTTACTACTCCACGTCCCGCGCCCTTAACTGATGAGTCCACTGATGCGGAACGAGAAACGCATAAAAGGTGGCACAAGTCAAATAATATGGCCAAGTGCTATATTATGATGACTATCACTACAAGAAAGACGACCTTTTGCGACATAGAAAATGTGTCGCAAACTTTAATTTTTATGTCGCTAAAGCTAATTTGCGACATTTTTTGCGTCGCGGTTGATAGTGTCGCAAAAGGTTGTGATGTAAATTTACTACGTTATTTTTCAACAATGACGCAACATATACGACACTTTTTGCTTCGGTAAATTAAATGTCGTATAAAATATGCAACACATTATGTGTCATTAGTCGCAGTGACGCATGATAGTTTGTGTCACATTACACGACATTAATTGAAATGACACATCTTAATTTGCGACACTAGTTTGTGACACTGCAATAAATGTGACGTAACATTTTTACGACACTTTTTAATTTGCGTCGTAATACATACAACACCTTTTGCATCAGTAACTGAAATGATGCATCATAATTTGCAACAATAGTTTGTGACATTTCAATTAATGTGACGTAAATTTTCACGACACTTGTAGCGTCATATTTGAAGTGTCGCATAGTATTGTGACGTATAATATTTGATGCAAAAAAAATTATGTGTCGCAAAATATACAACATTTTTTGCATCACTTTATTACTATGTCATAAATGATACATCACTTATACGACACTAATTGAATTGTCATCCTAGTTTGTGACATTATAATTAATGTAGCGCAATTGTTTGAAACACGTGACATCATAGTGAATATCACATTATATTGTTATATAAAATATTTGTTGCGAAAAAATGATTTACTATCACAAATTATACAACATCTTCTGCATCACTTTATTATTATCTCACAAATTTTGCGTCATTTATACAACACTCAATTGAGGTAATTTTTTAAATCAACAAAATATATATCACTTAAACGAAAGAAACATATTCATTATTTAAAATAAATAATTAAAAAAAAACAACAGTGTAAATGTTAATTTGAAAAATAATATAATGTTCAAAAATCTAACATCAAATATCAGAATCTAAATTTATCTAGCCATGAAAGAATGTAGATGTCGTAAGTGATGACATTCAACCCTTGCTCTTCCTTGCTGCATTCTTCTCTTTTCCTACATAAATTCAACAAAATAAATTATATTTCATACCTATACTAAGTAAATTAATTAAAAAGTATTTGAAACTATGAATCAAGAGATATAATTTCATTTTCCCAAATATGAGTAAATATTATTTAATAAAAATCACAAAACTCGTTGATGTTGAACATTCAACATTCTGCTGATGTTCAAAACTATTAAATGGGATATTCGAGTATCAACAAGTTTTCCTAACATTATACAACATATATTACAACTTTGTGAATGGCAATCACTCCACCTAAAACTCAAACAAGTGAAGTACTAAAACCTGAAGGAAATTAACAATCGCCACAGATCTTCATCATAGGTAAATTGAGATAATTTAAAATCTAATGTTAGGGCTTAAAAAGTAACCATGGTTTACAACTAGAAATTTGGCTCCAAAGCTATAGGGTTCATCTCAGAATGATCTACTAGGATCATCCAGTAACTAATAATTTAAACATTGTATTTTGACTCCAAAGTCCTATTGTCTGACTACGCTAAAAACATTTATTGTGTGACATACCATGTTTAAAAGGACTCCATCCCTTCATTCCTAAAAGACATATTCCTAGAAAAGAACAATAAAAGCGTTTTCACATAAAGCAACAGGGAAGGGGCAGGATGAGGAATTGGTTAAAAGGGGATATGAAGTTCTGCAATCACACAAGAATTAATTAAAGAGCGTCAAAGAAGCACAACTATAATATATTTGGTTTCTGTTCTTTCTTTTGTGAGTTGAGATATTCCTCATCTGACAAGCTTTTCCCTGCAACAGAATATAAAGAGAACATACTTAACATTCTTCTTTATAATTTGGGTAACATAAATAAAGGAACACAACAATAGATTTTTAGCAATCAGTTTTGTTTGCATGTAGCTTCAGAATCTCCAATTGTTGAAAACTACAGCATACAACCATTTACAGAGTATGGGCTGTATGAATAAACATAGAAACTCATGCAAGGAAACAACTCATAGCAATAACATATGGAACTTTTATGTTTGTAACCTATTTACACTTTATAGAATATGCCCATATGCCAGCATTAGCCACCATATTTAACTATGTGAATAAAGTATCAGCAAGTGTGCTCTATGTTTCCGCAAATTCAATTTTTTATTTTGGAATACATTTTGACAATGATTTTTCTTGTTAAGAAATATGGATATTAATGTAAGTATACAAGAAGTCTAAATTTTCACATAAAGTTGGTTTCAAGATTCATAATAATTAACTAATCTTGCACCAAACTTTCACTTAATAAAAAAATTAAAATAGTGGAGCAAAACCCACCGGTCGTGAACAAGAAATAGTAGTTGGGAGAACAGTGTCGGTGCTGGTTACTTGATCAGCAAAAAGAATCAATAAATCCAATTCCATAAAATTAAGCAAACTAACAGTAACAATCAATTTCCTAAATAATTCACACAATTTTTTATTTTTTTTAAATAAACACATACACAGAAAATTCAAGATAGCCGCTTTCTACACACATGTTGTTGGTTAAAGTAGAAGTCAGCGAGCAACATAATAAACTCACTGCGTGAAGGTGGCGACGGCGCGAGTCAGGGAGTGTAGGGCGATGAAGGTGCAAAGAGCGGCGCTGCTATCGGCGACGTAATGAAATGCAATCGGACGCGCTGTGGTTGATGAACGAGAGAATCTGAGAGGAGGAGAGAGAGTGAAAGAGAGGGCGGCTACATCGCTGAGGTTAGGGAGAGTCGAGGGTTTTGACTTTTGAATGGAGGAGAGGATTTGGGTTTAGGTTTGGGAATGTAAGTTTTTTTTTTTGAATTGGAATATTTGTTTTGATTTGCTGCGTTTTTGTTCTATAAGTGTAATTATTGGTATTTTTTTTCACTCCTAATCTAATATTTTTTCTAATATCTTGAGAAGCGGACCAAAGATAAAAAAACTTTTAACCGATTTTTATATCAATTTGTTTATTAGTGTAGTGGTAGGTTTTGGGTTTATGTGGAGCTTGTGGCTTCAAAATTGCTTTCCAACAATTGATTTTTTTTCGTTTTATGTTTTAACATTTTGTGTACATATGGATTTATTTTGTGTATATATGGATTTAAATATTAGTAATATATTTTTTTTACATTTATTTATAATCATAATTTAATATACTTTGACATATTTTTAATATATAAGTTAAATGTGAATACATTAAAAAATTTACGTTTACTTGTGATCATAATTTACACTACTTTGTTATGTTTTTCTTACATAAACAAATCTAATAATATGAGCTTGTTGAATTCGATAATACATCAACTTCATAAAATTAAGAGTAATTTGTAAATAATATTTGTGATACATTAATACATTATTATGTATAAACAATAATATAAATGTAAATTAATTTCAGCTACTTGAATCTGACACATTAATTGCATAAATTTCAAACCTGTTTCTTTTTTTAATATAATACTTATTTTATTTTGAAGGATTAGCATTGAAAGTTAAAAATAATGTTAATCTCTTATTTACTTTGATGAAGTGAAACTTTGGAATATCACAAGGTCCTCGATTATTTTTATCATCCAAGCTAATTTTCTTGATTCTTATTCCATGAAAATGGTGGATTTAGATAAATCATACTCTTTGGGGATGTTTACTTTGCATGATTGAGTATTTTTATCCATAATAATAGGATATCTCCAATCACATCCTTTATATGAGATATAATCAAGCAAAACTAACTTGAATGATATAAATAATCAAGGGTTGGCTTGAGATAATCCCCAAGTTGCAATCCATCAAAGTAAACAAGAGATTAACTTACTATTTTTATCTATCAAGGTTAATCCTCCAAAGTAAATATTACCTTTAAGAATAAAAATACTCAATCATGCAAAGTAAACGCCCCTATAGAGAAGCGATATGTTGCTCAATCAATAACAAATTTAATATTAAATAAAAAAAAATAACAAATTTAATAGGTAGTTAAATATGCGTACTCTCTCCATCTAAGAAGATTGTAAAGTGGAGTGTATATTTCGTGAGTTTTAATTTAATAAATAATTGAGATATGCATATAAAGAATAAAAAGGAGTGTCCACAAAAAATGAGTGGATAAAAAGACTCACCAAAAATTGATGTGCTAAATGATTGTGTATTTTGTAAATATTGATTGTGAATGATGTTTAAAATTTAAGGGATAATTTATTTTTTATTCGACCACAAAAAATATGTCACATTCATTTTTAGTAATAGAATCAACACTACTACACTCACATTGAAAGTTAGACTCCACTACCAATTTCACTCACATTTTATTCAAACACGTGTCAAAAGCAATGCAACGCATTTATATACGTGGACGGAGAGAATATAAAAGAAGAGTTTTTCACCTCTAAATTTCCTCTTTCTCAATTTTTCCACCAAATCTTCTCTCTTATTTTTTCTTTTTTCTATTTTAATTTTTTTTAAATACGTTGAACATCATACTCTTTTTTCATTTTATTTTTGTTTGTTGGTGAAAAAAATAAGTAAATGCCTTTTTTTTTTCAAAAAACATTACATGATTGTTTAATTATAATTATTTTAAATTAAAATATTTTAAAATTATAGTTTTTAATGTAATTAAGGAGCAATAAATTTGTATTAATTTTAATATGAATTTGTAAATAAAAAAATAGCTATATATCTTAAAATTATAATTTAAAATATAATTTAGATTTATTTAATTATGTGTACTATTTATTTATATAAAAATATTTGTTGTTATATTTTCTTTTTTATATTATTCATATTTTCCCGATTTTCAATTAGTTTTGGGCCATTTAAATATGAACTTTTAATAATAATAAAGTTTGGACTTTTAAGAGCCTAAAATCTCTATAATAATAAAGAGGAGTTTTCTCCCTCCATTTTTATCTCTTTTCTTCCATTAATATTTTTTACTTTTTTTCTCTTTTTTCTTTTATAATTTTAATTTTTTTCTCAATATCGTCAAGTTTGATTTATAAAGAAGTATTCAATATGCATCTTAAGTTTAAGTTCATAACAAGATCTTTAATATGGTATAAAAATCATCAAAAATAAATTTAAAACGAATAAATTATTAAAATGTTAAAATTTATTTTCTTTCTCTTTGTTAAAATTTTACAATTTTTTTATTTATGTTCGTATATGAAAATATTTATTTATTTATTATTATGTGGAATACTCTATAATAATAATGTGTATATTAATTTTCATCATCAAATAATTTAAAATTATTTAATAATTATAATTATCATTACATTTTACACATAGTTGAAAATTATGTTTTTAGATTAGGAATTTTATTAAATAATTGATATTTTACTTTTAAACATTATTTTAAATTTATTTATATTTTAATTCTATTTAATATTTATATTTATTTATTTAAAATATCATTTAATTTTAATTTCACCATGCATTGCACGCGCGGATGACCGTACTAGTTGGATATTTTTTTTTATCGGATAAAGTTATGTTAGATGATAACAATTAGTTCCCCAAACACTCCAAGAATTCACCAAAGCCCACCTTATCTCTCCAATCACCAAATTCGCTCCCAAAGGGGACCGTACTAGTTGGATATTATTATATGATAGCTATTAATTTTGTTATATTGATAGTTTAGTGTTATTTGCTCAATATGAGATTGACTTAAATTATTTGTTATATAATCTACAATTATTATAGCTATACATATTTAATTACAATTATTATTATTATACAATACTTATTAAATTTAATATTATGCTCGTTAGGTTGATAAGATTTTTAATATTAGATGGATACGTGAAGATTATAATTGTAAGTAAGTTTTTAATATATATAATAAATATTAGTAATATTTAAAATTAGATGATGCAAACACACACAAACACTCAAATATCTAATTGTTGATGGGCGATTCAGAACCCAAATTCATTGACACACATTAGAAGCAAAATTCATACCCCTACACCAAATAGGCACTATAAATTAAATATTTATTGGAGCTAAATACAAATCAGATTTCCTTCTTTTCAATTCTTAAAAGATAATAAGATAAAAAAGAAAAAAAGATGATAAGAATTGAGCGGGACAATGTTCTTCTCTTTCAATTTCAAAGATCGGGGTGATCCAAAATTTTGAGAAAACCAAATATGAAATTGGCGCTATCCTTCCCGCTAAATTTATCTTTTATTAAATTTATTTCCTAATTTTTCAGAATACAATCACATCTATAAAGCAATTGTCAATACCTAAAATCCCATGGTGGAAGATGGTGCCTGGACTGATATATAAATTATACAAGAAGCCACACCAAATTAGACCCACAACCACATCATGTGTAACAGTAAGATCTCTTTTTCGATATCATGTACTCCCTCCGTCCGCCAAAATTATGTAAAATTGCTTGGGCACAGGATTTAATAAAATTGGTGATGATTTTGATGTAGTGGAGAAATGGTCCCACCACTTTATGAGATGTGTGGTTGAGATTGAGTTTTGAGTGGGTTTTTTGTAAATAAAGAGTGTTAGTAAGGATAAAATATTAAAGAAGATGGTGGGACCATTACCATAAAAGGAAAGTGACATAATCTTGGCGGACGCCAAATATAGTAATTTTTACATAATCTTGGCGGACGGAGGGAGTACTATTTAGTAGCAATATTTTTTAGTTTTTTAAATTGTAGTTAATTTTATAGCTCTGTTTCAGTCCACAATTTGAATTCTATTGGGATAATAATATAAGATAAATATAGATTCATCATGTGTGGATTCTATCATATCAAATTAAGTTTTACAATGTGCATTAGTTGAATTGAATGATTGAATGACAACTTAATTGTTGAACATGTGAATAATATATTTTTGCTTCTTCTCAATTCTCATATCAACATGGACAAGCGGCTATTCTCTTATCATCTCAAAGAAACACCTAATGCTCAATAGGCTTCGGGAATTTGATCTCTCAGTTCCACCAGCCATATGGATGGAGGCAGACATAGGCAATTGACAATCCGCAGATGGAATCGACTTAACTGAATGTTTGGAGCAACGATGTTAATGGCCATATCGTCAAGCTCGAACAGGTTATTTGGTAATTTTTTTTATTAAGTTGATTTTTATTATTATTATTATTATTGTAGTGCAAGGTTTAAGAAAATAAAATCATACCAGTAGAATATGTAATACTCCAAGAAAATGATGGGATTTAACCTATTATATATCTCTATAATTCTTCTAAAAGTCAAGAAGCTGAGTAGAAATAGATTTAATGCTTGATGCCATCTTTTTTCCTATGAATTTTTCTCACTGCACCTAGTAAAATTAAATTATAAGGAGGTTGCACTTATGATTATTGCTATCGATGGAAATGATGTACTCCATCCGTCCACAAATTAATGCCCTACTTGGGTCCTGGCACGGAGACTAAGAAAGCTGAAAAAGGTGATGTGGATGAAATATAAGGGTAGTTGACTAAAGTGATAAAGTAGTTGATTAAAGTGATAAAGTGATAAAGTGTAGTAAATATATAATATAAAAGTGAAAAATGTGTTTGAAGGTGGGTCCATTAGTGGCAAAGGATAGTAAATATAGAAAAAGTAGGAGAGTAAAAGGGTACAAAAAGCAAAACAGGGCATTAATTTGTGGACAGTTTTTTAAAGCCAAACAGGGCATTAAATTGTGGACGGAGGGAGTAGTATCAAGGACATGACAAATTTTGTATCGTAAATTTATGCCATAGCAAAACATCACGCAAAATGTGTTGATGATTAGTAACACTATTTAAAATGTATTGTATAATTACCACGTATTATTGAGGTGTCACAAGTATTTTGTCTTAATTTTGAGACATCAACAAGAGTGTTACATTTGTGCCACTAAACTACAACACATATTTAAATGATACATAATTGACGTTAATATACGACATTTAATGCAACAAAATTTTAAATATGTGGTATAATTATGACATATTACGGAGGTGTCGCAAATAAATTGTCATAATTTTAAGACATAAAATTGGGTGTCGCATCTATGTCACTAAATTACGATACAATATTTAGATGACGCACAATTGACGTAAATATATGACATTGAATGCAACACTATTCTAAACATGTGGTATAATAATAACATTTTATTAAAGTGTCGCAAATAAATTGTCGCAATTTCGAGACATAACTATGAGTGTCGCATTTGTGTCACTAAGCTACGACACAGTATTTAGACGACGCACAATTGACGTAAATATACGACAATATAGACATAAATGTTGTAATTTTATGACACATGCATGTAATGTCGCATGAACGTATGTCGCAATAGGTCTATTTTTTTGTAGTGTATGTCACAAACTTTGCAACTCCAGCATCAGGTCATGAATGACGCGGCTGAAATCATGTTAAACCTCAAGGAGGTTTATGGGGAGTCCGAGAGGTCTGCTCGTTTTAACTTGATGAGAGAAATCTTATCTTGTAAAATGAGCGAGGGCAGCTCGGTGCACGATCATGTCATGCATATGACAAATTTGTTTGACAGGCTTGATCTGCTAGGAGGGGGTATCGAAGGCGAAGCCAAGGTCGATATCATCCTCAACACTCTCCCCAAAACCTATGAGAACTTCCGACTCAACGTCGTTATGAGCAAGGCCAACTATACTCTCAATGAGTTATTGAATGCTCTAGTTTCGGCGGAGGGAGTCATGGGCACGCGCAATGGGAAAGAGGTCCTTGTTGCTGCCAAGGGATCTACTTCTTCGTCGAAAGGCGGGAAAAAGAAGTGGAAAGGTCCAAAGGGCAAGCATGACCATGAGGCTAGTGGGAGCGGTAAAGCCAAAGTTGATGGCCCTACCGGCGGCGTGAACAAGCCAACGGCCAAGGGAAAGTGCTTCAAGTGCGGCAAGGTTGGGCATTGGAAGAAAGATTGTCCAGTGCTCAAGGCAAAGGGACAAGGTACGTCACAAGTTTTGGTAACAGAAACATGTTTAGCTTCATTTTCTACTCATTCGTGGGTAGTGGATACGGGGGCAACTGACCATGTTTGTTACACCTTGCAGGGGTTCAACCCAACAAGGGAGCTAGCAAGTGATGAGATCACCATCTCCATGGGCAATGCGTCGAAGGTCGCAGCTGTTGCTATTGGAGATTTATCTTTATGTTTTGGTGATGACATTTTAGTTTTGAGAGATATTTTATATGTGCCGGAGTTTCGGCGGAACATAATTTCTGTTTCAAAGTTGTTTTTGAATGGATATTCTGTTACTTTTGATGGGGGTGTCTCTATCATGAGAGATAACAAGATTATTTGTTCTGGAATTTTGAACAACTCTCTCTATACTATTACATGTCCAATGAATAACTCTGTCCATGTTGCATCTACATCACAAATTCTTCCAAATCCAAATAAGAGGAAGTATTATTCTCATGAACAATATACACATGCGTGGCACCTAAGGTTAGGCCACATCAATCTAAATAGGATCCAAAGGCTCGTTTCAAATGGAGTCTTGAAAGATTTTCAAGCTGTTCCATTTAGAACCTGCGAATCCTGTATAGAAGGAAAGATGACGGCAAGGCCTTTTAAGGCCAAGGGGAATAGGGCCTCGCATGTGTTAGAATTGATTCACTCTGACTTGTGTGGACCGATGTCCACTAGAGCTCGTGGAGGGTATGAGTACTTCGTCACTTTCATTGACGATTACTCAAGATATGGGTATATTTACCTACTTCAACGCAAGTCTGAATGCTTTGAGAAATTCAAAGAATTCAAGGCAGAAGTGGAGAAGAGAAGGGGTAAATCTATCAAGTCATTGCGGTCTGATCGCGGTGGCGAATACCTTGGAAACGAATTCTTACAGTACTTGTCAGAATGTGGGATTACATCCCAATGGACTGCACCGGGTACTCCCCAACAGAATGGTGTAGTAGAGAGAAGAAACAGAACTCTTATGGAAATGGTACGATCAATGATGAGTTATGCATCTTTGCCTATTTCGTTTTGGGGATATACCTTGGAAACAGCGGTTTATTTGCTAAATAGGGTACCGTCCAAATCGGTTCCTAAAACCCCTATCGAGTTATGGTCAGGGCGTCAGCCCAATTTGAACCATATAAAGGTATGGGGTTGTCCTGCATACGTGCTAGACAAGGAAGCGAAGAAATTGGAACCCAGGTGCGAATTGATGCTGTTTGTAGGATATCCTAAGGAAACGAAAAGTGCTTATTTTTATAATCCTAAGGATCAGAAAGTGGTTGTTAGCACCAACTCACGATTGTTGGAGCATGATTATATAAATGAGCACAAGTCTAGGTCCGAGATTGTCCTTCAAGAAATCGAAGGCAATGGACAGGCGATTCCATCACCCCAGCCAAGTGTGCAAGTGAATGCACCATAAGACACTGCACAAACCATTGTCACAGCTGTACCACCACCGCTTCGTCGTAGTGGGAGGGTTGTAGTTCAACCCGATCGATTTATGTTCTTGGGAGAATCTTCGGATCTACTTCCTGTTGATGAACAAAAGGATGTCGACCCTGATAACTATAGACAAGCGATGAAAGATCAAGATGCAGATTCTTGGTACGAGGCCATAGTTTCTGATATAGAATCCATGGGTGCTATGGATGTATACGAAAAGACCGAACTACCAGATGGCTTTTTAGCTATAGGTAGTAGGTGGGTATACAAGAGAAAGAGAGATTCGGATGGCGAAGTCGCAGCTTTCAAAGCTAGACTGGTGGCGAAAGGTTATACCCAGGAACAGGGTATAGATTATGATGAGACCTTCTCGCCGGTTGCCATGCTCAAGTCTATCCGAATACTCCTTGCCATAGCAGCCCACATGAACCTTGAGATTTGGCAAATGGATGTCAAGACCGCTTTCCTAAACGGTTTCCTTGAAGAAGGAAGGGACATCTATATGCGGCAACCTGAAGGGTTTGTGAAGAAGGGCGAAGAGCATCTTGTGTGGAAGCTTAAGAAGTCCATTTATGGACTTAAGCAAGCTTCGAGGTCATGGAACAAACGTTTTGATGAGGTCATTAAATCCTATGGATTTACTCGTTGTGAGAACGAAAGTTGCGTGTACCGTTTAGATGCCAATGGTGACGTGGTTTTCCTTGCACTTTATGTAGATGATATCCTCCTCATTGGCAACAATGTTGAGCTATTATCGGACATAAAGAAGTGGTTATCCGAACAGTTTCAAATGAAAGACTTAGGAGATGCAGCGTACATCCTGGGGATCAAGGTCGTTCGTGATCGCCAGAAAAGGATGTTGAGCTTATCTCAAGCGTCTTACATTGATACTGTGATTGCTCGTTTTAGCATGCAAAATGCCAAGAAAGGCTTGCTACCTTTTAGACATGGCATTCCTCTGTCTAAGGACATGTGTCCTAAGACGCCTAGTGAGGTTGAGGAGATGAGGAAGATACCCTATGCTTCCGCCGTAGGTAGCCTCATGTATGCGATGTTATGCACGAGACCTGATATTTGCTATGTCATTGGCATGGTTGCAAGATATCAGTCGAACCCTAGACCAGGACACTGGACTGCGGTAAAGCATATTCTCAAGTACCTGAAACGGACTCGAGATTATAGGCTAGTTTACCAGTCAGACAGTCTATTTCCTTTGGGTTACACCGATTCGGATTTCCAGGCTGACCGGGATGAGAAGAGATCTACCTCTGGTTATGTGTTTACCTTGGGAGGTGGAGCCGTATCGTGGCGGAGTGCAAAGCAGAAGTGCATTGCAGACTCCACCATGGAAGCCGAGTATGTAGCTGCTTCGGAAGCTGCTAAAGAGGCTGTATGGTTCCGGAACTACCTCTTGGATCTAGGAGTGGTCCCTAATTTGCCTAAGAGTATCATAATTTATTGTGATAACTCGGGTGCAGTGGCAAATTCTAAGGAACCCAGGAGCTACAAGGCGTCAAAACACATAGAGAGAAAGTACCACATCATACGAGAAATCGTAAACAGAGGAGATGTGCTAGTAGAAAAGATTGATACATTGGAGAACCTAGTGACTCAACTCAAACGCTAGTGAATTGACTCGCAATCGTACGAGGTCAATTGCAGTGAGCAAGCTAACCCAAGTCGTCTCTCAAGGAAGATTCAACAGGGCACCTAATCGTGTCACACACAAAAAGCAATAAATCCTAAACACTCTAATCGGTTTCACGCTGGCACACTCTTAAACTAAAACAGAAATTAAATAAGCTCTGTAAATTTACCTAGGCATGAAATAAATAAAGCATGTAAAATTATCTAATGCAGAATTTATAGAAGGCATGTAAATTATCTAGGCACAGATTAAACGGCGTAAGATTATCTAAGGTTTTAAACTAAGAGCATTAATTCAAACATAAACCATTTCAGTAAACATTAATTATCTAGGCAATGAATTAAATGATTAAGCACAATAAATTTATCTAGAGCGTGAATGAAAATAATGAATATTGTGAAATCAATAAGCGAGAAATTATCTAGGCAAGAATAAAATCACTTACAGTAAAGCCGATCCTGAAAATAAATCTCTAGCTACGAATTATCTAGGCGTAAGGATAAATTCTCAACGCAAAATAACCCTAACTAAGAAAACAGGAAACCCTAACTATGAACTGCGTCTAGAAATGGAACTGCCGCTTTTTTGGAGAGCGGAAGAATGAATGATAACCCTAGAATTGAGAAGTCTCGCCCTTTTATATCCAAAAATAAAACACGCCAATAGCTTCTTTAACACTGCATCCGGGACACGTGGCAATCTCTAACTGGAGCAAAAGAGACTAAAATAGGGTGAAGCTTGGGTTACACACGGGCGAGGGGGCTGCTCCTCGGCGAGCAGTTGGGCGAGGAGGCTGCTCCTCGGCGAGCAGTTGGACGAGGAGGCTGCTCCTCGGCGAGCAGTTGGGCGAGGCCAGGGGGCTGCCTCGGCGATGTGGGGCAAGGGCCTCGGCACGCGGCGAGGGCTCGCTTGGGCGAGGGAATGAGGCGCCTCGGCGAGGCAGGGCCAAGCCTCGGCGCTGAGAGGCTGGATCGGCGAGGGGAGGCTGGATCGGCGAGGGGGGCTGCAGCTCGGCGCGGAGTGAAGACCCTCGGCGCTGGGGCTCGCCGAGGGGAAAGGGTGCTCGGCGATGGGGGCTGCAGTACGCGGGCGAGGAGCGAGAGCGTGCGGCGAGGGGGCTGCTCCTCGGCGAGCAGTTGGGCGAGGAGGCTGCTCCTCGGCGAGCAGTTGGGCGAGGCCAGGGGGCTGCCTCGGCGATGTGGGGCAAGGGCCTCGGCGAGGCCTTGCCGAGGGGTGTTAGGCGTTTGGGCGCATGGCCTTGGCGATGGGGGATCAGGCGCCCGGCGATGGGCGCGCGGGCCATGCGCACTTGGGCGAGAGTCTTGGGCAGCCCAACGACGGGTGTGAGCACGCCTCGACACCTTTTTGCTCCAGATTCGTCTGAGTTTAACCTTTTTTCCTTTTTAAAACCTCCCTGCAAAACATTACATCACCATCACAAACTACTAATAAAATCAATAAAATATGATTCCATTATATAACTATAAATCCCCGAAAATCATAACAATAAGGCATAAATCACCCCCCCACACTTAGCCTTTTGCTTGTCCTCAAGCAAAAATCAGTATAAAACTAATGAAAAGATGGTATCTCGATGCTCAATTCCAACTAGACTTTCACAGATAATTCAAGGTTTTTCACAACAACACACGATTCTAGATGATGCAAAAACTTAGAGTAGAAGAAGCAACACAAATGTAAACAAAAGATTCGATCAGACCCAGTTCTCCGATAGAAGTGAATTCCCTAATGTGATCGCCTTTATAATCCATATCTCAATTAAGCGCATTTCACTTTTTACAACTTTTGTGTTTTCAACCGAAGTTATTCCTTTAAATTCAACAGTTAAGCCAGTATTCGTGAAATAAACCCTTTGGGTGCACTTCCAAAGTTGTTTCACGTGGTTTCCCATGCTCATAGATTTTCTAGAGGAGCAGAGACTCAGAGCTGTCAAATATTTTCAGAATTAAAACAAACTTCACACAAATAGATACGATCGTAGGCAACCACAATGACAACACTCCTTCTATCATCTACCGGACAAATCACGCCTCAAAAGTTTGCAAAAGTGTTACAACAGAAAACTCATAAATCATTTGCATCACACAGAACATGTCAACCGGAAAAACAAGAATTCCACCAATCAGTCACAAACCCGAAAATCACATTAGAAACCATCACTTCACAATTTTTAAACTGACCAGCTCAATTTCAAACAATTAACTTTATGCAAGGGGACCATTTGCCCCAAAATTAAGATCATAAATAAAACTTCCCGCAGTTACCAGAAACTCTTCCCCCCACACTTAAAAATAAAGCGCATAAGTGTAGAAACACTTCCCTGGAAGAATAGGGGAGGAGAAACTTCTGACTTCTGCAGGAGATCCACTTCTTCTCATCCGCACAAAATCACTCTCAAAAGAACAATTCCTGCATCAGACCACAGAACCCAAAACAAAACATTAAACAGAAAGAAAACCAAAAGCAAACAGAAAGCAATAAAACATGGGTTGCCTCCCATACAGCGCTAGTTTTAAAGTCGCCAGCCCGACTTGGAAAAAAAAACCCGTTAACCAAAATCACATTTACGAGCCAGCTGCCTTAATCCTTGAGAACACAATCCTTCCTTGATTGCAGCTGCGGGTTCTCCTAATGAGTTTACCGAACTCATCACATTTCTCCTCTTCAAGATTCTTATTGGGGAGCCAAATCGCGTGCTCCCCACTTCTTTCTTTTCCAAAGGCAATAAGCACTGCAATCCTTGCACAACTCCATCGTTGCAGTGCTGTCTATCCAATTCCTCTTCTTCACGGGCCTCCTCAACTTGCAAGATATTGGGAGGCTCCTGCAGCTTTTCCTCATCCTTTTGCATTAAACATTCTTGCTCCTGCAGATTATCAAAATTTTCCTGCACAGAATCTGTTTTTTCTACAGAATCACAAATCTCAACGAAGGAACAGTTATGCAAATAAGGAGAAGAAATAGCAGTCTTTTTATCATAGACAGAAAATGTTACCGATCCACCTGCCCCGGCCATACTCAAAGTTCCAGAACCCACATTAATGCGAGTTTGCGTAGTAGCCATAAAAGGTCGGCCAAGCAGAACAAGACGACCATTTTCTCCTTTTATTCCTTTTCCTGCATCCAGCACCACAAAATCTGTGAGAACTTTAAGTCCTCTCACCGTGACTTCTACATCCTCCAAGAGTCCACGAGGACTGCTAATCAAGCCATCGGCCAGCTGAATCTTCATGTTGGTGCACTTCAGCTCACTTTCTCTTCTTTCCAGCTTCTCGAAGAAATCAAACGGCATCAAGTTGACTGCCGCACCCAAATCAAGCATGCCTGAGACCTCCCCAGCTCGTCCCAAGCCTATGTCAAAAATGAAGCTACCGGGATCTCCTTGCTTCGGTAAAGGTTGGGTGGACTGATCCTGCGGCAGAGGTGGACTGGGCTGTTGATTGATCTTCATAGCTTCCACCTTTTTACTCCTCCACTTCCCCGCGGTTCTTTGGGCATCTTCCTCGACAAGCTCAATAGCATGAGCTTGATGCAGTTGTGGGTTTTCAGTTTGCTGCGATTGCTGCAACTGATTCAAAGCTCCTGTGAGTTGCCCGACTGTAATCTCAAGGCGCTTTATGGTAGCATTCTGAGCCTCCATTGCTTTCTTGCTAGCTTGCATAAATGACTGCATCGTGTCCTCCAATGAAGGTCCCATGGGTTGAGGTGGAAAATACTGCGGCTGATTCTGATATCCCATCTGCTGCGGTGGTCTGCGAAACTGATTTCCTTGGCTTGACCCTGACCCGCTAGGAGCTTGATTCCGCCAACCAGAATTGTAGTGTCCTTGGACTGCATAAGTCTCGGCTTGTCCTTCTGGTGGAAATTCTCCCATTCTGTGACAATTATTGGCTCCATGGCCAAAATCACCACAGATTCCACAGCCTTCTGCATTCTGCACTCGGACGGGTGGATTTTCCACCTTGCTCATCTTGAGCTGTTGTAACTCTCTCATCATAGTGGCCATCTGCTTTTGCAGCTCGCAATTTGGTCCTACTGCATTTGCCTCCACCCGTCGTCCCCGGGTGGTCTTCTGCTGTGAACTCTCCGCCAGTGTCTGAAAAATCTGATTAAGTTCAGCTGCGGTTTTTCTGGCGATGTTCCCTCCTGCAGTGCTGTCCACCATAAATTGGGAGGTGTGGATCAACCCATCATAGAAAAATTGGCTCAGCATTGCAGGAGCCAGCTGATGCTGCGGACACTGCCGGAGTAATTCTTGGAATCTTTCCCATGCCTCATGAAAAGGCTCGTCAGCTCCTTGGATGAAAGTCATGATCTGTGTACGGATTTCCTGCGTCTTATGGTTGGGGTAGAATTTTATCATAAACTTCTCACATGCTTCCCCCCAAGTGTTGATGGAATTTGGAGGCAAGGACAACAGCCATGTCCTTGCCCTATCCTTAAGGGCATAGGGGAAGCACTTGAGCTTCAGCTGATCTTCAGTTATTTCCAGCAGTGGGAAAGTCTGTACTTGAGTACAGAAATCCCGAATGAATTGTAATGCGTCTTCATTTGGCAACCCGTAGAAATTAGGAAGCAGATTTGCATCATGGGGCTTCAAACTATAGTTCCTCACTGCAGTAGGGAGAACTATAGCCGATCGCGTAGCCCCAATAACAGGCCGGGCGAAATCTCCAAGAACTTGGGGATTGTCTGCCATTTCTTCTTCACGCTCACTTTCAGACTCTTCAGAGTGAAAAGAGTGATTCTCCGTGTCCTCCAGACTGATAAATGAATTGTTTGCTTGTTCGCGATCTTCTTCCACAGAACTTCTAGAACCGGACTCTAATTTATCCCAACGATCTCCAAACAACTCTTCACTGCAACTTCTGAACACGTTACTGGTTCGATCAATGTTGTCGTTATAGGGCTCCAACTTTCTTTTCAGACTTCGGCGACCCTGCATACACAACACTAACAAACGGATCAAACGCACCGGAGGGAGAAATGCAGAGTCAAAAATAAAAACGCAATTAAAAGGAAAAGAAACACAGAAAACAAAGTGACACAATTAAAAACGCCTAAAATCTTCCCCGGCAACGGCGCCAAAATTTGACTCAACTCAAACGCTAGTGAATTGACTCGCAATCGTACGAGGTCAATTGCAGTGAGCAAGCTAACCCAAGTCGTCTCTCAAGGAAGATTCAACAGGGCACCTAATCGTGTCACACACAAAAAGCAATAAATCCTAAACACTCTAATCGGTTTCACGCTGGCACACTCTTAAACTAAAACAGAAATTAAATAAGCTCTGTAAATTTACCTAGGCATGAAATAAATAAAGCATGTAAAATTATCTAATGCAGAATTTATAGAAGGCATGTAAATTATCTAGGCACAGATTAAACGGCGTAAGATTATCTAAGGTTTTAAACTAAGAGCATTAATTCAAACATAAACCATTTCAGTAAACATTAATTATCTAGGCAATGAATTAAATGATTAAGCACAATAAATTTATCTAGAGCGTGGATGAAAATAATGAATACTGTGAAATCAATAAGCGAGAAATTATCTAGGCAAGAATAAAATCACTTACAGTAAAGCCGATCCTGAAAATAAATCTCTAGCTACGAATTATCTAGGCGTAAGGATAAATTCTCAACGCAAAATAACCCTAACTAAGAAAACAGGAAACCCTAACTATGAACTGCGTCTAGAAATGGAACTGCCGCTTTTTTGGAGAGCGGAAGAATGAATGATAACCCTAGAATTGAGAAGTCTCGCCCTTTTATATCCAAAAATAAAACACGCCAATAGCTTCTTTAACACTGCATCCGGGACACGTGGCAATCTCTAACTGGAGCAAAAGAGACTAAAATAGGGTGAAGCTTGGGTTACACACGGGCGAGGGGGCTGCTCCTCGGCGAGCAGTTGGGCGAGGAGGCTGCTCCTCGGCGAGCAGTTGGGCGAGGAGGCTGCTCCTCGGCGAGCAGTTGGGCGAGGCCAGGGGGCTGCCTCGGCGATGTGGGGCAAGGGCCTCGGCACGCGGCGAGGGCTCGCTTGGGCGAGGGAATGAGGCGCCTCGGCGAGGCAGGGCCAAGCCTCGGCGCTGAGAGGCTGGATCGGCGAGGGGAGGCTGGATCGGCGAGGGGGGCTGCAGCTCGGCGCGGAGTGAAGACCCTCGGCGCTGGGGCTCGCCGAGGGGAAAGGGTGCTCGGCGATGGGGGCTGCAGTACGCGGGCGAGGAGCGAAAGCGTGCGGCGAGGGGGCTGCTCCTCGGCGAGCAGTTGGGCGAGGAGGCTGCTCCTCGGCGAGCAGTTGGGCGAGGCCAGGGGGCTGCCTCGGCGATGTGGGGCAAGGGCCTCGGCGAGGCCTTGCCGAGGGGTGTTAGGCGTTTGGGCGCATGGCCTTGGCGATGGGGGATCAGGCGCCCGGCGATGGGCGCGCGGGCCATGCGCACTTGGGCGAGAGTCTTGGGCAGCCCAACGACGGGTGTGAGCACGCCTCGACACCTTTTTGCTCCAGATTCGTCTGAGTTTAACCTTTTTTCCTTTTTAAAACCTCCCTGCAAAACATTACATCACCATCACAAACTACTAATAAAATCAATAAAATATGATTCCATTATATAACTATAAATCCCCGAAAATCATAACAATAAGGCATAAATCACCTAGCTGATCCTTTCACGAAAAGCTTACCGCAAAAGACCTATGAGAAGCATGCTCGAGGGATGGGATTGCGGTTGATGCCACCCACTTAGAGAAAAACTTTCAGTATAAGTGGGAGAGATGAAGTGAAGTTTTTGTAATAGCTAGTATTTAGACACATTGTATACTAAAAGTTTTGCATTAGTATAAGTGGGAGATTGTTGGATTTGTATACTGAAAGCAAGAACTTTATGCTTGTATACAATGATTCCTGTTTTCACTATTTTTATCTCCTATCTGATTGTGTTCATGATTGCATATGTATGTTCTTTATCTCTGTATAAGTAGATTATATGGTGTGTTGTAGATCACAGAAGACCATATAATTGGAATAACCTTAAGAGATATAATATGATCACAGCCGAAATAACTCTAGGACAAGTTATTGGTTTAGGCTGCAGTATAGATGGAAGTAGTTTGTCTTGGCTACTTGTCTATACTGGTACGTCATTACGTATTGATAGGACCACAGTTTGAGATGTATTCTTCTATCTGACTTAAGTGAAGAATCAAGATCTCGGTGACTCATAAATCTTAATACTAATAAGTATTCAGATATATATGTTAACTCGTATATCACTTTGACTTACTATGGGTGAAAGTTATATACTAACTCGAGTACTCTGTATCTTGGGTGATAGCGGTTAATATATGATATTTGATTATCTGTATTAGTACCCGTATCCGGTATAGGATAATGACATCCCCTTAAGGAGCTCAATAAGGTTTATTACGCTAAACCCTGCAGGTTGATTAAGTTCAGGCGTAATAATAAAGTTTGAGTGGTACTGCTCAAGGAATTATTAAGAGATTAATTAATTTAAGCTGTCAGAGCTCTAATTAATTAATGGATGTCGGATATTTTAAATACGGAGATTTAATAAGTCTAAATACAAGCCCCGACTCATCACCGGCAATAAAGGGGTAAGTCAGTATCGGTTCTCTAGTGGAATGAACTGATATTTATAAATTAATTATGGTCTGGGCTGACCATGGATGAATTAATTTATTTGAGGCCCATCTTTATTCCTTGTATCTGGTCCCTGGGCTGGCCCAATGTCTCCTAGCCCAAGAAGACAGAATTTTCGGCCCTCACTAAGAAAGTGGCGCCTCCTCCCCTTTTCTGTATTATTAAATACAGCTGTCAGCTCTCAGGAAAATACACTGATAAAAATTAGGTTTTTGAGAGCAGAGGGAGGCGCAGAAACGTGTGAGGCTTTTCTGTCTTGGGAATTTCCATAGCTCGTTGTCCATCCAACGTTGGGAATTGAGCGGGATACAGTCGAGAAGATCAGAGCTGGAGTCAGAATCTTTCGACGCGGTCATCAACCGTTTGTGCATCCGATTCTCAAGTAAGTTTTCCTAACACCTGTGTGCAACTGTTAAATTCATAGGAGCATGTTAGGAATTAATCGTTGTATGATAAATTAATAATAACCAAGAAACGATCATCGGGCAAAGTGGAACGTTAATTCAATTTAATATTCCATCAGGACGTGCACAATGTGTTACACGTCTCACAATTACGAAAGTACGTGTTTAACCCAAAGCACGTAATAAAGCATGACGAAGTAGTCCTAGCCCAAGACTTGAGATATGAAGAGAAGCTTGTCCAAATACTTGATCGAAAGGTCCAAATTTTAAGAAAAAAGCAAATCCCTATGGTTAAAGTGCTTTGGCACCACCATAGGATAGAAGAAGCCACGTGGGAACTAGAAGAGAAGAGGAGAACTCAACACCCCGAGTTAGACTACCAAGGTACGTAAATTTCGGGGACGAAATTTTTTTTAAGGGAGGAGGCATGTGATATCCCACCCTTTTCATAGGAAATATAGAAAATCGGAGATTAAGTACGCTATTGATACATGCCCGGTATTTAATAATTATGTCAAGGAAATCGATATAGTTATATTCTCAATTGTATTATTTATCGATCGACTAAATTTTGATCCATTATGGGATTTTATGAAAAATATTATTACAAATATTCCTCATTTTATTTATTCAACTATCTATCATCTACCTTGTTTACTATAATTATTTTGAGTCTAAGGCCCAAATATATGTATGTATTTAAATAGTTATGAGATTAAATTATTTTTGTCTTTAAGCCCAAATAATTGTGGACTTGATACTTTTTTTAGGGCCCAAAATAGTTCCTGCAGCGTGAGAGGTTGTATGATAACAATCTGACAAAATCGGATTTCTTTTTCTGATGCCAGCATCTTTTCATCTACTAAGAAATCTTTTCTTCCAAATTTGCCCAAATCTTTCCCCCTCTGAAGACTCAACTTTTCTGATATCTTTTCACTCTTTCCCTTTTAAATAATCATCCCTGGCCCAACATTCCCACCCTTTCTACATCAAATTTGAAGGTAACTTATTCTTCCTTCTTTCACTTTCACTGCATTTACTTTTCAACCCAAAATGGACATAATCTTCATTATTTTATTTCTACTTCAAAAATTCAAGATCACAACCCATTCAGATCAAGGTAGTATTTTATTCTCCTCTGTTACAAATCCACCAACCTTCATTTTGTCTCTTTCATTAAAAATATATAGTGCTTTCATCCTTGTTACAACAAAACAACAAAGTACAGCCACACCAATCAAGACGTTTTCCATGTTTCTCGACTGAGAAAGTTTGTGTTTGTTTCAAAACACGTCATCCATCAAGAAGAAGAGTCCCTGGTACCAGTTTTGAGTTACGAAGAGAGAGACATGATGCTATACTGGACCGGAAGATCCAACAATGAAGGAACAAATCAATTCCTTTGGTGAAAATCCAAATGAGACATCACGGTAAAAAAGAGAGCCAACATGGGAAATTGAAGAAAAGATGGTTGTAAGCAGATGTTTAAAGCAGCAAGGCACAAAATTCGAGATGGCTAAAAAGCGAAGTTTGGGAAGCGTAGAAGAAATTGATAGTCACATTTGATGGGCTACTTGCAATCAGCGGGAGTGTATTCCCCCAGAGCTTGAAGAGAAGATGAATGAGGAGTACCCCGAGCTTTTTCCCGAAGGTGAATAACTCAAATTTCGGGACGAATTTTCTTTTAAGGGGGATAAGATGTAACACCCCGTACTTTTCCTTATGTCGTGAGATAGTGTTTTTAACACTATTGAGAATTCTGAGATGTCGAGATGCGAGATTATGAGTTATAAGTGGACAAACCAATGATGGAGGTAGAGTGATGAGATTTGAGAAACGAATCGAGTTAGAGATGCTGATTGAATTGAGTCGAGATTTTATTTTACTTCCGACTACTGGGAATAAAATTTTCGGATACCGAGTTATCAGAGATTGATTGTCCTATTAAGAAAATAGGAATAATGAGTTCGACATAGAGTCGAGAAAAAGAAGGGGAGAACCCTTGATGATTTTACCTTGAAGTAGCATCGAAATGCTAATGAGAACTTTGAGAGTTAAAAGACTAGCTTACAAAATCGAGAGGAAGTTATCGATGGATGATAATATGAGTAAAATAGAGATGTTGATGGAATGGAGAATAATGTTAGAGATAAAATGGAGAGGTAAATTGATTTTGATGTTGAGATGAAAGACGAGAGATAGAGTCGAGGTAGTGATTGAGAGTCACTATAAAGAGGATTAAGCTAGAATGACGATTAGATTAATGATGAGTGATGATCTGTTTTAATGTGATAACTCTGTGAGTTATTTGTTTGACGTTATGTGATTTACTTGATACGTGCGCACTTATTTTTTAGTCAGTATGATTTTCGAAAATTAGCATACCTGATTTAAATTACCACCGCACACATTTCCACACTCACAACTATTATTTAAATCTCTTTTCCCACATGCGAAATTGACGGATGAGACTTGCTGCCAAGGGGGAGACAAGGTACTATTTGAGCATTAAATGCTTCTTATCTTAGAGAATAAGAATCTTGATAAAACCGAAGAGTTTCTCTCTCTTTCAGTCATTCTCGTCATTTTCGGCCTTCACTTTCTTCTCTCCCCCTTACGCCATTCTTTCTCTCCTCCATTGGAGACCAAGCTCGAGCTTCTCAAAACGCAACTATGATGAAATCCTCCACTAAATCTAGTCCTTAAACGCTTTCTACTCGTGATTCAAGAAGATTAGTGGAGTTTGATGCTTGAAGAATAGAGAGAAGATTTTCCTTTTCT
Organism: Salvia miltiorrhiza; assembly: GCF_028751815.1. Lineage (NCBI taxonomy): Eukaryota > Viridiplantae > Streptophyta > Magnoliopsida > Lamiales > Lamiaceae > Salvia > Salvia miltiorrhiza. Next base: position 6,224,758 of record NC_080387.1, on the reverse strand, counting down.
CGAAAATTATTTGAGTAAGTGTCCTGATCTTTTGGATCTAGACTTTACTATGTGATATATGTGTATAGAAGGATGATTGAAGCATGAGAAACTCCCCCTCTATTTTCGTCATTTTCGAAAACTTGGGTTCATGCCCTTCAAAAATCTTTCTTTTCTTAAATGAAGATCAGAAATATGTTATATGTGATGAGTTGTATGTTATACGTGATGATTTGAAGTGATTAAGAGGTGTTTTTCAAAACTGAGTCTTGAGCATGAGTTTTGCAAAACTAAGTCTGGAGATATGAGTTTTTACAAAACTTAGTTTGATATAAGAATTTGGTAAATCTTTGAGGTGATGTCTTAAATAATGATGATTAATGATGAGCATGAAGATATGAAAGGTTTAACGTGATGTTTGATGAATGTACAGTTTAAATAAGTTTTTGAGTTGATCATGATGTAGAGTGTTAGTATTTTTGATGTTTGAGAGTGTCTGATGATTTTTGGAGAATGATAAAGAGGATGAGTTTTCGAAGTTGTTCTTGATTGCACCGTTCTGTCCTGAGTCTTGCTCTACTCAGCCGAGAAGTCATTCCTCTGCTCTGACGTTTGATTTCTCTGATGTTTGATTTTCCTCGGAACCGAGAATTCTTTTCCTCGCGGGCATGCCAGAGAAATCGTTTCCCCGCGGGCATGCCAGAGAGTTCTTTTCCCCGCTGCCCTGCCAGCGAGTTCATTTCTCTACTGACGATCGATTCCTCTGAGATCGATTCCTCTGAATTCAATTCCTCTGAGTCAATTCCTCTGACGTTTGATTCCTCTGATGTTTGATTCCTCTGACGATCGATTCCTCGGACGATCGATTCCTCTGACGATCGATTCCTCTGACAATCGATTCCTCTGACGATCGATTCCTCTGATGTTTGAATCCTCTGATGATTTGATTCCTCTGGCGACATAGAGTTCGCCATTCCTCTGGCATTTCTCTGCTGCTATGCCAGAGAGTTCACGACTTCGCTGCCTTGAAAAGTTGATTCCTCTGCCCTGGCGAGTATTTTCCGCAGTTCTGCCGAGCTACTCCGCTCCGCTCTGTTGAGATTTTCCACCTTGACCACCGAGCATTTCTCTGCTCTGGTCTCCGAGTCAAACTTATGATTGTTTGTTGTGATGTTATGTGAAGTTGTATGCTTATTTGTTTGTGCATGCCTATGTGCTTGACTGCTATGAGTATGGTCCGAATTGATAGTTAAATCGAGAGTAAGACGTGGGAATCCTTAGAAGTCGAGTATGCCTAGGGATTTAGTTTTACTGGGTAAATAGACGTTGAGTGGAAAGTTATTGTTGAGACGAGTTTGGATTTCAGTATTGAGTACTAACTAAGGTTGTTTTATCACATGAACCTTCGTGATGATGATGATGATTTATGAAGATCCGAGCGAGAAGAAGAAGTAAGTCACCTATTTTCCTAGCTGCGCTTAAGTGAAGGACTCCAGGTGGGCAATATTTTGAGTATACATTTATCGTATGAGCTTTCTAAAATGATGACTGATGATGATGTTATGAGCTTATCAAATGATTGAAATTAATGATGTTTAAGAACTGTTTGACTTGCCAAATTTTGATGTTGAGTTTGTATGTTACCCTCTACTGATGAGACGAATTCGGATCCTGCCACAAGCGGGGTTGTGTACACAGAGGTGACTGTGAGCCGTCTACGGGTCGGCCGGTCACGGTACTTGAGATGGAGGCCTACTTCTCAGTACCGATAATAGTGATGATGTTGTAGACGTGGTACATACACGATGAATATTTTTGACTGCAGTCGTTTACTTATGATATTATGATTATGAAAACTGCATGCACATATTTCATTGATGCTAAACTTATTTCTGTGTATTGCTGATGTTATGGCAAGTTCCAAACATATAGCTCTAAGAGCGCCTTTGATGTTTTTCGGCGTTTGCCCACTGAGTATTATTACTCACGCCCTGCATATATTTCTAAATGTGCAGGCTAAGCAATGGAGCGAGATTGGACTAGTGCTGGTGGGGATCGATGGTTTCATTGATGAAGTTCTTTGCTACTTTCCTTCGATGTTAGAGTCTTAAGGACGAGATACTTTGCTTTCCTTTTGACATTGATAAAACCTCAATGAAAAGATGCTATGTTTACTTTTGAATCAAGCAATATACTCACGGTTATGTGTCTCCATACATATAATCGGTTCGCCTTTTGCTGCGATACTCTGCATGTTATGTTTCCTGATGAAAAATGAGCTATACCCGTTTTGTTTTTGTTCGGGAAATTCCTGATAATTAAAAAGTTATAATGACATTGACGATTTTACCCATGAGTTCATTTACGATGGTTTTCTTAACACCTTTGATGCGAGCTTCCGCTTGATGTTTGGCCTATACATCGTATCTTCTATTCTTTTAAAAATAGTCGTATCGATACTCGTACCCCGCTATCACTATAGTTGGGAATCGGGCTGCGACAGATGGAGAGGGGCCGCGAGAGGGAGCGCCGGAGGACGGTGGCGGCGCGGCCGGAGGCCAGGCGCACTGCCCGCCGCGAGAACAGCAGCAGCGGCAACAGCCCTCCTCGGCCGTCCGCCGCCTGATTCACGCTAAGGGAGAGAGAGAGACAGATAGAGGGAGCAGGGCGCCGTGGCTCCGGGCGAACTCGCCTCGTCGGGGTTGAAGTAGCGGCAGCGGCACGGCTGGGAAAGAGGGAGAGAAAACTTTTCTTTTAATTTCATATTTTTATTTTCATTTTCTTTTCCTTAATTTATTTTACTTTAGGATTAATTTAAGTTTGGACTTGAGGTGCGCTTCCCATTTAAAATCTGATGGGGCTCCTTTAATTTATATTTTGGGCCGAAAATTGTTACCCAATGAGCCATATCATTTTATTTCATTTGGCTCTGATTGTTATTATTACACTTTGGCATCATTATTTTTTTTATTTTGTGTATAATAATGATCAAATTTATTTTCTCATAAGAACAAAATTTTGTTTATAATCACTAATTATTTATTTTATATCTCTAATGTATTATTCATTTTCATTAAGTTATAAATTACTTAATTATTAAATTACTCTCAATTATTCCCAATAATTACTTAAATTTTACCCATAATATTTTCTTCAATAATTATCCGGGCAAAGTGTATCAATAGTTAGATATTCCTTATCCTTAGGGATTAGAATAGAACCTCGGAACCTACTTAAGGATTTAATTTCTTGTAGATCCGAATAACCAAGAACAGTGAGGCTTCACACGAGCTGAGCATTGAATCTCCACTTTCGAGATGGGCTTTATTTTACATACAATTTATCTTGAGTTATATAAGCTCTGATATTTCTTGAAAATTATCTTTTTATCCAATATAAATATTTTTATGTGCGTTCTGTAATTGTTTAAGGCTCGCTTAAGCATTGATCGAGAATTTCATTTGGCCTAACACGCTAAATGAGGATTGTGTACACAAGGTTAGTGGCTCGATGGGTTGATCGTCATCGTGCACTACTAGATTAAGAACGTTATAAGGATGGGTGCTTGCCTGGAGGTGATCCGAAGCACAGTTAAGATTATTGGATCTGCCTGGGTGTGTCCCGAGATCAATATCAGATTTCTGGATCTGACTGTGTGCGTCTCGAGATCAGTAAATGGGGAAAAGAAAGCGAGTAACCATCGAACGTACATGGGCGCCCTCAACGAGAAAATATTTTGGTCATGCTTGGAAGCGGTTTTCTGTTTTAAAACCTTCTAAGTCATGATTGTAATGTTGGATAAACTTCTTTTATCATTTCATAAAATATTTCAAAAACTCATGCCCCACTAGGTGTAGGAATATTAAATTTAATTAATACTCGATTTGCCCGATGATCGTCTCTTGGATTATCTTAATTCACCATACATCGATTAAACCTAGCATGCTCCTATTAATTTAAGTGCTGCACCTTGGAGTTAGAATCACTTACTTGTGAATTGAACGCTGAGGCTGTTGACGATTGAATCAAAAGACTCCAGTTCTGACCTAATTCATCACTGAACAGGTCAGCCAACTTCAACGCTCCGTTTGACCCCTCAAACGACCTCCAATCGTATTTTTTACAGAAATACGAATTCTTCGTCTTTGAAAGAGCTTTCTGTGACCGCCTATTTAACCTCAATCGAAGTTCTGTAGAGGATGTTAGGGCTATTTTTCGGAGACTGCCAGAACTTGGTTTCCAGCAAAAATCTGACTCTAGCTCAGATCTTCTGAACTGTATCCCGCTCAGTTTCCAACGTTGAATGGATAACGAACTATGAGATCTCCCAGAGAATTTGACCCCTACAGCTGGCGCCTCCTTATTGCTCTGCTATCTAAAACTCTAATTTTTGTGTCTTATGCTGAGAGCAAATATATGTATTTAAAGACAAAACACAGACCTAGGGCCTTAATAACTGTAGTAGGCGACTCCTACTGGGCTTAGGAGACTTTGGGCCAGTCCAGGGATCAGATACAAGGAATAAAGATGGGCCTCAAATGAATTAATTCTTATGATCAGCCCAGATCACAATTAATTCATAAATATATTAATTCATTCCACTAGAGAATCAATATTGACTTACCCATTTATTACCGATGATGAGTCGGGCTTGTATTTAGACTTATTAGACATTCGTATTTATAATATCCGACATCCATTAATTAATTAAAGCTCTGACAACTTATATTAAATAATCTGTTTGTAATCCTTAAGTAGTACCACTCAACCCTTATTATTGCGTCTGAACTTAATCAACCTGCAGGGTTTAACGCAATAAACCTTTTGAGCTCCTTAAGGGGATGTCATTATCCTATACCGGATACGGGTACTAATACAGATAACCAAATATCATATATTAATCGCTATCACCCAAGATATAGAGTACTCAAGTTAATATATAACTCTCACCCATAGTAAATCAAAGCGATACACGAATCAACATATATATTTGAAACCTTATTAGTATTAAGATCTTATTAAGTCACTGAGATCTTGATCGTTCACATATGTCAGATAGAAGAATACATCTCACTGTGATCCTATCAATACGTTACGACGTACTAGTATAGACAAATAGTCAAGACAAACTCCTTCCATCTATACTGCAGCCTAAACCAACGACTAGTCCTAGAGTCGTCTCGGCTCTGATCAATTTTATGTCTCATAAGGTTATTCCAATTATATGGTCTTATGTGATCTACAACACACCATATAATCTACTTATATAGAGATAATTGGACATACATATGCAATTATGAACAATTCAGATAGGAGATTAGATAGTGAACTCAGGAATCATTGTATACAAGCATAAAAGTTCTTGCTTTCAGTATACAAATCCAACACTAGGTGGTACACTAGTACTTAGCCCAAATTCTTTTCAAATATTTTCAGGGTAGGCGATTGACGTGCACGGTGCTGAGCTGGAGAGTGTGTCTCCCATCAAATCTACTACCTACTTCAGGGTTGCCCTATCCTATATTACTAAATAAATGAATTGCCTAACTATGTTGAGCCCAGACTCGTTATTCTCATTTTGCTGCACATGTTTGATGTTATATATTAGAGACTGCGAAACTAAACCTATTCGAACCCTTGAGGATTTTTCGTACTATAAACTCATTTTATGTCATCAATAACTTCCATTATAATAAGTCCTTTTATTTATTACATTTCTATATTTCCCCAAGTATGGGCTGTCACAGTATATGTTATCGTCACACACACCAAGTTAAGAGATAGCAGAGATAATTTCATTAATTACCTATCTTGGATTCGGGGAAACGGGAGAACAGCCCGTGAGCCACCAGGGCTGAACTATTCTCCACTAAATTCTTGCAAATAAATGGTTTTACAGAGTGGAGGAAGTTAAGTCTATTAAAGATTTCTAAATCATCATCAGAGGGAGCAGGGAGAGGATGGTACGACAGAGTATGTCACTTCAGATGCCAGATTACGTCAGTGACGTTGGCGAATGCGCGCCAGGTCCCCTTGTAACACCCCGTAATTTTTTTACCCTATGATTGATAGGATCGAGACACTATTATGAGCACTGAGATATTAGCAGTAGCTTAAGACGGAGATGAAGTTTCTCAATAGATTGAGATATGAGTATTCTAGAATTCTGATGATGGAACTAGTGAATGAATTACTTTGAGAGAATGAGTTTTGATAGAGATGCTGATTGAACTGGGATGAGGATATAGATTCTATTTTCGATAGAGGAAGCATAATTATTTTGAGATGGTCAAGAGTGTAGATTTTATGATGATACCTGACTAGAAATAGAGCCAAGATTAGTGAGTGAGAATTTCTATAGAGAGAAGAGTCGTATTTGAGAGACGCCTAAATTGACGTGAGATTGTGATGTTACGTTTTGGGTGAGATTATTTGATTAATTGTTATGTGACTGCTTGATACATGTGTATTGTGATGGAGTGATTTATGATTTTCTTGAGCATAATAGCACGAGATTAATTTTAAATTTCGTAACGAACGAATTAATTTTAATCGGTGAGTAGTAAAGTTACTATCTATATTATAGATTTTGCTAACGAAATTTCTCGGAGTTTATTTTCTGAGATTGATGTGACGTGATTTATGTGTGCACTAATTATATTATTATTATTTTAGTCACACAATTACTTGATGATTGATTATGATTTTATTAATGAACCACTATTCTTAACTTAATTATTTTTACTACACTTTACTACACATTTTACCACTCCGACACATTATTTATTAATTAGCTAAGAGATAATTAGTGCAAGTGGATCATCCACATGTGTGAGCATTAAATGAGAATTTATGAGCATTTATTTGAGCAAAGTGACTTAGTGAGTAAGTTTGATAATCAAACAAAACAAATTCATCTCTCCTCTCCCCCCCCCCCCCTCATTTCTCACGCCACTCTCCCCTCTCTCTTCTCCCTCACTTCTTTCTCTCACTATCACCATTGAAGGATAATTTCCAAGCTTCTCAAATCATATCTACACCATAGATATCCATTAAATCAAGCTTTAAACATCTTTGATCCTTGAATTAAGAGCAACTTTGGAGGGATTCTAAAGCTTGAAGTCAAGAGGAGGATTTTATTATTCTACTCAAGAATCATTGAGTAAGTATTAGATTTACTTAGATCTAATTATATTTGAGTTAGAGATGAGTATATATTGATAGATCAAGCAAGAAAACATCATCCACTTCATTCTTGCAATTTTCGAAAATTAGGGTTCATACCCCTTCAAAAAAAGTTCATCATCTAATCTTAAATTGAGATTATATTCATGCTATTGAGATCCTATTTAGTCCATTTCTATATGCAAAGGATGGATTTAAATCGATATGTGAATTTTTAGATGAGTTAGGTTACATGATTTTGAGAAGTTTGAAGTTCATGGATGGATTGTTGATTTGGTTATGTATGAGCTTTTGAGATTGTTGAGATGATGTTTGATGGATTAGAATGATGATTAAAGGTGTTTGATGAAGATTGAAGTGAGTTAGTTTGATGAAAGATAGAGTATAGTTGGCTATATGCTTAAAGTTGGCAAGTTGATGAGTTATTTTAAAAACTTTTAAAAAGCTACTGACTTGATGAATTTCTACAGGGTTCTTGATACCCAAAAATATTGAATATTTATGGTGAGTATATCAAAGTGTTATGAACGTCCATGTAAAATTTCAAGTCTTTTGGACATCGTTTGCTACCCTTTCAAAATACAAAACTCCAACTGCAACTTTCTACCGAAAGTTTGGAAGCAACAGACCTTAGAGTCACCCTTCTCAGTAGTTTCCCCTGACGTTTTGCCTTCCAAATTTTTATGGTAAAGATATTAATGTGTTATATATCTACCCACAAAATTTCAAGTCATTTCGGCAATGTTTACTATTTTTGAAAAATCAAAATCTCTGGTTGTGATTTAACTGTCAATTTCAGTTTGATGAAAATTATTACTGTTGATGATGTTTATGAGTCTGATAAATATTTTGAGATTTATTGATGTTGAACTAATTGACTTGCCACGTTTTGATGACGACGAGCCTGTATGTCATCCTCTACTGATGAGACGAATTCGGGTCCTGCCACAAGCGGGATTGTGTACACAGAGGTGACCGTGAGCTGTCCTTCGGGTCGGCCGGTCACGGTACTTGAGAAGGAGGCCTACTTCTCAGTACCTTAAATGATGATGATTTATAGATGTGGTACATACATAACGAGAATTTTGACTGGTCATTTATTTATGATGTTTATGATTGTTAACTGCTTACATGGGTTCTTTTGAGTAAAATCCTCGTGTGTTTCTTATGTGGCAAGTTCAATCTATAGCTCTAAGAGCTAGTTTTCATTGATTTTTCGGCATATGTGCACTGAGTATTCTGTACTCAGCCCTGCATGTATTTCTAAACGTGCAGGATAAGCGAGGAGGGAGATTGGACTGGTGCTGGCAGGGGTTTTGTTTCGGATGATCGTCATTATACCGTAATTATTTTCCTTGCGGTAACATCAAGATGTTGAGGTTTATTTTGAACTTAATCAATAAATTTACTCCCGGCTATATGTCTTCATACATATAGTCTGTTCGCATTTTGCTGCGATACTCTGTATATCCCGAGTCATTGTGAGTAATTAGCTATGTCTACTTTGTAAAGGTTGACAAGAATCTCGATGATTTAAAAGTTATAAAGGCAATCATATTTTTATTGATGATGATGTCATCTTTCTTGGTTTATCACGTTTCAGTGATTGCTTCCGCTTGACGTTCGATCTAGTTTTCTCTTTTTACCTTATTAATTTATTTAGTCGTATCGATACCTGGTCTACGCTATCACTGGCTAGGCGTCGGGCTGCGACAGAGTGGTATCAGAGCAGGTCGTTTGCTCTGAGTTTCTTTCTCGATTGAGTTAAAACTCTTTGATTGAGTTAAAACTCCTTGATTGAGTTAAATTTGTGATTTTGATTATCCTTGAGTTGAGTCAACCCTTTTTTATTCCATTCATCTTTGAGACTAAGTCCTTGAGATTGAGAATTTGAGATTGAGTCTAGCCTAACTTGAATTCTTAGGCTAGGTTGAAACTAAGTTTGAGAGTAAGTTTGAAACAAAACTCCAGCGCCCCATCTCCTCCGGCTTATCGAGGTAAGAGTTTACTACTGTTCCTTACTACTTTCATGTAGTGAGTTGAGCCTGATTTACTAATGAGATATATATTGTTGTGATGGCGGAACCGTCTGAGGTGATGAAGTGAGAAATGAGCCCATGATTGTGGAGTATATGGAGAGATATTAAGGCTATTGTAGCCGATGCACCACCGTATCAAACGAGAATAAGAATGAGGATGTGGCTGACTGAAAAGTACCAAGATGCAGCGATGTCTTGGTGAAGCAATGCGAAGATGGATCCGAGAGTACGGGCCAAGAAAAGGCGATACATTAGGAGAATTTCTGTCACACTGCCACCGACATTGGAAGGAGGCTACGCCTTACGGGATCGATGATGTTGAAGCCATTATACATGTTGATTCCACATTTACCGCTGTAATGACAAGACTGGGCAGTTTTGTTGGTGCCGCTGCATATCGAGAGAACGAGGATCAGAAGAGTAGTATATTTAGATTTTAGCAGTTTTATAGCGACGATCAGTCGTCGCTATTTCGCCTTTGATGAGCCACCACCACCACTGTATGGTGTATTTAATGACGGACTCGCTCACGAAGGAGGAGAAGTTGATGAGCCCCCACTCCAAGATAAGTCTATATTGCATGAGCCTATCGCTGTGAGCCTATTATACTGGAGCTTGTCGTCCTAGATCCTGTTATTTGTGAGGCTTTGTTCCAGTGAGAGATTTTGGTCTTTTCTCATTTTTCTTTTTTTTACTCTTAGTCTTTTTCCCAGCGCTGACTTGCCGCCTTGGGATCGGACCCTTGGGACAGCATCACCTAGTTCAATTACTGTTTTCCTGATTGAGCACGTGCCTTATGACCCCTATTCGAAGGTTGCTCTTTTACCTGAGTCGATCACGTTTGAGTTTTAGTGTTATATGAATCCTTTTTTCTACCGCCATTCAGAGATGCCTAGGCGGGACCGGCTCGACCGACACAGATAGATAAGGAGGAGGAGGCCCCCGATGAGGAGACACCAGAGATGACTGGTGTGCATGAATGGATCGACCACTGATGATAGAGCCTGATGAGCCCAGGTTTGTACTCTGGTTTTGTGTTTGTTTTAAGTCTAGATCGAGTCTTTTTCCTTGTGTTTGTGTCGTTTGGTCGCCCGGCAGGGCGTAGTTCAATGGCAGGACCAGCTTGTGGAAAAGAGGAGCCAAAATGCCGGAGAAGAAAAATGCCAGAGGATTCAAGGGGACTAGAGAAGAGAAGAGCCAGAGCGGAGGTCATTCCTCTGGAAGCCCGCGGGGAAGCGATTCCTCTGACCGCCAGCGGGGAAGCGATTCCTCTGACCACCAGCGGGGAAGCGATTCCTCTGACGCCAGCGGGGAAGCGATTCCTCTTACGCCAGTGGGGAAGCGATTCCTCTAACGCCAGCGGGGAAGTGATTCCTCTGACCGCTAGCGCAGAGAAGTCGGCTTCGCCAGAGAAATTATCCGAGCAGCGGAATCCTCCGAGCAGTGGAATCAGCCGAGCAGAAGAATTCTCCGAAGCACTCCAGGGGTCGAAAGCGCTGTCACCTCTCGTGAAAGAGGTATGTGCCAGAAGCAAAGGGATTTGGAGGGAAGATTTTCCCTTATGCCCATAAGTACCGCACGAGAGCTGGCAGGCAAGAGAAGGAAGAAAGGCAAGAGAAGATGGAGGCACAACAGACGAGCGAGGAAGGATTGCAAGTAGGAGTCCGAAAAAGGCGGAAGGCGGCAGCTATCCAAAAGAGACCGATAAGGCCAAACCACAGCCTTATCCAAAAGGAAACATATCTTCACGAAGATTAGGTCTGAAAAAGGATACGCATCTCCATGCTTGCATGGATCCGGCCGCAAGTCATGGGCTGGGCCTTCGAACCCTAATGACTCTTATAAATACCCGAAGAGCTTCACAAGCCAACGGGTGCTGAAATTCCGTCCTGTTGTGCATTGTTTTAGAGTGGAAGCTAGCCCAAGCTGTGGGCATTTTCTCATACTTTACTGTTTATGTTTTCCACGGCACTTTCGGCCGTAGGTACTTTTATTTTCATTTAAGTAATTTCAATTCCAGTTATGTTTTCCTTTATATCTTTTGCTTATGTTATCTACGTTATGATTGGCTAAGTTTATATTCTGATTTGGGGAAGATGATCTAAGCATGAATGAATAAACTCGAGAGGTCTAATTTGGGCATAACAACTATATGAGCATATTCCCGATACACTAGGTTTGATTCCAAAAAGGTTGTAACAACTTGGTTAATTAATTGATCACTAGTTAACTAGGAAGTTCTGACCACAAGTAATAATTTGGGCATAAGGCAAGTTGCTATCGACCTCCAAAATAGTACAACTGGTGTTGGAGCCGTGACTGCTGTGAAATATCGGTGTAAGAGTCAAGTGGGTTTATCTAGTTCCTAAAGCATTCTGGGCAAAGCACAACTAGCGATAGGCCATCGCAGAGAGCGTGGATGTTGCATGGGGTAGTTGATTTCCATTAGTTGACCCTTCTAAGGGATCATAAACTGAAAGGATAGATTGGGTAAGGGGTTTGTTGTGTGCGTGACAAGTGACAATAGGGGCACATCAATTCTTATGCCTATAACCACTGGTATGCGAGTATAGTGATTTATCTTTGCACCAATGATCGAGTGTTAATTCATGTTTAGTGATTTGAACCCAAGTCAGAATCGTTTTGTTATTTGATTTATCTCCTTTGATTATTTCAGTTTAGGTTGGATACCCGTTCTGCCCATAACCACGTTTTGGTCAGAATACTGCAGAAAACAAAACCTTTTTAGTGACACCCTTGCAGGAGAAGTTACTGCTCAGTTCCCTGTGGATTCGACTCTGGACTTACCGCTAGCTAGTCTAGTTGTGGGAACAGGAGTATTTATTTGCACAAAGATCAAACGACAGCTTCGTCAATAAAAGTAAGTTTGAAACAAAACCCCAGCGCCCATCTCCTCCGGCTTATCGAGGTGAGAGTTTACTACTGTTCCTTACTACTTTCATGTAGTGAGTTGAGCCTGATTTACTAATGAGATATATATTGTTGTGATGGCGGAACCGTCTGAGGTGATGAAGTAAGAAATGAGCCCATGATTGTGGAGTATATGGAGAGATATTAAGGCTATTGTAGCCGATGCACCACCGTATCAAACGAGAACGAGAATGAGGATGTGGCTGACTGAAAAGTACCAAGATGCAGCGACGTCTTGGTGAAGCAATGCGAAGATGGATCCGAGAGTACGGGCCAAGAAAAGGCGATACATTAGGAGAATTTCTGTCACACTGCCACCGACATTGGAAGGAGGCTACGCCTTACGGGATCGATGATGTTGAAGCCATTATACATGTTGATTCCACATTTACCGCTGTAATGACAAGACTGGGCAGTTTTGTTGGTGCCGCTGCATATCGAGAGAACGAGGATCAGAAGAGTAGTATATGTAGATTTTAGCAGTTTTATAGCGACGATCAGTCATCACTATTTCGCCTTTGATGAGCCACCACCACCACTGTATGGTGTACTTAATGACGGACTCGCTCACAAAGGAGGAGGAGTTGATGAGCCCCCACACCAAGATAAGTCTATATTGCATGAGCCTATCGCCGTGAGCCTATTATACTGGAGCTTGTCGTCCTAGATCCTGTTATTTGTGAGGCTTTGTTCCAGTGAGAGATTTTGGTCTTTTCTCATTTTTCTTTTTTTTACTCTTAGTCTTTTTCCCAGCGCTGACTTGCCGCCTTGGGATCGGACCCTTGTGACAGCATCACCTAGTTCAATTACTGTTTTCCTGATTGAGCACGTGCCTTATGACCCCTATTCGAAGGTTGCTCTTTTACCTGAGTCGGGCACGTTCGAGTTTTAGTGTTATATGAATCCTTTTTTCTACCGCCATTCAGAGATGCCTAGGCTGGACCGGCTCAACCGACACAGATAGATAAGGAGGAGGCGGCCCCCGATGAGGAGACACCAGAGATGACTGGTGTGCATGAATGGACCGACCACTGATGATAGAGCCGGTACATAAGTACAGTCCTGGAACCGCTTGTCTTGAGTCGATGGTGGACATTGACGTAGAGGATGAGTCAGAAGATGACAACGACAGCATGAACCACTTGATAGATGAGCATGAGGGTGAAGAGACGGAGCCTAGTGAGAACATACAAGTTGAGGATGTGGGAAGCAGAATGTCGGGAGACGACTTTGATGGAGATGATTGGTAGTGATAGTACTTGATGTTAGAGATGCTCATATATATATATATGTAGAGAAATAGATGTATATATATATATATATAGAGAGAGAGAGAGAGAGAGTGATGCCTACTAGTGTGAATGGATAGAGTTGCATCATATAGTGAGTACATCAATAGATGATATATAGATAGAGGTCTATTACATATGACGATAATATAGAGAGAGCGTCATGGCAGTCTTAGAGGACTGTTTTAGCTAAACATATGCCCCGCTTTTTCGTAAAAGACCTCGTAAGAGGCAATTTTCTCATATGTATATGAGGATTGACCAGAGGGTCTTCATACTGTAGCAGAGCTTTGATTTATTGTTCTGATGTATCGATGATAGGCATGAGCGATGCCTTTGACATTGAGTTATGACGATTATGGAAATGGTATGATGTTGAGTATGAGTCTTATGATTTGTGATGTATGAGGACTAGTTCTAAGAATAGCACATGATAGAGCATGCTATTTTTAGAGTGTCGCCGAGAAGAAGAAATAAAGACTGAGCCGAGGAAGAGGGAGAACAAAGAGAATCCACCGACTTTCAATGGATCGGGAGATCCCGCTGAATTAGAAGGGTGGATATGAAGTAAAGAATTAATTTTTAGACTTCTTAGATGTGACGATCCCAAACATCATACGAATACGTCGTAATAACTAGAGGGATCAGTAGATTTTTAGTGGGAGACGAACCAGAAAACTATAACACCAGAACGATTAGTTACACTTATAGGAGATTAGTTAAAGATAGCTCTTTGCAAGAAATACATACCACGAAGTTATCGAAAGAAGGAAAAAGATGGAGTTCATTAATTTGAGGTAAGGAAATAAAATCGTAACTGAGTATGATTGTCAGTTTTGTGATTTGGCTCAAAATATGCCATATCGAGTAAAGGTGGATAAGAAGATGTTAGAGCCGAGAAGATATTAGAGTTTTTCTGCACAAGAATGGAGTAGGAATGAAGTAAGATATTTGAGCCGTTTGAGCCGTTCTTGCGAGACAAAGAGCGCTTATGTATGTGAAAGCACTGAATAGAGCGTTAGTTATAGAACCAGCAACGCGGCCTGAGAAAACGAGTCAAATTTCAGTGCCACAATCAAACCGAACCCTCAAAAGGGAAATCAACTTTTGATTTAGACAAAGACATAAAGGTAAGAGAAGATGGGATGACTGAAGTCAAGGTCCCAAGAAGTCATGGCAGCATCAGAATACGCCATTGAATTTTCGAAGTAGAGATCAGCGACCCTATACTAGGTCTGTAGCCCAGCAGCACCGCATGGATCACGAAAAATATCGCTTTGCCTTATATGTAACAAGCTACATCTGGGAGAATGTAAGATCAGATCGAACGGTTGTTTCACCTGCGGAAGGGTCGGACATTACTCGAACTAATGTCCTTATCGCCAGCAAAAGTGGAAGTGGAGGACGACCGAAGCAGTTCCAGCCACAGCTCAAGGCCATGGAGGGACTTCTACCGCCACCACAGCCATAGCGACAGCAGCTGGCCCATCGACCACATCCGTCGGGATAGCAATTACCAGCCCTGCAGGCAAATTGACAGCATCATCGGAGAATGTTGCAATTGATAAAAAAACGAAGGACGGAAATGGAGGAAGTATATCAGGTATGGGAGAGCTAAAGGGCTTACCCACTATAATCTCTTTCGATACGGGAACTTCGCATTCCTTTTTTTTCCTTTGCTTGCATAGATACGTTAGAACAAAACGTAGAACCCGCTGAACAGCAATTAAGGGTAACCACTCCCATAGGCAGAATTACCACGGTTACGCACGTACGTCCTAACTTAAAATTTGAGCTAGGACCGCTTAAACTTAGAGCTAAAGTCTTGATACTTATGCGTATGTGAGACGTGGATATTTTAATAAGAAGGCATTAGAAAGCCGAGAATCGCGCGATGATATAATGTGAAGAAAGGCGGATATCATTCTAGCCACCCAGCTAGGAACCTACTCGCTTTTATGACATTGAGAGAAATGGAAGAAGGCGCCGATTATATCCGCACTGTAAGCCATAAAGTTTTTGCAAATGAATAATATGATCGTGTACGTTGTATACCTGAACCAGAATAAGGAATTTAAAGCTAATATTGACGACGTACCAGTCGTGTGGGAACATGAAGATGTTTTTCCTGACGTTTTACCAGGACTGTCACCGAATCGACAACTTGAGGTTACGCATCGATTATCGTGAGCTAAATAAGGTGACGCTAAAGAACAAGTACCCATTGCCCCGGATTGATGACCTGTTTGACCAACTTCAGGAGCAAACACTTTTTTCGAAGATTGATTTAAGATCGGGATACCATCAATTGAAAATACGATCGGAGGATATTCCGAAAACGACATTTCGTACAAGATATGGACACTATGAGTTTATAGTGATGCCGTTTGGACTAACGAATGCCCCTGCTGTGTTCATGAACCTCATGAACCGAGTTTTCCACGAATACTTAGATAAGTTTGTGTTAGTCTTCATCGATGATATTTTTTATTTACTCAAGAAGTAAACGAGAACATGAAGAACATCTAAGGATCATGTTAGAGAAGTTGCGAGCTGAGAAACTTTACGCAAAGTTTAGCAAATGCGAGTTTTGGCTTAAGGAAGTCAATTATCTAAGCCATATCGTTGCTGCGAGAGGAATTAAGCTAGACCTAACGAAAAGGTGGTTCAAAAGTGGATATCACCGATTACGCCGCACGAGATTCGTAGTTTTCTAGGATTAGCAGGTTATTATCGGAGATTTTGTCGCAGCCCGACATCTAGCCAATGATAGCGTAGATCGGGTATCGATACGACTAATAAAAAGATAAGGTAAAACAAGTGAAACTAGATGACTCATCAAGCGGAAGCTACTAATAATTAATATTAAAACAAATAAAATATCATCAACCTTAATAGAAATATTGTCGGCTTTATAAAACCAAAGGCATCAGGATTCTAGTCAACAAAAACAAAGGGAGTATAGCTAAATATTTACAAGGATTCTTATTGTTCAGGGTAGCACAGCAAAACGTGATCAGACTATATGTATGAAGACATATAGCTGAGAGTGACAATCTTAATTAAGTTCAAAGGACATAGTCTTCAACTACTCACACTACCGTATACGAGCAGAATACGGTACTCAAAAGTCATATGAAACAACAAACCCTCCAGCAGCCCTTCAATCTCTCTCCTTGCTCATCCTGCACATTTAGAAATACATGCAGGGCTGAGTATAAAATACTCAGTGGACATAAGCCGAACAATAAACAGTCTCGCTCTTAGAGCTATAGATTGAACTTGCCACAGTTTTAAGCAGATCACAGAGGTTTTAGTATGAATAAACCTGTGAAAGCTTAATTTCAAACATAAGCATCATAAATATCAAATGAACGATTGCGCAATCAAAATACTCAACATGTAAGTACCACATCTACAATTCATCATCAAAGGTACCGAGAAGTAGGCCTCCCTCTCGAGTACCGTGACTGGCCGACTCGATAGACGGCTCACAGTCACCTCTGTGCACAAATCCCGTTTGAGGCGGGACCGAATTTGTCCCATCAGTAGAGGGTATCACACAAGCTCATCATTGAAATAATTTGGCAAGTCAAAGGTGGAAATCATAAATCATCTCAAAACATTTATCAAGTCATATCATCATCGTTATTTTGAAAGCTCATACAATAAATATATCAAAATAATGCCCACCTGGAAATTCTAGCTTTGGTTCTCGTATTTTGGCGTGATCTCAATTGCTTCCTCGACTCATATCTTCAGATATCATCATTGGCGTAGACGGTTCATGTAATAAAATAAACGTCGATCAGACAATTCCTCACTAGGTTCACTATTCTCATCTTAGTACTAGTCTTTGTTTCTCATCGGTTTCTTGTAATTAATCACTCTTATAATAATACTTCCTAAATATTCATCGTTTCCACTCTCAACTCATCACCAAATTTCTAAGTCTAATCTGTCCATTAAGGAACAAACTCCTAAATACTCAAACCCAGATAACATCTATCTATCACATACTAAAGTTATGGTATTATATCACATTCTTTAATACATTCACGATAAATCACATAATACTATATGACACCATTATGTGATTAAATATCTGAATAAAAACCTAATTCAGTTAAGTAGATTAAACTCGGAAAAAGTTTTATGTCTATATATATATATATATAAATATATATATACTCCATTAGCATATTTTTTACGAATTAAAACGGTGTATAGTTATCGCTATTAACACATGAACTTATAATAAATCAAAAGTAGGTGTGTTGTGAAAGACCATACTTGACCTCATACCCTCTGTTTTAACTTCGAGGAATAAACTGTTTCACCTCGAAACTCTCCTGGGTTTGGGACTCATACCATTTGAAACTTCTTGAAATCTAGTTTCATTTAAAAAAAAGTAGGTCGCAAAACTATACGTGGTTCAGGAGATATGACCATTTTCCTATAGCCTACCATGTTCGGCAGTTTTGTGCAACTGTAAGTTTTGATTTTTGAAAACTAGTAGATCTTGTCAAAATGACTTAAAATTTTATAGGTAGCTAACTAACATGTTTATCTTGTTCCTATAAATATTTGGAAACCAAACACTCAAGGGAAGCTACTGAAAAGGTGACTCTAGTATCTATTTCTTCCAAACTTTCGGTAGAAAGTTGCAGTTGGAGATTTATAATTTAAAAGGGTATCAAACGATGTCCAAATGACTTCAAATTTTGTATGAGCGTTTCTAACACTTATATATATTTACGGGATAATTGTGTGAAAATACACAAACTTTGCCAAAAATTCATATTTGACGCGAAGTTAGGATTTTACATTTTAGTACACCAACTTTCGGTGTTGTCCAAATTTGACACGACTTAATTCTTAAAAATTCAAAAAACAACCCCTTTTTGTAAATAATTATACAAAGACCCACTTATGTTATTATTTGGGACATTTAAACCAAAACAAGATATTTCCTCATGATATTTTCTTTTAATCTTTGATCCGCGCCTAAAATGGTTTAAAAGAAAACATCATAAGGAAACATCTTGTTTTGGTTTAAATGTCCCAAATTATAACATAAGTGGGTCTTTGTATAATTATTTATAAAAGTTAGTTGTTTTTTGAATTTTTAAGAATTAAGTCGTGTCAAATTTGGACAACAACAAAAGTTGGTGTATTAAAATGTAAAATCCTAACTTCGCGTCAAATATGAATTTTTGGCAAAGTTTGTGTATTTGGGTGCAATTTTCCCTATATTTACCATAAAAGTTTCAAGAGTTTTGGGTATCAATAACCCTGTCGAATTTAATCAAGTCAGTAGTTTGGTAAGCTAGCCAATTTAACTCATCAATTAGCCAATCTTAAGCATATAGCCAAGTATACCTTATTTCCCATCAAACCAATTCATCATAATCTTTATCAATGATCTCTAATCATCATTTTAATCCATCAACTATCATAGCTACAATCTCATAGGCTCATTTTTATACTCAAATCCTTACTTACTTCATGAACTTCAAATTTCCAACATCACACAAACTAACACCTTCCATAATCCATATCTTAAAATAAATCCATGCTTTTCATTCAAAAGACAACAAATAACATCTTAATAGCATGTATATACTCTCCACTTAAGGTTATAAGATGACAATATTTTAGAAGACTTCCAACCCTAGTAATTTTCGAAAATATTGAAGAAAAGATGAGGTGATGTTTTCATGCTTTGATCCTCCATTTACATGTTTATCAAGCTTAAATATAAATAGATTCATGTGTTTAGAAGCTTACTCTATGATTTTTGAAGAGAAAAGTATAGCTCCTCCTTCTTGAAACCAAGCTTTCAATCACACTCTAGCTTTTGATTTATGGAGATAATGATGTTTTGTGCTTGATTTAAGAGCTTTCTATGGTGTAGAATTGATCTATGGAGCTTTGGTTATGCCCAACAATGGAAGGTGTTGATGGAAAAAGAGAGAGAAGAGAGAGGCATGGGACGGCTGCTATGTGGGATGATAGAGGAATAAGGTGTTTTATTTAATCCCATTTACTTAGCCATCAAGTATTGGATAAATAACACATGCTTATTGAGCCACTTGCATAAAATATCTTATCCCTTTTGCTTAGTTATCCACTTGCTTTGACTCCCCTCTCTAACGTCAGTTCCGCACCAGAGCAGAGCACATCTCGACCACCAGAGCGGAGCTCGACTTCAGCTCTGCCACTCAGAGCAGAGCAGAGCTCGTCTTCAGCTCTGCCTCCAGAGCAGAGCTCGATTCAGCTCTGCCTCCAGAGCAGAGCTCGACTCAGCTCTGCCTCCAAAGCAGAGCTCAACTTCAGCTCTGCCTCCAGAGCAGAGCTCGACTTCAGCTCTGCCTCCAGAGCAGAGCTCGACTCAGCTCTGCCTCCAGAGTAGAGCTCGACTTCTGCTCTACCTCCAGAGCAGAGCTCGATTTCAGCTCTGCCTCCAGAGCTGAGCTCGGTTTTCAGCTCTGCTGCCAGAGCAGAGCTCGGGTTTTCAGCTCTGCTTCCAGAGCAAAGTTCGGATTCGCCAGAGCTGCCACCAACTAATGAAAGAAAAGAAAATTTTAACTACATCAATGTTCAACCAACATCTATACATCCTTATTTTCTCAAAGTATTTCATTCTCTAGTTCTAACATCGAAAATATAATAACTCAATCTATTTGGATATCTCATCTCATCATAAGCTTATTTTTAATTCTCAGTGCTCTAAAAAAAACATCTTAAAATATTTATAATGAGGAAAAAAAAATACGGGGTGTTACATCCTACCCCCCTTAAAAAAAAATTCGTCCCGAAATTTACGTTATTTACCTTCGCGAAAAAGCTCGGGGTACATCTCCTTCATTTTCTTCTCAAGTTCCCAAGTTGGTTCTTCTTGACCATGATGTCTCCATTGGATCTTCACCAAAGCAACTTATTTGTTTCGTAACTGCTGTATCTTCCTGTCGAGAATAACTTCTGGCCTCTCCTCATAGCTCAAGTCCGGTTCCAGGGATACTTCTTCTTGGTGAATGACGTGTTTTGGATCGAACACGTACTTCCTCAGTTGAGATACATGAAAAACATCGTGGACGTTCGCGAAGTGGGGTGGCAACGCAAGTCTGTAAGCAACAGGGCCTACTTTCTCTAGTATATCATACGGTCCTATGTATCTCGGTTTGAGCTTTCCTTTCACTCCAAATCGACGCACTCCTCGAAACGGGAAAACTTTCAGGAAAACTTTATTTCCCACATCAAAATGAATCTCTGTTCTTCTGGTATCTGCGTAGGACTTTTGACGATCTTGGGCCTCCTTGATTCTCTGACGAATCTGTCGCACGGTAGAAATCATTTCTTCTACTGCTTCAGGTTCAAGCACCTTTCTCTCTCCTACCTCGTCCCAATAGAGCGGAGACCTACACTTCTTCCCATACAAGGCTTCATATGGAGCCATGTTAATAGTTGACTGGAAACTATTATTATAAGCAAACTCAATTAAGGGCAAAACTTGTTCCCATTGGGTTCCTTTGTCTAGCACAACAGTTCGGATCATATCTTCCAGAACTTGTATAGTCCTTTCAGATTGTCCGTCTGTCTGAGGATGAAAAGCTGTACTAAAGTTCAATTTAGTACCCAACTCCTTCCGCATGCTTATCCAAACCCGTGAGGTAAATTTGGAATCTCTGTCGGATGTAATCGTCATCGGTATTCCATGCAGTCGTACTATCTCTCTAACATAGATCTGAGCTAGCTTGTCAGATCCATAAGTAATTGAAATAGGTATAAAATGGGCACTCTTCGTCAATCTATCAACGACTATCCAAATGGATGTGTTTCCTCTTTTTGACTTTGGCAACCCAGTGACAAAGTCCATAGCTATGTGATCCCACTTCCACTCTGGCATCTCTAACGGGTGTAGTTTGCCATAGGGTCGTTGGTGTAGTGCTTTTACTTGTTGACATGCAAAACATATTTCTACGAAAGCTGCTATTTCTCTCTTCATTCCTTCCCACCAAAACCTAGTTTTCAGATCTTGGTACATCTTTGTGCTTCCTGGGTGTGCGGTGTAGGGAGTGTCATGCGCTTCGCTCAAAATTTCATTCTTCAACTCATCTTTATCAGGCACACACAATCTTCTTTTGTATAAGATGGCATTGTCTGCCGCTTCTTGATAACTTTCCATTTTCTCAGTTCGAATCTTCACACGCAATTTCTCCATTTTCTCATCTTCTCATTGCGCCGCGATAATCCTTGATCGCAAATCAGGTGCAATACTCAATGTGGCCATAACAATCTCTGTCGTTTGTGGTGGTAATATAACTTCTATTTTCATCCTCTCAAATTTTTTGATCAAGTCCTTTTCTTGGGTAAGGAGAAATCCCAATTCTACTTGATTATTTCTACTCAAAGCGTCAGCTACAACATTAGCCTTTCCAGGGTGATAATTGATTCCACAATCATAATCTTTCACTAACTCGAGCCATCTTCTCTGTCGCATATTGAGATCCTTTTGCTCGAAGAAATATTTGAGACTCTTGTGATCGGTGTATATCTCGCACCGTACTCCATAAAGATGGTGTCTCCATATCTTCAATGCGTGTACCACTGCTGCTAATTCTAAATCATGCGTCGGATAATTCATCTCGTGTGGTCTAAGTTGTCGTGAAGCATAAGCTATCACTTTCCCATCTTGCATAAGTACACATCCTAGACCATTCTTTGACGCATCCGTGTAGACAACGTACTCTTTATCTGCCTTTGGAACAGCTAGCACTGGAGCAGTGGTGAGTCTCTTCTTCAATTCCTGGAAACTTTCGCTCACATGCGTCAGTCCATTCATACTTGACATCCTTCTTTAGCAGGTGCGCTATTGGCTTAGCAATTTTTGAAAAGCCCTCAATGAATCTTCGGTAATAACCTGCTAATCCTAGAAAACTGCGTATTTCATGCGGCATAGTTGGTGATCTCCATTCTTGTACAGCCAGCACTTTTGCTGGATCTACCTCAATTCCTCTTACAGAAATGATATGGCCCAAGAAATTGACTTCCTTAAGCCAGAACTCGCATTTTCTAAACTTGGCGTAAAGTTTCTCAGCTCGCAATTTCTCTAATACGATCCTTAGATGTTCTTCATGTTCCTGTTTACTTCTCGAGTAAATCAAAATATCATCGATGAAGACTACCACGAAACTTATCTAAGTATTCGTGGAAAACTCGGTTCATGAGGTCCATGAACACAGCAGGGGCATTCGTTAGTCCAAAAGGCATCACTATAAACTCATAGTGTCCATATCTTGTATGAAATGCCGTTTTCGAAATATCCTCTGACCGTATCTTCAATTGATGGTATCCCGATCTTAAATCAATCTTCGAAAAAGTGTTCGCTCCCTGTAGTTGGTCGAACAGGTCATCAATTCGGGGCAACGGATACTTGTTCTTCAGCGTCACCTTATTCAACTCACGATAATCGATGCATAACCTCAAGCTGCCATATTTTTTCTTGACAAAAATAACTGGTGCTCCCCACGGGGAAACACTGGGTCGAATGAAACCCATGTCCAATAATTCTTGCAGTTGCAGCTTCAACTCCTGTAACTCTGCTGGTGCCATTCTATAAGGTGCTTTTGATATCGGTGCGGCTCCGTGCTCAAGGTCGATCGTAAATTCGAGTTGTCGATCGGGTGGTAACCCTGGCAAAGCTTCAGGAAAAACATCTTGGTACTCCCGCATGACTGACACGTCGTCTATGTTTGCCTTGGATTCCTCATTTTGATTTAAGTATACAACGTAAGCAGTTGTATTATTCCTCTCCAAAAGCTTTTTGGCTCGTAGCGTTGAGATGATTGGCGTCTTTTTCCATTTTCTCTCAATGCCAATAAAAGAAGTAGACTCTTGGCCGGGAGGTTGAAATGATATTCGTCTCTCCTTGCATTGTATCGTCGCATGGTTTTCCTCTAACCAATCCATTCCCAATATAATGTCCAAATGCCACATAGGCATTACCCTCAGGTTTCTAGCCTTAAGCTTGATTGATCCTAACTCAAATTCTAAGTTAGGACACACATGTGAAACCGTAGTAGTTCTGCCTATGGGAGTGGTTACACTTAGATGTTGCGGAGCAGGTTCTATGTTCAGTTCCAATGTATCCATACACGGAATGGAGATAAAAGAATGCGATGCTCCAGTATCGAACAATATTACTATAGGTACTCCTTTTAATTCACCCATACCTGCTAAATTTCCTTGATTCCTATCCTTCGCTTTCTGATCGATAGCAAACACTCTCTGGTGTTGCCGCTGAGTTGCCTGCGGGGCTAGTGGTCGTCTTCCCGCCTGATGTGGTCGGTAAGCTTGCTGTTGGCGCGGTGGCGGCGGTAACAGTAGATGTCCCTCCATAGCCCTAAGCTGTGGCTGGAATTGATTTGGTCGCCCTCCGCCTCCACGTTGCTGACGATTGGGACATTGATTTGAATAATGTCCAACCCTTCCACAGGTATAGCAGTGGTTCGTTCCAATCTTGCATTCTCCCAGATGTAGCTTGTTACATTTCGGACAAGGTGGTATCCCTCGAGGTCCGTGTGGTGTTGCCGGAGGTCCAGCATAAGGTCGCTTGTCTTTGTTTTGAAATTGTGGTGGTGCATTCTGATGCTGCCACGACTTTTTAAATTCTTGACTTCGGTCTTCCCATTTCCTCTTACCCTTCTGTCCCTGTCCCGAAAAAGGTTGATTTCCCCTTTGAGGATTCGGATTCGACTGGGGTACAGAAGTTTGACTCGTCTTTTCTGGCTGCATTGCCAGTTCCATATCCAGTGCTCGATTTAATATTTCAGCATATGTCAGCGCACTCTGACTCGCCAAGACAACTCGTATCTCTTGCTTTAGTCCAGAGCAAAACAGCTCTGACATCTTCTCGTCCGTATCCACTTGATATGGTGCATATCGAGCCAAATCACAAAATAGACGATCGTACTCAGTTACTGTCTTGTTTCCTTGTCTTAAATTTACAAATTCCGTCTCCTTCTTCTTCCGATAACTTCGCGGTACATATTTTTCACACAAAGCCGTCTTAAATTGCTCCCAAGTTAGAGCAGCCATCTGTTCTGGGGTAATGGTTTTCTGTTTCGCTTCCCACCAAAAATCTGCTGGCCCCTTAAGCTGATACGACATACACATAAGACGATCGGGATCATCACATCGAAGAAATCTAAAGATTCGCTCCATGCTTCTTATCCATTCTTCAGTTTCAGCAGGATCTCCAGACCCATTGAAGGTATGTGGATTTTGGCTCAAAAAGAGTTCTTCTATTCTTCTTTCTGGCTGTGGAGGAGGTGGTGGTGGAGTAGGTTCTCTTTGTTCCTCCTCTTCCTCTTCTTGATTTCTATATCTTCTTCTCGGCAGCATTCTTAAAAAGAAAACATATGTCAGCTCTTAAAACTAGTCCTTATAAATCACAAATCTTAGGATTCTTACTCAACATCATACTACTTCTATAACATTACATCTCTTAATTTAAAATCTACGTTCGTGTCTTACGTCATGATAAGGAAGTGTAACTCAAAACTCCATTAATAAAAGACCCTCGGGTCATCATCATATATATATATAGGAAAATTGCCTCTTACGAGGACTTCTACAAAAATGGGGTTTATACAGCAAAAAGTCCCCTAATACCTACTATGACGCTCTATCAGACAGTCGTCATACGTACTAGGCATCTATATATGTCAGCTACTGATATACACACTATAGCATGCATCTCTAACTATATACATGTATCTACATATAACCACCAAAAACCTAGCATCATATGTAGCTACTCTCACTCAGATCCATCCAATCCCACCGAAAGCATCTCCGGATACTCTACTCCCTGCATCATCTATTGTCATCTCCTCACTGGGCTCGGTCTCCTCATCCTCACTAGCCTCGGTTTCCTCATCATCACCTCTATCAGTAGTGGTCCAACGCCGTAGTGGTCGGGTCTGCCCATACCCAACAGTCATTTTTGGTGTCTCCTCGTCTGGGTCCTCGTTATCACTATCAATCTGAATCGGACGAGACGGTCCTTCCTGCGCATCTCGGGATGGCGGGTATAGAATAGGATGCATATAAAGCTGGAACTCAAGTGTGCCGGGTTCAGGTAGAGGAGCAACCCTCGGGTAAGGGTCAAAAGGCACATACTCGGTCTAGGGCATCGCAGGTGAAATGGGTGGTATAATCTCTTAAGGAGGTAGTGATAACGGCTCGGTCGTTGGGATCGGCTCCCAGGGTGGCAGATTAGCACTAGGGAACAGTATCAGTGTTAAAAAATGAAATGGATCAAAGTCTATGAATGACGATCCAGTCTGAGGAATACCAGATTCAGGAACAGTAGAATCCGGGATAATGGGCTCAAATGCAACAGCCTCATCAAGCACAACTGGCTCAGGAATATACGGAACCTCATCAACTGGGGGTGCGGGTATGATCGAAAAAGGATTTGTCGGAAAAGAGGGTGCATCATATGGTGGTGGTGGGGGCTCATCAAATGCAAAGTAGCAGTGACTAATTGTCGCTACAAAACCCCTAAAATCTGCACGCTCGAAACATCCAAACTCGGCCCTAACGATATACTGCGGCACCAGCGAAGCCGCCCAATCCTGCCACTCAGGTGGTCACTGTGGGATCAAATTTATGATTGCCTCTGCTTCGTCAATCCCATATGCAGTAGTCTTCATCCATCGGTTGTGGTAGTGGGCTAAAAATTCTCCGAGTGTATCCCCTTCTTGGGGTCTATAATCCCTGAACCATCGGCGCATCATCTTTCTTAAACGTCGCTGCATCCTGAAAAAAAAAATTCTAACTTCTATCACATCAAGGATAAAGAACTTACTTGATACATCTCAAACAACGACATACTCAATCTCGTTTGGTACGGTGGTGCATTGGCTATTCTAGCCTCAATATTTCTCCATTTATTCCAAAACCACTGGCTCACATCATATTCCATCACCTCAAGCAGTTCCATCCATCAAAACATTACATATCTCGTTAGTACATCAAAATCAACATTCAACATAAAAACAGTACAAAATTAATATCTCTTACCTCGATAAGCCGGAGGAGATAGGGCGCTGAGGTGTTGTTTCAGACTTACTCTCAATCTTACTTTCACTCTAGCCTAAGGATTCAAGGTAGGCTAGACTCAATCTTCAAGGTAGGACTTAGTCTCATGATTGAATGAGATCAAAAAGATTTACTCAACTTAAGGATAGTTGAAATCAAACGTTGGACGCAATCGAGGAGTTTCAACTCAATTAACGAGTTTGAACTCAATCAAGAATGAAACTCAGAGCAGACGACCTGCTCTGATACCACTCTGTCGCAGCCCGACATCTAGCCAGTGATAGCGTAGATCGGGTATCGATACGACTAATAAAAAGATAAGGTAAAACAAGTGAAACTAGATGACTCATCAAGCGGAAGCTACTAATAATTAATGTTAAAACAAATAAAATATCATCAACCTTAATAGAAATATTGTCGGCATTATAAAACCAAAGGCATCAAGATTCTAGTCAACAAAAACAAAGGGAGTATAGCTAAATATTTACAAGGATTCTTATTGTTCAGGGTAGCACAGCAAAACGTGATCAGACTATATGTATGAAGACATATAGCTGAGAGTGACAATCTTAATTATGTTCGAAGGACATAGTCTTCAACTACTCACACTACCGTATACGAGCAGAATACGGTACTCAAAAGTCATATGAAACAACAAACCCTCCAGCAGCCCTTCAATCTCTCTCCTTGCTCATCCTGCACATTTAGAAATACATGCAGGGCTGAGTATAAAATACTCAGTGGACATAAGCCGAACAATAAACAGTCTCGCTCTTAGAGCTATAGATTGAACTTGCCATAGTTTTAAGCAGATCACAGAGGTTTTAGTATGAATAAACCTGTGAAAGCTTAATTTCAAACATAAGCATCATAAATATCAAATGAACGATTGCGCAATCAAAATACTCAACATGTAAGTACCACATCTACAATTCATCATCAAAGGTACCGAGAAGTAGGCCTCCCTCTCGAGTACCGTGACTGGCCGACCCGATAGACGGCTCACAGTCACCTCTGTGCACAAATCCCATTTGAGGCGGGACCGAATTCGTCCCATCAGTAGAGGGTATCAAACAAGCTCATCATTGAAATAATTTGGCAAGTCAAAGGTGGAAATCATAAATCATCTCAAAACATTTATCAAGTCATATCATCATCGTTATTTTGAAAGCTCATACAATAAATATATCAAAATAATGCCCACCTGGAAATTCTAGCTTTGGTTCTCGTATTTTGGCGTGATCTCAATTGCTTCCTCGACTCATAATATATTCTTTAACATTCACGATAAATCACATAATACTATATGACACCATTATGTGATTAAATATCTCAATAAAAACCTAATTCAGTTAAGTAGATTAAACTCGGAAAAAGTTTTATGTCTATATATATATATATATATATATATATATATATATATAAATATATATATATACTCCATTAGCATTTTTTTACAAATTTAAACGGTGTATAGTTATCGCTATTAACACATGAACTTATAATAAATCAAAAGTAGGTGTGTTGTGAAAGACCATACTTGACCTCATACCCTCTGTTTTAACTTCGAGGAATAAACTGTTTCACCTCGGAACTCTCCTGGATTTGGGACTCATACCACTTGAAACTTCTTGATGTCTAGTTTCATTTAAAAAAAAGTAGGTCGCAAAACTATAAGTGGTTCAGGAGATATGACCATTTTCCTACAGCCTACCATGTTCGGCAGTTTTGTGCAACTGTAAGTTTTGATTTGTGAAAACTAGTAGATCTTGTCAAAATGACTTGAAATTTTGTAGGTAGCTAAATAACATGTTCATCTTGTTCCTATAAAAATTTGGAAACCAAACACTCAAGGGAAGCTACTGAAAAGGTGACTCAAGTATCTGTTTCTTCCAAACTTTCGGTAGAAAGTTGCAGTTGGAGATTTATAATTTAAAAGGGTATCAAACGATGTCCAAATGACTTCACATTTTTCATGAGAGTTTATAACACTTATATATATTTACCATAAAAGTTTCAAGATTTTTGGGTATCAATAACCCTGTCTAATTCAATCAAGTCAGTAGCTTGGTAAGCTAGCCAATTTAACTCATCAATTAGCCAATCTTAAGCATATAGCCAAGTATACCTTATTTCCCATCAAACCAATTCATCATAATCTTTATCAATCATCTCTAATCATCATTTTAATCCATCAACTACCATAGCTACAATCTCGTAGGCTCATTTTTATACTCAAATCCTTACTTACTTCATGAACTTCAAAATTCCAACACCACACAAACTAACACCTTCAATAATCCATATCTTAAAATAAATCCATGCTTTTCATTTAAAAGACAACAAATAACATCTTAATAGCATGTATATACTCTCCACTTAAGGTTAGAAGATGACAATATTTTAGAAGACTTCCAACCCTAGTAATTTTCGAAAATATTGAAGAAAAGATGAGGTGATGTTTTCATGCTTTGATCCTCCATTTACATGTTTATCAAGCTTAAATATAAATAGATTCATGTGTTTAGAAGCTTACTCTATGATTTTTGAAGAGAAAAGTATAGCTCCTCCTTCTTGAAACCAAGCTTTCAATCACACTCTAGCTTTTGATTTATGGAGATAATGATGTTTTGTGCTTGATTTAAGAGCTTTCTATGGTGTAGAATTGATCTATGGAGCTTTGGTTATGTCCAACTGTAGAGAGGGGTGTCTGCATCATTAGCAAAATGTTCAAGGACTTATTTGCAATCTTGCATGGGGAGTTAGTTAGAGCTGCATAACCGTTGCTGCTTTATTCTTTTTCCTGTTATCTTTCTCTCATTCCAGGTTGTTAGTTTTCGTGTGTAACAAGAGAGAGTTTTCTCTAGTTGAGGGAAGAAACAACAGAGGGTCAAAAGGAAGAGAGTTGAGCTATGTGATTTAGCTTGAGAGATAATTCTTTTCTGGTTTTGATAGAGTGTTTGTAATCTTCCTCAGTGATCAATAATACTTTTCCCGTTTGCCTTCCGTGGATGTAGGATTGAAAGATCCGAACCACGTAAAAGCTTTGGTGTATTGTGTTCTTCTATTTACTCGCTATATTCATCCTGTTTCTTGTCGAAGCTTGCTGATTCTCCCTTACAAGTGGCGCCGTCTGTGGGAAAGGAGGATCGAAGGGTGAAATCAGCGCGTAGTATCGATGGCGACGGCGAAGTTTGAGGCCGAGAAATTCACCGAAAAAAATGATTTTGGGCTGTGGCGAATAAAGATGAAGGCGATGCTTATTCAGCAAGGCCTATACAGTGCACTTCAAGGGGAAGTAGGATTGCCAGACGAGATGAAGAAGGCTGATAGAATCAGTCTGATGGAGAAGGCGCATTCTGCCTTGATTCTGTGTTTAGGGGATAAAGTCCTCAGGGAGGTGTCGAAGGAGACAACCGCTGCCGGAGTCTGGAAGAAATTGGAGGATACATATATGCAAAAATCTCTTACCAATCGCTTGTATATCAAGCAGAAATTATACTCTTTCAAAGTTTCAGAAGCAAGAAGCCTTGAAGATCAATTGGAGGATTTCAATAAGATCTTGGATGATCTTGAGAACATTGATGTAAAATTGGATGATGAAGATAAGGCAATCATACTTCTGAATTCATTGCCTAAATCTTTTGAAAACTTCAAGGATGCCATGTTATTTGGCAGAGAGAAAGCAATATCCCTTGAGGAGGTTCAATCGGCAATGAAAACTAAAGAGCTTCAGAAATCAAATTCATCCAAAACTGAAGGCTCAACTGGAGAAAGCCTTGCAGTGAAATCAAAATTTTCAAAGGCAAAGGGCAAGAAACCAACTGCTGACTCCAAGAAATCTTCACAGGAGAAGGGAAAGGATCAAGAAAAGGAGACAAGGACCTGCCACTATTGCAAAAAGCCAGGACACTTGAAGAAAAATTGTTTCTCATGGAAAAAGAAACAAACAAGTCAAGGGCAGAAAAATGATGAGGCTGATGTAGTGGAGCAGGACCAATCTGCAGAAGTTCTGAATGTAATGGATGAAGGAATTGCAGATGAGTGGATATTGGACTCAGGATGCAGCTTTCATATGAGTCCACACAAGGAATGGTTTCTCAATCTGCAAGAAGGGGACTTCGGGCAAGTTCTTTTAGGAAATGATCACACCTGCACAGTGAAGGGGATAGGAGATATCAAAGTAAAGCTTAGTGATGATTCAGTCAAAATACTCTCTCAAGTAAGGTACATTCCTGCACTTAAAAGGAATTTGATATCCCTAGGAATTCTGGAGTCGAAAGGCTGTCATTTCATTTCAAAAAATGGCATGATTCTTGTCAAAAAGGATGAAAGAGTTGTTTTAAAGGGAATCAGGAAGAATAGTTTGTATTATCTTGATGGACATTCTGTGATAGGGAGCTGTGAATCAAATAGTGCTGATAAATCCAGAATATGGCATATGAGATTGGGTCATGTTGGGGAAAAAGGAATGAATGAACTCTTGAAGCAGGGAATCATTGATAATCCTTGCAGTTTCAAAGTTAAAGAGTGTGAGGAGTGTATCATGAGTAAAAGCAAAAAGCAGCCTTTTGGAAAGGGTAGACATATCTCCAAAGCACCTCTTGATTATGTATACTCAGATTTATGGGGACCAGCCAGAACTAACAGTAAAGGTGGAGGGAGGTTCTTTATGAGTATCATAGACGATTATACAAGAAAATTGTGGATTTATATACTTAAATCCAAGGATGAGGCATTTCAAAAGTTCAAAGAATGGTGGATTGAGGTGGTCAATGAGAAAGGGACTGCAGTAAAGTATCTCAGGACAGACAATGGATTGGAGTTTCTCTCAAAAGAGTTCCAAGATTTCTGTGTTGAGAAAGGGATCAAGAGGCATAGAACTGTACCTGGGAATCCACAACAGAATGGGGTTGTGGAGAGAATGAATAGAACAATCCTAGAAAGAGTAAGGTGTATGCTCTTGAGCTCAGGTATGCCAAAGTGTTTCTGGGGTGAAGCCATGAGCACAGCATGTATTCTCATTAACAAATGTCCCTCCTCAGCTATAAATTTCAAGTCTCCTGATGAGCTTTGGAATGGCCAACCTCCTGACTGCTCAATCTTGAAACCTTTTGGATGCAGAGCATATTCTCACATCAAGCAAGATAAACTTGAGCCTAGAGCTCTAAGATGTGTGTTTCTAGGATATCCAAAAGGAGTAAAAGGCTATAAATTGTGGTGCACAGAGCCTGATATGAATAAGCTGATCATTAGCAGAGATGTAACCTTTAAGGAAGAGGTTATGCCCTATCTTGAAAAGGAGAATGGTTATAGAAAGGAAAATTCAGAGAGTACAATTTTTGAGGTGGAGCTTATGCAGAATGGGAATGTACCAGTTCATCAAGAAGATGAGGACAAGACAGAAACATAAAGTTCAGATCTGTCAGATTATATGCTAGCTAGAGATAGGCAGAGAAGGGTCATCCATCCACCTGCAAGATTTGGAGATGCTGACCTACTGGCGTATGCTTTGAGTGTGGCTGAAGAGGTGGAGTTTCAAGAACCTAGCAGCTATTCTGAGGCAATGAAAAGCAAGGATAGAGATAAATGGTTGGCAGCTATGCAGGAAGAAATAAGTTCACTCTTAAAGAATGGTACTTGGATCCTTGTTGACAGACCAAGATCACAAAAGGTGATAGGGTGTAAGTGGATCTTTAAGAGAAAAATTGAAGCAGCTGGAAAAGAACATGTCAGATACAAGGCAAGATTAGTTGCCAAAGGATACACACAAAGAGAAGGGGTGGATTTTAATGAGGTGTTCAGTCCAGTAGTGAAGCACTGCTCAATCAGGATTTTGCTAGCATTAGTAAATCACTACAACCTTGAGCTCCATCAGTTAGATGTCAAAACCGCTTTCCTCCATGGAGATTTAGAGGAAACCATTTATATGACCCAACCAGAAGGGTTCATACTGCCTGAAAATGCTAATAAGGTTTGTTTGCTGAAAAGATCACTTTATGGATTAAAACAAGCTTCAAGGCAGTGGTATCTAAAGTTTGACAGTTATATGATGGAATTGGGATTTACAAGATCACAGCATGATTCATGTGTGTATATCAGGAAAGCAGAAAATGGGAGCTACACATACTTACTTTTGTATGTGGATGACATGTTGGTGGCTGGGAAGGATCTTGCAGAGATAGAAAAACTGAAACAAGAGTTAAGTGATAAGTTTGAAATGAAGGATCTAGGATGTGCAAGGAGGATACTTGGTATGGATATCAAGAGAGACAGGAAAGGGGGGTATTTGTGGTTAAATCAAGAGGATTACATTCTGAAAGTCTTGAGAAGATATCATCTACATGAATCCAGAGCAGTCTCAATTCCTTTGGGCTCACATTTCAAACTAGAAAAGAAGCAAAGACCATCAAATAAATCAGAGAAAGAGGAGATGAGCAGGATTCCATATGCTAATATGGTGGGGAGTGTAATGTACACTATGGTCTGCACTCGGCCTGATATTGCTCACTCAATCAGTGTAATTAGCAGGTATATGGCTGACCCTGGTAGAGAGCATTGGTTGGCTCTGAAATGGCTGTTCAAATACTTGAAAGGAAATGCAGCATTGGGGATTATGTTTAAAAAATCTACTTTTGATAAGGACAATATTTTAGTTGGCTTTGTTGACTCTGATTATGCAGCAAATATGGACTCTAGAAAGTCACAATATGGATATGTTTTCAATTTGTTTGGCACTGCTGTGAGTTGGAAGTCAAGTTTGCAGTCAGTTGTGGCCTTGTCCACAACCGAGGCAGAGTATATGGGGCTGACTGAAGCTGTGAAGGAAGCCATGTGGCTTAAGGGGATCATATCTGAATTTGGAGTGGAGTTGGGCAAAGTCAGTGTGCTCTGTGATAATCAAAGTGCCTTGCATCTTGCAAAGCATCATGTTTTTCATGAGAGGTCTAAGCACATCGATGTGCGTCTACATTTCATAAGAGACATTGTGAGCAAGAAAATTGTGGAAGTTTTGAAGGTTTCTACTGAGGAGAATGCAGCTGATATGCTCACTAAATCACTACCAGGAGAGAAGTTCAGATACTGCTGTGGTTTAATTAACTTGATTGGTTTCTGAGGATTCAAGTGAGGGAGCTCTGTAATGGGGCGTTTGTGCTGAAGGGAATCGGTTCTGGAGTATGTTTGCGTACTGTTGCATACAAGGTGGAGATTGTAGAGAGGGGTGTCTGCATCATTAGCAAAATGTTCAAGGACTTATTTGCAATCTTGCATGGGGAGTTAGTTAGAGCTGCATAACCGTTGCTGCTTTATTCTTTTTCCTGTTATCTTTCTCTCATTCCAGGTTGTTAGTTTTCGTGTGTAACAAGAGAGAGTTTTCTCTAGTTGAGGGAAGAAACAACAGAGGGTCAAAAGGAAGAGAGTTGAGCTATGTGATTTAGCTTGAGAGATAATTCTTTTCTGGTTTTGATAGAGTGTTTGTAATCTTGCTCAGTGATCAATAATACTTTTCCCGTTTGCCTTCCGTGGATGTAGGATTGAAAGATCCGAACCACGTAAAAGCTTTGGTGTATTGTGTTCTTCTTCTTACTCGCTATATTCATCCTATTTCTTGTCGAAGCTTGCTGATTCTCCCTTACACCAACAATGGAAGGTGTTGATGGAAAAAGAGAGAGAAGAGAGGGGCATGGGACGGCTACTATGTGGGATGAAAGAGGAATAAGGTGTTTTATTTAATCCCATTTACTTAGCCTTCAAGTATTGGATAAATAACACATGCTTATTTATCCACTTGCATAAAATATCTTATCCCTTTTGCTTAGTTATCCACTTGCTTTGACTCCCCTCTCCAAAGTCAGTTTCGCACCAGAGCAGAGCACATCTCGACCACCAGAGCGGAGCTCGACTTCAGCTCTGCCACTCAGAGCAGAGCAGAGCTCAGCTTTCAGCTCTGCCATCAGAGCAGAGGTCGTCTTCAGCTCTGCCTCCAGAGCAGAGCTCAACTTCAGCTCTGCCTCCAGAGCAGAGCTCGATTCAGCTTTGCCTCCAGAGCAGTGCTAGACTCAGCTCTGCCTCCAGAGCAGAGCTCGACTTCAGCTCTGCCTCCATAGCAGAGCTCAGTTTCAGCTCTGCCTCCAGAGTAGAGCTCGACTCAGCTCTGCCTCCAGAGCAGAGCTCGACTTCAGCTCTACCTCCAGAGTAGAGCTCGGTTTTCAGCTCTGCTGCCAGAGTAGAGCTCGGGTTTTCTGCTCTGCTTCTGCTCCTCGAATTCGCCAGAGCTGCCACCAACTAATGAAAGAAAAGAAAATTTTAACTACATCAATGTTCAACCAACATCTATACATCCTTATTTTCTCAAAGTATTTCATTCTCTAGTTCCAACATCGAAAATATAATAACTCAATCTATTTGGATCATAAGCTTATTTTTATTTCTGAGTGCTCTAAAAAAAACATCTCAAAATATTTATAATGAGGAAAAAAAATACGGGGTGTTACAGATTTATAGAGGGCATTTAAACAATTGTTAAGCCAATGACGTACCTGCTAAAGAAGGAAGCTAACTTCAAGTGGACGGTAGAGTGTGAGTGAAGTTTTTAAGTATTGAAGAAGAGACTTATTGCTACCCCAGTGCTAGCTATACCAAGGGTAGATAAAGAGAATGCTGACTATATGGATGCGTCAAAGAATAGTCTAAGATGTATACTTATGCAAGATGCAAGATGCAAGATGCAAGATGGAAGAGTGATAGCTTATGCTTCACGACAATTCAGACTGCACCAGATGAGTTATCCGACATACGATATAGAGTTAGCAGTGGGAGTTCATGCTTTGAAGGTTTGGAGATACCATATCTACGGAGTACGGTGCGAGATATATATATAGATCACAAGAGTCTCAAATATTTCTTTGAGCAAAAGATTATAATAAGCGACAGAAAAGATGGCCAAGTTAGTAAAGATTATGATCTGGACTAAATTACCACCTCGAGAAGGCCAATATTGTAGCCGATGCGTTGAGTAGTAAAAATCAAGTAGAGTCGTAATTTTTTTTCCGTACCCGAGAGAAGAATCGGATCAAAGAATTCGAGAATAAGAATTTAGAAGTAGTAATACCTCCCCAAACGATGGAGATTGTGATTGCTACGATGAGCATCACACCTAATTTTGCAATCAAGAATTTTCACAGCGCAACGAGAAGATGAAAAGTTGTGACTGAAGATTTGAATCGAGAAAGTAGAAAGTTACCAACAAGTGGCAGGTAATGCCATCATGTATGAAGAAAGATTGCGTGTACCTGATAGGGATGAGTTGGAGAATAAAATTTATGAGCGAAGCTTATGACGCACCCTATACCGTACATCGACGAAGCATAATTAGACAACGTTCTGATGAGAATATATGAAGCGAGAAATAACATCTTTCGTAAAAAGATGTTTAGCAAGTTAATAAGTGAAGGCGTTGTGTCAGCGACCTTATGACAATCTTATTTTCACCCGCTAGAAATTTCAGAATGGAAGTGGGATCACATAGCTATAGACTTTGTCATCAGGTTGCCAAAGTCGATGAGATGAACACCGCTATTTGAGTAATCATTGATAGACTGATGAAGAGTGAACTTTTCATACTGATTTGGATTACCTATGGATCTAACCAGCTAGCTCAGATCTATGCTCACAAGATAGTGCGACAACATGGAGTATCAATGACGATTTCATCTGATAGAGATTTCAAATTTACCTCACGGTTTTAGATGAATATGCAGAAGAAATTGGATACTAAACTGAATTTTAGTACAACCTTTGATCCGTAGATAGATAGATAGATAGTCCGTGAGGACTATACAAGTTTTAGAAAATATTATTCGAACTATTGTGTTAGATAGAGGAAACCAATGGGAGCAAGTTCTACCCCTATTTGAGTTTGAGTATAATTATAGTTTTCAATCAACTAATAACATGGGCCCATACGGAGCCCTCTACGGAAGGAAATGCAGATCCCCGCTTGATTAGAATGAATTTATAGAGAGAAAGGTACTTAGACCTGAAGCGGTAGAAGAGATGATCGCTACTGTTCGACATATTTGACAAAGAATCAAAGAAGCATGAGATCGCCAAAAATCTTACGCAGATACCAGAAGGGTAGAGATTCAATTCTACGTGGGAGATAAAAGTCTTTCTGAAAGTTTCCCCATCACAAGGAGTGCATTGATTTGGAGTCAAAGGAAAGCTCAAACTGAGATACATAGAACTATAAGATATACTAGAGAAGGTAGGCGTTGTTGCCTACAGATTTGCGTTGCCTTAAAGCTTCGCGAACATCCACGACATTTTACATGTGTCTCAACTGAGAAAATACGTGTTTGATCCAAAACACGTCATTCACTAAGAAGAAGTGTCCCTGGAACCAGATTTGAGCAATGAAGAGAGACCTGAAGCTATTCTGGACAGGAAGATTCGACAATTGCGAAACAAGTCAATTGCTCTGATGAAGATCCAATGGAGACATCACGACCAAGAAGAAGCAACTTGGGAACTTGAAGAAAATATGAAAGAGAAGTACCCTGAGCTTTTTCCCGAAGCTGAGTAACTCAAATTTCGGGACGAAATTTTTTTTAAGGGGGGAAGGATGTAACACCCCGTATTTTTTTTACCCTATGATTGATAGGATCGAGACACTATTATGAGCACTGAGATATTAGCAGTAGCTTAAGACGGAGATGAAGTTTCTCAATAGATTGAGATATGAGTATTCTAGAATTCTGATGATGGAACTAGTGAATGAATTACTTTGAGAGAATGAGTTTTGATAGAGATGCTGATTGAACTGGGATAAGGATATAGATTCTATTTTCGATAGAGGAAGCATAATTATTTTGAGATGGTCTAGAGTGTAGAGTTTATGATGATACCTGACTAGAAATAGAGCCAAGATTAGTGAGTGAGAATTTCTATAGAGAGAAGAGTCGTATTTGAGAGACGCCTAAATTGACGTGAGATTTTGACTGATTGTGATGTTACGTTTTGGGTGAGATTATTTGATTAATTGTTATGTGACTGCTTGATACATGTGTATTGTGATGGAGTGATTTATGATTTTCTTGAGCATAATAGCACGAGATTAATTTTAAATTTCGTAACGAACGAATTAATTTTAATCGGTGAGTAGTAAAGTTACTATCTATATTATAGATTTTGCTAACGAAATTTCTCGAAGTTTATTTTCTGAGATTGATGTGACGTGATTTATGTGTGCACTAATTATATTATTATTATTTTAGTCACACAATTACTTGATGATTGATTATGATTTTATTAATGAACCACTATTCTTAACTTAATTATTTTTACTACACTTTACTACACATTTTACCACTCCTACACATTATTTATTAATTAGCTAAGAGATAATTAGTGCAAGTGGATCATCCACATGTGTGAGCATTAAAAGAGAATTTATGAGCATTTATTTGAGCAAAGT
Source organism: Salvia miltiorrhiza (assembly GCF_028751815.1). NCBI lineage: Eukaryota > Viridiplantae > Streptophyta > Magnoliopsida > Lamiales > Lamiaceae > Salvia > Salvia miltiorrhiza. The sequence goes on along the minus strand of NC_080387.1, from coordinate 6,186,749 downwards.
GACTTAGTGAGTAAGTTTGATAATCAAACAAAACAAATTCATCTCTCCTCTCCCCCCCCCCCCTTTCTCACGCCACTCTCCCCTCTCTCTTCTCCCTCACCTCTTTCTCTCACTATCACCATTGAAGGATAATTTCCAAGCTGTTGGAATAAATGGCTTAATTAGTCCATAATTACTTTGTAATTAATGGGATTAAATGGCATATTTGGAATCTACATTTTGAGTAGATTAATTTGGTATATTTACTTGTTCAAATCTATTAAGAATTGAATGAGTAATTAAATGCCAAAAGATAGCCATTGAAAATGGAAATGTGGAGTGTCATCCCACATTGGAAAAATAAGGAAGTTGAAAGCTATTTATAAAGTGCTCTCCATCATAAAGGAACAATCAAGTGTGCTTCTCTATGGTGGACCATATGGTGCACCCAAGTGGGTTTTGACTTAGCCTTTTAAAGCTAAAACTCAAATTCCTATGAGGAAGGTGCGAAGCACCTTCCGAGTCCGAGTCCGAGGCCGAGCACGTGCACGTCGCACTTGTCGCAATGGGCGCTTTGTAGGCGCACTTTGCACTTAATTTTACTCATTCTCTCTTCTAGTTCATACTCAAGTCCCGAGTATTCTGTAGTTCGCTGGAAGTTCGAGTTCCTAGTACAAGGTCTCGTACTCATTAAAACCGTTGTATCTTGGAGACATTTGCCATCGAACCGTGTGTACTGTGCGGGGCAATTTTATCTTACGGAGAAAGAGTCCAACTCTTGTCTCGGTTCCTACATTCACGTCGTTATTCTGTCCGCATTTCTACACCCTTTAATAACAATCGTAAGACAAAATTCTTGTGTAGAAGATGACGACACCACCCAACAACAATGCTCCACCCAACAACAATGCTCCACCAGTTCCGACCAACATTCCACATGCTCCAGCACCTGCTGCTGCCGAAAAGCCAGAAAAATTCGCAGGTTCTGAGTTTAAACGTTGGCAGTCTAAGATGCTTTTTTATTTTACTACATTGAATATGGCTCGTTTTGTGACTGAATCTCCTCCAACTGTGGGGGAAGACGATACTGATTCACAATTGCGGATCGCATATGATGCATGGCATCATAGTGACTTTCTATGTCGTAACTATATACTGAATGGGCTAGACAACACTCTCTATAATGTCTACTCTAGCGCCAAGACGTCCAAGGAACTATGGGACTCCTTGGAGACGAAGTACAAGGTAGAAGATGCCGGCTTAAAGAAATTTATTATCGGTCGTTTTCTAGACTTCAAGATGGTTGATAGCAAAACTGTTGTGGAGCAAGTGCAAGAATTTCAACTGATCTTGCACGACATTCTTGCCGAAGGTATGGAACTGTCTGAATCTTTTCAGGTGGCCGCGGTGATAGAGAAATTACCACCACATTGGAAGGACTTCAAGAACTATCTCAAGCACAAACGCAAGGAGATGGGACTTGAAGACTTGATCGTTCGCTTGAGAATCGAAGAGGACAATAGAATCTTCGAAAACAAGACGAACAAAACTTCCATGGAGGCAAAAGCAAATCTAGCCGAGTCTAGCAACAAGAAGAAACGCAAGTTCAAAGGCAAAAATCCAGACTCAAAAGGTCAGAAGAGGATCAAAGGAGATTGCTTCAACTGCGGCAAACCCGGTCACATGGCAAAAGATTGTCGCAAACCGAAGAAAGACAAGCACAATGGTCACCATCAAGCCCACGTGACGGAGACAAAGTCTGTGCCCCTCGACTTAGGCGAACTTGACTTGTGTACCGTCGTAGACGAGGTCAATATGGTCGGTAGTCCAAGAGGATGATGGATCGACACCGGTGCTACCCGGCATATCTGCGCCGACAAAACAATGTTCTCCTCGTATGAAGCTCTCTCCGGTGACAGAAAACTGTATATGGGCAATTCTACCGCATCATCTATCATCGGAGTAGGAACCATTGTGCTCAAGATGACGTCGGAACTCAAGATAACCCTACAGAAGGTGTTGCATGTTCCTGACATCCGCAAGAACTTGATCTCAGGATCCGCTTTGTGCAACGCCGAATTTAGACTAGTGTTTGAAGCAGGCAAAGTTGTAATGACCAAGAATGGTCGCTATATAGGAAAGGGCTACCTAGATAATGGCCTTTTCAAGCTTAATGCTATCCCTGTACTTGTACGTGATAATGAAATAAAGAAAAAGGTTACTTACTTGATTGAGTCTCCTAATTTATGGCATGATAGATTAGGACATGCAAATCTAAACACACTACGTCGTTTAGTAAATTTAGACTTATTGCCAAAGATGTCCTTCAATCAACACCAAAAATGTGAAATTTGTGTTGAAGCAAAAATGGCAAAATCTCCTTTTCATTCAGTGGAAAGATCAACGAAACCTCTTGAATTGATTCACACCGATCTATGTGATTTAAAACTTGTGCAAACAAGAGGTGGAAAGAATTACTTTATAACATTTATAGATGATTGCACAAGATTTTGCTATCTGTATCTTTTGAGAAGCAAAGACGAAGCATTCGAAGCTTTCAAAACATACAAAAATGAAGTTGAGAATCAATTTAACACCAAGATCAAAATGATTCAAAGTGATCGAGGTGGCGAGTACGTTGCACCTTTTGAGGAATTTTGTCGTGAAAATGGCATTATTCATCAAACGACTGCACCTTATTCTCCACAATCAAATGGTGTTGCAGAACGAAAGAATAGAACATTGAAAGAAATGATGAATGCTATGTTGATAAGCTCAGGCCTATCACATAACATGTGGGGGGAAGCTATTCTTTCGGCTAATAAAATTTTGAATAAATTACCCCAAAAGAAACAAGAAAAAACTCCATATGAATTATGGAAAGGAAGGAAGCCGTCCTATAAATATACAAAAGTGTGGGGGTGCTTAGCAAAAGTCGAATTACCTAAACCCAAACAAATAAAAATAGGACCAAAGACTTAGCAGGGCTTCAATTATGCTACTCACAAGTACAGAAATAAAACCTAAACACTCTAATCGGGTAATTGGGTCTGACACTATCTCGCACTCTAATCACCACAACATAAACAGAAAAAACACTAAAACATTAACTAATGCAGGAGACATGAACAACTAAGAACACAAGTATTTAACATGAAGACTATCAACTTAGGGTTTCAATCAAGCACTCCAACCAAACGATCACCAACTTATGAACCAACAATGATTAATAATTACCTAGGCATGAAACTAATTAAACATCAATTCAACTCGAGAAAACTTCAAAGACTATTAAAGAGATTATTAAAACATTCACCAATAAGATAAATCCGAAAGCAACAATAACAATCCAACGATTCACACAATTCATTAAGATCAATGTCAACAATCTCAAAACATCACATTCATCATCATCACATTCATCAAAGCATAAACTAAGGAATTCAAATAAACCAAAGGATTCAAATTACTGAGGAAAATAAATGAGTTCTTACACAACGTAGCAATCCGATGAAAAATAATCCGATGAAATGATAGTTGGAATCACAAGCGATCCAATGAATCCAAAAGTGAAAGTAAATGTTTGAAGCTCTAAAAACCTTAAGAAAAATGTGGAAAATCGCCCTAGAGGCGGTTCTGATCGGAAGGGTCAAGTAAAACCCTAAAAATGGGTTTTCATACCAAAAACCGTAACTGCCGGATTTGAACGGAGGCGGCGGCCGCCGTGGGACGGCGCCGCCGTGAGGCCCCTTCGCAGAAACATCCAAAACCAGCACGGCCCGCGCGGTACGGCCGCGGCTGCCGTCTCGACGGTGGCCGCCGTGGCACGGCGGTGGCTGTGAGGTTATCTTCGAGATTTGCTCCAATCGAGCTGAAAATACTTGACAACTCTCGAATCCTGCACACGACGACAGTAAACCCAAAAAGATCATCGAGCACGTGAAATATAGAGCAAAAAGTCATGAAACATGCTCGAGTGCACAGCAGAAACACAAGCAAAGACCACCCAAAAACGAGGTAAACAACCCCCCCACACTTAAATCCTTGCTTGTCCTCAAGCAACAAACACAAAGTCGAAAGAAAAACACAAGCGATTCTTCTCACCAAGCAAACACAAACCAACCCAAGTCCTTCAAGAAATCAATGTCCCACAATCAAGTGTTCAAAGTTAAGATTTAAAAGTGCAACAACAAGGTGATACAACTCAATCCGATCAGACCCAATTCTCCGCTAAGGGTGAATTTCCTAATGCAATTTCCTTTACAATCATGTCTCATTTTCATATTCTTTCACTTTTCACATTACCCCCTTTTTTTTGGGGTCAAGTTATTTTCGCTCTTGATAGATGGGCCATAATTCACGAGATTGAACTTTTGGAGGTGATCCAAAATGTTCTCGTGTGGTTACCCATGCTCATAATGAAATCATTAGAGGAGCAGAGACCCAGGCTATCAGAAACTCAACAACCAACCAAACAATTCAAAACAGAGACAGATATTAGGTAATTGCACTGAAAACACTCCCCTTAGCATCTACCGGACAAATCACGTCAAGAGTTGCTCAACAGGGTGTTGCACCAAAACCTTAAACTAATTACACTTCAATGGGAACACATCAATCAAGAAAAACAAGGACAACAAACCAAACAGACACAATCCCGAATTGCCAGTGAATCACTATCAATCATGTGATGTACTTAAGAACAGGCAAGAAGACAAGAGAAGGGGACCATTCGCCTCAAGACAAGCAAAACAGGGCACCAAAACCAAGCATGCAACGCAAAGATAAAGCATCATAAAATCCGCATGCGGCACAACCAACAACACAACCAAGACAGAACCATAAAACCCCCACAACTCATAAATCACGCCCCCCCCCCACAGAGAAAGACATGCACTGTCCTCAGGGCACAAAAAAGAGAAAGTTTAAGAACATCCCTGGATAGGAGTGCAGCCAACACGGCGACGGCGGTAGAGAGGGCGGCGACCACAACCTGTAAAACGAGCAACCACAAAAACCCACAACAGAAGACAGCATAAAACAAGAAAGAAAAGAAAGCAAAGAAAATATATACAGAAGTGGGTAAAAGGGATGCTCAGTTGGGGCCCCGAGGGGGGCCCGGGGGAGGGTGCCAGAACTGGTCTTGGTTCTGCAACGAGAAGGCGGCCCACTGTCTCTCTAGGTCGGCGAGGTAGTAGTTGGTGTCGGTGAGTCCCTGGTTGGCGTCAGTGAGGCCCTGGTTGTATTCGGCAAACCGAGCATCATATGACGACACCTGTTCACGCAGACGCGTGACCTCGCCGCCTATAGTATTGACACGGCCATAGACGTCGCCCAACTGCTGCTGCATGGGTGTCACTTGGCCCTCGAGATGGTCCAGATGACCATAGATGTCGTCGATCCTGGCGTAGATGCCACCCACCGAGTCCTCCACTGTATCAAAACGGGAGGAGACCTCCTGGCGAAACTTGTCAAAGGACTCGTCAAAGTGGGCCTGAAACTGCTGAAAGGCATTGGAGGGGCCGGCCTCAGGATCATAAACGAAAGCAGGTGGCGGCACGGGCTCCTCGTACTCCTCCTCATCATCGTCCTCATCATTGTCATCTAAGACATGACGCGCCGAGGATGACATGCCCTCGCCCCGTTTGAATTGCTGCAAAATGGAACGAACATTGGGGCGTTGTGTCTGTGGAATGATGGTGAAATCTTTGGCCACAAATGTCTTGAGCTCAGAGCGATCAATCGTCCTTGTCTCAGAGGCATGCAGGTGTGCGGGGACCTGGGTCGGCGTGAAGAGACCGAAATGGAGGGCCAGGGCGGTAGAGATGGGGCTCAGGGAAGGCTTGAAACCCCCATACCGGGCCATACTGTGAAGCTGGTTCCAAATGATGGTGGTGGCGTCAATCTTCTTCTGTCGCTTTGCAGACCATAGCATATAGAGTTCGGTCTCATTGACTTTGTTCGCCTGCTCCTTGCCCAGAATGCAGAAAGATAAGAACTTGTGGAGCACGCCAATGTCGGCGTCAATGAGTTGGTTGCTCGGGGCACCCTGGCCGGTCCAAGTGGGCAATCCAGTCAATTCCTTCCAAGCATTAGCCGGCACCCACGTATCCGGGATTCCCTTCAATCGCTTCGGGTGAAACCCAAAGACTTCACTCATGATCCGGTAGGTGATGACGCATGGCATATTGAGCATGCGGCAATGTAGCTGGGACTTCTCGGCGGTCATGTTGAGGGTGCAAAGGAACTCCAAGTGCAATGGAAGCAAACCCGGCGGCGTGGTTTGTGTAAACTTGAATAGTCCCAAATTCTTCAAATGTATCGTTATGTCTTGGTCAAGTTTCACCCTTCGGAGCAGTGGCCAATCGAGACATCGAGGCTGGGTAACCTTCTTCCCTTGAAGGGCCTTCCATCGAGTGCCCTCCCAGTCTTCAAAGATGGCAAAAGGAGCATTATAGACATGCCGGATATCCTTCGGTGGCGAGGGAGGGCGGGGGATAGGCAAGGCCGGCTGGCGGCTGGAAGAGGCCGGTTGGCGGCTAGAGGTTGCCGTAGGGCTAGATGGGGTCTCATCCTCGTCGTTGTCGACTATGAGGTGGCGGCGTCGCTTGTAGGTGGTGAGAGGTGCCATGGGAAGAAGTGGATGGAGGCAGACGACGGCGGCGGCTGCAGAGCACGGCGGCGGTGGTTCAGGCGGCGGCGGCCGTGGATACGGCGGTGGCTGTGGGTCACGGCGGCGGCCGTGTAGGCGGCGGCGGCCGTGGACGGAGGAAGAAGAGGCTGCTGGGCGGCGCTGCGGCTGTGGCGGTTGCTGTGTGGCGGCGGCGGTTTCAGCGGCGGTTGGGGTGGAGGCCGGTAAAGGTGGAGATGGTTGGGGAATGGTGGTGGAGTTTAGTGGGCGGTGGTAGGAAGGTAGGGCGGTGGTTGGCAGTGGGTAATGGTGGTGTTCAGGTGGTGACGGAGGCGGTGGTTGTGTTTGGTGGTGGTGGCTGTGCGGCGGTGGTGGTGGTGGCCGGAGTTGGGTGGATATTGGTGGTGGTGTGGTGGTTATGGAGAAAGGAAGAGAGAGAGAGAGTGTGAGGGAGGCGGGTGGCTGAAGGTGGGAGGGAAAAGGTAGGGTTTAGGTTTTTTAAAGGGATGTAGCGGCGCCGTGCACCCCCTTCGGGGTTTTTTGGTTGAACTGGGGAAAAAGGTGGGAAATTGGGGGCACGGCGCCCGCTGTGGAGTGGCGGCGCCGTGGACGGCGGCCGCCGTGGGACGGCGCCGCCGCCCCCTCCCCCCCCTTCGGTATTTTGTGAAGGTTTTGAAAGTTTTGGTGGTTGGAAGTGGCGGCGCCCGCCGTGGACGGCGGCCGCCTTGAGACGGCGTCGCCGTCCCTCCCCTTCGGCCTTTTGCTGCTTTTTGCTATCCGGCAGCCAAAATCACAACCTTTAAGCTCGGGGACAGTCCGGTAAGCTTATTTCCTGCAACACCACAAAAGAACACCAATGAAAACCCAACTAAAACAAAAACAAAAAGGAAAAGAGAAGAGAAGAAACGTGGGTTGCCTCCCACGAAGCGCTCTAGTTAAGGTCGAGAGATCGACGGTATTAAGCGTGTCAAAACGTTGGGTCGTGGAGTGCTTGGGACTCCACTACAACGGCAACCACTTCATGCTCCAAGTAGGGCTTCACCCTATGCCCGTTGACGGTAAACGTCTCTTCGTTGTTCTCTTTGCTTAATATCACAGCGCCATGAGGGAGAATCTCTTTAAGAATGAAATGGCCACTCCAACGAGACTTGAGCTTGCCCGGGAAGAGTTTCAACCTTGAGTTGAACAAAAGAACTTTCATGCCGGGTTTGAGATGCTTGGGCACAATACGGCTATCATGCAACCTTTTGACTTTATCTTTGTAGATCCTTGCATTCTCGTACGCCTCGTTGCGTAATTCATCGAGCTCTTCCATTTGCAAGGCTCTGTGCTTCCCCGCGGTTGTAAGGTTGCAATTTGTGGCCTTGATTGCCCAATAAGCTCGGTGTTCAACCTCCACTGGTAAGTGGCATGCTTTACCGTAGACCAGGCGGTAGGGGCTCATTCCCAGGACTCCTTTAAAGGCGGTGCGGTACGCCCACAAGGCATCATTGAGCTTAAGAGACCAATCCTTACGGGAGGGTTGGACCGTCTTTTCCAGTATTCCCTTGATTTGCCGATTACTTGTTTCGGCTTGCCCCGAGGTCTGGGGATGGTAGGGTGTGGCCACCTTGTGAGTGATGCCGTTTTTCTCATAAGCTTCTCAAAAAGCTTGTTGCAGAAGTGTTTGCCTCCATCACTGATTATGGCCTTGGGGAATCCAAACCTACACAATATGTTCTCCTGCACAAACTTCAAAACCACATTAGCATCACATGTCCTTGTGGGGATGGCCTCAACCCACTTGGACACATAATCTACAGCAAGCAAGATATACTCAAAACCGTAAGAAATAGGGAAGGGGCCCATGAAATCGATGCCCCACACATCAAAAATCTCAAACACAAGAATGCTCGTGAGAGGCATTTCATTCATGCGCCCAATGTTACCAACTCTTTGGCACCGATCACAAGCAAGATAAAAAGAATGAGCATCTTTGAAAAGAGTGGGCCAAAACAAACCGGATTGGAGGACCTTATGAGCCGTCTTTTGTCCACCAAAATGCCCACCACAATGGGCTTCATGGCAGAGCCTCAACACTTGTTGTTGCTCCACATTCGGGATGCATCTTCGAATCACCTCGTCCTTTCCCAACTTAAAGAGATAAGGGTCTTCCCAATAATATTGCCTGCAAGTAGCCAAAAACCTTTTCCTCTCTTGGGATGTTAGATCGGGTCTTAATTCCCCACAAGCAAGGTAATTGACGATATCAGCAAACCAAGGTACAGAGGCAATTTCATATGTGTGTTCAAACGGGAAGGACTCATGTATGACATCTTGACTCGATTCAACCACATTATGCTCAAGTCTAGATAAGTGATCGGCAACGGAGTTTTCACTCCCCTTCCTATCCTTAATCTCAAGATCAAACTCTTGCAATAATAGAATCCAACGGATTAGGCGTGGCTTAGCTTGGGACTTAGTCAACAAATATCTTAGAGCCGCATGATCACTATGGACCATTACTTTAGACCCAATAATATAAGCACGAAATTTGTCTAAAGTAAAAACCACAGCAAGTAACTCTTTCTCAGTGGTGGTATAATTCACTTGGGCACTATTCAAAGTCAAGCTAGCATAGTAAATTACACGCAACATTTTATCAACACGTTGACCAAGAACGGCTCCTACAGCGGAGTTTGATGCATCACACATAATTTCAAACGGCAATGACCAATTGGGTGCAACAACAACAGGTGCAGTGCTCAACTTTAACTTCAGCAATTCAAAAGCATGCATGCAAGTTTCATCAAAATCAAAATTCACATCTTGAGCAAGCAGACGACATAAAGGTTGGGTAATTTTAGAGAAATCCTTAATAAAACGCCGGTAAAACCCGGCATGACCTAGGAAACTCCTTATTCCTTTCACATCAATTGGTGGGGGTAATTTTTCAATCACCTCCACCTTAGCCCTATCAACCTCTATACCATCTTTTGACACAACGTGGCCAAGAACGATGCCACTAGTCACCATGAAGTGACTCTTTTCCCAACTAAGAGTTAGCCCACTCTCTATATACCTTTTTAGCACCAAATTAATTTTTCCCAAGCAATCGCTAAACGAATTACCAAACACGGAAAAATCATCCATGAAAATTTCAACAAAATCACCTATCATTTCCGCGAAGATCGACATCATGCACCGTTGGAAGGTCCCCGGTGCATTGCACAGCCCAAATGGCATCCTCTTCCACGCAAAGGTACCAAAAGGGGTGGTGAACGCCGTCTTGTCCTGGTCCTCCGGCGCGATTGCTATTTGATAATAACCTGACAAACCATCAAGGAAACAGTAAAAATCATGACCAGCTAAACGATCCAACATTTGATCAATGAAAGGAAGAGGGAAATGATCCTTCTTTGTGACGGCATTTAGCTTCCTGTAGTCAATACACATACGCCAACCCGTGACCGGGCGGGTCGGCACCAGCTCCTTGTTGTCATTCAGGACAACCGTGATTCCTCCCTTCTTGGGCACCACATGCACCGGGCTTACCCACTCACTATCGACGATAGGGTAAATGATCCCTTCCGCTAATAGTTTGAGTATCTCCTTGCGTACTACCTCCATGAGGACGGGGTTGAGTCTTCGTTGACCATCCCTCTTAGGTGTTGCTCCATCCTCGAGGTGAATCCGATGCATGCATGTGGCGGGGCTAATGCCACTAATGTCGGCAAGGCCCCAACCAAATGCCAACTTGTTGCTCCTTAGCACTTCCATCAATGCCATTTCTTGCTCATGCGTAAGCTCGGCGGATATTATCACGGGCTTCTCCTCTCCTTCTTCCAAGTACACGTATTTTAGGTGTTTGGGGAGATCCTTGAGTTCCAACTTGGGCTTTTTGCACTTCGTGGCATCTTCAAGCACCACAGGCTCATCAATGGGGAGTTTGTCTCTTCGTTCTCTCTCTCTTTCCTCGGCTTCCCGGGCAAACTCCTCCATATCCGCCGATCCTGCAAAGATCTCCACTATCTCTTGTTCCTGCACATAAACCATCTCGGCGAGGCCGTCAATAGCATCTATATAGGAGCATTCATTAGTAAATGAAGATGATGGCAAAGCGCGACTATGATGCACAGAAAAAGACACGGACTCTCCTAACACGGTCATTTTTATTGTTCCATTTTTCACATCAATCAACGTGTTAGTGGTAGCCATGAATGGTCTTCCTAGCAGTAAAGTATGTTCCTTGCCATTCTCATGAACTTCTCCTATCTCAAGCACAACAAAATCGACATGCACAATCAAACCACCCACTCTAACTAGAATATCCTCAATGACCCCGCGAGGATACCTAACTGATCTATCCGCCAATTGCAAACACATACGAGTGGGTTTTAAATCGCCTAACTCTAGTTGTTTAAAAATAGAGTACGGCATCAAATTAATCCCTGCCCCCAAATCAAGCATACCCGAGGCCTCCTTACCATTCCCCAAAGCAATATTGATAACAAAACTACCTGGATCTCGTTGCTTGGGTGGCAAGGGTTGTTGCATGATGGAATTGGCAACCTCGGACACAAGAATCTTCTCGTTGTCAACAAACTTCCTCTTCTTGGACGCTAGCTCCTTAAAGAACTTCACATAGGCCGGTACATTTCTGATCACGTCCAGAAGTGGCAAGTTGACATTCACCTTTGCCAACATGTTGTAGAAGTCGGTGAATTGTTGATCTTGCTTCTCGTTCCTCAACCGCTCTGGGTACGGAATCGGTGGTCTGTAGGGTTTGGTGGCCTTGTGAAGCGTCACTGAGGGTTCTCCTTGCTGCTCTTCTTCTCTCGGTGGGGGCACTTCTTTCACCATCTCCTTCCCACAGGTTTCCTTAGGAGGCTCGTCAGTAGGGATCTCCACTTTGTTGTCCACCTTCTTTCCACTCCGTAGGACTGTGACAGCTTGAGCTTGATGAGGTTGCAATCCTTGTCCATGGAGCTTCCCTGGTTGTTGCTGCTGTTGCATCTGGTTCAATGTCCCGGAGAGCTGCCCAACGGTTGTCTCGAGACGCTTGATAGTAGCCGACTGGGATTCCATGCTCTGTTTGGTCATCTCCATAAATGATTGCATGGTGTCCTCGAGAGACGGCTTCTGAGGTTGGGCTTGCTTCTGGAACTGCTGGGGCGCATTCTGGTATTACTGCTGCTGCTGAAAATTCCCTTGCTGCATAGGGAACTGTTGATACTGCTGATACTGCGGGGGCTGCTGCTGCTGCTGATAAGCTTGCGGGTAGTTCTGTTGCTGAGGAAAGGGTAACTGCTGTTGAGGTGGATAAAACTGTTGGTGGTTCTGATACCCAAATTGTTGAGGAGGGCGGCGGAATTGATTTCCCTGATTTGATCCCGATCCTTGGCCAGGAGCTTGGTTCCTCCATCCAGAATTCTGCTGAGCTCTCCAACCAGAGTTGGAATTCTGTTGCCCTTGATTAAACATGGGCCTCTGCTCAAATTGAGGCCTCCCTGGGTATCCCTGGGCAGCGTAGATCTCTGCCTCCCCTTCGGGTGTGAACTCCCCCATTCGATGACACTCGTTGGTTCCATGGCCAAAGTCGCCACATATGCCACATCCTTCTGCTGGCGGTGCCTGGGCTGGAGGTGCTTGAGCTGGCGGTGCTTGGACGGTTTGAGGCTCCACCTGGTTCATTCTTAGATGCTGAACTTGCCTCATCAGGTCCGCTACTTGCTTCTGCAGCTCATTGTTTGGGGCTACAGCATGGGCTTCGACCCTCCTTCCTCTGACTGATTTCTGTTGAGAGCTTGCGGCCAGTGTGTCGAAGATCTCCTTGAGCTCATCAGCTGTCTTTCGGGCAATGTTGCCCCCAGCGGTACTGTCCACCATGAATTGTGCCGTCTGAATCAATCCGTCATAGAAGAACTGCATCAACATGACGGGTGCTAACTGGTGCTGTGGGCACTGGCGGAGGAGCTCTTGGAATCTCTCCCAAGCCTCGTGGAGAGGCTCGCTAGCTCCTTTGTCGCAGCCCGATATAGCCAGTGATAGCGTATACCAAGTATCGTACGACTAATAAAAGAAATAGTGAAAGAAATAGGAATACATCTTGTTTTAGCGGAAGCAATTGCAAACTTTACTCATTTTAAAGAAGAATTTCAAGACCAAAATAATTACTAGCTTGGGTAAACATGATTAAGCCATTGAAACTTAGCAAGGGTCTGAGAAGTATTTCCCTTAAGGGATATTACAGACATAAGCAAATTAAATAAAGAGTTTCATCAGAGTTATGCAGCGAGATGCGTTACTATATGTGTGAAGACATATAGCAGGGAGTTCAAATTCTTATAGAGTCAAAGCTTATAAGGATAAATATGAGACATAGGAAAGACACAGCCAACTGACAATTCCAACAGCTTTCACCCATCCTCGCGCCAAGCCAGACCTGCATATTTAGAAATACATGCAGGGCTGAGTACCAAAAAGCACTCAGTGGACTCATGCCGGAAATAATTGAAATGTTGCTCTTAGAGCTATATGTCAATCTTGCCCTTTTCAATGCATCAACAGGATTTAACTGAGATTAAAAATACCTGTTCATGTTTTTCTGTCATAAACTCATTTGCATCATCATAATAATATCATTAGTCTGCAGACATTAAATATTCACGGTATGTGCCAACTATGAGAACTCATATAATATATATATAAGGTGAAGAGAAGGAGGCCTCCTTCAAATCACCGTGACCGGCCGACTAGAGACGGCTCACGATCACCTCTGCGCACAAAACCTTTACTGTCATATAAATCAGTCAAAGGCCGATATCTTGCATCATGATCATAATCATGTCTTTCATAGAGGCAACATACCATATCTCATTCTCATCAATAATAAATATGGCAAGTTGACAATTTTCATAATACTCATCAATAATGCTTCAACATGCTTCATTTTCATAAGATTCATCAATAATACTTCAACATGCTTCATTTTCATAAGATTTTGCATTTGAACTCATTATCATGGTAGCTAGCCATAATAGAGTTAGAATAAAGCCCACCTGTCTCAGGGGTCGATGACGTAACGCTCAGAGTCGTACTAACGTCGGCCGTCACTCGAACCTTTGGTGGCGCACGTGGTTTAGATTGCCATGTGACAAAATAAACTCTAGTTAGAATTTCATCTAACTAATATCTCAATACTTATACTTGCATCAATGCTTAATCTTATCTTATAACTTCTCCACTATTTACCCAATTGGACCTCCCAATTTAATCGGATATCTTATCCAATTAAAAGACTCTCAATCCTAGGTAAATAGCATTCAAAAATCACTTAATCATTCATGCTTCAAATAAACAAATATTTCACATAATATAAATGAATTATCTCAATAGTCAAATGACTTAAAAGTCATTCTATGAACCTGAAATCTTTTTCCTTGAAGGGAAATTCTCAAATATTCATGTAAGCCTTGAAAAATATTTATAAAACTTTCTAGTAGCATTTTCATGCCATATCATGGTGTATAATTCCACCAAAGCTCTTTAAAAATTCTTAACACAAAATCAAGGTAAAATTTTCGGACACTACCAGTTTAACATTCTGTTCTGTCTCAACTTTAACGAATAAACTGTTTTAACTCAGGTACCTCCTGGATTCGAGACTTATACCGATGAAAACCTCTTTGAGTCTAGTTTTGTTTAAAAAAACGTAGAGTGAAAAACTCCAAGTGGTTTAAGAGATATGGGTGTTTTCCCACAGTCTACCAGATTCGGCAGTTTTGCACGATTGGAAGCTAGGATTTTTGAAAAATAGTAAACATTGGCTAAAGGGTTTGAAATTTTACATGAGTCTGTATGACACATGTATCTTTCTATCATAAAAATTGTGGAGGCTGAATGTTTTTGAAAGTTACTGAAAAGTGTGACTCTAGGGACTGCCTTGCTAAATTTCCGGCGGAAATGCGCAGTAAAACATTTATATTTTAAAAAGGTAGTAAACGAAGTCCAAATGACTTGAACTTTTACCGTCCTCAAGACACATATATCTAAACTCTGTAAAATTTTGAAGATTTTTGGACGAGGGAAACCTCGTCGACTGATCAGTCCAGAACGTAAGAAAACTTCTCAAAATGGTTGAAATTATCACATATGCACATATCACCTTAGATCTATACTTTCATCACCATTCTCATGCATCTTCACACTAATAACTCATCATGCTTCACTTATCATAACATATAGCTCTCTCAAGGGTTTTCAAGAACTATCTTCCATTCTCATGCATCTACATGAAGAAGGGTATGAGCATATGAAAAGTAGTGAAAGTTTTGAAGGAGTTCATAACACTTTCTTTCACCAACATTTTCGAAAATCACAAGAGTAGAGAGGGGACTATCATGCTTCAATATGCTTCAATATACATGCCTATATATCATGAAAATATATATATATATATATATAACATAAGAGGAGGATTGAGGTTGCTACCAAAAAGATCAATGGAGGTGGAGTAGAGGATGATGCGTAGTATGCTTGGAGCTTGAGCTTGAAGATGAACACTTTAAGAAACCTTAGTTCTTACTATATTTGGTGGAACAAAAAAGAAAGTAAGGTGAAGTGAAGAGGGGAGGGGCTGCGAAAATAAAGAAGAAGAAGAGAGGGAGGGAAATGAGAGAGAGGTGTGCATGTGCTTGTGAGCTTAAAGTGTGTAGGAATGTGTTGGCTAGTAGATTAGCCTTTTAGGTGCATGTGATCTTCAATTATGGGAAAGAGAAGAATAATGTGGGAGAGTGGGGAGGGAGTGTTGATTATGGGAAAGAGAAGAATAATGTGGGAGAGTGGGGAGGGAGTGTTGCGTGAGGGTGAGAGAGTGAGAGAGAAAGAGAGATGCATCTATATCTATATATATATATATACATATATATCTATCTATCTATCTATATATATATATATATATACTTGAATAATTATAACCTTATTTAGTATGTGGGAAAATATATTTATTCATGTGAGGAAATTTTTTTCTCAATTATGATATAACTAATATCATAATAACAATGCATCAATAAATCATATGTGAATATTCTACCAAGTAAAATATTTATATCACATAGACATTTTAATAAAAATATAGGGCGAAGATAGGTTTCTCAATAAGAGAATTTATAAGACTCGAGAAAATAATATCGCCTCCTATTAAACTCTAAAAATTTCTTATCTCATTTATTCGCCCACGTGCATAATTCCTCTTGTGGTTGGGGTAGTACTTGAGCATGAACTTCTCGCACGCCTCTCCCCATGTAGTGATGGAGTTCGGCGGCAAGGACAATAACCACGTTCTCGCCGGGTCCTTGAGTGCATAAGGTAGGCACTTGAGTCTCAACTGATCTTCGGTGAGGTCCAACAGTGGGAAGGTCTGCACTTGAGTGCAGAAATCATGGATGAACTGTAAGGCGTCCTCACTGGGCATCCCATGAAAGAGCGGCAGCAGGTTTGAGTCGTTGGGCTTCAGATTATAATTCCGGACTGCTGTGGGAAGCACTATCGCTGAGGTGCTAGTGTTCCCGATGACCGGCCTGGAGAAATCTCCCATGTACTGTACGTTCCGCTCCGCCATGGCTTCTTGGTGAGGATTGGGATGAACTTCTTCTTCTTCTTGCTCACGCCCTTCGCCGTTCTCTAACGGATCTTCTAAGTCAACTGAGCGTGAATCCTCAAAGTCTTCCAGAATGGGGTTGGAAGTGATTCTCTCTTCACAGTCTTCCTCTCGAAACTGTGATTCCACAAGGTTTCTCGAACTGGACTCGGACTCCTCCTCCAGGCTTGAAAGGATCTCACGGGGTCGATGTATGTTGTCGTAGTAAGGTGCGAGCTTTCTCTTCAAGCTTCTACGTCCTTGCATACACAACACGAACAAACAAATCAAACGCACCGGAGGGAGAAAATAACCGAGTCAAAGAAATAAACAAAAGAAAAACACGGAAAACAATGCAACACAATCAAATGCCTAAAGCCTTCCCCGGCAACGGCGCCAAAATTTGACTCATCCAAAAACACCTAACGGATGGACTCGAATTTATACGAGGTCGTCCTAGGGTGGTAAGGTGACTCAAGTTGTCTCTCAAGGAAGACTTAGCAGGGCTACAATTGTGCTACTCACAAGTACAGAAATAAAACCTAAACACTCTAATCGGGTAATTGGGTCTGACACTATCTCGCACTCTAATCACCACAACATAAACAGAAAAAACACTAAAACATTAACTAATGCAGGAGACATGAACAACTAAGAACACAAGTATTTAACATGAAGACTATCAACTTAGGGTTTCAATCAAGCACTCCAACCAAACGATCACCAACTTATGAACCAACAATGATTAATAATTACCTAGGCATGAAACTAATTAAACATCAATTCAACTCGAGAAAACTTCAAAGACTATTAAAGAGATTATTAAAACATTCACCAATAAGATAAATCCGAAAGCAACAATAACAATCCAACGATTCACACAATTCATTAAGATCAATGTCAACAATCTCAAAACATCACATTCATCATCATCACATTCATCAAAGCATAAACTAAGGAATTCAAATAAACCAAAGGATTCAAATTACTGAGGAAAATAAATGAGTTCTTACACAACGTAGCAATCCGATGAAATGATAGTTGGAATCACAAGCGATCCAATGAATCCAAAAGTGAAAGTAAATGTTTGAAGCTCTAAAAACCTTAAGAAAAATGTGGAAAATCGCCCTAGAGGCTGTTCTGATCGGAAGGGTCAAGTAAAACCCTAAAAATGGGTTTTTATACCAAAAACCGTAACTGCCGGATTTGAACGGAGGCGGCGGCCGCCGTGAGACGGCGGCCGCCGTGGGACGGCGCCGCCGTGAGGCCCCTTCGCAGAAACATCCAAAACCAGCACGGCCCGCGCCGTAGGGCCGCGGCCGCCGTCTCGACGGTGGCCGCCGTGGCACGGCGGCGGCCGTGAGGTTATCTTCGAGATTTTCTCCAATCAAGCTGAAAATACTTGACAACTCTCGAATCCTGCACACGACGACAGTAAACCCAAAAAGATCATCGAGCATGTGAAATATAGAGCAAAAAGTCATGAAACATGCTCGAGTGCACAGCAGAAACACAAGCAAAGACCACCCAAAAATGAGGTAAACAGCCATATTTTTTGAAACTATATTCCCTAAGAAAGAGAAGAATGATACAAGTTCGAAAAAGAGAACTTATGATGAAATTTCGCTTAAAGATAACAGACCAACACGTGAACTAACACCGCAACCAAGACGCGGAAAGCGAACAAAAACTGCGAAAACTTTTGGTCCGGATTTCGTAGTTTATACTTTAGAAGACGAACCAAAGACAATCAAGGAAGCATTGTCTGATCCTGATGCCGATCTATGGCGTGAAGCTATCAATAGTGAAATTGAGTCAATCTTATCCAATCACACTTGGCATATTGTTGATCTTCCTCCGGGAAATAAACCTTTGGGTTGCAAGTGGATTCTTAAGAAAAAATATAAAGCCGATGGATCTATTGATAAGTATAAAGCACGTTTGGTAGTTAAAGGCTACAAACAAAAGGAAGGGTATGATTACTTTGATACATACTCTCCAGTCACTAGAATTACATCCATTAGAATGCTACTTGCTATAGCCGCATTATATAATCTTGAGATACACCAAATGGATGTAAAAATAGCATTTCTAAATGGAGATTTAGAAGATGAGATATATATGGAACAACCCGAAGGGTTTGTGATTCTCGGTCAAGAAAAGAAAGTTTGTAAACTTGTAAAGTCTTTGTATGGACTCAAACAAGCTCCCAAACAGTGGCATGAGAAATTTGACCAAGCAATGATGGCAAACGGATTCAAAATCAATGAATGTGATAAATGTGTATACATTAAAGGAACATCCGACAATTTTGTCATTGTTTGTCTCTATGTTGATGATATGCTAATTATGGGCAGCAACAATAAAATAATCATAGAAACCAAGGAGATGTTAAAGAGAAACTTTGACATGAAAGATATGGGATTAGCTGACGTGATTCTAGGAATTAAAATCCTTAGAACACCCGAAGGAATAGTCTTATCACAATCTCACTATGTTGAGAATGTACTTAAGAAATTCAAAGCTTTTGATCTGCCTCCGGCTAAAACACCTATTGACTTAAGTATACACTTAGCCAAAAATCGAGGAGAACCCGTATCACAATCGGACTATGCTAGAATTATTGGAAGCCTAATGTACTTATCAAATTGTACAAGGCCGGACATAGCATATTCTATTAGCAAATTGAGTCGGTTTACAAGTAATCCTGGAAAGGATCATTGGACCGCATTAATAAGAGTGTTGAGATACTTAAAACACACAATATCTCATAGTATACACTATTCGAGATATCCCGCTGTTTTGGAAGGGTATTGTGATGCCAATTGGATATCCGACACTAAAGACTCTAAATCCACAAGTGGGTTTGTATTTACCATTGGTGGAGGAGCAATATCATGGAAATCTTCTAAGCAAACATGTATAGCCCGATCTATAATGGAATCGGAATTTATTGCTTTAGACAAAGCCGGCGAAGAAGCCGAATGGTTAAGAAACTTCTTAGAAGATATTCCCTGTTGGGAAAAACCTTTGCCTCCTGTTATGATACATTACGATAGCATGGCTGTCATAGGGAGAGCAAAGAATAGTTTGTATAACGGTAAATCTCGACACATTCGTCGAAGACATAATACCGTTAGACAATTGATCACTACAGGAATAATGTGCATTGACTATGTAAAGTCAAAAGACAATATTACGGATCCGTTTACTAAAGGTATTAATCGTGATCAATTGTATAACGCAGTGAGGGGAATGAGATTAAAATCCACACGTTAAGAACTTTCATAGTGGTAACTCAACCATGATGACTGGAGATTCTAAGAACATGGTTCAATGAGACAACTAAATTATGGAAGTTCAAGTTGAGCACTTGAAACTTTCAAAATTCATTCTCATAGCTGCTCAAGTGCAAAGCCTGCAGCTTGTGGTAAAGGGTAAGCCATCAAAAGATTTTAATGATTCCTATAGCCTTATTAGGTGGAGTATGGCAGGATACTCTTTATAGGAGATCACCTATACAAGTGAAGAAGTGGGGCCGCTTCAAATTATCAATAACACTTGTGAATCCAAGAAATGGTCCAAGGCCGAAATGGACACAACGTGAGAACGAAAGATATTAGATCTATTATTGTGTGTATGTTGTTGACTAGGTTTACACAAAAGTTGACCGGTTCAAGACATCATGTTCACCGAGCAACGAGTAAATCCGATGGCATTACACTAAGGAAGGTTCAAAGCTAACAACTACCTATCCTAATGCAATAATGGATCGTCGGGACTTAGTTTTTTGCATTTGCATTAATCATCATTCATGTGGGGGATTTTTGGAATAAATGGCTTAATTAGTCCATAATTACTTTGTAATTAATGGGATTAAATGGCATATTTGGAATCTACATTTTGAGTAGATTAATTTGGTATATTTACTTGTTCAAATCTATTAAGAATTGAATGAGTAATTAAATGCCAAAAGATAGCCATTGAAAATGGAAATGTGGAGTGTCATCCCACATTGGAAAAATAAGGAAGTTGAAAGCTATTTATAAAGTGCTCTCCATCATAAAGGAACAATCAAGTGTGCTTCTCTATGGTGGACCATATGGTGCACCCAAGTGGGTTTTGACTTAGCCTTTTAAGGCTAAAACTCAAATTCCTACGAGGAAGGCCGAGTCCGAGTCCGAGGCCGAGGCCGAGCACGTGCACGTCGCACTTGTCGCAATGGGCGCTTTGTAGGCGCACTTTGCACTTGACGGTGGCTCGTATGACGTGGCAGTGACGTGGAACATGTGGCTCGGTAACGTGGCGGATAAGGAATCTGGGTGGATGAGGTTGCTGACGTGGCATCGGTTGGATCAGACTGGTGAGGTGGGGGTGGTTGGCTCGCACCCCTTTGACTGAACCAGTGCGATGGTTCGGACCATTGGTTGGTTCGAACAGCCACCTCCTGGCAGACACCTCTTCATCGCACCCTTCCTTCTCCTATAAATACATCCCTGCAGAATGAGATTAGACACACCAAAATTAATTCAGATAATTAATTTTACTCATTCTCTCTACTAGTACAAGGTCTCGTACTCATTAAAACCGTTGTATCTTGGGAACATTTTCCATCGAACCGTGTGTATTGTGCGGGGCAATTTTGTCTTACGGAGAAAGAGTCCAACTCTTGCCTCGGTTCCTACATTCACGTCGTTATTCTATCCGCATTTCTACACCCTTTAATAACACAAGCTTCTCAAATCATATCTACACCATAGATATCCATTAAATCAAGCTTTAAACATCTTTGATCCTTGAATTAAGAGCAACTTTGGAGGGATTCTAAAGCTTGAAGTCAAGAGGAGGATTTTATTTTTCTACTCAAGAATCATTGAGTAAGTATTAGATTTACTTAGATCTAATTATATTTGAGTTAGAGATGAGTATATATTGATAGATCAAGCAGGAAAACATCATCCACTTCATTCTTGCAATTTTCGAAAATTAGGGTTCATACCCCTTCAAAAAAAATTCATCATCTAATCTTAAATTGAGATTATATTCATGCTATTTAGATCCTATTTAGTCCATTTCTATATGCAAAGGATGGATTTAAATCGATATGTGAATTTTTAGATGAGTTAGTTTACATGATTTTGAGAAGTTTGAAGTTCATGGATGGATTGTTGATTTGGTTATGTATGAGCTTTTGAGATTGTTGAGATGATGTTTGATGGATTAGAATGATGATTAAAGGTGTTTGATGAAGATTGAAGTGAGTTAGTTTGATGAAAGATAGAGTATAGATGGCTATATGCTTAAAGTTGGCAAGTTGATGAGTTATTTTAAAAACTTTTAAAAAGCTACTGACTTGATGAATTTATACAGGGTTCTTGATACCCAAAAATATTGAAAATTTTATGGTGAGTATATCAGAGTGTTATGAACGTCCATGTAAAATTTAAAGTCTTTTGGACATCGTTTGCTACCCTTTCAAAATACAAAACTCCAACTGCAACTTTCTACCGAAAGTTTGGAAGCAACAGACCTTAGAGTCACCCTTCTCAGTAGTTTCCCCTGACGTTTTTCCTTCCAAATTTTTATGGTAAAGAGATTAATGTGTTATATCTACCCACAAAATTTCAAGTCATTTCGGCAATGGTTACTATTTTTGAAAAATCAAAATCTCTGGTTGTACAAAACTGCCGAATCTGGTAGACTGTGGGAGAACGGCTATATCTCTTAAACCACTTGGAGTTTTTCAACCTACTTTTTTTAAATGAAACTAGACTCAAAGAGGTTTCCATGGCTATGAATCTCGAACCCATAAAAGGTCCAAGGAGAAACAGTTTATTCTCTTAAATTAAGACAGTGCAGAAAGAGAGATTGAATAAGATTTTGATTTTGAGATGAGATAGAAGTTAAATATGGATATATATGTGGCTTTGTGATAATAAAATGAGCCTATATATGAGATATGAGACGAAAAGAATCACCCCTAAAAATTTTGAGTAGTGGCCGAATATATGCCAAGGAAAGTTGGATAGTGGGTTTAAGAATGTTTCATCATATGTCTTTGATTTTCTAAATTAAATTGTTGGGCATTTTTTTTCCAACTAAAAATATTTTTTCGATTTTCACAAAAAGTTTTCCAAGTATGTTTGCAATGATGTAAATGAGTTTGATTAATTCTTCTATGTCCTAATGTGAGATTATATTGCTTGTGCTTGTATGTCTCTGTGTGCTTGTAGATGTGGTTTAGTTCTATGTGAGTGTTGAGTCGAGAGTAAAATAGCGATTACTTAGAAAGAGTTTTTATATGAGATTGAGATAGACGGAGTGTAATGATGAGGAGATGAAATAGTACTAAGATAGGAATGGTATTCTTAGTCAGGAAGTTTCTGACTAATCT
Source organism: Salvia miltiorrhiza (assembly GCF_028751815.1). Lineage (NCBI taxonomy): Eukaryota > Viridiplantae > Streptophyta > Magnoliopsida > Lamiales > Lamiaceae > Salvia > Salvia miltiorrhiza. The sequence goes on along the minus strand of NC_080387.1, from coordinate 6,164,126 downwards.
CTTTTATTCTTATTATGAACTACTCCGATATGACGGTATCTGAAGATACGAGCAGAGGACGGAAGTGAGTCCACCCCGAGTGCTACGAGAGTAAGCTAAAGCCATCAGGTGGGCATTATTTTTACTATACGTATATAGAGATCCCCTGCGTATCGTAGGCCTCTTATACGAAATGAAATAAATGATGTGATTTAACAGTCAATTTCAGTTTGATGAAAATTATTACTGTTGATGATGTTTATGAGTCTGATAAATATTTTGAGATTTATTGATGTTGAACTAATTGACTTGCCAAGTTTTGATGACGACGAGCCTGTATGTCATCCTCTACTGATGAGACGAATTCGGGTCTTGCCACAAGCGGGATTGTGTACACAGAGGTGACCGTGAGCTGTCCTTCGGGTCGGCCGGTCACGGTACTTGAGAAGGAGGCCTACTTCTCAGTACCTTAAATGATGATGATTTGTAGATGTGGTACATACATAACGAGAATTTTGACCGGTCATTTATTTATGATGTTTATGATTGTTAACTGCTTACACGGGTTCTTTTGAGTAAAATCCCCATGTATTTCTTATGTGGCAAGTTCAATCTATAGCTCTAAGAGCTAGTTTTCATTGATTTTTCGGCATATGTCCACTGAGTATTCTGTACTGAGCTCTGCATGTATTTCTAAACGTGCAGGATAAGCGAGGAGGGAGATTGGACTGGTGCTGGCAGGGGTTTTGTTTCGGATGATCGTCATTATACCGTAATTATTTTCCTTGCGGTAACATCAAGATGTTGAGGTTTATTTTGAACTTAATCAATAAATTTACTCCCGGCTATATGTCTTCATACATATAGTCTGTGCGCATTTTGCTGCGATACTCTGTATATCCCGAGTCATTGTGAGTAATTAGCTATGTCTACTTTGTAAAGGTTGACAAGAATCTCGATGATTTAAAAGTTATAAAGCCAATCATATTTTTATTGATGATGATGTCATCTTTCTTGGTTTATCATGTTTCAGTGATTGCTTCCGCTTGACGTTCGATCTAGTTTTCTCTTTTTACCTTATTAATTTATTTAGTCGTATCGATACCCGGTCTACGCTATCACTGGCTAGGCGTCGAGCTGCGACACCCCTTGACCATCGACACAATACAATATTTATTTTTAAAAAAATTGTCACTAGAGGGCAGTTTACTCATGAATGTGGTCTTAAATTTTTTGCTGGTAGAAAAACTATAATGGATGTTAGTTTTCTTGAGGATCTAGGTCTGGCAAAAAGCTGTGATGTGTCTCGACAGCCGTGACACTTAACCAGGATATGAAAGAAAAAAGCCCTTCGCAGAGCTGAAGGGGCTATTTGATAGAAGGGAATGCGGAAATAATTACAAATAATTACAAGGAAATAATTACAAATAATTACAATGTCTACAAGGCAATGTAACACCCCGATTTTTTCATAAAATAATATTAGATTATTTTCTAGAATATTTGATAGAATTTGAAGGAATTTGGGATTTATTTGAACTTAGAATAAATTAAATCTTAGCATAATGAAATTTACAATGATATTTCATTGAGCATCTCATGAAATGAGCTCAACTACAATGTATTATTATATTATTCTTAGACTTGAATTTATATTTATCTAACAACTATTTTAAAAAAAAGATAAATTATATATAGATATTTAAATTATATACATATATATATATGAATATATAGTATAATAATAATAATAATAATAATAATAATAATAATAATAATAATATATGCATATATGTAAACCTATAAATTAAATTGAATAGCTAGGAAAAATTAAACTATTATGTATACGTAAAGATATATGTATATATTTACCTTAGGAATTTACTATAGCAATATATATAACTCCACTTTGCATGGAAGATAAGTTACTTACGTAACTGTTACCTAAACCATGCATATATATATATATATATATATATATATATATATATATACACAACAAGAAAAGTTATCGGACACCGACGGATTTACCGACGGAATGACATCCGTCACAGATTACCGACGGATTAACGACGGACCAACGACGGAATTACAGTATTAGACATTACGACTGAAATAATGACGGATTTATAGACGGACATTAAAAATATGAACGCGCAAAAAATTCCCGCGACATTACCGACGGAATCAACGACGGAATGCCGATGGAACATGTACCGACGGACCGTATTACGTCGGTAATATTTTATTTTAAATTATCTTAATTTTTAAATAAATAAATAGCAACGATTTTTTGCCCGTCGGTAATAGCGACGGACCGAATTCCGTCGGTAATAATCTGGTTTAAATTTTTTCGGAATTGAATTAAATGATAGCGACGGATTTTATGTTCCGTCGGTAATAGCGACGGAAAAATCCTTTGCAAAATCCGTCGCTGAGCCCTAAAAACGGGATTTAATTGAGCAGCCCCCATTTCAGTTTCCACCGCCTCCATTTACGTGAAATCAGCCTTCTTCTTCAAAATTCCTCCATCTGAATCCAATCGCCGGCGACGAACCCCGTTCGGCCCATCACCTCGCCCCAACCGTTCTCCTCCTCTGCCACCGACGTTCTCCCCCTCCGCCGCCTCTGAGTTCTCCCTTGTGTTCCGGTTCCGCCAAGGCTTTCCTGCCGCCGCCACCACAGCGCCCTCGCCGGCGCCTTTTCCTTCGTTGCCCGCGCCGCGTCGCCAGCCTCCACAGCAACATCGCCGGCGTCGTTTCCTCTGCTGCCTGGATCCACAGGGCTCACCGGCGCCGGATTCTTCTGCTGCCCAAGCCACCAACCACCTGTGGCCCTCCGCCGCCACCAGCGCCGATTCCTCCGCCGCCAGCCACCTGCCGGCATCCGCTTCCACCGGCAACCCTCCGCTGCCTCTGATTCCTTCAAGTCTAGGTTTGTAATTTTTTTTTTTTTTTCATTAATTATTTTAAATCCTATTATATTTTAGTTTAAATTTTGTATTAATAAGTTCAAATGTATTTTTTATTGAATTAAATTATATAATGCTTAACATATACTCCCTCCGTCCGCCAAGATTACGTCAAATTGCTTGGGCACAAGATTTAATAAAATTGATAATGATTTTGATGTAGTGGAGAAAGGGTCCCACCACTTTATGAGATGTGTGGTTGAGATTGAATTTGAGGTGAGTTTTTGTAAATAAAGGCTGTTAGTAAGGATAAAATATTAAAGAGGATGGTAGGACCATTGCCTTAAAAGGAAAGTAACATAATCTTGGCGGACGCCCGATATAGTAATTGTGACATAATCTTGGTGGACGGAGGGAGTAATATTTTTATTGCATTAAATTTTTATATGCTCACTCACATAATTATAATATGCTCACATATAGTTTCAAGAACATAGAATAGTTTTATAGTATTGTAAAATTTTCCTTCAAAAATGTCTTTTTTATTGGATTAAAAATGTCTTTAACTGTAAATTTTCTTTAATGAGATGAAGAAAAATAGACTTGATTGAATTATAGTATTTTCAAGAAAAATAAACTTGATTGTTTATTTTATTAAATTATAATTTTATATACTTTGGTTCTTGAATAATTATTAAATTCTTTTTTTTTTTGTTTTGGATTAATTCTCATTTGTAGTATTTCACTCTACCATTGCTTCTTGAGGAAGAAAAAAAGAAGTTAAGGTGAACAAAAAGAAAAGCTAGTAACAAAACAAGTAAGTTTTCATTACATTATCTTTTGTTTTGTTAGTATGGCTCAAATGGTAGCCATGGTTAGATTTTAAAATTTTAGATGAGCATGTATCTAAGTGTTTTTATTCTTTTTTTATATATATTTTAGATGAGCATGTATCTAGATAGTAAATGGAGATTAGGTTGGGGGATGGCTGTGTTCCATCCCATTTTGTTGCTGTGGTGATGGCTTGGAGCCGCGTATGTGTTTTTGTGTTTGATTTATAGAATTTGTGTTGAACATGTGTTATATTAATTATCATAGTTTCTTTTGGTGTTCTATAGACTTAGAGATTATTAAAACTCTATAAGTCAGTACATATAAAATTTCTAACACACTTAAATGAACTAAAATTGTAGAAATGAGTGAAAATCGTGAGTGGATGTATCGACGTTTTCTACCTGATGGAGCTTTGAATCCCAATTTTCAAAGAGGTCTTCAAGGTTTCATTGACTACGCTAGCAGTAGACGAGATTTAATGGATGGGGAAAAAATTAGGTGTCCGTGTAGGAAATGCAATAATATACGTCTCCATACTAAAAATAATGTCCAGTATCACATAGCAAAGAACGAATTTGTGCGGGATTACCATATTTGGAGGTTTCATGGGGAAATTGAAATGTCGACGACTGAATATCATAACTTTGAAGATATTGATGATAATGAAGATAATTATCAGAATATGGTTATGGATATTGCTGCATCCCAATATAACATTCAAAACATCGAAGAACCCCCCGAATCCGGAAGCAGAATTGTTATATAATATGTTGAAAGCTGCGGATAAGGAGTTGTGGCCCGGTTGCAAAACTCATTCACAATTGTCTCTCATTGCTCGTGTAATGAGTTTAAAAGTAGAGGGGAATATGTCTGAAAGATGTTTTGATCAATGGCTTGATTTAATAAAAGAGATCCTTCCTAAAAATAATTCGGCTCCTACTAGTTTTTATGAGACTAAAAAGTTATTGAGTGGGATGGGACTACCTGTGCAAAGAATTGATTGTTGTCCAAATAATTGCATGCTTTATTGGGAGGATGATAGGGATTTGGTTCAGTGTAAGTACTGTGGTGAGTCTCGTTATAAAAATAACAATCGAGACTCCAGAAGCAGTGGAAAGACATTGGTAGCAACAAAGCGAATGATCTACTTCCCTCTAACTCCATGTTTGCAAAGATTATTTGCTTCTAAAGCCACGGCAGCAGACATGCGTTGACATGCATTATCAATAGATGACGGGGTTATGCGCCATCCTGCAGACTCACCTGCTTGGAAGCATTTGAATGATATCTTTCCCAATTTTGCAACAGAGGTGAGGAATGTTAGGTTAGGTTTATCCACAGACGGTTTCCAACCTTTTGGTCAATCGGGCCAACAATATTCCTCATGGCCGGTGATTGTTACACCTTACAATCTCCCACCCTGGATGTCTATGAAGGAACAATTTATGTTCCTTACAATCTTGGTCCCTGGACCACGCAATCCAAAGGAAAAATTGGATGTTTTTTTGCAACCATTGATTGCAGAGCTTATACAATTATGGAATGTGGGTGTGCTTACATATGATGTGTCGTTGAAGCAGAATTTTTAGATGCGAGCAGCTTTACTGTGGACAATTAGCGATTTTCCAGCCTACTCAATGTTATCCGGGTGGAGTACGGCTGGAAGATTAGCTTGTCCACATTGTATGGATGAAACTGAAGCTTTCACTTTATCACATAGTGGCAAGCAATCATGGTTCGACAACCATCAAAAATTTCTACCAATAAATCATCCTTTCCGAAAGGACAAGAAAAGCTTCACCAAAAATAAGGTGGTTACTGCACAACCACCTCAAGGAAAGTCTGGTCAAGAGATATTGGCAGTGATAGAATTGATGGGATTTGTGAAAGTAACTGGAGAGAATCAAGAAGCAATTAACAAGGCATCAGCTCATAGGTATGGCACGGGGTGGAAAAAGCGCAGCATATTTTGGGATTTTCCTTATTGGAAGTTTATTTTAATTCGACACAACTTGGATGTCATGCATGTTGAGAAGAACGTGTTTGATAATGTGTTCAATACAGTGTTGAATGTTCCGGGAAGGACAAAGGATACTTCCAAGTCCAGAGAAGAACTTAACACATACTGTTCTAGGCCTGCTTTGAAGAGAAATCAAGAGACAAATAAGTACCCAAAAGCTTGTTACACGCTTGACACAAATGAGAAGAGAGTGTTGTGTGAAAGGGTAAAAACTCTGAGGTTTCCTGACGGTTATGTATCAAATATGGGGAGATGTGTTGATTTGAGTAAGCTGAAGATATTTCGGATGAAAAGTCACGACTGTCATGTTTTCATGCAGCGCATCTTACCAATTGCTTTCCGTGAATTGCTTCCCGTCCATGTATGGAATGCAATCACAGAACTCAGTTTGTTTTTTAAAGACTTGTGCTCCCGGAGCATTCAGAATAAAGATATGTGCAGACTTAGTGACATGATCCCTATCACTTTATGCAAGCTTGAACGGATTTTTCCTCCCAGCTTTTTTGATTCAATGGAACATCCGCCCGTCCATTTAGCTGACGAAGCACGACTTGCAGGCCCTGTACAATTTCGATGGATGTACCCATTTGAGAGGTAATCCATAAACCTAATAGATATTATATAGGCTTCAAATATATTTTTATTATAATGTGGTGATTACTATATAGGTACCTGCTAAAGTTGAAAAACAATGTGAGGAATAAAGCCAGGGTAGAAGGATCTATTTGCAATGCATACATAGTGGAAGAAGCATCCACGTTCTGCTCCTATTATTTTGAGGAACATGTGAGAACCAAACATAGGAATGACGTGCCACGTAATTTCGATAGTCAAGATCCTATTAGGTTCGATGGGCATCCTGATAGACTTACCGTTTTCAAACAAACGGGACATACTTTTGGGAAAATGTCTACGAGATACCTTGATAGCAAAGAGTATCATGCTGCTCACACATATGTCCTATTGAATTGTATAGAAGTTACCCAGACATATCTCGAGTAAGTATTTCATTAACATTAGTATTATTTATTAAATTATGTGGACATATGAATTTAACTTACACATTATATGATTCAAGGTTGTTTGTCGAATCATTGCGCATATTGGGGATGTCTGAGGGCGAAATTGATAGTAAGATGGAAACTGAATTTGTGAGATGGTTCCAATTATACGTGAGTTTTATTTTTCAATTTAAGTAATCCATTCCAAATTGCTTTCCAACTTTTTTGCCTTACTCGTCCATTGTTCCAATATTTTAGGTGGCGAACCTGTTAATAATGTGACGAATCAGTTTCTTATTAATCTTTCTAAAGGGCCCTTAACAATGATATCAACATATCCCGGCTACTTTGTTAATGGATTCAAATTTCATACGTTCTCACATGGTACATCTCGAGCCACCATGAATAGTGGAGTGCGCATTAGGGGTGCAGATAATAATTGTGAGCTTGATTATTATGGTCGTTTGGTAGAGGTGTTCGAGCTTGAGTATCAAGGTCTGCCAAAGAAGACAACCACATTATTCAAGTGTGATTGGTTTGATCCGGGACGGAATGGGACATTGGTGCATCCCCAATACAAGTTGGTGTCTATAAATCACACCAAAAAGTATGGAAAGTACGAACCTTTTGTGCTAGCAGATCAAGCAATTCAAGTACACTATTATACTTATCCAAGTAAATGTCGCAGCCCGATCCCCGACGCTAGTGATAGCGTGGGCCGAGTATCGATACGACTATTTTAAAAGAATAAAAGACAAGAAGAATAGATTGAACATCAAGCGACAGCTCACATGAAAAAGTGCTAAGGAAATCATCATAAATCAACTCTAGGAGTATAAACGTCAACATCGTCATAACTCCATAAATATCAGGAATTTCAAGAACAAAAACAAAGTAGGTATAGCTCATTTTTCATAAGGAAGCATAATATTCAGAGTATCGCAGCAAAAGGTGAATCGATTACATGTATGAAGACATATAACCGCGAGTAGATTGCTTGATTTCAATAGAAAACAAAATATCTCAATCATCCATACTCTATTAACATGAAGGCAAAACAATAATGTGTATACATCGATTGAAACGTTTCCCCCACCAGCACCAGACCAATCTCACTCCTCGCTTAGCCTGCACATTTAGAAATACATGCAGAGCGTGAGTACATAATACTCAGTGGACATACGCCGAAAAACAATAAAAGCTGCTCTTAGAGCTATAGATTGAACTTGCCACAGTTTTAAGCAAATCACAGGGGTTTTAGTATAAATAAACCTGTGAAAGCTGAATCTCAAACATAAGCATCATAAATAATCAAATGAACGATTGCGCAATCAAAATACTCAACATGAAAGTACCACATCTACAATTCATCATCAAAGGTACCGAGAAGTAGGCCTCTCTCTCGAGTACCGTGACCGGCCGACCCGATAGACGGCTCACAGTCACCTCTGTACACAAATCCCGCTTGTGGGAGGACCGAATTCGTCTCATCAGTAGAGGGTAGCATACAAGCTCATCATTATTCAAAAATTGGCAAGTCAATTAATTTCAACATCATTTTAACTCAATCATGCATCATTGATAATTTTCATTAAATTGGAATTGAACAGTTAAAACATATTATTCACTTCAATATCGTATAAGAGGCCTACGACACGCAGGGGATCTCTATATACGTATAATAAAAATAATGCCCACCTGGACAACTTAGCTCAAGCTCCTGTTAGAAAGGGGCAACTTTCTCCTTTACTTCTCTCGTCTTCATATATCATCATCATCATCGAAGGTTTATGTGATAAAATAAACCTTAGTTAGTAACTCGGTTACCAAAGACTCCAATCTTAACTCAAATTATAACTCATCACTCATCTTCTATATACCCAAGTAAATCTCGCTCCCTAGGTATACTTAACCTTTAAGGATTTACAAGTCCTACTCTCGACTTAACACTCAACTCGGATTAAAACTCGTAGCAAACAAGCACATAAGCAAGCATAAGCACATAAACATGTAAGTTCACTCATAGACATATCACAAACAACATCATTCTGCACTGACTCAATTTAAAAACTTCACCAGATTCGGTACAGAACTCCACTGGAGTCGTGACTCATACCAAACGAAACCTATTTGAGTCTAGTTTCATTCAAAAAAAGTAAGATGAAAAACTCCAAGTAATTTAGGAGATATGACTGTTTTACTACAGTCTACCATATTCGGCAGTTTTGAGCAATTGAAAACTTTGATTTTTGAAAAATAGTAAACGTTGCCTAAAAGGCTTGAAATTTGGTGGATACTTAGATAAGACACTCATATCTTAAAAATAAAAATTTATCCTCCAAAACGTTAGGAAAGGATACTGGAAAAGGTGACTCTATTGGCTACTCACTGAACATTTAGGCAGAACGTAGCAGTTTTGGTTTTCCATTTTATAAAAATAGTAAACGAAGTCCAATTGACTTGAAGTTTTACCGGTATGCTCAACACTCTCATATATACGTACCATAAAATTTTCATTGTGTTTGGGTAACAAAAACCCATCGAAAACAGTAGTTCAGTGGCCTCTCAAAAATAAACTCCCAACTCAAACACACAAGCAAACATGCTCAACTCTACACTTCTTCAATGAAAAGAAATTCTCAAAACTCAACTTAAGCACTTAGAACACTCAAAAACATTCAAGCATGAACATATTACTCATCACAACTCAAACTTGACTCTTCTCTTACATCTCAAACTCAAATATCAAAGAAAACGTTTCAAAGAACGCATCGTTTCAATTCTCATCTCATTTTCATGCTCAAAAGTACTCAATTACTCATATATGACCTCATGCATCATATAACTCACTACACATACATAGACTCTCTTTTATCATGCAAACTAAACTCGGAGAAAAACTCACGTATCGACGTGGACTCTTAATTAAAGCATGACAAACGTTCACATAATGATCATAAAGCAATTAAACCTCATTAAACCAATCATTTGCTTCTCAACATATGCATACCCAAAAACTTATATAAACTAATGTGAATGCAAACCGATAATGCAGCAAACAAAATACAGATTTACAGCAGCTCAAGAAACTCAACAAATCTAAACTACAACACTCAAAATTACGTGGTTCGGATTATTGCTAATCCTACATCCACGGGAAAGTCAGCAAGAGTTTTATTACTTCACAAGATCGGAGAATTTACAATGAGAATCACTCAAGAAAAGAATAAAGGAATTCCTCACAAGAACTCACTCTGCTGCAACACTTTTGCACTCTCAGTCTTTTTCCCTTCTCACTGATACAACTGATTTCTCTCTTCTCTCATGTTTTTTTTCTCACTGCACACACACCGAAAAATTGAAAATAAGCTAAGCTAAAATGGCCTCCAGTCTGCAACCGCCATGAACTGAATCAGGAGACTCAAAAGCATACCTAACTTTTGTTAGAGTTATTGCCTTTTAGTCCTCAAACTTTCTGCCTTCTATCTTGAGTCCTTCAATTTAATCAATATTGCACAAATAACCCCAACAATCTCCACCTTGTTTGTGTAATAAAGAGCTCAAACTTCCCTTCCTAAACTGCCCTACTATAGGGCAAACCACCTTGTCCAGCAATCATTGCTGCCTCTACAGCAAGTTCACCAAACTCAAACAATGTTTAAACTTGGCTGCTGGCAAGGCCTTTGTTAACATGTCTGAGGCATTCTCCTCAGTTCCCACCTTCACAACTTTTACTTTTCCATCTGCTACTATATCCTTAATGAAATGAAATCTTACATCAATGTGTTTACTCCTTTCATGGAACACTTGATGCTTCACAAGATGTATGGCACTTTGACTATCACATCTTACATTCACTGTACCCAATCTGATTCCAAACTCAGTAAGAATAACTTTCAGCCACAATGCTTTCTTTATGGCTTCTGTTAAAGCCATATACTCGGCCTCTGTGGTGGATAAGGCCACCACTGGCTGCAGAATTGACTTCCAACTTATTGAAGATCCAAACAAAGTGAATATATACCCAGTCTGAAACTTTCTTGAATCAACATTAGCAGCATAATCAGAATCAACAAAGCCTACTAAACAATCTCTATCAACATCCTCCTGCTGTTGGAATAGTATCCCATGATCTGCAGCTCCCTTTAAGTATCTTAGAATCCACTTAAGAGCTTCCCAATGTGACTTACCAGGATCACTCATATATCTACTAGTAACACTAATAGCATGAGACAAATCTGGCCTAGTACAAATCATGCAATACATTATACTCCCAACAATACTGGAATATGGTATATTTTTCATGTACCTCTTGTCTTCTTCTTTGTTTGGCCTTTGAGCAATACTTAACTTGAAATGTTGTGCTAGAGGAACTTGAACAGGCCTGGATTCAGTCATCTGGAATCTTCTCAGAACCTTCCTGATATAATCTTCTTGGAATAACCATAGTTTTCCAGTACTTTTATCTCTCAATATGTCCATCCCCAATATCCTTCTAGCTTGTCCCAAGTCTTTCATCTCAAACCTCTGTCTGAGATCAGCTTTCACCTGCTCAATTTCAGTTTTGCTTTTCCCTGCAATAAGCATATCATCTACATATAACAAAAGGTATATAATTTCTGAACTTCCTGTCCCTTTAAGATACACACAACTGTCATATGCCGACTTCTTGAACCCAATGGACATCATATGCTCATCAAACTTCAAGTACCACTGTCTCGAACTCTGCTTCAGTCCATATATTGACCTTTTCAACAAGCATACTTTATTCTCTTCACCAACTGCAGTAAATCCCTCTGGTTGTAACATATATATGTTCTCCTTCAAATCCCCATTTAGGAATGCAGTCTTTACATCCATTTGTTCAAGTTCTAATCCCATTTAAGCCACTATGGATAATAGAATTCTGATTGAAGTGTGTTTCACAACTGGAGAGAAGACTTCATTAAAGTCTATCCCTTCCTTTTGTGTAAAACCTTTTGCCACCAACTTGGCTTTGTACCTGACTATCTCCATTCCCTTTACAAGCTCCACCTTCTTTTTGTAAATCCATTTGCAGCCTATGCATTTCTGTTTCTTTGGCTTATCAACTAAGACCCAGGTTTTGTTCTTATACATTGAATCTAGCTCTTCATTCATAGCTTGAATCCAATGTTCACTTTCCTTGCTGTTAACAGCTTCTTTATAGGTCTTTGGTTCCTCATAGTTTATTTCTTCAGCAATGCTTAAGGCATAGGATATCATATCTGCTTGCCCAAATCTGTCAGGTGGAATTATATTTCTTCTTATCCTGTCTCTTGCCAGTTGGTAGTCTCTTAATGCATCCATAAGTTCTTCTTCATCAGACACTCCTTCTATTTCGCCTTTTGTGGTGGTTTCCTGATTTTGAATTTGCTGCTCTATAGTTTGTTCTGAATCAGTAAACTCCAACTCAAACCGAGCTGCTTCCTTCCTAACAGCCTCAACATCAGCCCTTTCAAAATATGGCATTTTTTCTTCAATGAATGTTGTATCTCTGCTTATAATGCATTTCTGATTCCCAGGTTCTAAACACCATAGCTTGTAGCCTTTTACACCTTTTGGATAGCCAATCATGATACACTTGATTGCTCTTGGTTGTAACTTATCCTGCCTTATGTGTGCATAAGCTTGACAACCAAAAACTTTCAAGTGACCATACTGCACAGGCCTTCCAGTCCACAATTCATCTGGAACCTTAAAATCAACAGCTGAGGAAGGACATTTGTTTATGAGATAGCAGGCAGTATGAACTGCCTCTCCCCAAAATCTCACAGGTAGTCCAGAGCTTGTAAGCATGCACCTAACCCTCTCCAATATGGTCCTGTTCATCCTTTCTATGACACCATTCTGTTGGGGGTTAGCAGGAACCGTTTTGTGTCTTTTAATTCCCTTCAACTTGCAGAAGTTTTCAAATTCCTCTGATAGGAATTCTAATCCATTATCTGTCCTTAGACACTTCACTTTAATCCCCTTCTCAGTTTCAACTTCTGCACACCATTGACTAAACATGTTGAAGGTATCTGACTTGTTCTTGAGAATATATACCCAGAGCTTTCTACTATAATCATCTATTATAGAAAGAAAGTATCTCCCGCCATTCATGGTTGGAGTCTTTGCTGGCCCCCACAGGTCACTGTGCACATATTCTAGTGGATGCTTTGTTATCATTCTTCCTTTTGTAAATGGAGCTTTTCTGGACTTTCCCAAAATACAGTCTTCACATATTTTCAATTTTGCTGGAGATTTGAGCTTCAACAAGTTCTGTTTCTCCAATTCTTTAATGCCCTTCTCGCCAACATGAGCTAACCTTCTATGCCATAATTCTGATTCACTTGATATACTCACTTCAGCTTCACCCACTATAGTGCATCCCACTAAGTAATATAGGCTGTTATGCCTTATTCCCTTTAATGCCACTGCACCATCTTTCATCACATATAACTGACCATCCTTTGACAAGAAATTAAAACCTTTCCTTTCTAACATGCCCAATGATATGAGGTTCCTCTTGAGATGAGGGATATACCTCACATCTTGCAGGACTTTAGATTTTCCATCATGAGTTTTAATTCTTATATTACCAATGCCCTTCACTTGGCATGTATTGTCATTTCCTAACATAACAGTGCCTCTTTCTCCAAACTGGATTTCTTCAAACCAATCCTTTCTGTGGCACATGTGGAAAGTACAGCCACTATCAAGTATCCACTCATCACCAACACTTTGGTTCATCACATTCAGCATTTCAGCTTGTTGTATGCCTTCAACTATATCAGCTGAACTTGATTCTTTAGGTTGCTCAGTTTGCTTTTTCTTCCAAGAGTAGCAGTCCTTCAAAATGTGACCTGGCTTACTGCAATAAAAACATTTCCTCTGCTCTTTATCTGCACCTTCTTTCTTAGGTTTCTCGGCAAATTTCTTCGAGGGATCAAAGGGCTTCTTTGACTTCTTGTCTTTCTTGAATTTCCCTTTCACATTCAATCCCTCTGCAGGTGCTTTTGGCTTCACTCCAGCTAGCTTCTGCAGTTCTTTTGCCTTGATAGCAGACTCAACTTCATCTAAAGTGATAGATTTCTCACGCCCAAAGAGCATTGCATCTTTTAGGTGTTCATATGATTTAGGCAGAGCGTTTAATAGAACAATAGCCTTATCTTCATCACCAAGAACTACTTCAATGTTTTCTAGATCATCAATCACTTTATTGAATTCATCTAGTTGCTCCAAAATGTTCTTATCATCAGCTATCTTGTAGGAATAGAGTCTTTGTTTAGAATATAACCTGTTGGCCAAAGACTTTTCCATATACAAGCTCTCCAACCTCTTCCACACAGCAGCTGCACTCTTTTCTTTTGAGACCTCTCTTAAAACTTTATCACTTCGGTTGAGGATGATTGCACTATGAGCCTTCTCTTGCAGTTCCAATTTCTTTGCATCTGTAACATCAGTTTTGTCATCCTTCACCTTCAAGTCTTTCAGATCATCTTCCTTGATGAAACTTGCCAATCCTTGCTGAACCAGCAACTCTTTCATCTTGATTTGCCAGATGGCAAAATCATTCTTTCCATTAAATTTTTCAGCTTCATATCTTGTAGTCGCCATTATCGATTCCGGTTGAGCTTCAAGATTTCGGATCTACAGGTCGCGATTGAATCGGTTTGCGCCGTGGATGATCTCCCTTCCCACAGACGGTGCCAAATGTGAATGCAAACCGATAATGCAGCAAACAAAATACAGATTTACAGCAGCTCAAGAAACTCAACAAATCTAAACTACAACACTCAAAATTACGTGGTTCGGATTATTGCTAATCCTACATCCACGGGAAAGTTAGCAAGAGTTTTATTACTTCACAAGATCGGAGAATTTACAATGAGAATAACTCAAGAAAAGAATAAAGGAATTCCTCACAAGAACTCACTCTGCTGCAACACTTTTGCACTCTCAGTCTTTTTCCCTTCTCACTGATACAACTGATTTCTCTCTTCTCTCTTGTTTTTTTTCTCACTGCACACACCAAAAAATTGAAAATAAGCTAAGCTAAAATGGCCTCCAGTCTGCAACCGCCATGAACTGAATCAGGAGACTCAAAAGCATACCTAACTCTTGTTAGAGTTATTGCCTTTTAGTCCTCAAACTTTCTGCCTTTTAACTTGAGTCCTTCAATTTAATCAATATTGCACAAATAACCCCAACAACTAAACTAAGTCAAAATTTCATATAGCCAACTTTTGACCTAACCAAACATAATTAGACTCTAATATCATGCTCAATTTCATTTATTCTAAGCCAATTCACTTAATTAACACATAGGCATGAAAGTTCTAATTTTTATTAAACTAAACTTTTTGAAATTCCACAAATACACATGAAACTTTAATCCAACCTTAGATTTATCAATTAAAACCATTTAATCACACATATAAACCATCAATTAACAATTTAGGGCATAGATACACATATCCCTAATTTTTATCAAACTAAATCACATCAAAGTCATCAATTAACATCACATCCTCAATCTACTCCATCAATCATCATCTTAGACATCTCATAATCTCATACTCATCATCAATTCATCATTGAAGACATCAACTCAAAATTTCCCAATTTTGGGTAAATTAAACTCAATCAAACTTTGCATCTCAAGACTTAGCTTTTCAAAACACACATCAATCATCACCAAACATATCATATGTTAGGTCCAGAGGGTCTCAAATAGGTGTATGGGGGGGGGGGAATACACCTATGGGCTATTTTAAAAACTCCTCAATCAGAGGGATCTCAGTCAAAGATCTAAACGAAACTTTTCAAGCAAACAAAGACACCTGTTCTACTGAAAACAGTTTTGACCAAACAGGGTTGACGACTGATACTGAAAGCTCTTCAGTAAAGAGTTATCAGTTAAGTTGCTGGAACTTAACTGATGCAAATAAAGGCTTCAGTCGGGTTTTCTAAAACAGAGATGATAACACACTTCCTGACTATCACAAGATAGATCAGTCAGACTGATATCATACGCAGCGGAAATTAAACTTAGTTTCGCAATAGCCTCGGTGGAGTACGTTGTTGGTCTTTAGGTTTCTCTTTGCAGTTAATCAGTGTTCAGTTTATCAATTGAAATAACACAAGTAAGAATGTAAAACTGAAAGCTGTAAACAACACAGAGACTTTTACGTGGTTCGGAAAAACCCTTTCCTACATCCATGGTCGGTTGATCAGACCAACAATCCACTCCGCAAGTGCTTAATAGGTGCACTGCAAACCAAACTGTGTGCTTGTCGGTGCACACAACCGTACCACTGAAGAAAACCCTTCTTCAGTACCCACGCTTCACTCGCGTCGGATTTCTCTTGCTCAGCATAACCCGTGTTAAGACTTCTCACTCAGAGTCAGAGTACCTTCCTGAACTCCGAATCACTCAAACACTCTT
Source organism: Salvia miltiorrhiza (assembly GCF_028751815.1). Classification (NCBI taxonomy): domain Eukaryota; kingdom Viridiplantae; phylum Streptophyta; class Magnoliopsida; order Lamiales; family Lamiaceae; genus Salvia; species Salvia miltiorrhiza. Next base: position 6,147,930 of record NC_080387.1, on the reverse strand, counting down.
TTGGGGGGGAGGTTTGAACGAGTGCCAACTATACTACAAAGAACAAGTTCTTTGATGCAAGTTTGACCTTTGGCTTCTGGGTAAACAGAGGTTTGCCTAAGGTCTAAGAGAATATGTGTAATCAGTAGTGACTGATTTTGGCTTTGGAATTATCTTCTTCGATTCAAGTTTTGGGGAGGTTAAGCTTTAGGCTGAGTAGCAATTTCGGCAGAGCTTCAGCTTATGTCGTTAAATCGGTGAAGGTTGAAGTGATCCTCGAGCGCTATTTGTAGGAGAACTCTTGAATAGATCCATTGGCGTAGAACGTCATCAAGATTTCTTCCGTTGGAGAGCAATTCGAATTTGGGCTGAGGCTTCAATCTTCGAGGTTCCTTGTCTGGGTGGAAACGGCTCTCTTGATGGACAGGAGATGTGACGTCTCTGAAAAGTAACCACCAGATAGGAATGACCTCTGCAGAGATAAGATCCTAAGATCTCTGCATTTAATGCGGCTGTACTTTGTGAGTACGTGACTTCCTCTGAACGTTGGAAGATCAGTCCGAGGAGGAATGTTCAACTGATACTTGACTTTAGTATCAGTCCATTGCGCGCATTAAGTAATCAGTTCCTAACAGATTCTTCAACTGATACTTCAGTTGGTATCTGCAGTTGTTGGGAACCTTAAGGAATATCCTAACCCTTGTTTTGATGATACCAAAATTCATAGGACTTAAATGTAATAGACTAGAATCGTTTTGAACTCAAGTGTTAGAGTTCGTTTCTAGTTTAGCTTGCGGTGTCGAAGACTGAAGACTGAAGACTGAAGACTGAAGACTGCAGATACCAACTGAAGTATCAGTTGAAGAGTCAGTTGAAGACTGATTATTTAATGCGCGCAATGGACTGATACTAAAGTCAAGTATCAGTTGAATATTCCTCCTAGGACTGATCTTCCAACGTTCAGAGGAAGCCACGTACGCACAAGTACAGCCGCATTAAATGCAGAGATCTCAGAATATCTTATCTCTGCAGAGGTCATTCCTATCTGGTGGTAACTTTTCAGAGATGTCACATCTCCTGTCCATCAAAGATAGCCGTTTCCACACAGACAAGGAACCTCGAAGATTGAAGCCTCAGCCCAAATTCGAATTGCTCTCCAACGGAAGAAATCTTGAGGACGATTTACGCCAACGGATGTATTCAAGAGTTCTCCTACAAATAGCGCTCGAGGATCACTTCAACCTTCACCGATTCAACGACATAAGCTGAAGCTCTGCCAAAATTTCTACTCAGCCTAAAGCTTAACCTCCCCAAAGCTTGAATCGAAGAAGAGAATTCCAAAGCCAAAATCAGTCACTGCTGATTACATACATTCTCTTAGACCCTAGGCACATATCTGTTTACCCAGAAGCCAAAGGTCAAACTTGCTATAAAGAACTTGTTCTTTGTAAGTATAGTTGGCACTCGTTCAAACCTCCCCCCATAAGAGTGTTTGAGTGGTTCGGAGTTCAGGAAGGTACTCTGAACTCTGAGTGAAAAGTCTGAGCACGAGGTGTGCTTAGCAGGGAAATCCTACGCGAGGTTGTGTGGGTGCTGAAGAAGGGTTTTCTTCAGTTCACGGTTGTGTGCACTAGGCAAGCACACGGGTACAGTTTGCAGTGCACCAGTGAAGCACTTGCGGAGTGGATTGTTGGTCTGATCAACCAACCGTGGATGTAGGAAAGGGTTTTTCCGAACCACGTAAAAGTCTTTGTGTTATTTACAGCTTTCAGTTTTACATTCTTACTTGTGCTATTTCAATTGATAAAACTGAACACTGACTAACAGCAAAGAGAAACCTTAATCCAACAACCTGCTCCACCGAGGCTATTACGAAACTAAGTTTAATTTCCGCTGCGTATGATATCGATCTGACTGAACTATCCTCTGATAGTCAGGAAGAGTGATATCATCTCTATTTTAGCAAACACGACTGAAGCCCTTACTTGCATCAGTTAAGTTCCAGCAACTTAACAGATAACTCATTACTGAAGAGCTTTCAGTATCAGTCGTCAACCCTATTGGTCAAAACTGATTTCAGTAAAACAGGAGTCCTTGTTTGCGTGCAAAGTTTCGTTTTGATCTCTGACTGAGATCCCTCTGATTGAGGTCAGTAGATTAAGTCAAAAATAGCCTATAGGTGTATTCCCCCCCCCATACACCTATTCGAGACCCTCAGGACCTAACAATTGGTATCAGAGCAGGTTTTTCGCAAGAACTATCTGCATCTGACTAGGTTCTATTTGAACTAGATCATTTTTCTTAAAGGTCTCGAAAAAGTTTTACTCTTTCTTTTTGTGCTTGCTATTTGCTCTATCTGCTGTTATCTGTTCTCTCTTTTTGATGGAGACTAACCACAGCAGATTATCTTCTCTACCTATGTTTAGTATTGAAAAATACGACATATGGAAGTTTCGGCTTGAAAGCTTCCTCACCGCCCAACATTGCCGAATGTGGGAAGTCATCACCAGCGGACCTATAACCATCACCGAAGTTATCAAAAGGGTTCCTGCTGATCTCCATCAGGATCCTTACGATGAGGTCCAACCCAAGTCAAAGGCAGACTTCACCACAGAAGAAAGAAAGTAAGATGAGTTAGACAACCTCGCCAAAAGCATCATCTCCGGCTCCGTTCCCGACAAACATGTCATGAAGATCATCAAGTGCGGAACTGCAAAGGAGATGTGGGACATTCTGGAAAGAATGTGCTTAGGTTCCGAGGAAATCAAGGAGAATAAGCTATCAATAGCTTGCCAGAAGTTCGACTCCTTCCTCATGCTCAAGAATGAATCTGTCGAGGAAATGGAACAAAGATTCAATCTTATCTTGAATGAAGTTCAATCCATTTCCAAAGACAAATACACTCAACGAGAAATCAACCTGAAGATTCTTCGAGCACTGCCACATGGAGAATGGCAGATCTACTCAGTTGCTCATCAGCATAAGCCAGGATTCAGTCAGCTCCCGACAAACAAGCTTTTCTCCGATCTCATGGCAAATGAGTTCGACCTTCTGAGAAATCTTGGTAACAAGAAGGATGGAGGATCTGACGAAGATGGTCCATCAACCTCAAGAGGAGTTGCACTGAAGGCCTCAACCAAAGAAGGCAAGAAGCAGATCAAGGAGCCAACGAAACTCAACCCAGAGGACTTCTTCAGTCAATATGCTTTGTTGACTGAAAGATTCAACAAGATGGAGTCCAAGTTCCGGAAGTACAGAAGGTTCCACAAGCAGCACTACAAAGGAAAAGAAAGAGAAGGCAACTCCAGACATTCCACAGATCGAAGCGGAGAAAGGAAGTCAGCCGCTTACGACATCAAAGATATGGAATGCTTTGGATGTAGAAAGAAAGGGCACTTTCGACATGAATGCCCTGATCTGACTCCAGCTGAGCACAGAGAACTGAGAGCTAAGAAAGATCGTAGCTTTTCGAAGAAGAAAGCGATGGTTGCTGACGATGCTAACTCTTCCAAAGATACATCAGAATCATCCAACTTCGACAGTTCCAGCTCACATGATGAGAGCCGAGCCCTGATGGCCAATAAATCAGAAAGCGTGGCTGACAACAGCTACGACAATGGAATGAATGGCTCAGAGGTAAACTCTCACTCAAAAACTCCTTATACTGATAACTTCCTGATGCTTTCAGGAGACCACTCAGAATCTGGAGGTAGCTCATCCGATGAAACTGACGAGTTTGATCAGCTCATGACTGATCACTGTCAGCTGAGGAAAATGTTCGAAGATCTCCTCAAGCAGAATCAGAAAATGGACAAGGAGATCAATGATGAACGAGCAAAGAATCAGACAATCATCTACTTTCCGGATGAAACTTGTCTTGATCAGCTAATCATGGAGAACAGCCGACTGGAAGAAGAGCTCAGAATCTCCAACTCAGAATGTGAAAGAGCATCTCATGAAATCAAGAGGCTCAATCACAAGCTGGAAGACACAGTCAAGAACTGCATGATGCAGTCTCCCATGATGAGCAACTTTCCATCGAAAGGTCTGGTCAACAGCATCAGAGGAAAGGTTGCAGCTGACAAAGGAAAGGATATCATGATCATCTCAAAGGACGATCCTTCTGAAATCACAACCTTAGAAGAATCAAGAGATAATGATATGGATGAAGTTCGCAAGCGCAGACTGATGGCTAGATCAAATGTTCCACCTCCACGAAGCTACAGACGAGCTAAGGAGGCCCCCAACCAGATCATTCTATTGAGAAGGCTGGAAAGCAGATTTCAGTCAAAGATCAGGGAAGGAACATCAGAAGTCAAGAAGAATCTTCCTCATCAATCCAGGGGGAAGAAAGGCCACATCAGTCAGAAACTGACATCTTCAGTTCAGTTTCAGAAGGAACAACATCCATGGAGATCAAGCAATGCTGAGTCCAGACGAACCAAGATCCATCCACGACAACAAGCTACTGGACATCAGCCAAGTCTCCAAAAGTCTGCAGAGACTCGAGTATCTCAGGGAAGATACTTCGCCGAGCAAAGAAGACCTCAACCACTAATCAGACAGAACTGCTACAAGAGTGAGGCCTTCAAAAGGATTTCTCAACAGAAGAATGCTCATGTGCCACCAGAAGCGCCAACGACGTCAATCAGACATTCAACAAAGCGCAAGAGATCAGCCAGACCAATTCTGAAGCAGATATGGGTTCCAAAGAGAACTCGAGCTAACATCGAAGGACCCAAAGCTTGATTGGGTGCCTGAAGCAACTCTTCCTTGCAGGTCAATGTCAGGAAACTCAAAAAGAAGGAAGAGGCCAAAGCTTCAATCAGAACGTGGTATCTGGACAGTGGATGTTCGAAGCACATGACGGGCTACAAAGAATATCTATCTCAGTATGTTGAGAAAGCTGGATCCAAAGTTGCATTCGGAGACAACTCAATCGGAGAAACAAAAGGTTACGGTGTGCTCAACATGGGTAACGCCAGTATCAGTAATGTTAGCTTTGTTTCTGGTCTTAAACATAATCTGTTGTCTGTGAGTCAATTTTGTGACAGTGGTTTCACAGTGAAGATCAAGAAGGATGAATTCACTGTTAGAAACAATCAAAAGAAGGTGGTTCTGAAAGGATTCAGACAAGGGAGTCTCTACGTCGTTTCTTGGGAAGACAGTCCACCAGAAACGTGCCTCATCAGCAAGAGCAGCTCGGAGCTCAATTGGCTATGGCACAAGAGACTCAACCATCTCAACTTCAAGACGATCAACAAACTTGCTAAACATCAACTGGTAGAAGGCCTTCCTTATATTGTATTCCAGAAGAAGCAAGAATGTGAAGCATGCCTCAGAGGAAAGCAGACGCGGATGTCATTCAAGTCAAAGTCAGGACACTCCTCTGAAAGGATTCTGCATCTACTTCACATGGATCTGTTTGGCCCGATCACTCCAACAAGCTACAACGGTAGGAAGTACACCTTAGTAGTTGTGGATGATTATTCACGATATACTTGGGTTATCTTTCTCTTCAAGAAGAAAGAAACACTGGAGGAACTGCCAAAGCTGCTGAGAAGACTGAGCGTTGAAAAGGAAGTCAAACATCATCAGCATCAGATCAGATCGTGGGACTGAGTTCCTCAATACTGTCATTCGTAAGTATTGTGATAAACAAGGAATCAGTCATCAAACTTCTGCAGCAAGAACTCCTCAGCAGAACGGAGTTGCAGAAAGAAGAAACTAGTCTCTAAAGGAAGCAGCAAGGACGATGCTAGCCGAGTCAAAACTCCCCTTGAAGTTTTGGGCCAAAGCAGTCAACAACGCATGCTACACGTAGAATCGCTCCTTCCTCACTCAGAGACATGGAAGAACTCCATACGAGTTATGGAAGAATAGAAAGCCATCGATTGCCTACTTTCATGCTTTCGGTTCTAAGTGTTTCATACACAACAATGATAAGAAGAGGTTGAACACTTTCGATAGCAAGGCTGATCCAGGAGATTTCCTTGGATAATCTGGAACAGATCGTTCAAGCAAAGCCTATCGAGTGTTTAATACTCAAACTCTTTGTGTTGAAGAAACACCTTATGTGATCTTTGATGAGTCTACAAAGGGTTTCAGGGAACATGAAGCTGAAAAGTGTGTTCAGAACACTGAAGGTTCCAAAGCTGAAATCCACAACACTGAGCCCTCTACTGTCTTGGTGTGGGGACCTGGCAAAGATGAAGATGCTGAGATGCTTCAGTATCAGAAGATCAACCAAAGGTCTAAAGTTCAGACTGGAGCCAATGCAGATGGCATCAGTCAAGGGGGAACTCCAGTTGCTGAAGTTTGAGTTGAACGCGCAGAAGCCGCTCCAGCTCAACACTCCCCTGCTCCAGAAGGTGCTCAACACCTCAGAACCATTCTGACCGAAGAAGCCCCACCATCTCCAGAAGAGATCAAGAAGTATCGAAGATGGTTTGAACTCCACTCAAAGGAGAACATCATTGGAGAACCATCAGATGGCGTCAAGGCTCGGAGATCTATGTGCAACCTCGTCTTCGACATCAATCAGAACTACATCAACGAAGATAAGAATTTCAGCTGTTTCTTATCATCTACAGAGCCCAAGGATATTGAAGAAGCTCTGAAGTCTACTCAGTGGGTCATCGCAATGCTAGAGGAACTCAATGAATTCAACTGGAATTCAGTTTGGGAGCTTGTGGATCGACCAGACGATGCAAAGGTGATTGGCTTGAAATAGATTTTCAAGAACAAGGAAGACGAAGAAGGAAACGTTGTGAGAAACAAAGCAAGGCTAGTGGCTAAAGGATACAGTCAAGAAGAAGGAATCGACTACGATGAGACGTTCACCCCAGTTGCCAGATTGGAAGCAGTCAGACTCTTCTTAGCCTTCGCAGCTCACAAAGGTTTCAAGGTACACCAAATGGATGTCAAGTGTGCATTTCTCAATGGAGTGCTCACAGATGAAGTCTATGTAGAACAACCTCCAGGGTTTGAGGTTGCTGGACCAGAAAAGGTGTACAAGCTGAAGAAAGCGTTCTATGGATTGAAGCAAGCACCAAGAGCGTGGTATGATACTCTCTCGGAGTATCTTGTTGAACAAGGCTTTAAAAAGGGATCTGTGGACAGAACTCTGTTCACTCTCAAAGAAGGAGAAGATCTCTTGCTTGTTCAAATTTATGTCGATGACATAATCTTTGGATCCAAATCCGAACGCATGTGCAAGAAGTTTGCTGACATCATGACCAACAAATTTCAAATGTCCATGATGGGAGAAATGAATTTCTTTCTCGGATTGCAAGTCAAGCAGACCAACGAAGGAATACTGATCAGTCAGTCCAAATATGCCAAGGAACTGATAGCTAAGTTCGGTATTCAGCACATGAAGTCAGTCAAGATCCCAATGAACACGAACTGGAAAGTTGATCCAGGTTCAGAAGAAAATTCTGTCTCTTCGAAGAAGTACAGAGAAATCATTGGATCTTTGCTGTATTTGACTGCGAGCAGACCAGATATCGCATTTGCAGTCGGGGTATGTGCAAGATATCAATCAGATCCTCAGGAAGCTCATTTGGATGCAGCAAAGCGGATTCTGAGATATCTCAAAGGCACGCCCAATTTAGGATTGTGGTATCCAGCAGACGACGACATCAAGCTCACCGGATATTCAGATTCAGACTTCGGTGGATGCAAGCTTGATCGCAAATCAACCTCCGGAACATGTCAATTCCTAGGCAACAAGCTCATTTCTTAGTTTTCAAAGAAGCAGACTTCAGTCACCACCTCTACAACTGAAGCTGAATATGTTGCTGCCGGAAGCTGCTGCTCACAAATCCTGTGGTTGGTCCATCAACTAAAGGACTATGGGATCGATGAAAAGGAAGTTCCTATCTATTGCGACAACTCCAGTGCTATTGCAATCTCCCATAATCCAGTTCATCACACCAGAGTGAAGCATATTGCTATTCGACATCACTTCATTCGTGATCATGTCGAAAAGAAGGATATCTCTGTGGAATGGATTCCCACTGCTATTTAGAGAGCGGACCTGCTGACCAAGGCTCTTCCAGAAGAGAGGTTCAATGATCTATGTGTAAAGATCGGCCTCATCAACCCTGAAGAGTGATGCTGTGTTTGAAGATCTTCTCAAACAATCATGCTGACTGGTGGTCAACCAACTGCTGATTCTACGATCGCCGACGTGGAAAGCAATGAAGTCTGAATGCTCATCTGAAGAAGAAGTCATCCTGATGAAACAACCAAGATCAAGTGGTATCAACTGACTACGATGTTCAGTTGATCAGTAAGTATTTTAAGTGCTTACCTTTCAATATCAGTTATTTCAATTAAGAGCTTTAAGTTTTTAGTTCAAAATCTTTTCTCTAACTGATCAATTTCTTTCAAAAACTTTAACTGATTGTTGGAATTGTTGGTAAATGGAATATCCGAGAAGGACAAGATTTTTTATGAAGGGAAAATCTGTTTTGATTGAACTTGTCCTGATCTTTTTGCCAAAAATCTTTCCAACCTTTTTACCTCTGCAATAAAATTTCTTGAAAAGCTCATTGACATGACAGAATGCAATGATGCCTTTCAACTTTTTGAAGACGCAGTCCCTCGCAGTGACGGCGGATGCGAATTTTCTCTTCAATTGCATTTTAGGCACAGTTTTCGAAAAACCTTTTTCATCTTCTTACATGGTTCAAATCTTGTCTATGAAAGGTAGCAAGCCTTTCTTGGCATTTTGCATGCTAAAACGAGCAATCACAGTATCAATGTAGGTTGCTTGAGATAAGCTCAACATCCTTTTCTGGAGATCACGGACAACCTTGATTCCCAGGATGTACGCTGCATCTCCTAAGTCCTTCATTTGAAACTGTTCGGATAACCACTTCTTTATGTCTGATAATAGCTCAACATTGTTGCCAATGAGGAGGATATCATCTACATAAAGTGCAAGGAAAACCACATCGCCATTGGCATCTAAGCGGTACACGCAACTCTCGTTTTCACAGCGAGTAAATCCATAGGATTTAATCACCTCGTCAAAACGCTTGTTCCATGACCTCGAAGCTTGCTTAAGTCCATAAATGGACTTCTTCAACTTCCAAACAAGATGCTCTTCGCCCTTCTTCACAAACCCTTCGGGTTGCTGCATATAGATGTCCCTTCCTTCTTCAAGGAAACCGTTTAGAAAAGCGGTTTTGACATCCATTTGCCAAATCTCAAGGTTCATGTGGGCTGCTATGGCAAGGAGTATTCGGATAGACTTAAGCATGGCAACCGGCGAAAAAGTTTCATCATAATCTATACCCTGTTCCTGGGTATAGCCTTTCGCCACCAGTCTAGCTTTAAAAGCTGCGACTTCGCCATCCGAATCTCGCTTTCTCTTGTATACCCACCTACTACCTATAGCTTCAAAACCATCAGGTAGTTCAGTTTTCTCGTATACCTCCATAGCAGTCATGGAATCTATTTCAGAAACCATGGCTTCGTACCAAGAATCTGCATCCAGATCTTTCATCGCTTGTCTATAGTTATCAGGGTCGACATCCTTTTGTTCATCAACAGGAAGAAGATCCGAAGATTCTCCCAAGAACATAAATCGATCGGGTTGAACTACAACCCTCCCACTACGACGAAGCGGTGGTGGTACAGCTGTGATAATGGTTTGTGCAGTATCCTGTGGTGCATTCACTTGCACACTTGGCTGGGGTGATGGAATCGCCTGTCCATTGCCTTCGATTTCTTGAAGGACAATTTCGGACTTAGACTTGTGGTTATCTATATAATCCTGTTCCAAGAATCGTGCGTTGGTGCTAACAACCACTTTCTGATCCTTAGGATTATAAAAATAACCACCTCTCGTTCCCTTAGGATATCCTATAAACAGCATTAATTCGCATCTAGGCTCCAATTTCTTCGCTTCCTTGTCTAGCACGTATGCAGGACAACCCCATATCTTTATATGGTACAAGCTGGGCTGACGCCCTGACCATAACTCGATAGGAGTTTTAGGAACCGATTTGGACGGTACCTGATTCAGCAAATAAACCGCTGTTTCCAAAGCATATCCCCAAAATGAGATAGGCAATGATGCATAGCTCATCATAGATCGTACCATTTCCATAAGAGTTATGTTTCTTCTCTCTGCTACACCGTTCTGTTGGGGAGTACCTGGTGCAGTCAACTGGGATGTAATCCCTGAATCTGACAAGTATTGCAAGAACTCGTTCCCGAGGTATTCGCCACCGCGATCAGACCGCAATGACTTGATAGATTTACCCAATCTCTTCTCCACCTCCGCCTTGAATTCTTTGAATTTCTCAAAGCATTCAGACTTGCGTTGAAGTAGGTAAATATACCCATATCTTGAGTAATCGTCAATGAAAGTGACGAAATACTCATACCCTCCACGAGCCTTTGTAGACATTGGTCCACACAAGTCAGAGTGAATCAATTCTAACACATGTGAGGCCCTATTCCCCTTGGCCTTAAAAGGCCTTGCTGTCATCTTTCCTATACAGGATTCGCAGGTTCTAAATGGAACAGCTTGAAAATCTTTCAAGACTCCCTTTGAAACGAACCTTTGGATCCTGTTTAGATTGATGTGGCCTAACCTTAGGTGCCACGCATGCGTATATTGTTCATGAGAATAATGCTTTCTCTTATTCGGATTAGGACAGATTTGTGATGTAGATGCAACATGGACAGAATTATTAATTGGACATGTAATAGTATAGAGAGAGTTGTTCAAAATTCCAGAACAAATAGTCATGTTATTTTTCATGATAGAAACGCCTCTATCAAAAGTAACAGAATATCCATCCAAAAACAATTTTGAAACAGAAATTATGTTCCGCCGAAACTTCGGCACATATAAAATATCTCTTAAAACTAAAATGTCATCACCAAAACATAAAGATAAATCTCCAATAGCAACAGCTGCGACCTTCGACGCATTGCCCATGGAGATGGTGATCTCATCACTTTCCAGCTCCCTTGTCGGCTTGAAGCCCTGCAAGGTGTAACAAACATGATCAGTTGCCCCCGTATCCACTACCCATGAATGAGTAGAAAACGAAGCTAAACATGTTTCAGTTACTAAAACTTGTGACGTACCTTGTCCCTTTGCCTTGAGCATTGGACAATCTTTCTTCCAATGCCCAGTCTTGCCGCACTTGAAGCACTTCCCCTTTCCGGTCGGCTTCTTCACGCCGCCGCTAGGAGCGTTCACCTTGGCTTTGCCACTCCCACTAGCTTCGTTGTCATTCCTGCCCTTTGGACCTTGCCACTTCTTTTTCCCGCCTTTCGACGAAGAAGTAGATCCCTTGGCAGCGACAAGAACCTCTTTCCCTTTGCGCGTGCCCATGACTCCCTCTGCCGCTACTAGAGCATTCAACAACTCATTAAGAGTATAGTTAACCTTGCTCATAACGACATTGAGGCGAAAGTTCTCAAAGGATTTGGGGAGAGTGTTGAGGATGATATCGACCTTGGCTTCGCCCTCGATACCTCCTCCTAGCAGATCAAGCCTGTCAAACAGATTTATCATATGCATGACATGATCGTGCACAGGACTGCCCTCGCTCATACCACATGCTAAGATTCCTCTCATTATGTTAAAGCGGGCAGACCTTTCGGATTCCCCATAAACCTCAGAGAGATTCAACATGATCGTCGTTGCATCATCCATGCCCTGATGTTGGAGTTGCAAAGTCTGCGACATAGTCATCATAATATAGCACTTGGCCATATTATTCGACTTATGCCACTTCCTATGCGCCTCGCATTCCGCATCAGTCGACTGATCAGTTAAGGCCGCGGGACGTGGAGTGGTAAGCACAAAACTGTGCTCATCAGCGTCAAGAATGTACATGATGTGGCGTTTCCATTCGGTATAGTTAGGACCGGTGAGAGGATTGCTAGCTAGAATGTTAATAATCGGAGACAAAGACATATCTGAAAGTAAACAATTAAACATGTAAGAACATGAAATCACATAATTCGTAACAATAATATTGTAACCTTTTGATAAAACAATATTAGTGAAACCTCCAACGGCTCAAAGAATTCTATGTGCAAGCCACGATGGGTGGACGTTTACACATAAACTCCTCAACCAGACTATTAACCTAGTCGTTTAATTTCCATCCATGTCAACTTAACCTTTTGACAAAGGAAATTAATAGTTGGCACCTTAACTAGACCATATCATTATCAAGAAGGGACTCCGATAGGGAGTTGTACATTGTACTTGAAATGATATCTAAGCAATGACCACAATTTAACCTTGAAAATTAAATTCTCGAAATTAACATACTCACGCGGACCATGTCGCTTTCAATTTAATTTTCTTGGTTATCTTATTTAATTCCATTCTCCAAAGTACTTGTGAAAATTATACAAGTAAGCCACGATGGGTGGACGTTTACTGCATAACTCCCACTACTTTAATGGTTTAAATATTTTTTATAGAAACCTCTTCTGACAAACTTATGAAAAACAAATGTGAAGTAAGCCACGATGGGTGGACGTTTACTCACATTGCTAATCACTTTATCTAGAGACCGCATGTGGAGGTCTAAAATAATTTTAATTGCTTAAAATTATTAACACTGCTTAGTCTTTTTAACTTCAAAAGGTTTGTTCATGCTCAACCACATAATCCTAATCATGCTTTTCTAGAACGCAACATGTAAAACATGCTCGCAGAATTCTAAAACATGCTTAAGAAAACGATAAACCTACTATCATGCTTGTCTAAGCGCAGTTAATAAAACATATTAACAAGCAAAGACGAACAAAAACAAGTTAAGAGCATAAGGGATTAACACCACGGCATACAAAGAACATAAAAAAAAAATATTCTTCGCGGCCCATTCGTGGAATCCCATTTCTAATCTATTACAATAAAACAATAGAAAAGAAAATTTAAAAAAAATGGGCAAATACAGCCCAAAACAGCCACTAAAAAGGCTGGAAAACCTCTCCAGACAGCACTTGGGCCCAAAAGCCACGGCCCAGCCGCCCAAGCCCGTTCAGCAGCCCAAACTCGCAAGGAGAAGCCCAGGCCCGCAAGGAGCAGCCCAGACCCGCGAACTGTACCCGGATACGCGCCTCGAATCCGGGTCTTCACCCCTCTGACCCGCTAACTGCTAGGATTTTCAGGCGCCGCACACCAGCCTTTGCGCCTATGGTTTTGCACCGCCAAAGCGGCGCTACACACCACCACTGCCCGCGCGCAGTCGGCTCCCGGCCACCAGCCCCGCCACCTGCAATCTCCAGCTCTCGGCCGCCAGCCCGGTGCCTGCAACCGCGACCTCATCCGCTTGCGATTTCCGGCCGTGAAACGCCGCCAGAGCCCCGCCGCGCTAGACACAGCTGTCGAGCAGGCAGAGGTTGCCGGAGCAACTCCAGCCCTCGACGCCATCGAGCGTTTCCAGGCCTTGCATCGTCCACTGGAGGCGCGACTGCAGCCAAGAGACGACCCTGCTAGCACCAGACACGGCGGCGCCCACCAGCGGCGTGGCAGCGACAGCCTGATTCCGGTGCCGGCAAACAGCCTCATTCCATTTCTTCGTGTTTTTCGTTTCATTCTCCATAATTACAGATTACAACAGAAAAACGAATACAATTCAAAAATCTAATCTAACCATGGATTTTCTCGTGGTAGAAAAACAATTACAACGTCAAACCGACGTATCCCACGAATCAACAAGCCACGAAGAACAACAGCAGTAAAAACAACGCACATTATTAATCGTACATAAATTAATAATAGAGCCAAGAAATTAATCCTGGGCTCTGATACCAATTGAAGGAATATTAAAATGAATTAACGTTCCACTTGCCCGATGATCGTTTCTTGGATTATTATTAATTCATCATACAACGATTAATCCTAACATGCTCCTATGAATTAACAGTTGCACATAGGTATTAGGATTTACTTACTTGTGAAACGGATGCACAGATGATTGATGATCGTATCGAACAACTCCAGTTCTGATCTTCTGGACTGTATCCCGCTCTAGTCTCACCGTTGGATGGACAACGAACTGTGAGAAAACCCAAGCCAGAGCCCAAAGGGTTTGTGAAGAAGGGCGAAGAGCATCTTGTTTGGAAGTTGAAGAAGTCCATTTATGGACTTAAGCAAGCTTCGAGGTCATGGAACAAGCGTTTTGACGAGGTGATTAAATCCTATGGATTTACTCGCTGTGAAAATGAGAGTTGCGTGTACCGCTTAGATGCCAATGGCGACGTGGTTTTCCTTACACTTTATGTAGATGATATCCTCCTCATTGGCAACAATGTTGAGCTATTATCAGACATAAAGAAGTGGTTATCCGAACAGTTTCAAATGAAGGACTTAGGAGATGCAGCGTACATCCTGGGAATCAAGGTTGTCCGTGATCGCCAGAAAAGGATGTTGAGCTTATCTCAAGCAACCTACATTGATACTGTGATTGCTCGTTTTAGCATGCAAAATGCCAAGAAAGGCTTGCTACCTTTCAGACATGGCATTCCTCTGTCTAAGGACATGTGTCCTAAGACGCCTAGTGAGGTTGAGGAGATGAGGAAGATACCCTATGCTTCCGCTGTAGATAGCCTCATGTATGCAATGCTTTGCACGAGACCTGATATTTGCTATGTCGTTGGCATGGTTGCAAGATATCAATCGAACCCTGGACCAGGACACTGGACTGCGGTAAAGCATATTCTCAAGTACTTGAAGAGGACTCGAGATTATAGGCTAGTTTACCAGTCAGATAGTCTATCTCCTTTGGGTTACACCGATTCAGATTTCCAGGCTGACCAGGATGAGAAGAGATCTACCTCTGGATATGTGTTTACCTTGGGAGGTGGAGCCGTATCATGGCGGAGTGCAAAGCAGAAATGCATGGAAGCCGAGTATGTAGCTGCTTCCGAAGCTGCTAAAGAGGCTGTATGGTTCCGGAACTACCTCTTGGATCTAGGAGTGGTACCTAATTTGCCTAAGAGTATCATAATTTATTGTGATAACTCGGGTGCAGTGGCAAATTCTAAGGAACCCAGGAGCCACAAGGCGACCAAACACATAGAGAGAAAGTACCACATCATACGAGAAATCGTAAGCAGAGGAGATGTGCTAGTTGAGAAGATTAACACTTTGGAGAACTTAGCTGATCCTTTCACGAAGAGCTTACCGCAAAAGGCCTACGAGAAGCATGCTCGAGGAATGGGGCTACGGTTGATGCCACCCACTTAGAGAGAAAAACTTTCAGTATAAGTGGGAGAAGAAGTAAAGAGTGAAGTGGATGTTGTAATAGCTAGTATTTAGACACATTGTATACTAAAAGTTTTGCTTTAGTATAAGTGGGAGATTGTTGGATTTGTATACTGAAAGCAAGAACGTTTTATGCTTGTATACAATGATTCCTGTTTTCACTATTTAATCTCCTATCTGATTGGGTTCATGATTGCATATGTATGTTCTTTATCTCTATATAAGTAGATTATATGGTGTGTTGTAGATCACAGAAGACCATATAATTGGATTAACCTTAAGAGATATAATATGATCACAACCGAAATAACTCTAGGACAAGTTATTGGTTTAGGTTGCGGTATAGATGGAAGTAGTTTGTCTTGACTACTTGTCTATACTGGTACGTAATACGTATTGATAGGACCACAGTGAGATATATTCTTCTATCTGACTTAAGTGAAGAATTAGAGATCTCGGTGACTTATAAGATCTTAATACTAATAAGATGTCAGATATATATGTTGATTCGTCTATCACTTTGACTTACTATGAGCGAGAGTTATATAGTAACTTGAGTACTCTGTATCTTGGGTGATAGCGGTTAATATATGATATCTGATTATCTGTATTGGTACTCGTATCCGTATAGGATAATGACGTCCCCTTAAGGAGCTCAATAATGTTTATTGCGCTAAACCCTGCAGGTTGATTAAGTTCAGGCGCAATAATAAGGTTTGAGTGGTACTGCTTGAGGATTACAAAGAGATTAATTAATTTAAGATGTCAGAGCTCTAATTAATTAATGGATGTCGGATATTTTAAATACAAGGATTTAATAAGTCTAAATACAAGCTCCGACTCATCACCGGTAATAAAGAGGTAAGTCAATATTGGTTCTCTAGTTGAATGAACTAATATTTATAAATTAATTATGGTCTGGGCTGACCATAGATAAATTAATTTATTTGAGGCCCATCTTTATTCCTTGTATTTGGTCCCTGGACTGGCCCAAAGTCTCCTAGCCCAGAAATAAGCAGAGGACGCCAATCTGCGCCCCACACGTATTTAATTTATTTAAATACAGCTGTCAGCTCTCAGGAAAAACACACTGATAATTAATTAGGGTTTGAGAACTGAGGGAGGCGCAGGAAACGTGGGATACTCTCTGGCTTGGGTTTTCTCACAGTTCGTTGTCCATCCAACGGTGAGACTAGAGCGGGATACAGTCCAGAAGATCAGAACTGGAGTTGTTCGATACGATCATTAATCATCTGTGCATCCGTTTCACAAGTAAGTAAATCCTAACACCTATGTGCAGCTGTTAATTCATAGGAGCATGTTAGGATTAATCGTTGTATGATGAATTAATAATAATCCAAGAAACGATCATCGGGCAAGTGGAACGTTAATTCATTTTAATATTCCTTCAGTCTATTTATACAATGTTGTCTTCACGATTTTTCTGCATCAACTAACAAATCTCCACAGCCTTCACTGTGAGAAAAATTTTCAATCTTTTCTAAAGTTGCAGAGAAAATTTGTTCCGACTAAAGGAGAAATCTATGACTGCAAAGTCATGGAGTGGAAGAATGACGCTCACACACCTGGTCTTCACCGGACCCTTCCACTGGACCTCAACGTCTCTCTGGCATCAAAGTTTGCTCTACCCTCACTTGTATCCAGCGAAGCGAGCGTCTTCCATTCTCATGCCTGGCGCCAAGAAGCTTCATCGCTTCTGGAGGAGATATTCCGTATCGCATATGTTGTGCTCCTCCCTGGCTTGCAACACACAACGAGACCTCTCTCGTTGTTGGCCGGCATCTTCTCACGAGCTTCTGAGACTAGGAGTTGGGTACCGTCTAATCATAGCCTCCATCGTCAGCTCTCTTTTTGATGTTGCCAAAAAGGGGAAAAGTTGGAAGTCAGAGAGAAACCTTCTCTAAGGTTGCTTCTGTCCTCTAACTCTTGACTGATGATGGAACAACAAAAGGATCACCAGAAGTTGTAAGGATGACGTTCCAGTAGAGACCTCAATTCAACGGAACACAAGTGAGAGTGGAACAAGCTTAGGAACATGAAGACACGAAGACAGAAGATGAAGATCAAGAAGTTCAAGGCGCAGCCAAGCAGACTGCTGGAGTCCATGGGTTTCCCATGTTGTTTTTGTTTTTCTTTTTACTCCAATGTAAGTCTTGCTCTGTACCTCGACTAATGGCTTATCAGTCCTTTTTAATGAAATGAACTTCTTATTGATCTCAACCTGAAGACAATGACCCTTTGTCCAGGCTCTGATTATGGTTTTTCTGTCTTCTTTTTGTTCTGTTTTAGAACTGTTTTCGTTCTTGCTCTAAGTACAAGTTTTTAGGTTCTATTGTTAAGGGGGAACTGTTTTCACCCCATGTTTAGAACTTGTACTGTGAGTTCAGTCTTTTTGCGGTCTAGAACTGCTGTGTGGTTTTGGCATCATCAAAAAGGGGGAAATTGTTGGGAACCTTGAGGAATATCCTAACCCTTGTTTTGATGATACCAAAATTCATAGGACTTAAATGTAATAGACTAGAATCGTTTTGAACTCAAGTGTTAGAGTTCGTTTCTAGTTTAGCTTGCGATGTCGAAGACTGAAGACTGAAGACTGAAGAACGAAGACTGAAGACTGAAGACTGCAGATACCAACTGAAGTATCAGTTGAAAAATCAGTTGAAGACTGATTATTTAATGCGCGCAATAGACTGATACTAAAGTCAAGTATCAGTTGAACATTCCTCCTAGGACTGATCTTCCAACGTTCAGAGGAAGCCACGTACGCACAAGTACAGCCGCATTAAATGCAGAGATCTCAGAATATCTTATCTCTGCAGAGGTCATTCCTATCTGGTCGTAACTTTTCAGAGACGTCACATCTCCTGTCCATCAAAGATAGTCGTTTCCACACAGACAAGGAACCTCGAAGATTGAAGCCTCAGTCCAAATTCGAATTACTCTCCAACGGAAGAAATCTTTAGGACGATTTACGCCAACGGATCTATTCAAGAGTTCTCCTACAAATAGCGCTCGAGGATCACTTCAACCTTCACCGATTCAACGACATAAGCTGAAGCTCTACCAAAATTGCTACTCAGCCTAAAGCTTAACCTCCCCAAAGCTTGAATCGAAGAAAAGAATTCCAAAGCCAAAATCAGTCACTGCTGATTACATACATTCTCTTAGACCCTAGGCACATATCTGTTTACCCAGAAGCCAAAGGTCAAACTTGCTATAAAGAACTTGTTCTTTATAAGTATAGTTGGCACTCGTTCAAACCTCCTCCCATAAGAGTGTTTGAGTGGTTCAGAGTTCAGGAAGGTACTCTAAACTCTGAGTGAAAAGTCTGAGCACGAGGTGTGCTTAGCAGGGAAATCCTACGCGAGGTTGTGTGGGAGCTGAAGAAGGGTTTTCTTCAGTTCACGGTTGTGTGCACCAGGCAAGCACACGGGTACGGTTTGCAGTGCACCAGTGAAGCACTTGCGGAGTGGATTGTTGGTCTGATCAACCAACCGTGGATGTAGGAAAGGGTTTTTCCGAACCACATAAAAGTCTTTGTGTTATTTACAGCTTTCAGTTTTACATTCTTACTTGTGCTATTTCAATTGATAAAACTGAACACTGACTAACAGCAAAGAGAAACCTTAATCCAACAACCTGCTCCACCGAGGCTATTACGAAACTAAGTTTAATTTCTGCTGCGTATGATATCGATCTGACTGAACTATCCTCTGATAGTCAGGAAGAGTGATATCATCTCTATTTTAGCAAACACGACTGAAGCCCTTACTTGCATCAGTTAAGTTCCAGCAACTTAACTGATAACTCATTACTGAAGAGCTTTCAGTATCAGTCGTCAACCCTGTTGGTCAAAACTGATTTCAGTAAAACAGGAGTCCTTGTTTGCGTGCAAAGTTTCGTTTTGATCTCTGACTGAGATCCCTCTGATTGAGGTCAGTAGATTAAGTCAAAAATAGCCTATAGGTGTATTCCCCCCCCCCCATACACCTATTCGAGACCCTCAGGACCTAACAGCAGTCTTCAGTCTTCAGTCCCTCGTTCTTCAGTCTTCAGTCTTCGATACCGCAAGCTAAACTAGAACCGAACTCTAACACTTGAGTTCAAAACAATTTCTAGTCTATTACAAATACGATCTATGAATTTTGGTATCATCAAAACACGGATTAGGATATTCCACAAGATTCCCAACAATTTCCCCCCTTTTTGATGATGCCAAAACCACACAGCAGTTCTAGACAACAAAAAGACTGAACTCACAGTACAAGTTCTAACAATTAGGGTGAAAACAGTTCCCCCTTAACAATAGAACCTAAAAACTTGTACTTAGAGTTAAGAACGAAACAGTTCTAAAAACAGAACAAGGAGAAGACAGAAAAATATAATCAGAGCCTGGACAAAGAGTCATTGTCTTCAGGTTGAGATCAAAAAGAAGTTCTTTTCATTAATGAAAGACTGATAAGTCATCAGTCTAAATTACAATTGGGAATTGGAAAAGAACAATACAGAAGACAACCAAGAGACTCACGGTTTCTGATTATATAGCTTGAAGACTGCTTCCCAGATATCTCTGGCTGCACTGGAGTCTGGATGCAAATTCCAGATCTTGCATATGGCTCTGAATTCTGTCTTGATTCTGTCTCTGTTGACTCCATTCTTAATCCTTGGTGGAGTCACAGTCTTCTTCTGAGGATCAGGAATGCTTTTTCCGAGTCTTCTTTGAGCTTCTTGCATTTCTAAGACCAAAGCTCGTTCTGGCAGTTGCAACAGGAAATACTTCCAAGCAGCATTCCTGTATTCTCTGTTACCTTGGATGTTTGCAAAAACCATCCATTTGGTGTAGCATTCCTTTGTTTTCTCCCACCAGTTGTTTATCTCAGACGGTATCCATTTGTCTGGACGCTCAAACTTTTCCAAATATGATACCATCAGTCCTTCACTGAAGTAGTGTTCAAGCTTTTGACCTTCCTTTAGAGTTGATACGAAATCGAGTTTTGTCTTTTTCAGCTCTGGCTCATTTGAGGAGCTTTCTCTGGCTCTCTTTCTGTTGAGTTCGACTGATGAAATGGTAGGAGCAACCTTTGAGATAATCTCTTCAGCCCTATTAAAGTATGAAGGGATCCAATCCTCTTCCCTTCGGATGCGCTTCAGTAAATCCTTTTCCCCCTTTTTGGCATCATCGAGAGGAAGTCGATTTTTCAGTTCTTGAAGATCATTGTACATCTTCTGAAGGAGGGCAGAGTCAGGGAACTCTTGAGGTCGTTGGATTTGCAGTTCCACTTTTGCAAGGCGTTCCAGGATAGGACGTACTGTGTCTGCAACGAGGTATCTGACTTCAGTTGCGGGCATGAACGTCTTCAAGAATTCAAGTTCCATTTCCTTGACCTTCTCTTTGAGCTCAAGAATGTGCGTCTTTGTTTGAATCTCTGTTTCAAGAAAAAGATTGCACAAGTTATCGTGATCCTTCTTGATTTTGGGAATACCGTTGTCAGGATCAAGCATTTCATTCTTATATTTGATAAGTGCAACTTCTTCTGTCCTCAATTCATGTTGGAGCTTGTGGATCAACTCGGAATGATAAATCATGTCTGCAGTTGCCTGTTCCTGGACTTCTTTGAGTTTCTTCACAAACTTTTCTCCAGATGTTCTGACGTTCAAGTTCATGATGGAGTGAGTCGATTTCAAGCTGTTGATCGGAAATATGCTCAAGCAGGACAGCAATCGGATCTTCTACACCGTCAGAAATCCGTAAATGATTCTTGTGCGGCTGATTGTGTTTCCAGATGGTAAGAAGCTCGTTAGTTTCTTCATCTGAATCAAATAGAACAGGTCCTGATGGGCGAGGAAGTTCAACTTGTTCTATTGGAATTTCTGGATCGGCAGAAGAGACCTTCGCTTGTTGATCGTCAGATGGAGCTTTTGATGTGGATGCCTTGGCTGTGCTCGAAGGAGTGGAATATTCAGCTCTTTCTTCAGCAGGAGGCTGGGAACTCGTCTGCTCTTGACTGATGGTAATGCCTTCAAGAGGAGTAGGCTCATCAGTGTTCAAGAGGGGTGATGATGAAGGCTGAGGAGACTTGGTGATATCCTCGACTTGTCCTTCAGAGGCTGGGGGATCAGCATTGTCAGCTGATCTCAGTTCCGCTGCGGGCGAAGAGTAGAGAGGTGCATTTATGGCAAGTCGACACCGGGTCGAATATCTTCAGCAGAGATTGTTGGAGGAGTTGATGGCAAGTTCAACTGACTGATTGGATCAGTTATCGGTTGTTCAGAGGTGGCAGGATCAGCTACAGATTCCGTCGGTAGAGCAGTGTTGCATACTGGAGAGCTGAGTACATCAGCTACTTGTTCGGAGATGAATGGCTCTTCAGATGCGTTTGAAGTGCCAGCATCATCATTGAATGCAGTGAGATATCTGTACTGTTTGGAGGAATTCAGATAATTCATAGTGAATCTGTCAAAGCCATGAATTACATCCCAAACTTTCTCAATATGAAAGAGACTAATCAAGGATGCCTCTTCCATTTCGAATGAGTCTTCGGCTTCAGTGCTTTGAAGACTGTTGATCCACGGGCAGGGTGCCGTCTTCAGGAAGGTGTACGTAAGAAGTCTATGAAGGTTCCGGTAGACTTTTAATGACGTATCAAAATCACCAAGTAGACAACGAAGTTGATTTATAGCATCTCGTTGAGCTTCAGACTGAAGTTCAACGGCTTCCTGAGTCCCTTTTGAAAGAAAAGTGGGAGCTGGTTCTGGGAAAATTTTCAAGACAGCTTTACCTTTGGATCTCGGAGAAGATTTCCAAGGTATCTCATGGTCTTCTGGAGGATTTTTGGGGGAGGATGGAACGGGATTTGCGGGGCACATTTGAGTGAGCAGGAGGATTTGATGGAGGTGAATCAGGGGCATCAGACGCAGATGATTGGGGAGAAGAGATGTCGATTACCTTCGTCTTCGGAGAAGGTTTGGGTTCTCTTCTTGCCGGTTTGAAGAGACGAAGACTGTCTGTGAAGTCAATCATCTTTGACCATCGCACAAAGCTGTGCTTCTTTGTTCCTTAGATGATAATCTGGGAGACCCTGTTCCCTTGTCGAACCATTGTCGTCGGCCTCGTGTTGTGGGCTTCGTTGTAGAGAAGTTTCAGATAAGCTTCTTCCCAGTTGTAGGATTCGTTCTTCAGAAGTGCTACCATAACATTCTTCTGAGGTTGAGAAGCTTTGTCGAGAGTTCCGGTTGCATCTATCCAGCATTTCTGGATTATCTTGCCTAGCATGGCATACTCTGGATGAAGATGGGAAAGAGTGACTTGGCTTTCAGTCGATTTAGATTCATCCTTTAGAGCAGACTTGAGAGTCTTGTTCGCTTCCTCATCAGTCAGTCTGGAGAAGGAAGTTCCACTGTTCGGGAGTTTGAACAGTTTTCTGACAATTTTAGAGACGTTGAGAGTCTCCACAATACAATTTGTCGATGTGTAGATACTGACTTTTGAGATGAGCTCTTCTGAATCGTTGAAATGAAGATTCTTGTAGAATTCTCTAACAGCATCGTCAAGGAGATACTTTGCTCAACTAGTAACGAATTTGGTCCATCCATGCCGGTGGAGGATTGTCGATACTTTTGCATATTCAGACTTCTTCTTGAAAGATTCCTTGTGCACGGACTGCTCATATCTGACTTCTTTCTCGATCGGAGCCTCCTTCTTGTTGTCATTCTTCTTCATGTTGGTCTTGGCCATTTCGAATGTGAGATCTGAGAGAAAATATTTGCAGAGAAAGTAATCTCACAGTAGAGTGCTGTGGATTTTGGGAGTTAGACAGAATGCGAAAGTAATGGAAGATGGAGGAGTGGCCGTAATGAAGAAAGTGTGATCGTGGAGAATGAACAGTTTTCCTAGGGCAATTGAAAAGGCGTGGGCGGTTTGAAATCTGCGCGCCAAGTCAGGTTTAATGAATTTTGACGTCCGTAAAAAATGCCCGTCAGAGCAATACCTTAAAATAAGAGATTTAAACTGATATGGAAAATTTGGCACGATCTCTTGCAGAAAATAGGCGGCGTACAATGTATGTAATGATTTGAAAAGATATGCCCAAAAAGATGTGTTCAGAAATTGAAAGTCCAAAACTAAACGTAAAGTTGCCAGTTAATCATTATGACAAACAAGCCCTATTTTCTTTATCAGTCAAGGATAAAAGCGAATAAAAACAAGTTCCCAACAATTAGTCAGGAAAACAGTCAAGTACTGATAAAGCTTAAGCAGAGTTCCCCCTAAATTAGATAATCCAATATCAATTTAAGTAAAAAGGCATGGAGAACAATGACTGAGAAAAAGTAGTAATCGTAAATCGGCTTGAAATCAGTAAAAGACAAAGTTCCAAAAGTGTGCAGAAGAACAAAACAAGGAAGAATGAACTATGACAGTCTAAGAATATCATTTACAAAAATAAAAAGTTTCTGATTAGGTGACATTCCTTGATCTTCCTTGGTCCTCAGTTGATGCGGAGCTGTTTGCTTGGTTTCCTTGGAGGACTTACTTTTGGTTCTTCAGTCATCTTCCATTTTCCTTTTTTGTCTTCTTCTCGTTTGTCTTTGTCATCGAACTCAGGCACACCGCTGTATTTGTTCTGTATTTCCAGTTGCTGTTGAAGATGCGTGACAGTTGATTCAAGAATAGCCATTTTTACTTTCAGCTCATAAGTTGCATCTTCTTGAATGATCAGCCTCTCGTTCAGCATTTGAAATCCTTTAGTGGTGAGAGGACTTGCTGGTCTTTGATCTTCAGCAGGTGTTTCTTCACCTTTTGCGTCGGCTGGAGCAGTCTGACGCGGTAGAGTCTCATGGTGAACTTCAGTGTCTTCAGCATCATCTTCTTTGAGAAGACCTCTGGAAATCAGGTACAGTTTGAAGTTGGGTGCCCAGTCATGGATAGCATCCCAAAGATTAGTGACTTTGAATTTCTCAAAGATACTGTTCTCTAAGGCTTCCATTTCTTCCTCAGTGAGAACTTTATCAATTTCCTTGTATTGAGACTTGGGCAGGGTTTTGACGAAGATGAAGAAGAAGTAGCTGACGAGATCCCGAAACTCTTCAGGATTCAGGGTTGCAATGATTGAGGGAAAAGTGGTTGTGACACAGTGTTCGGACAGTTGTGTCACAAAGTCTTTGAGAAGGGCAGTTTGATTGACAGTGGCTGAGGATGAGGATGCGGCATTAATGTCAGCAGGTTCATCAAACTTTGCCTTCTTGTCGAACCCTTCCAGACAGAAGTGGAAGAATCCTCTGAGAGGAAGTTCCTCTGAATCAGTTTCTCTGGGGTCGGTTGCTTGTGTCTCCTCCGGCTGTTGATTTCCTTCATCTTGTGGAGGAACAGTGGGAGACTGTTGCTGAGAAGTTTCAGTGCTTGGAATAAGCACTTCTTCTGAATCTTTCTGAGCAGTTTCTTCATGATCTCTAATGAGAGACTTTTGAGGTATGTCAAGCGAGATCTTGACTGGAGACGACAAACTGTCAAACTTTCTTTTGATCGAGCCTCGAGTCTTGAAGCGTGGCTCTATAGTTGAGAGAGGGATTTCAGTTGACACACTGACATTCCTTTTGGCTGAGCTTTTCTGTCCTTCGAACAGATGGATGGTGTAAGACACTTGAGTGGTGTTCTTCCAGAAGCATTGAGTCTCTTTTGCACTGTAGAGAATCAGTGATGAAGCTCTGGTTCCTTGACGTATATGCTTGGTGGAATGGGATTCCTTCTTTTCTTCAGCAAGGATCTGAAGATAGGCCTTCTCCCAGTTGAATGGGCCTTTCTGAAGTAGGGCGATCAGCACCAGTTTGTGTGGTCTTGAGATATGACCAGGTGATCCAAGAGTGCCGAACTAGCATTTCTTGATCATTTTGGCGATTGGTCTGAGATGAGGATGTAGTCTTGATAAGCTCAGAACATTTGTGATGTTGTGGTCGGCAGATGCATCACTCATCAGCGTACGCTTGAGAGATGTTGATGGATATCTTTGTGGAGTTTGAGAAATCTTCATTTGTGAAAACAGAGATTTCGGTTATGAGATCACCAAATGACTCATCAGTCTTGATGTTGTCGTAGAATTCTCTGATGGTCGACTCGTCGAGAAGAAACTCCGGTGAGCATTGAATGAATTTCATCCATCCATGACGTTCCAAGATTTCATTGATCTTGTTGAAATCAGCCAGATTCTGGAGTCCCTCCAATGTTACAAGGGATTCGTAACACACAACTTGTTGAGATGCTGATTTTCCCATGTGGAATTTTGTAGAGTATTTCTGCAAAAATCTGTAAATTGGTTCTCACAGAGATTGAACTGTGCATTTTCACTGTTAGCCTTGCAGGGACAGCACACTCACGAAGTTTTGCACAAAAGATTTCTCTGAGATTGAGTAAATCTTTTGTTCGAAGATGAAACGTTTTTAGTAGAGAATGTGAAAGATCGTGCACGAGGCAGTTTCAATAAACTTTTGAAATCCGTGCGAATGGAGACGTGGCACGTGGATCACTCCGCTTGTTAGTAAAAAGGGCGGGATCGTGTGATCGTGTGTCATCCATTTTGAACGAGGTTTGCACGTGTCAATTAAAAGGAATTGAGTATGTAAAAATAATGACACGTCAGACTAAGCACATTTCAGTCGAAAAAGATAAAGAAAAGCAGGCATAATTACAATTAAGATTGTTGAGAGAAGCTTACACAGTGACTATCACAAGATTAGTCGTTGATTTAAGTACAAGTTCCTTCGGGAGTATATGACTGGTTCTCCTTTGTTTTCTAATCTGTCGACTGTTGTTGCACGTTCCTTTCTCGTTTCATCATTCTTCTGAACTGAAGTGTTCCTTCATGAATCACTTCTTCAAAGACTTTTGACGCCTTTTTGAATTCTGTCTCTGTTTCCTTGAGACGTGGCAGAAGTTCTTGTTTCTAAGACTGAAGTAGTTTCAGTCTGTTGATCAGTCTGCGCTCTTGAACATCTCTTTTGTCAGCTTCGTCTTCATCTGAAATGAAGTGGCGCAAGACGATCCTTCGAGCATCTTGCACAAGATCAATCTCTCTGATGATCTGTTTGTGCTCCCTAAGGAGATTTTCAAATCTCGTTCTTAGGTGTTGATACTCTAATCGTGTTTGATCATATCTGCTCGTTCCTTCTGACTGTGAGTGGGTTGAACTCTGATTTTCTTCTGGAATGATGAATCTGTCTTCGTCATCAGAATCCAGTGTCCCGATCTCAAGTCCGTTGATTCCTCGAAAGTATGTATGAACATAGTCGCTGGAGGAGTCTTTCTTGTTCCTGTACATTGAGGAGAAAACAGGGAGAAACACACAGGAAAAAGGAAAAAAACATGGAGCAAGCAATCTCAGGAGGAATCTTGAGAAAAGACTTTGATCGAAAACAAGATGCCCTCATTCGAATCTAGTTCAATTAGAACCTAATCAGACACAGAGTGTTCTTGCGAACAACCTGCTCTGATACCAATTGTTAGGTCCAGAGGGTCTCGAATAGGTGTATGGGGGGGGGGAATACACCTATGGGCTATTTTAAAAACTCCTCAATCAGAGGGATCTCAGTCAGAGATCTAAACGAAACTTTTCAAGTTTTCAAGCAAACAAAGACACCTGTTCTACTGAAAACAGTTTTGACCAAACAGGGTTCACGACTGATACTGAAAGCTCTTCAGTAAAGAGTTATCAGTTAAGTTGCTGGAACTTAACTGATGCGAATAAAGGCTTCAGTCGGGTTTGCTAAAACAGAGATGATAACACTCTTCCTGACTATCACAAGATAGATCAGTCAGACTGATATCATACGCAACGAAAATTAAACTTAGTTTCGCAATAGCCTTGGTGGAGCACGTTGTTGGTCTTTAGGTTTCTCTTTGCAGTTAATCAGTGTTCAGTTTATCAATTGAAATAACACAAGTAAGAATGTAAAACTGAAAGCTGTAAACAACACAGAGACTTTTACGTGGTTCGGAAAAACTCTTTCCTACATCCACGGTCGGTTGATCAGACCAACAATCCACTCCGCAAGTGCTTAACAGGTGCACTGCAAACCAAACTGTGTGCTTGCCGGGTGCACACAACCGTACCACTGAAGAAAACCCTTCTTCAGTACCCATGCTTCACTCGCGTCGGATTTCTCTTGCTCAGCACAACCCGTGCTAAGACTTCTCACTCAGAGTCAGAGTACCTTCCTGAACTCCGAATCACTCAAACACTCTTTTGGAGGGGAGGTTTGAACGAGTGCCAACTATACTACAAAGAACAAGTTCTTTTAAGCAAGTTTGACCTTTGGCTTCTGGGTAAACAGAGGTTTGCCTAAGGTCTAAGAGAATATGTGTAATCAGCAGTGACTGATTATGGCTTTGGAATTCTCTTCTTCAATTCAAGCTTTGGGGAGGTTAAGCTTTAGGCTGAGTAGCAATTTCGGCAGAGCTTCAGCTTATGTCGTTGAATCGGTGAAGGTTGAAGTGATCCTCGAGCGCTATTTGTAGGATAACCTTTGAATAGATCCATTGGTGTAGAACGTCATCAAGATTTCTTCCGTTGGAGAGCAGTTCGAATTTGGGCTGAGGCTTCAATCTTCGAGGTTCTTTGTCTGGGTGGAAACGGCTCTCTTGATGGACAGGAGATGTGACGTCTCTGAAAAGTAACCACCAGATAGGAATGACCTCTGCAGAGATAAGATCCTAAGATCTCTGCATTTAATGCGACTGTACTTTGTGAGTACGTTGCTTCCTCTGAACGTTGGAAGATCAGTCCGAGGAGGAATGTTCAACTGATACTTGACTTTAGTATCAGTCCATTGCGCGCATTAAGTAATCAGTTCCTAACTGATTCTTCAACTGATACTTCAGTTGGTATCTGCAGTCTTCAGTCCTTCGTTCTTCAGTCTTCAGTCTTCGATACCGCAAGCTAAACTAGAACCGAACTCTAAAACTTGAGTTCAAAACAATTTCTAGTCTATTACAAATACGATCTATGAATTTTGGTATCATCAAAACACGGATTAGGATATTCCACAAGATTCCCAACATCATAGATCACATTTCTCACCCCAATTTAAGGAAAGAAAAAGAAAAATTTTTGAGGGGTAGAAACCCAAAATTTTCGAAATTTCAAGAGAAGGGGAGGGGGTGATTTCATGCTTCAATCTTCCATATGTGCTCACATATAACATCATAGAAGCTAGATCTATGAATTTAAAGATCACTTACCCAAGATAACACCAAAACACAAACTTTCTCTTTCTAACACTAAACTAAACTTCCATGGATTTCCTTGAATTCTAGGAGATAGAAGGTGTTTAGGTTAGATTTAGGGGTGGATTTGAGTTCTTGGTATGTAACTATGAAGCTTTTGAGGTCTTCATCAATGGTGGTTATGGAGGAAAGAGAGAGATGAGGGAGAAAGAGAGATAGGCGTGAGTGAGGGGTGAGGAAGAGAGAGAGAATTTTGCAAGATATGCTTTGATTTGGATGATCTTTGAGAGATTTGTTTTGATACTTAGAATATTTGCAATTAATGCTTTGTTTTCTCTAATCTCTACACTCTCAATTAATGCTCAATTAATGCTCTAATCCACTTGGCAAATTTTGGTATTTAGGCACATGCTTAAGGGATTAGAATATTCATGTGAGAGGGGTGATTGTATAATTAAAATAATAATGAAAACTAGTCACTAATTAATGACATGCCATAGCATAATTATTCATGTGACCAAATTAAAAAAAAATATAGCACTAATATTAGTGCACTCACTCAATTATAATATTCCTCATCATGGGAAAATAATTTAAAAATATTTTGTTTGAAAAAATATGGCATTCTTTGATTTCTCGGTAAAAATAAATCACACTTGCTTTGGAAACTTAATTAAAATTCTAAGCGCTAAAATTCTCAAATAAAAATCGTAATAACTCGCTCATAAAGGCACACGTAACAAAAATCACATAATCAATCAGTCACGTAAATTCACATAACATCACGTCATAGCAATCGGCAAAACACGGACAACTAAACTTCTCTCAAACCGACTCTTTTTATCAGGGGTTCTCACTCTTTCTTTCTCGACTCTATTTCTAATCACTATTCCTATTTTCTTAATAGGACAGTCAATCTCTCTGATAGCTCGGTATCCGGTAACTCTATATCCGGTATCCGAAAATTAAATAAAATCTCAACTCAACTCAATCAGCATCTCCACTCAACTCATTTCTTCAAATCTCTTCACTCTAACTCAATCATTGGTTTTGGTCAGCTCATATCTCTATTTAAAAGACACTCTGTCTCATCTAGAAATAAAATAAAATAAAAATAATCTAGCATCTCGATATCTCGGTACTCTCAATAGTGTTAATACACTATTTCTAATAAGGAAACGTACGGGGTATTACAGTAAAACTCAATCTAAAAAAGCTTGGTGGGAGGTGTGTAAGATAAAAGCGAGATCTAAAGTTGAAGTACCAACTGAAGCATCTACTGTGGAGGTCAACCAGCCCTTTCAAGATGAATTTATGAGCTCAATACACACAATTATAGATTATGCACCCAACGTAGTTTATCCTAGTGGCGAGTTGATAGATATGGATGATGAAGAGGAAGATACACCGATTAGTGAGAAGAAGAAGATAATGATGATGGTTATAGAGATGATGATGACTATTAGAGTTAGTTTATTTACCTTTTTTTATGAAGATAATTTATTTGTGAGATCAAATTATTTTTATCAACAATTGTTAATAGTAAATTTTCTTTGGTTTTTGAAGATGGTGGGAGGAGTTTCTAGTGCGAGAGGTTTACGTGGGAGAGGAGGAGGTTCTAGTGGTAGGGGTGCTCCATCATCCTCAAACCCTACATCATCCACAGGATCAGATGGAGGGAATGTTGCATCTGTACGAGATATACAGCTGACTCATTCACCTTCATCTTCGGAATCGGTTCCTACTGCGGCATCAGAGGCTCCCACCACTGGACGTACTACACTCATCATACGACATGGGTATAATTTTTATTGTTATACAATCTTATGAATTATTAAATGTTAGTTTTATTACTAACGACTTTGAATGTTAATTGTAGCCAATTACATCCCTTGGGGATGGTTCCAGGCACAGTCACTAAGATTTTCAAGCAAGTTCAAAATCCAGAAGGTTTCAATTGGAAACTCACTCCACCTGCTATCAAGACATCGTACTTTGAGGAATTTAAGGTACGAATATAATTTAATTCAAGTTGTTTAACAAAATACATATACATATTAGTTAGTGTTTATAAATATATTTTGTTTGTTGTTTGAATAGAAACATTTTACATGGGATCCGGCAATAGAGGCAGATGTCTATAAGCTTTGGTTAGAGGTTGCTGCGCGGAGGTATAAGGATTTTATTTTCGACATCAAGAAAAAGAAGAACAAGAGGCCTTCTTTTATTCACGAGGATCACTGGCCTAATTGGCTTAAGTACTGGGACTATGATGAATTCAAAGCCAAATCAGAGATAGCAAAAAAGTGTAGGATGTCTGAGCCTTTAGGTCCTGGAACCGGTCAAGTGAAGCACAAGGGAGGTTCGAGGTCTATTCTTCAGTATGCTGAAGACGTGGTACATTGAAATTATATTCTTATTATTTTTTTTCATTGAAATTCATATTAATAATATCTATATTTGTTACGTTTTTTAAAAGGCTAAAAGGAAAGGTGTGGAGCCGACTGAATGTTTCTACGAGGCTTATGAGATCCTTCATAAGAACAAGGATGGTACTTATACAGACGAGAAGTCTAGACAGATTGGAGTACGTAGTAAAGTATTATAAACATATTTAAGTATTATTTTTATTGCTCTAATTCTTAAATATAACTCGTGATATATATATATATATATATATGTTATTGTAGGAAAAGATGCAGGAATTAGTTGCTTCTCAGAGTCAGCCTGTGGATGATGATTCTGATCCACCAGAGATCGATATGAACAAGGTGTATGTGGAGGCTGTTGGTGGACTCGACAAGAAGAAGAGAATGTTTGGAGTTGGTGGACTTGCAGCCAGCTATAGGAGCAGTGAGCAGTCGAGTGGTACATCTCAGTTCCATGGCCATACTGTCGATCCACAGCGACTTGTGGACATGGAGCAGCAGTTGCAGGATGCCTTAGCGAAGATAGCACGTCAGAAGGAGGAGATGAGGCAGAAAGAAGAGCAGACCGATGCTCGATTTGAGGCTCAACAGCGTATGCTCGACCAGATATTAGCTAGGCTTCTGTACTTTGAATACTTGACTATTTCTATTATATTTCTTAACACTTGAATATTTTGTTATGTTATGACTATATGAATGATATTTTAGAATTTTAATATTTTATTGATTTTGTGTTTTTGGTGATTGGTGTAATGATAATATAGTAGAATAAAAGTGTATAACAGGACGTCGCTAACTAGGTAGAGCAAATTATTTATCTTTTATTTTTTTTTGAAATCAGCGACGGAATTGAAATCCGTTGCTAAATATGGTGCGGACAAATAGCGACGAAATCGTCGTCCGTCGCTAAAGCAAAATAGGCGAACACCGACGGAAATTCGGTCCGTCGCTAAACAGCGACGGGATTTTCCGTCGCTGATTTCTGACGACGTCTTCGTCGTCATTTCTCTCCGACGGCCGTGCCGTCGTTATATCCGTCGGTAAATTAGCGATGGAATTTTATTCCGTCGGTATTCAATTTAGCGACCACTTTTACGGCGACTGGCAGGTTCCGTCGGCCGTCCGTCGATAATCATAAATAGCGACGGAAATTTGTGGTTTAGCGACAGAAAATTCCATCGCTAATCGACCAGTTTCTTGTAGTGTATATATATATATATATAATGGAGGGCTAAAATAAAAACACTTCTTAATATAAACAATTTTCAACCCTTAGATCATCAAGATCTACGATTGATTCGTAACCTTGTTGGATGAATTCGTGGTCCTAGGTTAGAATCCCAAAGGTAGCAAAAATTTAATTTTCACAATTCGTAATCATGTTGGATGAATTCGTAACCTTGTTGGATAAAATTCGTACATTAAAAAATATTTATATTTATATTTTAATAAGTGTTTTCACTGTAGCCCTCCCCCATATATATATATATATATATATAGGGAAAGGCTAAAATAAGAACGCTTCTTAAAATATAAATTAGGAACCATTTTCAGCCCTTAGATCATCAAGATCTACGATTGATTCATCACCTTGTTGGATAAATTCATGGTCCTGAGTTCGAATCCCAAAGGTAGCAAAAAATTATTTTTCGCAATTCATGCCTTTATACAGTTTATTCATGCGTGTTATACATAAAATTCATGCATTTTTGCTGGTTCGTAATTCTTAAAATAAGGGTGGTTTATTGAATAACCGCCCCTTATATATGTATATATATATATATATATATATATATATAGGGTGCGGTTATAGTGAGAACCACAATTATCATGAGAACATAAGAACCAATTAAATTACTGCATCTGCTATACAAATTAATGCATCCGCTATTAAATTTAATGCATCCGAAAAAAATAATTTTTTTGCTCCCTTCAGGATTCGAACCCAGCACCTGCATCCATCCACCAAGATGATGCATCCACCGTAGATCTTGATGATCGAATGGCTTAAAATGGTTCTCCGTTCTTATTTTATTAGTGGTTCTTATTTGAACCTCTCCCTATATATATATATATATATATATATATATATATATATAAAATAAGTATAAAATAGACATACATGTAGTTATCTAAGAAGTTGACTATTCAAACCTATTAACCTAGGGTAAAGCTACTATTGACTCACCATACGAAAACAGTAGTATAAATAGGGATCAACATTTTTTTATTAAATACGATTTTATTAAAAGAAAAAGAAAAAACCCTAAAAAAACCCTTGAGAGCACAGAAAAGCAGACTAAGGGCCGAGCCTCATTAAAACCTTTTCACGGAAAACCCCATGGGAAAAACCGTGAGAAGGAAAAAGAGTACCCGTCTAGAGAAAGAAAAAAGGAAAAAGAGGGAAGGGCGGAAGGGAAAGTTTCTAGAACTCCGGCCTAACCATCGTCCCCAAACAATCCCGGCTCTTCCCTCAAGAAAAGCAGCAAGAAAAAGGCATAAGGCCGGTAAGACGCCGTCGCCTAAATGCCAAAACAAAAAACCAAGCTATCCGGCCGGTTATATGCCGTCGCCGTAAGCTCTCTAAAAAACCACCTCCATTTAATCATGCTACCCGGCCGGTTAAACGCCGTCGCCGAGAGCACGACTAAAATAACGATCCAGCCTAAGAAAGCCTCCCGGCCGGTAATATACCGTCGCCGGGAGCTCTCGTCCGCGCACCGAGCCATCAACCCTCTCCACCTGTGCCGCGTCGCCAAGAGCACAACAAAAAACGATCCAGCCTAAGAAAGCATCCCGGCCGGTTATATGCCGTCGCCGGGAGCTTTCGTCCGCGTTCCGAGCCAGCAAACCTCGCCACCTGTGCCGCATTACAATCGAGAAGATCCGTAGAAACAGCCATGTGAGATACGATCACCATGCATTCGCCCAAAGTCCCAAACCAACTTTTTGAACAGAAAGGTCCTCCAAGCCTACAAAACCGCATCCAACAGCCGAGCCCGATAAATCGTATCAACCGACTGCTTGTTGGTGAAATCCATGCAAACATGAGAATAAAAAAAACCGAGATGACAGTCAAGTGAGAGGCGGCCACCAAGTGTTCGACCAAAGTCCCAAACCAATATTCAGCATAACTGTCCTCCAACTGTTCGACAAAAGCAATATACCCATTCCAACTTTCCGAGTTTCTCCTCCCACTCATCCAGCCGCTTCCATCTAGCCAAAAAACCCAGACATCACCATCCCAGCAAAAACAACTCACCACCAAGCTCGAGCTACCTGCTAGCACGAACATAACTATGTGTAGACATGTCCCGCGACACCGCGAGCTTAATTTCCTCAATCGCGAAAGGCCACCATCCCTCCCGACGATCGTTATTCGCCATTATATCAGCCGGCTGATTGCCTTCCCTGTAGATGTGCGTAACCATCAGCGAAATATCACGAAGGTGGTGAAGAGCTTGCTTCCAGGAGGCGATAAAACGCCACGGGACAGCCATTGTCCTGGACTCCAGAAGACGCACGACATAAGTCGAGTCAGATTCAATCCACAGGTGCAACCAATGCCTATTGTGAGCAATGTTGATGGCCGTGATAATAGCCAACAGCTCCGCTTCAAAAGCAAACCCAACGCCTCCTTTGATATGGAAACAACCACGCACCACCGCCCAGTTATCCCTGAAAACTCCTCCAGCGGCGATAATTCCCGGCGAGCCAAGCGCAGAACCATCGGTATTAACTTTAATCCAGTGATTAACCGGAGGCCACCAGTGCACTTCAGTCATACGAGGAGGAGGCGCCACCTTGTTATTCACACCGAGGTTTCGAGAGACCATATAATCAGTCCAAGAGCTATTAGTATTGCCCAGGTTCATCGACGTGTTGTCAATCTCCTTGATAAAACTTCTCACAAAAGCCAAAATAGATCGACCTTCAAAACTGACATTCTCGAAAATGATCCTATTCCTGCTGTCCCAAATTTTCCACATGAGGGATAGAATCCCAGCTTTCCAGAAAGATCTAAGGCGAGTGCTCAAAGTGACATTCCAAGCCGCAACGAGAAAATCATGAATATCAGTGCACGCCCGAAGATGATCCAACTGAAACCAAGAAAGCAGCTCTTTCCATAAAATTCTAATTTTCGAGCACTCCCACATTAAGTGAGATATCGATTCAGCCCCCAAGAAGCAAATAGAGCAACCATTCGGAGTCGAGAAACCTTGTCGGATTAAAATATCCAACGTTGGAAGACGACCATGTATAACCCTCCAACATAGAATGGACCGTCGAACAGGGATGAACGGCTCCCAAATCCAAGTTCCCCACGTCACTTTGGGAAAACCGTGGCATAAACTAGAGAAAGCAAGCGCAGCCGAGACGTCTCCCTTTATCGAGTTTTTCCAGTAGCGGGAATCAGACTCACTACTCATCGGCACGAGCAGAATGTCCGCAACCACTTCGGGAAAACGGTTAACAAAGGAGGCCGAGAAATGCCACACTCCGTCATAGAAATAATCCCTCACCGAGAAGTTAAGGTACTCATGCATATAATGTGGGATTTTTAGCTTGTCCACCAACTTGTACCCAAGCCAATCATCACGCCAAAAAAAAGTATTATCACCGCCATTGACGCAAGAGTAAGTATTCTCCACCAGTTGATTCACCTCATGTTTGACCCCAACCCAGATCGGCGAATTAGCAACCGAAAGCTTAGCATAACCGAATTTTGTGAGGTAACGGGTTCTAAGAATTTGGTGCGCCCAATCCACTCCTTTAATCATCTTCCAAGCTAATTTCATCAGATAAGATTTATTCATGAGGGTGAACGAACGAATTCCCAAACCCCCTTCCTCTTTAATAGAGCAGGCACGTCCCCAACTAACCACACAAGTTGGCTTTTTATCCACACTTCCAGTCCACACAAAGTTTCTGCACTTTCTATCCAGTGAGTGAAGGAGAGATTTCGGCCACTTGTAAACCATCATCGAGTGCACCAGCGAGCTTTGTATGACCGATTTAACCAGGCAAAGTCTGCCAGCTATAGAAAGCTGAAGCCCTTTCCAACGGGCAAACTTTTGAACAATCCGGTCATAAATCGGCAAAAAGAAAGCCTTGCGTCTCCTCCCAATAAAAATAGGCACCCCAAGGTAGGAAGTGGGCAAACAACCAATGGAGAAATGCAAAGCACGCTGAATTGCACGTCGTCTGTCCGTTGGAACTCTCCTGGCGAAGAAGATATTAGATTTTTCAGAGCTACATATCTGACCCGAGATAGACCCATAATAGTTGATAATCTCTTGTATTTTGCGAGCATTCCGAACAGTAGCCTTGCAAAATAAAATGATATCATCAGCGTAAAATAAGTGAGTAGGGAAATTAGTAGTCCTGCTGAAGCCCATTGGAATCAAATGTGAAGATTCCACACAGCTCTGAAAAATGTTGCTCAACACATCCTCGGCAATTCCAAATAAAATTGGAGAGAGAGGGTCTCCTTGCCTTACGCCCCGCGAGCAGGCAAAATAACCACTAATGTTCCCATTATAGAGAATCGAAATCCTTGCCGAAGTAAAGATGATCTGCACCCACCGAATGAAATCCTCATGATAGCCCGTCGCCCGAAGAACCTGAACGATGAAGCCCCATCTAATCGTGTCGAAAGCTTTTCTGATATCAATTTTACAAGCCATATTAAGACCTCTGTTGGTGCGCTGCATACAATTAAAGCCCTCCGAGCTAAGCATAATGCAGTCGTGGATATTACGCCCACTAATAAAACCGAACTGATTAGGCGAAACATGAGCAGCGGCAACCACGCTAAGTCTAGCAGCCATGATTTTCGAAATAATCTTGAAAAAGAAGTTGGAGAGCACGATGGGACGAAGGTCCGACACCGAGTCAACCGTGTCTTTCTTAGGAATGAGAATCATGGTGTTAGAATTACACCCATTCGGCAAATAGGAATGACGAAAAAACGTCTGAACAGCAATAATCACATCACTCTTAATAATACCCCAACAAGTCTGAAAAAACATACCCGAGAAGCCATCGGGACCAGGAGCACTGTTTGCATCCATGCCGAAAACAGTAGCCATAATTTCTCCCTCATCAGGAATACGGACTAAGAGATTATTCTGCTCCTCCGTCACCGCATGCGTCGAGAAAGCTTCAATCTCCACCGAATCCGCCAACGGACTACCATCATCTATGAAGAGCGTAGCAAAATGATTAACAATGTGTTGCTCTATAGTCCTGGGCTCATAGATGTCTGTCCCATCGATGTTCAAACGTGTGAACGGGCCATTTCTCTTTTTGAATTTAGCGACTCTATGGAAGAAATTAGTGTTCCTGTCTCCATCTTGCAGCCAAGTAATCCGACTCTTTTGTTGGAGTAAGCTATTCTTTTGTGTGAGAGTGCCATTTAACTCCGCTTGGAGTTTTATCTCATCATCGAAAAGTCTCTCCGTGTAGCCAATCTCGGAGATTCTTTTCTGAACATCCATCAGTTGATTTTGCAGTCTGCGAATGGAGGAATCTACATTGCCGAAGACCTCACGATTCCAAACCCGGAAGCGAGCTCGGAGATTCTTCAACTTTAACATGACATTCACAATCGGGCAAGAAGCAGTAGTCTGTGCCGACCAAGAATCCGAAACCATATCCAAAAAGGTGGGATGCAGCACCCACATATTAAGAAATCTGAAGTGTCGACGTTGCAACGGTAACACTTTTCGGCATTGTAAAACCAACGGAGAGTGGTCAGAAGAGAGCCGAGGAAGAGCAGAAGTCACCACAGAATCCCAAATGTCAGCAAACTCTTGCGAGAAAAGCGCTCTATCCAACACCGACTCCATGTGATGAGGAAAAAGCCGTCGGCCCGACCAGGTGAAGCGCAAACCCTCAGTAGGAGATTCAATAAACCGCGTATCATCAATAAAAGTACCAAACTCCAAACAAGAGGTTCTCAGCGGAGCAATGTTACTGCGTCTTTCATGAGCGCCTTTAACCGCATTGAAATCGCCGATAAAAACAGTACAACCATCAGCAAACCTAAGCAGATCATCCCAAAGAATCCGACGTTCGATATGATCATTAGAGCCGTGAATCACCGCCACACGAAAGCTCATGGACTGCCAAGAGCAGTTCACAATAACCGCTTGCGAAGAAGAGAAAGCAACCGAAGAGACGACATCAGGATGAGACAAAATCCAGATGTTGGGGCACCGAGGGTCTCGACGGTTTTGATGAACCGGAATAAGATTTATGGAGTTCCAATAACTGAAACGAACTTTACCAAAATCTTTCTTAGGTTCAATAACACCTAAGATAATAGGAGAGAAGGAACTGCAATGTTCCTTAAGGAGTCGCTTGGTCTCGTCCGTGAAACCACGGACGTTCCATGCGATGATATTCATTGAGAGTGAGTCGTGTTCGCGGAGTGCCCTCCGCATCTTTCCACTTCGTCCGCCCAACTCTCTTTCGAGACGTTATCCATGGCTTGAATGCTCGCTTTGTTACTGGTATCAATCACATAGTTCCGTGGATTCTTTCCAGTTTCCCCAGATTTCCTCAAACGATCTTTGATATTAGCCTCGGTTTGTGACTTACTCTGATTCCTCGCAGCTATTTCCTGTTTTGAGGGGCGGCCTCTACCTCGTTTACCAGTGGCTTGGGTCTCCACCTGAATGGGAGCTTTAGCAATCTCGAGGATCTGCTCAAGTCGTTGCGCTTTCATGGCATTTTCCAAAGCCAGATTGTTATCTTTAGTCTCCGGTGCCGGAGGCGACTCCATCTCCTGTTCTTCGATCAGTTCATCTTCGTCTGAGCACTCCGCGGAAATCGGTTTGTCGTAGACCGAGTTTTCCACCGATTTCAGAGTCAAAGCAAAATCCGGTCCATATATGTCGTTCTCATTAGGGGCCCTTCGTTCAGAAGTTTGCTTATCTCCAGGATCCGTAGTCAAGCTTTCCAGGATTTGAAATCTATTAGGTGAGCTATGATTTGAGAAAACTTCAATATTAAGTGCAGGATTATGTTCACTCTCCTGACGCTTCGAGCCTTCTTGACCCAACGAAACAGGTTCAATCCTCGCAGTTCCCCCTTGTGGCGATCTGTTTTGAATGTCATCCTTTTCCTCAGGCTGTCGTATGATATTTCTTTCCTGCTCAACAGCCGGCATAGGAACAGAAACATGTTGCCATTGCTTTCCTTGCTTAGTCGGTTGTTGGCCTCCAGTGCTCCGCACAGCCTCGTCACCCAAAGTTTTCCCTTTTCGACATTTCTCCGCAGTATGTCCCGTGGTTTTGCATCTGGAGCAAAAAAAGGGTAGAGATTCATAAGAGAATTCCACATGAAAGGAGACATCATCCTCTTCAACAAGCAGAGTGTTAGGAAGAGATTTTGCCATATCTATTTCCACAAGGATCCGAGCAAACTGTCCAAAATCACGCTGAGCTGATGTTCCATCCACCTTTAGAGGGTGTCCGACAAATCTAGCTATGCCCGTGAGGACTTCGACATTCCAATATTCTATTGGCAAATAATGTATTCTCACCCAGACATTTGCCAACGAAGAATGCTCTTTGAATGGATCGAAATTTTTCGTCCATTCTCTGATCCTCAGGTGGCCACCTGAAACTTCCCAAGTGCTTTGGGCTTTAACACGCATTTTGTCTTCCGCCGTATTGAATATCATCGTGTAGTATCCTTTTCCCAACGGAATTAGTTTCCATGAGGCCTGAATATCCCATAGTTCTTGTAGTTCCTTCTTAACCATCATGGCAGTTTTTGGCTTTTCGCCCTTTTTGAGAAGGATTCTTCCAGTTAGAGCATGCGCGAATTGAGCGATCTCTTTTTGAAGCAACTCCTTGGGGATTTTGAAGGAGAATAGATCGCCTTCTTTGGTTGGGCGCAGAGCATGGTAACGATGAGCGGGCAGGTCCTGGCGTTTCGGAGCACGATTGGTCGCCATGTCTGCATAAGATCTTCCATAATTCATGTTTTCGAGAGTTGAGCCGTCCACAATTTCTTTACCGCGAGAAGGGTTTCGCACTCCCTCCTGAGCATGGGTTCCGTTGTTGGAGGTCCCATGAAGCCGATTTGAAGCAGCGTCCTCCATTAAAGTTCCTTTCCTGGTTTCTTCCCTGGCAAGTTTCGAATTCAGAGTGAAGTTATTGGTGAGAGTAGGTAAGTTCAAGCCTCCCACACCCGAGGGGCTAGAGGAGTGGTTGCCGTTGGAGGTCATCGAGCGAGCAGACGGCAGGGATCAACGGCGCCGGCAGAGTTGCGTAGGAGGCAGTAGCGGGAATAGGGTTAGGGTTTCCATCCGCCTCCGCAGATTACTCCAATATCCAACAAAAATCATAAATAGGGATCAACATAGTTAAGTTAAACACATTCAAAAAGAAAAAGAGTAAACGTACTTATTAAGCGTCAAGGTGAACGATCAAATATTATATAGTGAAGTTGAGCTTGTAGCAATTGAAAGGTGGGTTATATTTTCCAAAGTATGTTTGAGTTATTAAGCTCTCATATTATTAGATGAAATGTGGTATGTCCATAAAATGTTTTCACATTCTCCCACTGTTTAATGCTCTTATGTTAACAATTGTGGCTTTTAATGGGTCTAACGCACCTATTAAAAGTTGTGCGCACTATCTTAAGGTAGTGGATTGATCCCCACGAGCCTTATAGACAAAAGGAGGATTTTGGGTTCGCCCTTAATCCGGCTAGATGGTGTAGCTGACGTGGGTTCGTCCCGGGGTCCCATCTAGTTAATGAATGAATGAATGAATGATTACTTCCCAGGGGTCGCCCAGGGACTACGAATGAAAAGAATAAGGGTAACAGTGATGCTACGGTATGGCGCGCGCAAATGAATGAAAATGTTTTGTCATTATAGAAGTTAAATGTTTATTTTTAAAACCTTCTATAATTCACGTATATGCATGGAATATCACATGGAAATGATAATTTCAAAAATGCACGATTCACTGGGTACACTAGTACTCAGCCCACAAATCTTTTCAATCTTTTCAGGTTAGTAAGATGGTGGAGATAGAAGCAGTTGCGACAGGTTGGCTGCAATTTTTGAAATGGCTAATATATTAGAAAGTATGTTATATATTTTTAGTATGTAAAATGCTAGTCAAAGATTATATATATAATATATGATATTATCATTTCTTTGCACACAATTTATTCATTTATTTATTTATCGTTTGATGGAGAGTACATGTAGTCGGCCCCTCTTGGACGCATGACCAAAGCCCTCATGAATATGTTGGTGCTATGACAACATCATGAGTGAGCTGGTCGGTCAACTCCTTTTGGCGAGCTAGACTCGGTTACCCCATCATTATTTCTCTTTTAAAATTGTTATTAAATGTCCGACTGTTTAGCCGTACGTATTTGTGGACTGGTTTTAAACCACCAGCGTGCTAAGCCAAACTTTCTGACTTGAATATAAAAGTTATTATTATTATTATTATTATTATTATTATTATTATTATTATTATTATTATTATTATTATTATTATTATTATTATTCTCCTTTTTTTTCGCTTCTTAAATCCAACCCCTAGTCATGTCCCGGTATTCGTGCCTTCCTTCGGGAATTGGGGCGTGACAGGCAAGCGTCAAGAAGGTGTCGCAGAAGTGGCGGGAGCATAAAACAGTCGGAGAAGTTTTTTGATGAATAAGAACGCCGAAAGTGAAAAATGGGGAAGACGAAGAAATATATATACGTAAGGGCGGCACAGAGAACGAGGGTTTCATCGGTGCAATAAGGGATTGACACGTGGCATTTTCAAACGGAAGTTAAAACCTAAGAGGCGCCTTTTTCTAAAAGGGGGTGAGATGATTAGACAGGCTCGGGGTCCACTAAGCTGACATACATTTAATGCTCTTCAGAAGGAGTAATCCAGCGCTGGGAAACAAAGAGGAGGCATCAAGAAGCTAATTGAGTATCAACAAAAGAATACTCAATTAGACTGGGGGGAAAGTAGTTGATGAGGAGTGAAATATGTGTAAGACAGCATTGGATATTTCAGCCCTGGAACCAAAAAAGTATAGAAAACTCTGGACGATATCCCTTGTGAAAAGCCCGCGGAGTGAAAGCTTCTGAGCTAGAACAAAGGAATTCTACTACAGAAGGAGCCAGAGCTGGCATGGCGAGAAGAGCATAGCATAGATCAGATGTCAGAACTGGAATGAAACAGGGAAGAAATAGCTCGCTTTATCGGACTAGGCCGACGCGTCTACTAAGGAAAATCCAGAGCTGAGGAGTTTCTGTGCTGGACTATGACCGAGGACGTATGAATGACTAACAGCTTTTGTGAGAGAATCTGCCTTGCCGACTCAGAGTTCGTACGGGACGTAAAAAGTCTTATTTGCCCTCCCTGTAACATCTCTATAAATACGGAATTCATTTGTCATTGTAAACACACATTATCAGCAATACAACTCTCTCTTTCCACTATTTTCACTACTTCACCGATCTTTTGCATACTACAGGCGAATTATTTTGTTCTAAATCAACAATTGTAATTAACGAACTCATCATAAGTAAATTAAGTAATCTGTAGTTTTGTACCCACATACCTGTATGTTTTTTTGTTGTGATTGTGGATTGACAATATTTGAGACTAAGATATGTGTTCGTATGGAATTTTTTAAGTTTTAAATCTAAAAATAGAATGTAAAACAAGGAAAATAAAAATTTAAAATTTCGAGGGGTCGGTCGGTCCGACCCGAAGCACGAAACAACTATCAAACACTCAATTCCCTAAAAAATATGACATCTTAAAACATAAAAAATAGAAAAGTGAGTGTTATTATCAGGCCATTTTAGATTTTTTTAAACTTCGGACCATTTTTACTAATAACTTGAAAATTCAAACTATATTTTGTATATTTTACAAATGACTCCAAAGTTTAGGTTATTTTTCCTTATTTTTTAAAGTTCAAACCATTTTTATTAATAATTTCAAAGTTTAGGCTATCTTTTTGTATTTATAAAAAATCGGATTATTTTTACAATGACTTCAAAGTTTGGGTCATAAACTACAATTAACCCATTAAACAATCATGTAATTTTTTTTAAAAGGAAAAAATGACATCTACTTATTTTCTCACCAATAAGCAATAAATAAAAATAAAAAAAGAGTACGATGTTCAACACTAGAGACAAGTAATAGAGAACAAAATTAATTTTGACACTTTAAATCATCATAACTTATTCATTTTATATTTAGTTTTTATAATTTTTACACCGAATTAATTAAAGATATTTTCATAAAATTTAATTTAACATCTATATCGAATAACTTTTTCATAAATCGAAATTAATGATTTTTTGAAATGAATTAAAATAGAAAAAAAGATCAAAGAAGAGAGAAATTTTGTGGGGGTGAGGTGGGTGGTGGAATTTGAATTTAAAAACATTCTTCTTTCATATTAGTATATAGACTAACTATTATTTCATGCAAGAACTAAATCATAGTATGTGAAACATGCAACCTACGAAATTCAAATTAATCATAGTATGTGAAACATGCAACCTACGAAATTCAAATTAATCATAGTATGTGAAACATGCAACCTACGAAATTCAAATTAATTCTAGTGTCTCCAGACTTTTAGGTGCGAATGCTCACAGTTGTAGAAAGAATTTAAGTCAGAAAAATA
The DNA here is from genome assembly GCF_028751815.1 of Salvia miltiorrhiza. NCBI lineage: Eukaryota > Viridiplantae > Streptophyta > Magnoliopsida > Lamiales > Lamiaceae > Salvia > Salvia miltiorrhiza. Next base: position 6,104,342 of record NC_080387.1, on the reverse strand, counting down.
GGCAAATTCATATTAATGATTTAATTTGACAACGCAATGTCCTTACCTGCTTGGCTTGGCATTTCTCTCCATTCTTCACGGGAGAGTGGGGACCTCGACTCCAATACGACGCAGGTTTAGTTGTTTCACTTGCTTCACGCTTGGTTTCGAATCATTACTTTAGTTATACTCACATTTCGATTTTCATTACTTCAGTTATAGTATGTTATGTTAAATATCAATTCATGTCTCAAATTAAATAAATCACTAATCAAATTCCAAACATTGGAAGTGCAACACGTTGTTTCAGACAAATGTATATATCTGTAGTCCAACGGCTTCTCTTCATAACACCGATATACTAACTTGCTCCATTTTCCACACTCAAGTCGATATATAATACTACCTCCGTCCCATCTCTTATTATATATTCATTTAAGAATAATACGAATTTTAATAAAATAATTGGATGTATTGTGAGTGGAATAAGGATCTCGCATTTTATGTGAGTGTTAAAGTAATTAAAGTGAAGTAAGGATCTCATCTACATTTATTAAAAATAAAAATAAATATTTAAATATTGAACAGACTAAAATAAAAATATGAATATAAAAAGGTGGGATGGAGGGAGTACTAAATTTATCTTCGTCATTTTCCCTATCTTTTGACATATCTATATATTATATAAAAGATCAGTACAACGGTAACTTTTTAGCGCCAAATTTTCTCTCTCCCATTATTCTCTCCCTATTTAACTAACTACCGTCATTCTCTCTCTCTCTCTCTCTCTTTCTTTTTATTTCTTTACGTGTTTTCAATTTTTTTTTCTTTTCTTCATTATTTTTACTTTTATAATTATTATTTTTTCTAATATTTATACATTAATTAAAAAATTCATTATGCGTATCAAATTAAATACTATGACAATAGCTTTAATTTGATTTATAATACATAAAAAAATAAATTTAAAATAAAAAGTATTCAAATTAAATTTTTTAAAATTAATCTATTTCTCTCTCTTATTTTATAAAGGAAGTTAGTTTATCATTATATTTTTTTTGTTATTTGCATAAAATATTATTTGAAATCATGAAAATTATGTACATTTTATTATGCAAGGCTGCAATTATTTTTATTACTCTTTTCTTTCGAGTTTTTATTTTATAATATATAAAAGAGAAGTTCTATCCCTTCATTTTTTCCATCCATTTTTTTCTCTTTTATTTTTATAATTTTAATTTTATTCTAAACATTGTCAAATTTAATTTATAAAAAAATATTCAATGTGCATCTTAAGTTTAAGTTCGTCAGAAGATCTTTAATATGATATAAAAATTATAAAAAATGAATTTAAAATGAATAGGTTATTAATATTTTAAAATATTTTATTTTCTTTTTCTCTGTTAAAATTTTACAATTTTTTATTTATGTTTGTGTAAGAAAATATTTATTTATTATTATTATTATGAGAAATACTCTATAATAATAATGTGTAATATTAATTTTCATTATCAAATAATTTAAAATAATTTAATAATTTTAATTATCATATCACTTTATACATAATTGAAAATTACGTTTTCAAATTCGGAATTGTATTGAGTAATTAGTATTTTATTTTTAAACCATATTTTGCATTTATTATATTTATTTATTTAAATATATCATTTAATTTCGATTTCGCCGTGCATCGCACGGATGGTCGTACTAGTTATGTATAAATAGTAATTTTATTCTCACCGCAACTTGAAAAGAAATATAATATTTATATATATATATAAGCAACTTACTTTATTCTCATTTTCACGATAATATTATTTATGGGGTTCAATCTATAATTATTTCTTTTCGTATTTTCCTCCTTGAAGAAGATAAGAAAAAAAAATAGTCTAATAAAAATTTTCTACTTTTTCTTATCCCTCTTTTATCTCATAATAAATTTACAACAACAAAAAATGTATCCTAAGGATTATTCTTAAATTATAGTATGAAAACTTTGATCCTATACTTATATTGATAATTTTTTAGTTTAGATTTAAAAATAGGGTTAATAGCCGGAAAATACATGAAGTTTCACCGAATTTGTATTTTGCACATGACCTTAAAAAATAGCTCCAAAATACACCACTTTTTGATTTAATTGCAATTTGCACATGCGTTGACCATCCCTTAAATCCTAGATGACGTGTCTCCCGGAATTTGCAGACGTGGACGCACCGGCGATCCTGTAAAACGACGTCGTTTTGTAAAACTTTTTTAAATAAATAAATAAATAAAACAAAAACAAAAAAAATGTTATTCTCTAAATTGCTGAAGGAACACGATCCAGTGCACCAAATCGCTTCTATGCTTCCTGCTAATTTCTAAATCGTTGAAGGAACACAAATCCACCAAAACACTAATTTCTAAAATCGAGCCGAGGCGGTGGATCGGAAGCGGTGGAGGCACTTCATCTGTGTTTGGGGGGTGGCGCCGGCGGCGGCGAAGAGGGAGATGGGGTTGTTGATTGTTGAGTGCCTTGGGGTTGAAGGTGAGAATCACGGCGGTGGGATTAGAGACGGGTTTGTGGGTGATTCTTACGTCGTTGCTGGAAATCTGAGCTACGGCGCGGCGGCGGCAAGAAGCCATTGTTGTCGCCGGAGTGTGGAGAGAAGGGGGCTTTGGGCTGGGCTTGGCGGCAGTTGGCCGTGCGTGCGCACCTGTGAGGGAGACAAGAAGAGCCGCAGAGCGAGGGCAGCGGCTGTAGCTCGCTGCAGTCGCCGGTGGACAGAGGAAGGTGGCAGCGACGGTCGCAACATGTAGATCTAGGGCTTAGGCGTAGTGCCCCCAACTCAATTCCCTCAGATCCCCAGATCTGATGACGAGCCCAACGAGGACGCCGACCTCCGCCATCGGGTCTCCAACCGCCGCGTTCCCCCACCACCATTGTGGTCGCAAGATTCCTCCTGGGCCGGCGAACCGCTGAAGAAGAAGCCGCCGCTGGAGGAGGCGCAAGAAAGGCCATGAGTCATTATTAATTTTATTTATTTTTTTATTTTTTCTCCTTATCAAAACGACGTCGTTTTGCCCACGTGGCTTGCCAGCGTGTAAAAAAAAAGCCACGAGTATGACATGTAATATTAAATATTGTCCACGTCATCGCCGGTCAAACTTAAGAGTGTGATCGAAAATTTCGCCGTGTGCAATTTACAACTAAATTAAAAGGTAATGTATTCTGGGGCTAATTTTAAAGGTCGTGTGCAATATGCAAATCCGGTGATAGTTCGTGTATTGTAACAACCCGCTCTTTTATTATATTTAAATCCAGTAATATGATAATTATTATTTCATCTTTCAGTAAATCAAGCCCAGTAATTATTTATGATTTAAATTCAGCTTATGACACTGGATTATATTCAATTAAGCAGGATTATTATTTTATTACCAAGTCAGTAGTTTCGCGTAAATAAAATCGCAATGAAAATTATTGAGTAAGCCAATAATTATTTCAGATTCATAACTGACTTAGCGAAGTCATGTTATTTATTAATCACAATAGAATTATTTTTCTATTTTTATTATTATTTCTTGAGTCGTGAATTTATTCCGGTTTATGAAGAATTAAATCTACGGATTTAATTTAGAATTTATTCTAGCTAAGAAAGGAAGCAGATATCGAGTAGTTTCATAAACACGCGATATTAACAAAACCCGGTAGTTGGATTTTATTTAAAAAAAAATGCAATACAATATTACAGATATAGAAATTCCAAGACAAGAATTATTGCTTCTGTTTATACTTCACTTTACAAACCCCTATTTTTCTATCTATCTACCAACACTTAAAAAAAAAGGGAATAGTGTATGTGTGTGAAAAAAATCTGCAGCTATCCCTTAAGCATGCTCAGCCATCTATTCTGGACATTTTTTTGACTCCAGCTCCACGCCTATGTAATACTTTTTTTTGACTCCAGCTCCAGCAGCATATTTGCAAAATTTTCACACCCGAACACCTTCATTTGGTTTCAGATTTCAGCAGCTATTAATCTTCATTTCATTCCCATTCCACACTTGTACTGCTCTTCATCCATCTCTGCCAAAGTATTCACAAGTTTCAGTTTAATTCAATTCATCTGCAACCTTCAACCAAAGCAAACATTAAGGTATTCTGTTTCTTTTCAATTTACTTCCTCCTGTTACATGATGCACACCCACAGAAATCATATTCATTAGATTGAAATGCATCATACGAAGGGAGTAGCATAACTAGTTACTTCTATAGAATCAAACACACTATGACTTACACACATAGCCTTATCGTCTCACTTCTTACTTATTAAAAAAAAAAACAACAGCATGTTCACTTCTATGCATAACCAACAGCATGTAACCATACACGATTTAGGCTTAAAAATCATGGCCTTTTACTTAGCACAACAACACCTATAATTCGTAGAATAAGAAGGGAACGAAACTTGAAGAACTTAGCTTTTAGACAACGAGGGACGCGGCCCTGTTCAGTCGGGCCGAGAGACGACGAGTGGGCGGCGACTCGCGGGTGAAGCAGCAGGCGTTCACCGGTTTCCCAAGGACAGCGGCGCGACGAAGCTCGCTGGTCCTCCATTTTCAGCAACGGCGAAGGCAGCGGCTATCTCCAGATTTCGGAGTGACAGGGGCGTTGGGGAGGACGACGCGACGATGGAGCTCTCACCGGCTACGGAACTCGGAAAAAAAAACTGGAAACGGCGGACTCCCCGGCTCGCCATTAACCGAACAGCAGCAACAGAGCCGAGAGGTCAGGGCTCGACCCTTGCCTTCGTCGTGTCGGCACAAACATGTGCGTCAGAGCAGGGAGCGGCGATGGCCTCACTAATTTCAGAGGCGACAACAGCCAGGCTCACCCGAGCTAATCGCATCGGATCGAGACCCCGACTGTTCGCCGGCCTCCCTACAGCAGCGGCGCTCGGTGCTTGACAGCAGGTTTCAGGCGAGAAGCTCGCCTTGGTGCTCCACGATCTGTTAAGTCGAGAGTGAGAGAGATGTTGAGGGCTGAGCTCGTTGCCAGAGCCGAGGAGCAAGACGCCAGAGCAGAGGTCGAGAAGACAGACCGATTTCAGGTTTCCGAGCAACGACCACTAACCGGATTCTCAGAGACGACGGTGGTGAGTCGCTGGATTTACAGAACCCACGGCCACGGCGGGATTTTCTAGAAGGAGATGAACTAGGGCTCGGGCTCTCCACCGATGCTTCGAATCGAGAGAGAGGAGACGAGTGAGCAGATCGGCGTCGGGAAGAACCGAGGTGACGACCGACTGGCTCGCCGGATTGCGGGTGGCGGCGGCGGCGGAAGCCTCGTCTGAAGGCAGATTGAGTTTGGGAGAGATTGAGAGGAGAGGAGGCTGCGGGCGTGAGATTGGGAGAGCTTAGAGAGAGAGACCGAGATGTGAAGGAATGGAGGAATGGGCCTTTTCAATTTATTTTGCTATTGGGCCTGTATTATTAATAAATCCCTTTCATTTTTTTTTTAAGTGGGCTGAAACAATATATATTCTATCCCCTTGGGCTTTATTTAAATCTTTGGGCTGTAGTATAAACTTGTTGGATCCGGGATTAATTATTCAGTTGGGTTGCTATCTATTAATTTAAGCCCTCATTATTAATCCTAATTATATTTAATTAGTGATTAATTTTAAGACTTACTAATTATTAATTAGTAAGTGAATTAGATTATTTTTAAGATGAGTAGATTATTAAATATTAATAATCCGACCTCATAAGACGAGCTTTATTTCCTTAAATAGGATTAGCATCTCATAATTTAATTAAAGGAATATGAGTCATGCATAATCATTTCACGCATCCTCATTTATTGAGATTTTTCGAGAATTAGAATCTTATTTTATTTTCTCGGATTAAAGGTCAAGCACCAGAGTTAGAGCTAAACCGTGAGTCTGCTATTCAGGTGGGCTTTCTACGTATAAACTAAAATTATATATTAGAATTGTTAAGACTTTATGCTTATGAATTTAAATGATATTGTCAATGCCTAAATGCTTTATGTTTTATTATTAATTGCCTATCTGATGTTAATCGAATTCGGATTCTGGATGGGACCGCAAATCCCTTCGGAATTAGTGTACACCCTTGTGATCGTGAGTCATCTAGCGGGTTGGCCGATCATAGTGTCCGTAGAGGGAGGCCTCCCTCTCGGCACGAGTTACTGATATGGTGATTAATGATATAAAAATACCTGCGCGGGTTATTGATGAAAGAAATGATATTATGTTTGGTAAATACGAGTCTTTAAAGGAAAACCCTCATATCTTACTACTGTTGAAAGGCTTGACAATAAAATATTATGCATGTATGTAAATTTCGGCAAGTGTCCACTAAGTACTTTTGTACTTAGCCCTGCATGTATTTTTAAATGTGCAGGTTGAGCGGTGATCGAGGATGTAGTGTGCAAGCGGAGCTTTTGTCAAACTAGGATGATTACCTCAGAGTAGAGTATATGTCTTCATACATATACTCAAATTGTTATTCCGCTGCGAACACTGATTATGTTAAGATATTATGTCGTTTGTCAAACAATATGTATTATTTAATAATGTACTAAAACCATTGAGTACCCCGTTTTGGGATAATATTATGTACGGTCCCCTTGTGGCCTTCGTTGATATCTAGATATTTCGATTGATTTCCTTATACAAGTCGAGTCATCAAGAAACCGAATATGCCCCTTTCTAACTCCCGCTCCTAAATCCCCTCCCTTAGTCGCGGTTTCCCCGAATTTGCTATCCTTAGCAAGTGTGGTCGTGACAGAATGGTATCAGAGCATTTCTTTTGCTCTGAGTACTACTCATTCCTTCTAAGTTGAGTCTAGATTAAGTAAGTAAATACACTTTGAACTAGTTGACAAAAGCTTGGCACTACATCTCGTCACGCTCAACGGAGGTTATGGTAAGTACTTTCAAGTTTTAATTAAGTTAATTTCTTGAAATGTATGAAGCATGAATAAGTATGACTATTGTATGAATCACAAGAACTTAGAACTGTTAAGTTATATATGCTCACTCTCACGACGGAACATAGAAGAGAACTTAGGGAGATGCCTTAACTTTTTCTTCATGTTACGATGACATCGACAATGACGGTCGAAATAGAGAAAGAAGAATCACACGAAGGGTCGCATGATGAAACCACGAGCATGAAGATTGAGCAGCATAACGAACGCCAATAGTACGTTGATGGCATGGGCATAGCTTAAATATTCGAGTGTTTTTCTACGATGAGATCTCGAATTAACTTGGCCTTTTGAACTTATTTTGTTGAAACTTTTAGTGCTCGTTGCTAGATTTAAGAAAATATCATCATCACATAACAAGCCCTAAGTTCGGTAAACAACGACACTAGAACTATATGATAGTCGAGTTGGTAATCTGTGATTAAGTATTAAGAACCTGTATGGCTTGTGTAAATGCTAGATTTAGATGATGAGGTGTTTTTGCACGTTATGGTTATTGAACCGAACTTGTTTTCCGATTTTAGATATTTAGAACCTTATCGCCTTAAGTTACTTGTCGTGTGCTACTTTTGACGATAGAACTTCCTTTGTTAGATGGCGAGGACTGTTTTCACCCGAAGACGACCACTGCCCCCATGGGCTAGTCCAGAGGAGGTCGAGCGGTCCTACCGCACCTATGCTCCATGTCACGGGGATAACCTCGGATAGTTCCTCGCAGGTTTTCACAGACACTGGGTCGAGGCGAGTGCACATGGAGTATCAGGTTATGACGGTATCCAGAGGTTGATCTTACTGTTACCTTCCGAGTTGCAGGGATGGGCTAGGCAGATCTCTGCCCACTACATCTTTCGCCGAGAAGATTACCACGACCTCATGGGAGACTTCCCTAGCTTTATTGCGGAGCTTTAGATCTGTTTCACTTTGTGGGGCCGCGCCCCTCTAGGGCCCTACATCCTGCCGGGAGACTACGTACAGGTGGGGACGCCTTTGCCAGCGGAAGCACCCACTACTGCTCCCGAGCCCTCGATGGCCTTGCCACGAGATTCTCCACCACGTGCCTCAGTTCTAGGGCGCCGTGGTAGGCATGATGACGAGACAGGCCCTTCTCGTCCACGGGCTCGTAGGGATTTCCCATCGCCTCCTGACTCAGTGATCCGAGCTACTACTCCTCCACCACCACTGATACCTACGATAGACGCAAGGTTTGAGGCTGCCATGGCAGATGTCGACAGGGTCATGGCCAACATGAGGGAGTTTCTAGATAGGGGCAAATACCCTATGCAGGAGGATGACGATACAGCGCAGTATGGTACGATAAGGATTACTCGTCCTGAACCCGTGCCAACTCCAGCTCCGATCAAGCCTCGTACCACGGCCAGGATCAGCACCAGAGACGATCCGATCCGTGAGATTGTGGACGATATCTTCCGCTCAGCCCAGATCATGCAGGAGACAGGCGAGGGCCAGGGAGAGACTCCGTTGCCCAGCTGGGAGCCGGGCGAGGATGAGGAGGAGGACCCCGAGGAGGATAAGGAGGAGGACCCCGAGGAGGATCCAGAAGAGGACCCCCTGGCGTCACCGAGGAGCAGTCGTACCGCGACTCAGAGTTCACAGATTTGATAGTTTTTTTTAGCTTGTGGATGTACTCCGGAAACGATGATTCGTTCCAATGACTATGATTTTATTTATGTTGTTTCTAGCTAGCATTAGTACGGAAATGTTGGTCTCTAGGACGTTCCGTGAATAAAAACCCTTTTGTGAATAAGCCGGTACATCATAGGGAGTACTAGATAGACTTTACTTACATTTTGGGTTGACGATGTAAAAGCCCTCGATGAGGCAATATTCCATGATATATATATGACCCTAGCATGGGCTTTCTGCGACGATCTCGTATATGTTTTATGTTTCTCTACGGGTTCTTATTCTTCACGAGTCAGTTAAGAATGTAGTAACTTTGAATAATGTGACTTGTGCATGCAACGGTTCCTGTTATATTTTAGTTTTGGAGTTATGATAAGTTAAATTTGACAAACAGTTCTTTATTAATTACCTTAGAGACTCCTGTATAGAATGCGTTAAAATGGGTGTTTGTATTGTACAGAATGCCACCTAAACGAGGTCGCCCCGCTAGGAGGAACATTAACAACAATGGAAATCGTGATGAAATACCTGAGGGACGACGAAACGACAGGGAACCTACCCCACCCCCTCCACCCCCTGCTAGAAGGACTGAAGAACTGTTTCTTCGATAGAATCCGCCCACATTCACTGGGACAGGCGACCCAGCCGAGGCCGAAGCTTGGATACGCGCCTTGGAGCGTATCTTCACCTTCCTACACTGCACAGAAGAGGAGCGACTCTCGTGTATGTCTTTCCAACTAGCCGGATCGGCTGACTTTTGGTGGGAAGCCCGCCGAAAGACTCTGACTCCCGAACAATGGGCAGCATACACTTGGGAAGACTTTAAGACGGGATTATATGATAAGTATATTCCCAAAAGCTACAGAAAGAAGAAGGAGGCTGAGTTCTATAGCCTGAAACAAGGGAAGAAGACGGTGACAGAGTATGACAGAGAGTTCTGCGATCTATCGCGTTATGCTCCACAACAGGTGGATACTGATGAGAAAATGGCGGAGAAATTTTGTGCTGGTCTGAGGCACGAGATTCGGATGACTCTAGCTAGTCATGGTGGACTCTCATACACTGAGTCTTTGAACAGGGCACTGGACATCGAAGCTGCGATGCCAGTAGAAAGGTTGGCTCCGCCACAGACCTCAGCGCCAGCCAACCCACCTGCATGCCCTCAGAACTTTAAAGGAAAGCGCAACTGGAACGACCATGGAGGAAATGAAAACCAGACTAACAAGAGGCCATGGCAAGGAAATGCGCCGTTGAGACAATATCAGCAACAAGGACAAGGGAAGCAACAGGGTCCTGCCCCGGCTGGAGGCAGCCAAAGACAAAATGAAGTTCCCCTTTGTCCAAAATGCCACAAACCACATCGTGGTGTCTGTAAGGCTGGAACTGACAGTTGCTACACGTGTGGCCAGAAGGGCCACTACTCCTCACAATGCCCCAACAAACAGCAGGGCGCGGCAATCAGGGCCACTTATGCCCAGCCCCTGCAAGCAGTTCAAGGGCAATACCAGCCCCGCCAACAACAGCCATACCAGCAGCAATACCAATACCAGCCCCGCCAACAACAGCCATACCAGCAGCAATACCAACACAAGAACCAACAGCGCCAACAGCAACAGAGGCGGCAACAACCATTGCCGCAGCAGGCGAGAGCCTTTGCTCTCACCCAAAACCAGCCCGAGAAAAACCAGGGAAACCTGGCAGGTATGGGCAAGCTTAAAGGTTTTTCCATAATGATTCTGTTCGATACTGGTGCCTCGCATTCTTTTATATCTGCCCCTTGCGTAGATACCGTAGAAATCGAATCAGAACGAGCTAAGTGTGCCTTAAGAATCACTACACCCTCAGGAGAAAGATCTACCACCACACATGTTTGCTCGAACGTAGAATTTGAAATAGGAGAACTTAAGATGGTAGCGAACAATCTTAATATTCTGCTCATGTGGGACGTAGATATGATCTTAGGAATGGACTGGCTAGCTGAGAATCACGCCACCATCCTTTGTAGTGAACGAAAAATTTCTCTTCGACCACCTGGAAAGGAACCGACGGAATTTTACGGCATCGGTATGAAGAAAAGAGTACCAGTGATATCCGCATTACAAGCCAGAAAAGAGATGATGAAGGAAGGAAGCACAGCTTATCTCGTCTACCTAAACGGGGAAGCTAGTGAAGACAAGAGGGTGGAAGATGTGGCAATAGTACGAGACTTTCCAGAAGTTTTTCCTGAAATATTGTCGGGACTACCTCCAGACAGACAACTAGATTTCACCATTGATCTAGAACCTGGATCTGCCCCAGTATCAAAGGCACCGTACAGGATGGCCCCAAAGGAACTACAAGAATTAAAGGTGCAACTACAGGAACTCTTGGACTTGGGTTTCATCAGACCCAGTGTCTCGCCTTGGGGAGCGCCTGTACTCTTTGTCAAGAAGAAAGATGGAACCATGAGAATGTGCATTGATTATCGAGAGTTGAACAAACTGACGCTTAAAAACAAATACCCTCTTCCAAGGATAGATGATTTGTTCGATCAACTCAAAGGAGCCAGTGTATTCTCAAAAATAGATTTAAGGTCTGGTTATCATCAACTGAAGATCAGACCAGAGGATATATCTAAGACCGCTTTCCGCACAAGATATGGTCACTATGAATTCATTGTCATGCCATTTGGTCTAACCAATGCACCGGCAGTATTCATGGACCTCATGAATCGAGTTTTCCATCCATACTTAGACAAATTTGTCTTAGTGTTTATAGATGATATCCTCATCTATTCTAAGAATGACCAAGAGCATGAAAATCATTTAAGAATCATCCTGGAGACATTAAAGACGGAGAAGTTGTTCGCCAAATTCAGCAAGTGCGAATTTTGGTTGAAAGAAGTAATGTTTCTAGGGCACATCGTATCAGCAGATGGAATCAAGGTGGACCCCGCCAAGGTGCAAGCCGTGCGCGAGTGGAAATCCCCAACCACACCTAATGAAATCCGGAGTTTCTTAGGTTTGGCAGGATACTACCGGAGATTCATCGAAGGATTCTCTAAAATAGCGAGACCAATGACGCAATTACTTCGCAAAGGAATCAAGTATAAGTGGAACGAAGAGTGTGAAGCCAGCTTCCAAGAGCTGAAGAAGAAATTGACAACTGCACCAGTGCTAGCAGTTCCAGCAGCCGATAAAGAATACGTGATCTTCACGGACGCGTCCAAAAATGGGCTAGGTTGTGTGTTGATGCAAGAAGGAAAGGTCATTGCCTACGCCTCGCGACAACTAAGGCCACATGAATTGAACTACCCCACTCATGATCTGGAACTGGCAGCAATTGTGCATGCTTTGAAAATTTGGAGACACCATCTATACGGAGTTAGATGTGAAATCTTCACTGATCACAAAAGCCTTAAGTATTTTTTCGAACAGAAAGACTTGAATATGAGACAGAGGAGATGGCTCGAGCTCGTGAAGGATTACGACTGCGGTATCAACTACCACCCGGGAAAAGCTAATGTAGTAGCTGATGCTTTAAGTCGTAAAACTCAATCCGAGTTAGGACTTCTTCTCACTCAAGAAGACACGCTTGTAAGGGATTTTGACAAATTGAAGATAGAAGTGGTTCAGCCACCGGCAACGACAAGAACAATTATTGCAACTCTGGTAGCCGTCCCAGACCTCAGAGAAAGGATCGTCAGTGCCCAGAGAGCGGATGAGAGCTTGGAAAAAGTTCGTCTCAAGATCCGAACAGGCACGCCAGGAGGCTACCAAGAGGCAACGGATAACGCAGTTCTTTTTGAAGGAAGATTGTGTGTTCCCCATAACGAGGAACTGAGAAACGAGATCATGAGTGAAGCTCATGACACGCCCTATACCGCTCATCCCGGAAGTACCAAAATGTACCAAGATCTAAAACAGAAGTTTTGGTGGGACGGGATGAAACGAGATATAGCCTCGTTTGTAGAGCGTTGCCTTGCATGCCAGCAAGTGAAAGCTTTACATCAACGACCATATGGGAAATTACAGCCATTGGAAATTCCAGAATGGAAGTGGGAGCACATAGCGATGGATTTCGTGACGGGTCTACCCAAGACAAATAGGGGCAACACATCTATTTGGGTAATAGTAGACCGTCTCACAAAGAGCGCTCATTTTATACCGATTCCAATTACCCATGGATCGGAGAAACTAGCCCAACTATACATTAGTGAGATTGTACGGCTACATGGAATACCAATATCCATTACTTCAGATAGAGATTCAAAATTTACTTCTAGATTTTGGATCAGTTTGCAGAAAGAGTTGGGAACGAGATTAAACTTTAGCACCGCCTTTCACCCTCAAACAGATGGACAATCAGAAAGGACAATTCAGACCCTTGAAGATATGTTGAGGACAGTGGTGCTAGACCGAGGAGGAAGTTGGGAATCAGTGCTGCCGTTAATCGAATTCGCCTACAACAATAGTTACCAGGCAACCATTGATATGGCACCTTATGAGGCGCTGTATGGAAGGAAGTGTAGATCACCACTTTACTGGGATGAGGTAGGTGAAAGAAAAATCCTTGGGCCAGATGCAGTAAACGAGATGATTGAGACCATCCGCCAAATTAGAGCAAGAATTAAAGAGGCTCAGGACAGACAGAAGTCTTATGCTGATACCCGACGAACTGAACTACAATTTCAGATTGGAGACAAGGTTTTCCTTAAAATATCACCCTCGAAAGGGATCATTAGATTCGGTGTTAAGGGTAAGTTGAGACCCCGTTTTGTAGGACCTTATGAGATCCTAGAAAGAATAGGTCCCGTAGCGTATAGGTTGGCACTGCCACCTAGCTTTGGAAACGTCCACAATGTGTTCCACGTGTCACAGCTGAGACGGTACGTGTTTGACCCCAAACACGTGATTCACCAAGATGAAATGATTCTTAACCCAGACTTGACGTACGAGGAAAAACCTGAAGCCATTTTGGAACGAAAGGTGCAAGAGTTAAGGAATAAATCGATCGCGTCAGTCAAAATACTGTGGAGACACCATGGACCGGAAGAAGCAACGTGGGAACTTGAGGACCAGATGAAAGAAAAATACCCAGAACTTTTCACATAGGTATGCAAATTTCGGGACGAAATTTTTGTTAAGAGGGGTAGTATGTAACAACCCGCTCTTTTATTATATTTAAATCCAGTAATATGATAATTATTATTTCATCTTTCAGTAAATCAAGCCCAGTAATTATTTATGATTTAAATTCAGCTTATGACACTGGATTATATTCAATTAAGCAGGATTATTATTTTATTACCAAGTCAGTAGTTTCGCGTAAATAAAATCGCAATGAAAATTATTGAGTAAGCCAATAATTATTTCAGATTCATAACTGACTTAGCGAAGTCATGTTATTTATTAATCACAATAGAATTATTTTTCTATTTTTATTATTATTTCTTGAGTCGTGAATTTATTCCGGTTTATGAAGAATTAAATCTACGGATTTAATTTAGAATTTATTCTAGCTAAGAAAGGAAGCAGATATCGAGTAGTTTCATAAACACGCGATATTAACAAAACCCGGTAGTTGGATTTTATTTAAAAAAAAATGCAATACAATATTACAGATATAGAAATTCCAAGACAAGAATTATTGCTTCTGTTTATACTTCACTTTACAAACCCCTATTTTTCTATCTATCTACCAACACTTAAAAAAAAAGGGAATAGTGTATGTGTGTGAAAAAAATCTGCAGCTATCCCTTAAGCATGCTCAGCCATCTATTCTGGACATTTTTTTGACTCCAGCTCCACGCCTATGTAATACTTTTTTTTGACTCCAGCTCCAGCAGCATATTTGCAAAATTTTCACACCCGAACACCTTCATTTGGTTTCAGATTTCAGCAGCTATTAATCTTCATTTCATTCCCATTCCACACTTGTACTGCTCTTCATCCATCTCTGCCAAAGTATTCACAAGTTTCAGTTTAATTCAATTCATCTGCAACCTTCAACCAAAGCAAACATTAAGGTATTCTGTTTCTTTTCAATTTACTTCCTCCTGTTACATGATGCACACCCACAGAAATCATATTCATTAGATTGAAATGCATCATACGAAGGGAGTAGCATAACTAGTTACTTCTATAGAATCAAACACACTATGACTTACACACATAGCCTTATCGTCTCACTTCTTACTTATTAAAAAAAAAACAACAGCATGTTCACTTCTATGCATAACCAACAGCATGTAACCATACACGATTTAGGCTTAAAAATCATGGCCTTTTACTTAGCACAACAACACCTATAATTCGTAGAATAAGAGGGGAACGAAACTTGAAGAACTTAGCTTTTAGACAACGAGGGACGCGGCCCTGTTCAGTCGGGCCGAGAGACGACGAGTGGGCGGCGACTCACGGGTGAAGCAGCAGGCGTTCACCGGTTTCCCAAGGACAGCGGCGCGACGAAGCTCGCTGGTCCTCCATTTTCAGCAACGGCGAAGACAGCGGCTATCTCCAGATTTCGGAGTGACAGGGGCGTTGGGGAGGACGACGCGACGATGGAGCTCTCACCGGCTACGGAACTCGGAAAAAAAAACTGGAAACGGCGGACTCCCCGGCTCGCCATTAACCGAACAGCAGCAACAGAGCCGAGAGGTCAGGGCTCGACCCTTGCCTTCGTCGTGTCGGCACAAACATGTGCGTCAGAGCAGGGAGCGGCGATGGCCTCACTAATTTCAGAGGCGACAACAGCCAGGCTCACCCGAGCTAATCGCATCGGATCAAGACCCCGACTGTTCGCCGGCCTCCCTACAGCAGCGGCGCTCGGTGCTTGACAGCAGGTTTCAGGCGAGAAGCTCGCCTTGGTGCTCCACGATCTGTTAAGTCGAGAGTGAGAGAGATGTTGAGGGCTGAGCTCGTTGCCAGAGCCGAGGAGCAAGACGCCAGAGCAGAGGTCGAGAAGACAGACCGATTTCAGGTTTCCGAGCAACGACCACTAACCGGATTCTCAGAGACGACGGTGGTGAGTCGCCGGATTTACAGAACCCACGGCCACGGCGGGATTTTCTAGAAGGAGATGAACTAGGGCTCGGGCTCTCCACCGATGCTTCGAATCGAGAGAGAGGAGACGAGGGAGCAGACCGGCGTCGGGAAGAACCGAGGCGACGACCGACTGGCTCGCCGGATTGCGGGTGGCTGCGGCGGCGGAAGCCTCGTCTGAAGGCAGATTGAGTTTGGGAGAGATTGAGAGGAGAGGAGGCTGCGGGCGTGAGATTGGGAGAGCTTAGAGAGAGAGACCGAGATGTGAAGGAATGGAGGAATGGGCCTTTTCAATTTATTTTGCTATTGGGCCTGTATTATTAATAAATCCCTTTCATTTTTTTTTTAAGTGGGCTGAAACAATATATATTCTATCCCCTTGGGCTTTATTTAAATCTTTGGGCTGTAGTATAAACTTGTTGGATCCGGGATTAATTATTCAGTTGGGTTGCTATCTATTAATTTAAGCCCTCATTATTAATCCCAATTATATTTAATTAGTGATTAATTTTAAGACTTACTAATTATTAATTAGTAAGTGAATTAGATTATTTTTAAGATGAGTAGATTATTAAATATTAATAATCCGACCTCATAAGACGAGCTTTATTTCCTTAAATAGGATTAGCATCTCATAATTTAATTAAAGGAATATGAGTCATGCATAATCATTTCACGCATCCTCATTTATTGAGATTTTTCGAGAATTAGAATCTTATTTTATTTTCTCGGATTAAAGGTCAAGCACCAGAGTTAGAGCTAAACCGTGAGTCTGCTATTCAGGTGGGCTTTCTACGTATAAACTAAAATTATATATTAGAATTGTTAAGACTTTATGCTTATGAATTTAAATGATATTGTCAATGCCTAAATGCTTTATGTTTTATTATTAATTGCCTATCCGATGTTAATCGAATTCGGATTCTGGATGGGACCGCAAATCCCTTCGGAATTAGTGTACACCCTTGTGATCGTGAGTCATCTAGCGGGTTGGCCGATCATAGTGTCCGTAGAGGGAGGCCTCCCTCTCGGCACGAGTTACTGATATGGTGATTAATGATATAAAAATACCTGCGCGGGTTATTGATGAAAGAAATGATATTATGTTTGGTAAATACGAGTCTTTAAAGGAAAACCCTCGTATCTTACTACTGTTGAAAGGCTTGACAATAAAATATTATGCATGTATGTAAATTTTGGCAAGTGTCCACTAAGTACTTTTGTACTTAGCCCTGCATGTATTTTTAAATGTGCAGGTTGAGCGGTGATCTAGGATGTAGTGTGCAAGCGGAGCTTTTGTCAAACTAGGATGATTACCTCAGAGTAGAGTATATGTCTTCATACATATACTCAAATTGTTATTCCGCTGCGAACACTGATTATGTTAAGATATTATGTCGTTTGTCAAACAATATGTATTATTTAATAATGTACTAAAACCATTGAGTACCCCGTTTTGGGATAATATTATGTACGGTCCCCTTGTGGCCTTCGTTGATATCTAGATATTTCGATTGATTTCCTTATACAAGTCGAGTCATCAAGAAACCGAATATGCCCCTTTCTAACTCCCGCTCCTAAATCCCCTCCCTTAGTCGCGGTTTCCCCGAATTTGCTATCCTTAGCAAGTGCGGTCGTGACATGTATTTTCCGGCTATTAACCCTTAAAAATATTGTAAATGCATGTAAAATCACAAACTTTGGTTGAAATACACTTTGCCCACAAACTTTGAAAATCTGAAAATAATTCATATTTTATATTTTAAGAAGTATTTTATTTTAGTCATCTCCTACATATATATATATATATATATATATATATATATATATAGGGTGTGGTTCTAGAGAGAACTACATTATTTATGAGAATGTAAGAACCATCAAATCTACTGCATCCACTGTAAAAATCAATGCATTCGCTGTTAAAATTAATGCAATCAAAAAAATAAAAATAAAAAATTGCTCCCTTCAGGATTTGAACCTAGGATCTGCATTCATCCAATAAGATGATGCATTCACCGTAGATATTGATGATCGAATGGCTGAAAATGGTTCTCCGTTCTTCTTTTATTTAGTGGTTTTTTCTTGAACCTCTCCCTATATATATATATATATATATATATATATATATTGAGTGAAAATTTAAAATGTCATATTTCTTAAGTTATATGTGAAAAATGCCCTCTTTTATAAGCATAAACTTTTATGCCCTATTCTTAAAGAATAGGAAAAAGTTCTATTGAGAAAGACAAATATTTAAAGAAGTGAGAAACAATCTCATCTATTGATCATGATCAATCAAACGGTCCAAAATTAAGAATAAATCTCGTGTTCAGATTTTGATGAACATAGCAATAATTGTGATGAACATGTCAGTAATTTTTTATGAACGGACGTATTTGTTGAAAATATGTAATTTGTTTAAAATTTCACACTCCAAGATTTTTAAAGATTTCTGCAGACTTTTAAAGTCTGGGTGTATTAGTTCAAGACTTTTAAAAGTCTTTTAAAGTCTGGGTGTATTAGTTTAAAACTTTTAAAAGTCTTTTAAAGTCTGGGTGTATTCGTTCAATACTTTTAAAAGTCTATGAAAATCTGGGTGTATTCGTTAATCTATGGACTTTAAAAAATGAATGACTTTCATTGATTTCGTTCAAAAAATAGGCATCAACAAATCCGACGACACACCACGAGAATTCACAAATCTTGCAAAATCACCGCGCTCGTCGGGTTCCAGCGCCCGCGGCCAAGAAGCCAGCGGCCGCTTGTAGTAGCCCGCTATTTTATTTTATGATTAAGATTAGTAAATGCGATATTTAAATTATTGCATCCTCAGTTATTTTTAATCCAGTGATTAATTTCCTGTTAAGTTAGCCTAGATATTTGAATTTAATGCAATTGCATGTTATGATCGCAATCGAATTATTGAGCCAGTCAATAATTTATAATTTTAGATTTATAACTGACTTAGTAAAGTCAAGTTATTTTTTTTTTACTTGCAATAGAAATATCATTTCTATGTATTTACCTTTATCACTCGAGTCGTGGATTTATTTCAGCTTGTGAAGTGAATTAAATCTACAGATTTAATTTAGATTTATTCTACAAGTCACGATGTTAATGGATGAGAAGTCAACAATCAAAATATGAGAATTTTTAGAGTATTTTGTATTTTTAGCAAGACCCGAGATTAATAACATATATAGATTTACCAACAGAGAATGATTTATTTTATTCATCACATCACAACTTTACAACTTATTATTCACTACATCCCTATTTTCTACCTACTACATCAAGAAAACAAACCAAACTTCCTACCTACTACATCAAGAAAAGAAAAGGGAAGGCATGCGTGTGGGAACAAAATCAGCCATTTTAGTAGACTACTCAAGTATAGCCATTAATGCACTCCTTCAAATAAACATATCAGCCAACAACACTCTTCATTCATTCCCTTAGACACCAGATTTTAGACACCAGATTTGAGAAAGAGTAAGATGATTTCTGCTGCCAAACCTTGAGAGGTAAGTTTTGATTCGAATTTCCTCCATTCCTCTTTAGTACCTCCTGAAATTGTCAAGAAACAATATTTGCTGTTTCAGCTTTCATCTCATTGAATCCAATCAACAACATCAGCTACCAACACAAAACAATTGCAAGGTATCTACTAAGCTCCTTTATTTCGAATCCAGTTTGCATATCATCCAACAAGTATGTTATTTCCTAAAGAATTCAGAATAAGCATAAATAACATAATCTTTTATCCATATAGAATCAACAACCCATGACTTTCACACAAGGCAAAAACAATGAGAATTTCTTACGACACCTAGCAAAATCATGCCTAGTGTAATCTCCAGCATAAGCATAATCGGAGTATGGAAAACCAAGATTTCATAAGATAGAATGAAACTAGAGAACTTAGCTTTAAGATGTAGTGCCGGCTGCCAGTTCGGACGAACCCAAGGGGACGGCGAACCCCTGTTGCCGTGACGAACACCGAGAACAAAAACGGCGAACTCTCGATTATCTTGTCTGCATCAGAGCAACGGCAGCAGATGAGACCGGTGGCCGACGGCGTTTGACTCGCCGGAGATGGAGGAAGGCAGAGGATGAGGCTGAGACGCCGATTTAAGCGCGAAGTTAGGACTTTCACTCCGTTTGTTGTGGAGACCACCTATGCATCGTGTGTGTGAAACTCAGAGAGGAGAGGAACTTCCTCTGGCCGGGTTACAAAATCGGGACGGCGGAATCAGGCGAGGAAGCTCGCCTCGATACTTCGCAATTCGTGAAATCGAGAGAGAACAAGAGATCTCTTTGAGGGTTCTGCTCAGTGAAACCAAGAGGAGAGAAGACGCCGGACGGAGCTGGCGGAAGCTGAACGGCCGGGGAATGAGAAGCCGACCGGAGTTGAAGGGGAAGGCCGATCGGATTTTGGGGGAGAAAACCCATTTCAAACTTCAAGGGAGAATTGGGGCTTTGCTTTCCCTTCGTGGAAGAGACGAGGAGCGAGGCAGGCAGACCGGTGCCAGGGTCCGGAGCAACGGCCGCTCGACGGAGGCAGCAGACGCCGACCGGAGCAGAAGGCGGCGACTTTTGGGCGAAGAAGAAAGTTAGGGCTCGACCAGGTCTTCGCTGATATGGTGAACTGAGGAGGAAGTGAGGCGAGGGGAGAAGGTACGTCTCGCCGTCGACCTCGCCGGAGTTCGGAGCCACGGCGGCGAGCCCCTCAGCGGAGAGGGAGTCTTCGACTGATATGAGGGAGAGGAGTCGACTGATTTCTGTGAGAGAGGAGAGGGGGCCGACTGATTAGAGAATGAAAGAGAGAGAGATTCAATTGGGCCCTATTTTATTTTCCCTTGGGCCGAAATGTTGGGCCTTCTTTTAACTGTTGTGGGCTGCAGATTATTTGATGATGGACTGGTCTTCCAAATCACTTAAGCCCAGATCCCCTTTTAATTAAGGCCCTTGTTTTTATTTTAATTGGGCTGTTATATTATCTTAGCTGGGCCTTGATTGATTAATTTATTTGAGCCCAACTATTCATTATTTATTCATTTGGGCCAAGAGTTATTTAATTACTTAAGCCAATGAATTATTTCAATTGAGCCTTTCATATTAATTATCCAAGCCCACTTCTATTTAATTAATTATTGGGCTGCCTTATGTTGAGCCTTTTAATTATTCGAACTCATAAAATTTCAAATTCTCATTATTAAGCCTGATTAATTATGAGGTTATAAAGCGAATAAGCTGAAGTATTTATTTATTTTTCTATCGACTACGAGGAGCGGGATTTATTTAATCGGCGGATTAGAACACCCTGAAGAGAACGGATTAATTTTAATTAATTATCCGGCTTCATGAGACGAGACTTAGCTTCTGTTTAAATCCGATAGCCTGGGTTAACAATAGAATTTCCATGATTATTATTTCAGAATAATAATTCATGCATAAAAGGATCATGCATCGTTAATTCCGTATTCTCATTATTTGAGGATTTTACTCGAGCAGTATCTTATTTATATTCTCGTAATAAAGGTCAAGCACGAGATTAATAATCAGTCAAGGAGCTAATGTACCACAGAAAGTTTCTATCAGGTGGGCATTACTTTCATATATATCAAATGAGTTTAAATATTACGTTCAAGCAAGTTATTTCATGATTAAATTAATTGAAGTTATTTCCAATATTGTCTTGCCATAAAATATTTAAATTTCAGTATGATATCTATCTGATGTGACTTTTATCATGTAATCGAATTCGGGTCTTGAGCAGTTGATAGCTATCCTGCCAGGGCTAGTGTACACCAGTGACCGTGAGTCATCTAGCGGGTTGGCCGGTCAAGTGTTCGTGAGAGGTGGCCACCTCTCCGGCACACAGTTCCAGATATGATAGTTTACAAGAGAACTTAGACTGATCAGTCGAACTTTAAGAATCACAAATGAATTTAGTAAGCTTGGGCCTTTTAGCTAAAACTCCCTTGCTGTACTGTTTATGATGGCATGACAATTTACAGTTTTGAAGCATGTATTTTTATAATTAGGCATACGTGCCCACTGAGTACTCTCGTACTCAGCCCTGCATATATTTCTAAATGTGCAGGTTGAGCAGTGGCTGATGAAGATGAAGTGAAGAGCGGAGCTTTTGTCAAAAGTTAAATGAATGAACTCTTGGATACATGTCTTCATACATGTAATCAGATTATGTTATTCCGCTGCGTATTCTTAAGTAATAAGTCTTTTGAATTAAGTCGGATTTATCCGAACTTACTAGTTAATTGAATCTTTGTGGCTAAACATAAGTTATATTATAAATGTCCCCTTCGCTGTCAAAGATTAAGTTCGATCCTTCATTATATATTTACCCTTTCTATCCCCGCTTCTAATCTTCCTCCCTTAGTCATGGTTTTCCGACTTAATTATCCTTAATTAAGTCCGGTCGTGACAGAATGGTATCAGAGCAGTTCGTTTGCTCTGAATCCAAGAGTTACCCAATTAGTCCTAAATTTGATATTAGTATAAAAGAGTCAGTCAACAAAAGCTCATCACTTCATCACATCGTCACGCTCAACAAGAAAGAAAGAGGTAATGATTTTTTTATCAAACGTTGAAAAGTTCACGTTTTATGCGAATGTATAGATGCTTATATTTAAGTTTTATGTCTTATTGATTGATTAGATATCTCAATAAACTTAGAAATATTAAGAATGCATGATCACTGTTACGAAAGAACAGTAGAAGGTAGAAATTCAGTTATCTTTCACTATAGCCATAGTGAAGAGCTAAGCAAGAGGAAGAACATCAAATGTCACTTGAAGAGACCCGAGAATTCAATGAGAAAAATGCAATGAGACGAAAAGAAGAGTGTCACACATGAGTCTGTGATACGGGCATAGTTCCTTATTCAGACTATTCGCCCGTGATAAAATACCGAACCAACTATTGCTTGACCCGACAAGAACTTACTTGAGACATTGCTCATAGTGATGAGTAGCTAGCAGTTGCGTAATGAGCTAAGCCTCATTTCAAACCCCTCAATTATCACCAGTTATGGCGTGAAGAGAACCTTCATGATTTATGAGTGAACTATAGAATTAGACTCACATAGAGTCATAAAGCTTAGTGTAATGATGTTATAGTGTTGCAATTAGAACTGTCACCTTATAATTTCAGATATTCGGAACCTTTTTACATTACACATGAGCATGATTTAGAACCCCTATTGATTATGATCGCCTACTACGAACCGGAAGGACGAGATGTGACATGGGTAACTAGAAGTTACCGACCATTATGATCGACCAGAGAAATCTATACAAGTGCGTAAGACGAGAGGAGTTCCCGAAAATATTTTAGAGTTTAACAAGAGTTAAAAGTATCGACAATGGTTCGATGCTAAAGTCAATATATTGAGATTCTAATGAGACCCTAAGGGTATACTCAAGTTAAGTTTACATACCTTAGCTGATCAGGGACATTTCCCCGGCTAGAATGTCTCGAGTGGAACATCCAGTCTAGTAATCAGAATGAAAGTAATAACTAAAGTTGTTCCATGATTTAGTATTGTGTGTGGTGACACAGACCTTGTAAAGATGCTCAGAGATGCAAAATCTATTTCCTGTAAAGGCGTGAGAGAGTGCTTCGAATTACATAAATGCATTACAAGCATTATGAGAATGAACGCTAGATACAAGAAGTACGACATTAGGATCGTTCAAAGGATGAATATTGAATAAGGTCGAATGTGTTTGAATGGTCTTGTTTCGTAAAAAAAAAAAAAAAGATTTTAAGAAAAAGTGTTGATTTTAGGAGGAAAACCCCAAGCTTGGGAAGCTTCAGCATATTCTCAAGGATAAATTTTAGATGTGAAAAAAAAAAAAAAAAAAAAAAAGTGGAGATCTCAGACCAGAAGTACCTTTTGCAGCCCAATAAACAAAGAGTTACCAAGTTCGGAAAAGTAATTCCGTGTGACTGAGAAGTAATAGTGTTGGACCTGGCCAGTCCACATGACCAAAATCTCAGTAGTCGTCATATATGGGTCTCTAAACCTATATATATTTAAACTTTCATCTGAAAAGCCAAACGGGTTTCGATTATTAGGTCATTTCGTTTCGACCTCCTAGTCAATTCATTTCTACCCTGAGGTCATTCCTTTTCAATCATTTGACAAAATTTTTGATTCACTTTGCATAATTGCCATTTGTGACTTTAATCATTGTGGTTTATTAGTTGTTAGTAGATTTTCGGTGACCTAAAGACAAACAAGTATTCACTAGATTAAATCCATCAGACACGTATGCCTCGACCCAAGGGTCAATCACGTGATGCAACTAGACCATCTCTTACGGATTTGGTAGAACGTTATTATTTTTAGAAAACAATGATTGTTCTGATGCTTTGGTATGCCCTATGTTGGCTTAGTTATGTTTGACTAGTATTTGTACGGAAAGATTGGCTCCGTGACCAAATTCGTTAGTGATGGCATTGTTAGACAACCAGTTCATCATGAGTAGTACTTGAATGGATCAGTATATCCAGATCCAGATGTTGATGCAAAAGTTCTCATCGAAGGAATTTTCTTATGTCTATTTAGCGACCTTATCGGTCTTTTGCGACAAGTCACTTCCGCCACATTTTACTTATATGCTTATACAAGGAAGAGTGCGAGCAAGATTTGAGAATCAAGAAACGGTTTACAGAAGCGATGATATGCATAGGTATGTAATAATGACTATATGTCAACTCATCAGTATGCCACCAAAATAAGGGCGTCCGAGAAGAGGAGGACGAATTCCGCGAGATAATGAAAGAGGCCCAGTACCATGGCTAGAACAATATAGTGCCACCAACCATACAGCAAAAACGTAGAATAGAAGAATTATTTTGATGAGAAAACCCACATGTCTTCGATAGGATAGGAGATCCAACGAAGGTTGAGACTTGGGTACAAGCTAGTGAGCGCATCTTCAAATTCTTGCGCTGCACAGATCATAAACGTCTTACTTGCGTATTCTTTCAGCTGACTTATGGTAGGAAGCAAGGAGGAAGACAATGACAACTGAACAATTAGGGAATTTGACGTGGGAATAGTTTAAGATGGAAATATATGACAAGTATACAACCAAAAGCTATTGCAAAAAGAAAGAAATGGAATTTTACAATCCTAAGTAGGGAAGAACAACAATTACTCCATACGACATGATGTTATGTGATATGTCAAGATATGCGCTCGAGCAAGTAGACACATATGAAAAGATGGTTAAAAGAATTCGGCGTCGGACTGAGGCATGAGATTAGAATGGCTTTGGCAAGCCATGGTGGATCGTCTTACGTTGAGTCGCTTAGCAAAGCGTTAGGCATTGAGGCAGCTATGCTGGGAGAGAGACCAGCAACTGCGCCTACGTCTGCACCTCCACAGACTCAGGCTCAGAACTTTTGAAAAAAATGGGATATAGTAACCCTAGCCAAGCTAAGAAAAGGCCATGGCAGGGGCAGACATCCCAACAACTTGACTATGACACATCTAAACAGATGGGGGATAACAAGTATGGGACTCCACCCTGCCCAAAGTGGAACAAGAACCATGGGAAACTCTCCAGGACTGGTAATGAAGGTTGTTGCATAGTAACTGGAATGAACATTATACAAATCGTTACCCGAATAAGCAACAAAGGGCGGGTCTCAGGCTAAACTCGCCTGTTCAGACTCTGCATTTGAGCAATCCAAGCTTTGCCCAACCATACCAAGAGCAGTAACCACACCAGCGATAGTAACAACAACAATAATAGCACATGTGTGCTTGAATTTAGAGCTAAGCATAAAAATTATTCAAGTTGGAGTGAACAACTCGTATGTTATGCCGATGAGAGACTTATACATAATTTTAGGAATGGAATGGATAGTTGAGAACTATGCCACCATCATTTGCAATGAAAGTCAAATTTCTTTTCGACCACGGGGAAAAAACTGACACGTTTTCATGGGATCAGCATGGGTAGGAGAAAGACGATCATCTCCGCCCCTCAAGCAACAAAGATGATAAGAAAATGGTGTCCACCCTACCTTGTGTACTTGCACAGAAAAAAAAAAAAAAAAAAAAAAAAAAAAAAAAAAAAAAAAAACCGAGAAAAGTATAGGAGACGTGACAATCGTACGTGAATTTCCAAATGTTTCCTGGAGATTTCACCGGGGTGCACCCGTTCTTTTATAAAGAATAAAGATGGCACATTGAGAATGTGTATCCTCTACCGAGGATATACATCAACTTATGGAGAGTTGAACAAGGTGACACTCAAGGACAAGTATCCTCTATCGAGGATAAACGACTTCTTCAAGCAGCTCAGAGGAGATAGTGTGTCCTCAAAGCTAGATTTAAGGTCTAGGTACCATCAACTATAAATTTGATAAGAAGATGTACCCAAGATGGTCTTCCGAACCAGATATAGACACTATGAGTTCGTAGTGGTGTCATTTGGATTGACCAATGCACCAGCCATGTTCGTGGACTTCATGAACCGAGTGTTCCATCCATACTTAGGCAAGTTGTCTTAGTTTTCGTAGATGATGTCTTGATCTACTCGAGGAACGAGAAGGACCATGAGAAACACCTGAGGATAGTCCTAAAAACATTGAAAACAAAGCATCTTTATGCTAAGTTCTGCAAGTGCGATTTTTGGCTCAACAAAGTCACGTTTCCGGGACATATTATCTCATTAGAAAGGATCAAAGTGCACCCTGAAGAAGTACAAGTTGTACATGAGTGGAGATCGCCTACTAACCTCAATGAGATCAAAAGTTTCTTGGAATTAGTAGGTTGCTATAAGAGATTCATAGAAGGATTTTCCAAATAGCAAGACCAATGACCCAATTACTCAGGAAGGGAATTAAATTTCATTGGACAGAAGTATGTGAGAAAAGATTTCAAGAAGCTCAAGGAGAAGTTAACCATAGCTGTTCCAACAGCTGACAAAGAATATATGATTTATACAGACGTGTCCAAGGAGAGTACTTAGTTGCATGTTAACGCAAGAAGGAAGAGTGACAACATACGCATCACGGTAGCATTAACCACATGAATTGAACTAGCCAACTCATAAACTAGAATTAACTGCAGTAAGGACAACGCCTATATGAAGTCAGGTGCGAGATATTCACAGACCATAAAAATCTGTAATATTTTTGAGCAAGAAGATCTTAACATGAGACAGTAAAGATGGCTCTAACTAGCGAAGGACTGTGACTGTAGTATTAACTACCACCCATGCAAGGCTAACTAGGTAGACGATTCCTTGAGTCGTAAGACTCAACTTAAGTTGGGATCTCCCCTCACTCAGGAAAAGGAACTCATGAAAGATTTTAGTAGAATGAATTTAGAAGTGGTTCAACCACTAGAATCTGTAGAAGGGATTATTGCCACGATGGTAATAACACCCAACTTTATAGGAAAGCTGATAATGCGCAAAGAAGGAATGAGACCTTGGAGAAAATACGTTTAGCAATAAGATCAGGCAAGCCTAGACGTACCATGAGACGTGGATAATGCGTTAATGTTCATGAAAGATTGTATATCCCCCATGATGACAAACTCAAAGATGAGATAACGAGTAAGGCTCATGACCCGCCGTATACTGCCCACCCGGAAAGCACAAAATGTATCAGGACTTAGAGAAAATTTTTGGTGAAAAGGTTCGAAGAAAGATATAGCTTCATTTGTTGAGGGATGCCTAGCATGCCAACAAGCGAAGCTTTGCACTAAAGACCATGTGGAAGCTACAACAATTGAACATTTCAAAATGAAAATGGGAGCACATTGCAAGAGAGGTAATAGTGGAGTGACTCACGAAATGCGCTCGTTTTGAACCAATACTGATCGCATACGGATCAGACAAACTAGCCCAATTATATGTCTGAAAAATTATGCGTTGCACGGCGTGCCCGTGTCAATTACTTCAAACAACGATTCGAACACCCAGACTGTAGATAAACTTGCATAAGGAATTAGGCACAAGATTTAATTTCAGTGCTATCTTCCACCCACAAACAGATGGACAGTTTGAGATAACAATTCAGATTCTCGAAGACATGTTAAAAGTAGTAGAACTAGATAGAGGTGGGAGTGAGGAATCAATGTTACCATTGATTGAGTTTGCCTATAACAATAGTTATCAGGCAAACGTCGATATGGCGTCTTATACGGCATTATGTGGAATAAAATGCAAATCACCATTTTATTGAGATGAAATAGGTGAAAGGATAATTTGAGGGCCAAATATGACTGGCGAAATGAGTGAGATAGTTTGTCATATTAAGATAAAGAATAAAATAAGCACAAGATAGACAGAAATCGTATGCTGATACGCGCCGAACTAAGTTAGATTTTAAAGTAGGAGGCAAAGTCTTCCTAAAAGTATTACCCTCCAAGGGAATAACTAGGATTGACGTAAAAGAAAAGATTACACCACAACTTGTGCGACCATATGAGATTTTAGAAAATAGGCCCAATAGCCTATAGATTAGTGTTACCGCCAAGTTATGAGAATGTCCAATGTTTTTCACATATCCCAATTCAAGAAGTATGTTTTGGATCCAAATGACGTGATCCACCCAAAACGAAATGGTCCTTAGCTCAAATTTGAGCTATGAAGAAAAGCCAAAAGACATCTTGGATCGTTAAGAGCAACCGCTTAGAAACGAGTTCATCACTTTGGTGAAAATCCATGGAGACACCATGGATAAGAAGAAACTACATGAAAATTTGAAGGTAAGATGCTAGAAAGATATCAGAACTGGTGCGATAATATGCAAATTTCGGGACGAAATTTTTGTTAAGGGGGGTAGTATGTAGTAGCCCGCTATTTTATTTTATGATTAAGATTAGTAAATGCGATATTTAAATTATTGCATCCTCAGTTATTTTTAATCCAGTGATTAATTTCCTGTTAAGTTAGCCTAGATATTTGAATTTAATGCAATTGCATGTTATGATCGCAATCGAATTATTGAGCCAGTCAATAATTTATAATTTTAGATTTATAACTGACTTAGTAAAGTCAAGTTATTTTTTTTTTTACTTGCAATAGAAATATCATTTCTATGTATTTACCTTTATCACTCGAGTCGTGGATTTATTTCAGCTTGTGAAGTGAATTAAATCTACAGATTTAATTTAGATTTATTCTACAAGTCACGATGTTAATGGATGAGAAGTCAACAATCAAAATATGAGAATTTTTAGAGTATTTTGTATTTTTAGCAAGACCCGAGATTAATAACATATATAGATTTACCAACAGAGAATGATTTATTTTATTCATCACATCACAACTTTACAACTTATTATTCACTACATCCCTATTTTCTACCTACTACATCAAGAAAACAAACCAAACTTCCTACCTACTACATCAAGAAAAGAAAAGGGAAGGCATGCGTGTGGGAACAAAATCAGCCATTTTAGTAGACTACTCAAGTATAGCCATTAATGCACTCCTTCAAATAAACATATCAGCCAACAACACTCTTCATTCATTCCCTTAGACACCAGATTTTAGACACCAGATTTGAGAAAGAGTAAGATGATTTCTGCTGCCAAACCTTGAGAGGTAAGTTTTGATTCGAATTTCCTCCATTCCTCTTTAGTACCTCCTGAAATTGTCAAGAAACAATATTTGCTGTTTCAGCTTTCATCTCATTGAATCCAATCAACAACATCAGCTACCAACACAAAACAATTGCAAGGTATCTACTAAGCTCCTTTATTTCGAATCCAGTTTGCATATCATCCAACAAGTATGTTATTTCCTAAAGAATTCAGAATAAGCATAAATAACATAATCTTTTATCCATATAGAATCAACAACCCATGACTTTCACACAAGGCAAAAACAATGAGAATTTCTTACGACACCTAGCAAAATCATGCCTAGTGTAATCTCCAGCATAAGCATAATCGGAGTATGGAAAACCAAGATTTCATAAGATAGAATGAAACTAGAGAACTTAGCTTTAAGATGTAGTGCCGGCTGCCAGTTCGGACGAACCCAAGGGGACGGCGAACCCCTGTTGCCGTGACGAACACCGAGAACAAAAACGGCGAACTCTCGATTATCTTGTCTGCATCAGAGCAACGGCAGCAGATGAGACCGGTGGCCGACGGCGTTTGACTCGCCGGAGATGGAGGAAGGCAGAGGATGAGGCTGAGACGCCGATTTAAGCGCGAAGTTAGGACTTTCACTCCGTTTGTTGTGGAGACCACCTATGCATCGTGTGTGTGAAACTCAGAGAGGAGAGGAACTTCCTCTGGCCGGGTTACAAAATCGGGACGGCGGAATCAGGCGAGGAAGCTCGCCTCGATACTTCGCAATTCGTGAAATCGAGAGAGAACAAGAGATCTCTTTGAGGGTTCTGCTCAGTGAAACCAAGAGGAGAGAAGACGCCGGACGGAGCTGGCGGAAGCTGAACGGCCGGGGAATGAGAAGCCGACCGGAGTTGAAGGGGAAGGCCGATCGGATTTTGGGGGAGAAAACCCATTTCAAACTTCAAGGGAGAATTGGGGCTTTGCTTTCCCTTCGTGGAAGAGACGAGGAGCGAGGCAGGCAGACCGGTGCCAGGGTCCGGAGCAACGGCCGCTCGACGGAGGCAGCAGACGCCGACCGGAGCAGAAGGCGGCGACTTTTGGGCGAAGAAGAAAGTTAGGGCTCGACCAGGTCTTCGCTGATATGGTGAACTGAGGAGGAAGTGAGGCGAGGGGAGAAGGTACGTCTCGCCGTCGACCTCGCCGGAGTTCGGAGCCACGGCGGCGAGCCCCTCAGCGGAGAGGGAGTCTTCGACTGATATGAGGGAGAGGAGTCGACTGATTTCTGTGAGAGAGGAGAGGGGGCCGACTGATTAGAGAATGAAAGAGAGAGAGATTCAATTGGGCCCTATTTTATTTTCCCTTGGGCCGAAATGTTGGGCCTTCTTTTAACTGTTGTGGGCTGCAGATTATTTGATGATGGACTGGTCTTCCAAATCACTTAAGCCCAGATCCCCTTTTAATTAAGGCCCTTGTTTTTATTTTAATTGGGCTGTTATATTATCTTAGCTGGGCCTTGATTGATTAATTTATTTGAGCCCAACTATTCATTATTTATTCATTTGGGCCAAGAGTTATTTAATTACTTAAGCCAATGAATTATTTCAATTGAGCCTTTCATATTAATTATCCAAGCCCACTTCTATTTAATTAATTATTGGGCTGCCTTATGTTGAGCCTTTTAATTATTCGAACTCATAAAATTTCAAATTCTCATTATTAAGCCTGATTAATTATGAGGTTATAAAGCGAATAAGCTGAAGTATTTATTTATTTTTCTATCGACTACGAGGAGCGGGATTTATTTAATCGGCGGATTAGAACACCCTGAAGAGAACGGATTAATTTTAATTAATTATCCGGCTTCATGAGACGAGACTTAGCTTCTGTTTAAATCCGATAGCCTGGGTTAACAATAGAATTTCCATGATTATTATTTCAGAATAATAATTCATGCATAAAAGGATCATGCATCGTTAATTCCGTATTCTCATTATTTGAGGATTTTACTCGAGCAGTATCTTATTTATATTCTCGTAATAAAGGTCAAGCACGAGATTAATAATCAGTCAAGGAGCTAATGTACCACAGAAAGTTTCTATCAGGTGGGCATTACTTTCATATATATCAAATGAGTTTAAATATTACGTTCAAGCAAGTTATTTCATGATTAAATTAATTGAAGTTATTTCCAATATTGTCTTGCCATAAAATATTTAAATTTCAGTATGATATCTATCTGATGTGACTTTTATCATGTAATCGAATTCGGGTCTTGAGCAGTTGATAGCTATCCTGCCAGGGCTAGTGTACACCAGTGACCGTGAGTCATCTAGCGGGTTGGCCGGTCAAGTGTTCGTGAGAGGTGGCCACCTCTCCGGCACACAGTTCCAGATATGATAGATTACAAGAGAACTTAGACTGATCAGTCGAACTTTAAGAATCACAAATGAATTTAGTAAGCTTGGGCCTTTTAGCTAAAACTCCCTTGCTGTACTGTTTATGATGGCATGACAATTTACAGTTTTGAAGCATGTATTTTTATAATTAGGCATACGTGCCCACTGAGTACTCTCGTACTCAGCCCTGCATATATTTCTAAATGTGCAGGTTGAGCAGTGGCTGATGAAGATGAAGTGAAGAGCGGAGCTTTTGTCAAAAGTTAAATGAATGAACTCTTGGATACATGTCTTCATACATGTAATCAGATTATGTTATTCCGCTGCGTATTCTTAAGTAATAAGTCTTTTGAATTAAGTCGGATTTATCCGAACTTACTAGTTAATTGAATCTTTGTGGCTAAACATAAGTTATATTATAAATGTCCCCTTCGCTGTCAAAGATTAAGTTCGATCCTTCATTATATATTTACCCTTTCTATCCCCGCTTCTAATCTTCCTCCCTTAGTCATGGTTTTCCGACTTAATTATCCTTAATTAAGTCCGGTCGTGACACCGCTGGACCCAGCGCTCGAGTCTGACGAAGCCAGCGCTCGCTGGGCTTCCACTCTCGGACAAGCTAGCGGTCGCTGGGCCCAGCTAATTCTTTATAAATAATAGTAACAGCTGTCAGTTTTATTCATCACACAAAATTTGAACCAGACTCGAAAAAAACACAATTTTAGGGTTCTGCATTGGCTATTAGCAAGGTATTCTCTCATAAATCTTATATCTTTATATTATTTTGGTATTCAATTTTTATATTGCATAAACCTTGAATCTTTATAATTTGTTAGCTGCTATATTCTATTTTTCTATTGCATGTGAGTTGAGTATAGTTTTTGTTATTTTTATTTATACTTTCTTTTATTCATTGTTATAGTACTATATACGTATATATATTTTGTGTCTAGTAATATTATCATGGGAGATTCTCAACTACAAGACACGAAAAAGAGGGCAGTCTATGAACCATGGACTAAGGAACAAAGCGATGTATTGTTAGAAATTTTGGTTAAGTCTGTGAATCGGGGATGACGTGATAATAGTGGTATCTTTAGCAAAGCAACTGTTGAAGAAAGAATACTTCCTCTTCTTAATCAAAGACTTCGTTGTAATAAGACTTATAACCACTAGCTAAGCCGTATCAAATGGTTTAAGACCCGTTGAACTGCTTATTCAACACTCATGAAGTTTAACTCTGGTTTTGGCTGTGACAAAAATGCTAAAAAGTTCACGGCCCCGGATGAAGTATGGGATGCGTACTGTCAGGTAAACTTGTTAGGAATTATTTTTTTAAAACAATGTTATTTAAATAATATTGTTAATTAATAAATATATCCTTTATTATGTTAGGCTCACCCAAAAGATGCATACTTGCGCCATGGGAATTGTCCGGATTATGAAGACTTGGAAATTGCTATTGGAAACGGTGTGGCTGTAGGGAAAAACTCAATTGGATTGGGTAGTGCTACTGATGATAGGACATTAGGAGCTGATGAAAATAGAGCTCCGCACATAGAGGAGTTGAATTATGATGCTGAAAATGAGGCGTTTGTAGGACTGACTCAAGATTATCCGCCATCATCCGGTTCCAAATCACCTTTGGTATTTCCTAAAGTGTTTGTGGAGTCCACTCAGAGAAGAGCTCCCACCAAAAGAAGTAGAGGCCAGTTTGTGATCAGGTTAGGCTTTTGATGGAGGCAACTAAGGCAATTATCATTTTATTGGGAAATATTATGATGATGCCTCCAACTATTGACAACTCTTTGATGCGACGACCAAAGATTAGGGAAGGATTCCATTTTGTACGTAATATGCTCGACGGAGATCTAAACAGTTTTCGGCAGTTGTATAGAATGTATCCGGATGTCTTTATCAAATTATGCCGGATCATTAGAGAGAAAACCCATGTTCAAGATACACGATACACAACTGTTGAAGAAATGGTGGCAACATTCTTGATCATTGTTGGACACAACGATCGTTATTGTAATGTTCGTCAAAGGTTTGATCGTTCGCATTTTGCTACTAGTCGGAACTTCAATAAAATCTTGAGAGCATTGAACACCATAGCACCGAACATGATGGTTAAGCCGACAACAGCAATACCCGCTAAAATTCGAGAAAGTACAAGATTTAATCATTTCTTTAAGGTATGGATTATTTCGATATTATATTGTTGCTATTGTAGTATATCAATTTTTTATGCTTTATTTGTATAACATATTCACTTTATTTTAGGATTGTATCGGAGCTATAGATGGAACTCATATCCCGGCCATGGTTACAGGCAGAGACGTAAGCAGTTATCGTAACCGTCATGGGGTGCAATCTCAAAATGTTTTGGCAGCTTGCAACTTTGATTTGCAGTTCATCTATGTGCTTAGTGGATGGGAAGGCTCGGCCCATGATTCAAAACTTTTAAGTGACACATTATCTAGACCTAATGGACTTCATGTGCCTCAAGGTAAATATTTCCTAGTGGATTATGGATTTGCTAATCGCCGTCAGTTTTTGGCTCCGTTACGTGGTGTTCGATATCATCTCAAAGATTTCGGTGGTCAAGGTCGTCACCCCACAAATGCAGATGAGTTGTTCAATCTTCGACATGCAAAATTGCGAAACGTGATTGAACGAATTTTTGGAATCTTCAAATCACGATTCACAATTTTCAAAATGGCTCCTCCGTTTTCATTTCAAACACAAGCAGAGTTAGTATTGGCTTGTGCTGGATTACATAACTTTTTTCGAAAGGAGTGTCGTACTGATGAATTTCCAGTTGAAGATGAAGTAGAGAATGCTGCACCAGATGTTGAGAATGATGCAAACAATTTAGAATATCTTTCTCAAAGCCAGCTGTCTCAGAGGAATGAAGCTAATGCATGGAGAGCAAGTATTGCTAATGCTATGTGGGAAAATAGGTCAATGTATGGAAACGATGGAAACGAAGATGATGAGACTGAAGATAATGTTTAGGGAGGTGTTTTGATAGATTGTTATCCAAATGTCGTTGAATTATAATATTTTTTTTATATGGATGTTGGATTATTTTTTAATGGATGTTGATGAATTATAATTTTTTTAATGGATGTTGGGACTCAGTGATCGTTGGGTCCTAGCAGTTCAGTATGTTTAGCATGCTCCTGCTTTTGTTCGTTGTTGTTCGTTACGATTTCGACACATCACCTCGATTCTATATCATCTATCACAATAATATATTATCAATACAATAAACTCCAAATAATGAATTCAGAAAACAAATAACAGATTCCATCATAACACAAATTCATAGTCGAAATCCAAGTTCAAATACAAATAAAAAAAAAAAACAATCGTCCAAATAAAATAATTCAAACATAAATCCAAATTTAAAATTTAAAAAGATCACCCACGAGGTCTCCACGCCTCCCACTGACGTTGTAACTCGCCAATCTGCTGGTATTGTGCATCAAATCGAGCATTCATGTCTTGCCTCAATGATCCAATTGAAGCATCGAAATGATCACGGAATGAAGTCAAATCATTATGAAATCGCCGATAATAATCTCCCGACATTGAACCACCAGCTTGTTGATCTTCATGACCCCCTTCTTCTTTCTCTTGATCTTCATCTTCGTTATCCTATTCTTCATTGCCACCAGCAGCGGATGATGTGTCGGCCCCAGAATCACTAAAAGTGGGAGGACGACGGCCAGCTGCAATCTCGAAGTAAACAAACGATCTAACACACTGCCTTTTTGCATGAGGAACTATAGTGAATCGATCATAAATCAACTGAGCTCCTTTTAGCTCACTAAAATCAATGAATTCAGACTTGATTTCCTCATGACCATCCTGAGCGCCCTCGGTGTTAGTTAGAACTCCCAATGCATATGTCAAACCAGTGACAATGGGACAAAAAGAAGCATGGGCAGAAGACCATTTCTGCATCTGAGTCATAGCCGACCAAATAAATTTTGAAATGCAAACGTTTGTGCCATTTAAAGCACAAGACAGCAAATACACTTCATTTGCATTCACTTTATTTGCCTGCTCCTTTCCAGACACATTATATGCAAGAAATTTGTGCACTATGACCAATGCCGGATCTTTAATGAATCCATTTGGCATACCAGATGAATTCCAATTATCAAACCCAGTCAATTCAGTCTAAACTTGATTAGCATTGAATGACCGAGGTCTCTCAGATACCCCACTAGAGGAAAATCCAAATATAGCTTTCATTCTTGCCAAACTAACTAGATACTCCCTCCCATTCATCCTAACTGTAATCTTCTTCTTATCACCACGCACATACATAGTTGTCAAGAATTCATAACACAGAGGATCATATCCAGAAAAATTAATATTCCTAGCAAAAGTATCCATTCCCAAATTCTTCAACAATCTCATTACTCTACCCTCAAGTCGAAGATCCTTAATCAAATCCAAATCTAAATAATGAGGATTAGTAATTTCTGATTCGTTAAACTTTTTAAATACAGTGCCCTCCCATTCAGAATTCAATTGAAAGGGACACATGTACCTTTCCGAGGGATCTTCCTCCTCCTCCTGCTCCGAATGTTCTGGCTCCGAATATTCCTCTTCCATACCTTCGTCTCTCCTAATGTTGGCATTTTTTGTTCGAGGCATAATGCCAGCGGATCTGGAGAAAATCGGAGGCAGCAAATCTGGTAGAGGCGTGGGGTGGAGCGCGGTGGAGATGGGAGGCAGCGGAAAAAATAGAAAGAGGGAGAAAATGGGAGGCAGCGGTCGCTGGAGAAAAAAGGAGGCAGCGGCGCGGATGGAAAGGGAGGAAATAAGAAAATTAGGGCACCCAGCGGCCGCTCATATATATATATATATATATATATATATATATATATATAGGGTTGGGTTCTGGTGGATCCCTATGCTTATAATAGATCTGTAGATCCAAATCTAGACCACACATTTATGACATGTGGCGCATCAAGATGGTGACACGTGGCAAGGCATTTCAAGGCAAAATCTGGAGAGGGTAAAATTGGAATGTAATTTTCGGAATTAAAAAAAAATTAGATTTTCTTAAAATGGGTATATTTTAGATGCATAAAGTTTCATAGGAGAATGCATGAACTTTTATATAAAAATGCATAAAGTTTCATATAAAAATGCATAAGATTTCACCCCACCCCCCACACCCCTGAACCCCACCCCACCCCAGAACCCCACCCCCACCCACTCCCCCCCCCCAAAAAAAAATTTTTTAAAAAAAAAACTGCTTTTCGGACCACTGACCCACCCCTACCCCCACCCACCCACCCCCCCACAAAATATTTTTTTTTATTTATTTTTTATTTTCTCAAAAACTGATTTTCTGACCACTGACCCCCCCCACCCACCCACCCACCCACCCCACCCCCAAAAAAAATTTGGGGGGGTGGGGTGGGTGGAAAATTTTAAAAATTTTGAAACTGATTTTCAAAACCTGATTTTCTGATTGCTGGCCCACCCCCACCCCCACCCCCACCCACCCCCCACCCCCCCCCCCAAAAAAAATATTATTTTGGGTGGGGGGTGGGTGGGGGGTGGGGGTGGGCCAGCAATCAGAAAATCAGTTTTTGAAAAAAAAAAAATGGGGTGGGGGTGGGGGGGGTGGGGGTGGGGTGACGAAACTACCAGATTTATTAAAATGAAATGCATTTTTTGTATAATTTAATGCATTTTTATGTGAAAACTTTATGCATTTTGGTTTGATTTTATATGCATGTGAAACATGCCTATTTTTGGGGGGTGGTAATGGATGGGGAGGGTTGGGGGTGGTGTAGGCTGGATTGGGGGGTGGTATGGGGTGGGGTGGTGAAAATACCAAAACTGGAAAAATTAAATGCATTTTCTGTTCAAAGTTATGCATTTCATGTGAAAACTTTATGCATCTTTGCGTGAAACTATATGCATCTAAAATATATCTATTTTGAGAAAATCTAAATATATATATATATATTTTTAATTATTAAATCCGAAAATTACATTCCAATTTTACCCCTCCAGATTTTGCCTTGGAATGCTTGGAAGCTCCTTGCCACGTGTCACCATCTTGATGCGCCACATGTCATAAATATGTGGTCAAGATTTGGATCTAGGGATCTATTATAAGCATTGAGATCTATATGATCCCATTCCTATATATATATATATATATATATATATATATATATATATATCACAATGCCAGCGTTCGCTGGAACCCAGCGCTCATGGGAAGCCAACGGTCGCTGGGTTCCTGTCTATCGCCCGTTGAAGCTCAGCGTTCGCTGGATTTGTGGATTTCAAATTCGAAAATATCATGTCAAATTCTTGCTAATACGACGCCAGTTTAGTTATTTCACTTGCTTCACACTTGGTTTCGAATCATTACATTAGTTATACTCACATTTCGATTTTCATTACTTCAGTTATAGTATGTTATGTTGAATATCAATTCATGTCTCAAACTAAATAAATCACTGTCACACCCCAATTCTTGAATAATAAATATAATCGAGGTGCAACTAATTCATAGAAATAAACAAGGAACAACCTTGTAAAAACCCGAAATAGGATAGAAAGTCGGGCTATGCCCCTTTGGATCACAAGTTTTGTTTCATGCTTCTAACAACCGACATTCATTGGCATAAATAAAGTAGTGAAGAGTCTAAGCTCGGTCAGGTATATCATTTGAAATTTAACATGAAGATCTTAAGTTGGGAAAACAAAAGACTGATATGAGTAATTGCTACAGCGGAAGTCTATCATAGGAATTTATCGCTAGCCTCAGCTCCGTCCCGTCAGCACCGGCCAGCCAACCTGAAAACATTTGAAAGTATTTTTGGGCTAAGTACTAATGTACTTAGTGGGCATGCATTTTCTGAAACATCTCATATTTTAATAAAGACAGTTTATCCAATCATACTAGACATGACTTAGAAGGTTTTAAATTGAAATAACTTCTAAGCATGTTAAAACATTTTCTTTCATTTGTGCGCACATGTCACACTCCCTTTCTGTTACTCGCTGTGATCCCGGACCTTTTAGCCACCGACGGATCTCTGTCTCCTGCTGGCTTGGACTGAGGGCGTAACCCAGCCAAGTATACTTTGACCTCGGGACGCTACCCAGGCAGGCCTGATATTTCTCATGCTCCGGAACACATCCAGCCGAGCACCCTTATAACGCCTCTGGTTAGAGCCCGATGGAGATCAACCCACCGAGTCAACTAACAAGTGTACACAATTCTCAAACAACGTATTAGGTCATAAGAGAACCTCAATTGATTAACTGCGCGAGCCTTAAACAGAGCAGAGTGCACATAAACATTTTATTGGATAAACAGTTTTCATTACATTAAATAAACAATTTGTATTTCATTGAAACATTTAGAGCTTAATAACTCAATCATACTTTGTACATTTGGAAAGTAAGCCCACCTGGTTAGGCAAAGCCTGAAGATCATAATCACATATAAACCTGTCTTGGGAAAGCAGCGCTAATCCCCCTGGTCACAAAGCCTACAAGAAATTCTATTCTCAATAGGTCTCCTTAAATCTAATCTTAAGTCATGGTGTAGTGCTTAACATTCTATGATTCACTTAGCCGGGTTTTCAAAATTTAATAAATAAATAATTGAAAACATTTCTCTTGAGTTAAGAACACCAACAATATTCTTACTCATATTTATTTAATAATTGGAATTATAATAAAACCAATTAAATCATAAATATTCTTATTGCAAAATATAATGCAAATCATGTCATGCTTAACATATAATAAGTAATTACTTAAAATATGCACATAATAATAATATAATATTATTATGAAAATTATCCTTTAAATAAATTAATCAAACTAATAATAGTTCAATTAATTAAAAATAAGAAAGCCCAAATTAATTGAAGGCAATCAAAAATCCTTAAATAAAATAAGGCCCAACAAATTTATTAATTAAAAGCCCAACTGAAACAAAAATAAATAAAATCTCGGCCCAAATACTCATAAAAATCGGCCCATGACTCGAGCCCACTCTAATTAAAATCGGCCCATAACTCGAGCCCACTCTAATTAAAATCGGCCCACTCTCAACCAAGCCCAACCCCAAACCAAGCCCTAGCCAACACTCCCTCCCCCGCC
Source organism: Salvia miltiorrhiza (assembly GCF_028751815.1). Classification (NCBI taxonomy): domain Eukaryota; kingdom Viridiplantae; phylum Streptophyta; class Magnoliopsida; order Lamiales; family Lamiaceae; genus Salvia; species Salvia miltiorrhiza. The sequence goes on along the minus strand of NC_080387.1, from coordinate 6,064,547 downwards.
CTTCTTCTCCCCCCCAGCCGCATAACACACACACACATACAACTAATCCCACTCTCTCTCTCTCGGTCACACTCACACACACCCCCCCTTTCCCATTCTTCCTTTCTCCGGCGACAGTAGGCGTCGCCGGCCACGCCGTCCCCTCTCTTCTCCCCCATAAATCGCACAACACTCACACTAACATATCAGCTGCGCAGTACTCTCCTCTCCCTCTCTCGGCTACCTCATCTCTCGCTCCCTGCCACCTCGCCGTCGCAGCTTCCCTTCCGGCGACAGCAGCCAAGACCCGACTACCTCTCTCTTTCTCCAGCCGTGGCCGGGCAGCAGCGGCATCAACGCCGTGCCCTGCCTCCCTCTTCACGCTAAACCCACCACCGCGGTTCTACCTCCGGCGATAGCAGCCCCAGCCGCCACCGCTCCTCCCTCTCTTGACCGATCCTCCCTCTGGAACTCCGGCGATAGCAGCGACTTAACGCCACCACCACCGGCGTCCTAGCCCCCAACTCTCTCTCGATCTCCGGCCCGACAGCAGCGGGCAAAACCGCCGTGCCGCGGCCTCCCTCTGTTCTCACCAGCGTCCTCTTCCTCTTACACGGCCGGATGACCGGCAGCGAGCACGCCGCCATCCCGGCACCGCTCAACTCAACCCAACACACACACACACGGTTAAAGCTTGAAAATAAAATCTTTGTCTTTCTTTTCTTTTCAATAAATCATGCTTTCATGTATGTATATGTAATAATGAAAGTCATACTATTGAAATGCTTGAATGTGTTGCTGTGTATATTGGTTTACTGAAATGGCACAAATGAATTGCTTGATTTAAACTGTAAAAGCTAATGAGACGAAGGGGTTCAAGAGAGAACCTTTAGGAACTTAGGATGTGAAATGGGTGTTGTTTGATTCTGGATTTGCTTGGTTGCTGGAATCGAGCTGCTGATATTCCTTAAATGGAGCTATAGGAAAAGATAGAATTTGCAGATATTGTTTCCATCAATTTGTAAGATGAACCAAGCAAAAATGGAAGAAACTCACGTTTAAAGCTCACCTATGAAATTATCTTTTGCTCCTGAATTCTGCTACTTGCGAGAGAGAGATTGTGAAAGATTTTGTGAAATAATGTAGGAATAAATTAATTTGAGCATAAGATATGGCAGACAAGCTTTAGTGTGGGTGGAAAGAGAGATTGTGAAAGATTTTGGAGATTATTTGCTGTCGGATTAGTAGGAGAAGGGGGTATGGTGGGAGGAAAGAAAGTGGAAAATTTGATAAGATATGATTTAAGATATGATTTGATTGTGACATGTATGAAAAAAAATAAAAAAAATAATCATGATAAAGGGTGGCTATTAGGAACATAAAATATCGGGACTGTAATAATACTTCAGGGTTCGTTAAATAAATAGCTCGTGAAAATACTTAAATGCTGAATTAAATAAATATGCAATGCATATAAATTCAATAACTAAATTTACAAATGTTTTTGTAAATCATTTTTGTTGGAATTAAAAATAAATTCATTTTCTTTATATCCGGCGTGAATCATCTTACTTCTAAATTCGAAAAATTATTCTAAACTTAGCAAAAAGGAACGGGGTATTACATTCCTCCCTCCTTAAAAAAAAATTTCGTCCCCGAAATTACATACCTTGATAATCTAGCTGGGGATACTTGACTTTCATTGAATCTTCAAGTTCCCATGTGGCCTCTTCCATCCCGTGATGGTTCCACTTCACTTTAACAAGAACGATGTTCTTGTTACGTAAAACTTGAACCTTGCGATCAAGTATCTGGACTGGTTTCTCTTCATAACTTAAGTCCTGGGCTAGGACCACTTCATCATGCTTAATCACATGTTTTGGATCAAACACATACTTTCTTAACTGAGAGACACGAAACACATTGTGTACGTCTCCAATACTGGGTGGCAATGCCAACCTATAGGCTACAGGGCCTATCTTATCTAGGATCTCAAAAGGTCCTATAAAACGGGGTCGTAACTTGCCCCTCTTTCCGAAACGTATAACTCCCTTTGAGGGAGAAACTTTAAGGAAAACTCGATCCCCAACATTGAATTCTAACTCCGATCGGCGTTTATCGGCATAAGACTTTTGTCTATCTTGAGCTTCTTTGATTCTTTGCTTGATGTGGTCGACCTTCTCAACCATCTGTTGGACTAGTTCAGGACATAACAGCTTTCTTTCACCCACTTCATCTTAGTAAAGTGGTGAACTACATTTTCGGCCATACAAGACCTCATCTGGATTATTCCAAATGTTGCTTGATAACTGTTGTTATAAGCAAATTCTACGAGAGGTAACAAATCTTCTTAACTTCTACCTTTGTCTGCGATAATTGTTCGCAACGAAAATTTTAGAATCTGAATCGTTCTTTCTGACTGTCCGTCAGTCTGAGGATGGTACGTTGTGCTGAAGTTCAGCTGAGTGCCTATTGCTTCTTGTAAACTTTTCCAGAAACGTGAGGTGAATCTGGTGTCACGATCTGACGTGATAGATACAGGTACACTGTGAAGGCGTACTATCTCTTTGACATATAACCTTGCAAGTTTCTCCAATCCAAAAAGTCATTTGAATTGGCAGAAAGTGCGCTGACTTTGATAATCGATCTACTATGACGCTATATCTCTTTTCATTCCTGTTCACCATAAAATTTTCTTTAAATTCTGGTGCATCTTTGTGCTGCCTGGATGTGCAGTGTGAGGAGTATCATGAGCCTCGCTCATAATCTCGTTCATTAATTCTTCTTATTGTGGGACACACAATCTTTCACCAACCATAAGTGCATTATCCTTTGCTTCAGTGAATCCTTTCGTTTTATTCGTTCTTGCAGCGAGACGCATCTTCTCCAAGAACCAATCTTCTTTTTGTGCTTGCACAATTCTTTCTCTCAAATTAGGTTTAGCTGTCAGCGCAGCTACACAACCCGATACTGAATCTGGGGAATAAACAATCTCTAAACTGAGTGAGGCGAACTCACGAATCAGCTCCTTCTGTTGGGTAATGAAATACCCTAGCTTAGCCTTCGTCTTTCGACTCAGTGCGTCAGCTACTACATTCGCTTTTCCTGGATAGTAACTGATGGTGCAATTGTAATTCTTTACTAATTCGAGCCATCTTTATTGTCTCATGTTCAAATCCTTTTGCTCGAAGAAGTGCTTTAAACTCTTATGATCTGTAAAGATCTTACATTTAACTCCATAGAGGTAGTGTCTCCAAATCTTCAGCGCGTGCACAACGGCTGCTAATTCTAATCATAAGTCGGGTAGTTCAGCTCATGGGGCTTCAATTGACGAGACGTATATGCTATCACTTTCTGATTTTGCATCAACACGCAACCCATTCCTAGTTTCGAGGCATCAGTGTACACCTCAAATTCTTCATTCTCTCCTGGTATTGCTAACACTGGTGCAGTAGTCAGTCTAGTCTTGAGCTACTTAAAACTTTGTTCGCACGCTTCAGACCAAACGTATTTAGTCCCTTTTCTCAAAAGTTGAGTCATTGGCCTAGCCAATTTCGAGAATCCTTCGATAAATCTTCTGTAGTAACCAGCTACACCGATAAAACTTATAATCTCATTGACATTTGATGGTGCCTTCTATTCCTTGACTGTTTCGACCTTGGCGGGGTCTACTTTGATTCCTTCAGTCGACACTATGTGACCGAGAAACATAACTTCCTTTAACCAAAATTCACACTTGTTGAATTTGGTAAACCATTTCTCATTGCGCAGGGTTTTGAGTACGATGCGTAAGTGCTCTTCATGTTGTTCTTCGGTCTTAAAGTATACGAGGATATCGTCGATAAATACTAAGACAAAACTATCGAGATACTGATGGAAAACTCTGTTCATTAGGTCTATGAAAACTGCTGGGCATTCGTTAAATCTAAGGGCATCACTGTGAACTCATAAAGTCCATAACGCGTTCGAAATGCTGTCTTTGGAATGTCTTCTCTTTTAATCCTGAGTTGGTGGTAATCAGATCTTAGGTCAATCTTGGAAAACACACCGGCTCCTCTCAACTGATTTAACAGGTCGTCTATCCTCGGAAGAGGATATCTATTCTTATGAGCTTGCTTCAATTTCTTATAATCAATACACATCCTTAGTGTATCATCTTTTCTTTGACATCTTCAATTAGTGCTCCCCATAGTGACATACTATGTTGCATGAAACTAGGTCTGGTGAAAATCTGGTAATTCATTGGGAAAAATATCTTTGTACTCTCAAATCTGTTGAACTTCCTTAATTGTTTCCTTCGTCCTAAGTCACATTCTCAGATTGACTAGGGAATTCTAAAATCAAACTTTTCTCATCGTCTTCGTAACTTTCACTTCGAGGATTAATGGCACTCCTTCTGCCATGTAAACTCATTTTCCCATTTCCAAATGGTTATTTAATGGGGGTTTCTAAGTTTCCATTGTGGTGGCGTTCCAACTTTATTCTTGCTGTAGCTTCTGGCACTTTAGCCAAAGCATTCATTCTCTTAGCCTACTAGCCTTGGAGTTGGGTTATACCTTAAGTTTACTTCTAGTGCTTTCCTTCCATTTAAGGGTTTCCTCTATTTCTTTCATTCCATTTCCTTTTTCTTTACCTCCATCTTGAGGTGGTGTACATATCTTGTTTGTGCGTGAACTTTTTACTTCTCCATTTGTTGTAGTGACTCGGTGGTGAAGGTCTCGTTCATTGCTTGTTCCTTCGTAATGTCTCCCTGGTTCACTAGGGGAATTGAATATCTCATGACGCGATTCATTCACGAACTCCTTTACGCATTTCTTATTATTGTCCACCATGTGGACCACATATTGACAGCTGGTTGAAAACTAATGATAAACTGAGTAATTCTAATTGCTACTATACTTATCGTAATAAAGGATATTCTATTGTGACAACTATATAGTGCGAGTCTATATATTGTGATGATGCTCTACCTCAAGATCAAAAATCTTAATTGACAATCACCGAGATCTTAGTCATGTGGGCTGGCCAGACCCAACAAAACAAATCACTCAGTCAAATGGAAGTTTCGCCCCCAATCATGTCAATTTCTAATTCATGTAAGGCTCTGGTCAAACTTCTAACTTAAAACACTTACTAATAAGTACTTCATCATAAGTTACTGATACTATGAAAGTCCATTCTATGTCGTTCTAGCCAAGCTATCACGACTAACATCATAATCATAAGCAACATAAGTTCTTATGTGAAAAACTTAATCTCACTGCTATTGAAATAGCTCAAGTGAATCCTTAGTCTTAAGGCATTGCCTCTATGTTGTAACATATCTATGTTAAACATTGCTATCTTACCAGTCTTTACTTAAATCGATCAAGCGGTGCTATCACGATTAACATTCTCAAAGCATTCTTGGGTGGTACTCAAACAGTTTGTAAGAGGATCCACCATTCTAATCGTATAGGCAGCTAGCCTAAAACGACAACATAAAGCTTTCTCATTCGTTCATTCTCTTTGAAACTTGAAACATGTTGACATTAAATGCCACATGAAACTTTTCTATTGCCGGAAAGATTCAAAGAATCTAACTCGACCATACATCTGGTATTCGTGAAAGGCTCAATAGTCCTAAACACGACTTTAACTCATCTTATCGTTAAGGGCTCGGGTAGTCCCAAACACGATACTTACTTATCTTATCGTTAAGGGCTCGGGTTGTCCCAAACACGATACTTACTCATCTTATCGTTAAGGACTCGGGTTGTCCCAAACACGATACTTGCTTAGTTATATGAGTCGGAGACTCAAAATAACAATATGAAAGCGATTAGCAATTCATAACTTATAGCATATGGAAAGCGGTAAGCAATTCACATAGCATCATTCATTGAAAGCGCACACTTTTTCTTTTCTTGGAAACATTCATAACATCTGAAATACATATATGTATATTTTGAAACTATTATCGTACCTTGGTTGCGGCAGTGTGACGGTGAGCTGAGGGCTACTGACATTCTTAGAAGTCTAGAGATACTATTCTAGACTCGACATTGAAAAACTTATGGCTATCAGAAACATGAAAGGAAACTCATGCTCTGATACCATTCTGTCACACCCCAATTCTTGAATAATAAATATAATCGAGGTGCAACTAATTCATAGAAATAAACAAGGAACAACCTTGTAAAAACCCGAAATAGGATAGAAAGTCGGGCTATGCCCCTTTGGATCACAAGTTTTGTTTCATGCTTCTAACAACCGACATTCATTGGCATAAATAAAGTAGTGAAGAGTCTAAGCTCGGTCAGGTATATCATTTGAAATTTAACATGAAGATCTTAAGTTGGGAAAACAAAAGACTGATATGAGTAATTGCTACAGCGGAAGTCTATCATAGGAATTTATCGCTAGCCTCAGCTCCGTCCCGTCAGCACCGGCCAGCCAACCTGAAAACATTTGAAAGTATTTTTGGGCTAAGTACTAATGTACTTAGTGGGCATGCATTTTCTGAAACATCTCATATTTTAATAAAGACAGTTTATCCAATCATACTAGACATGACTTAGAAGGTTTTAAATTGAAATAACTTCTAAGCATGTTAAAACATTTTCTTTCATTTGTGCGCACATGTCACACTCCCTTTCTGTTACTCGCTGTGATCCCGGACCTTTTAGCCACCGACGGATCTCTGTCTCCTGCTGGCTTGGACTGAGGGCGTAACCCAGCCAAGTATACTTTGACCTCGGGACGCTACCCAGGCAGGCCTGATATTTCTCATGCTCCGGAACACATCCAGCCGAGCACCCTTATAACGCCTCTGGTTAGAGCCCGATGGAGATCAACCCACCGAGTCAACTAACAAGTGTACACAATTCTCAAACAACGTATTAGGTCATAAGAGAACCTCAATTGATTAACTGCGCGAGCCTTAAACAGAGCAGAGTGCACATAAACATTTTATTGGATAAACAGTTTTCATTACATTAAATAAACAATTTGTATTTCATTGAAACATTTAGAGCTTAATAACTCAATCATACTTTGTACATTTGGAAAGTAAGCCCACCTGGTTAGGCAAAGCCTGAAGATCATAATCACATATAAACCTGTCTTGGGAAAGCAGCGCTAATCCCCCTGGTCACAAAGCCTACAAGAAATTCTATTCTCAATATGTCTCCTTAAATCTAATCTTAAGTCATGGTGTAGTGCTTAACATTCTATGATTCACTTAGCCGGGTTTTCAAAATTTAATAAATAAATAATTGAAAACATTTCTCTTGAGTTAAGAACACCAACAATATTCTTACTCATATTTATTTAATAATTGGAATTATAATAAAACCAATTAAATCATAAATATTCTTATTGCAAAATATAATGCAAATCATGTCATGCTTAACATATAATAAGTAATTACTTAAAATATGCACATAATAATAATATAATATTATTATGAAAATTATCCTTTAAATAAATTAATCAAACTAATAATAGTTCAATTAATTAAAAATAAGAAAGCCCAAATTAATTGAAGGCAATCAAAAATCCTTAAATAAAATAAGGCCCAACAAATTTATTAATTAAAAGCCCAACTGAAACAAAAATAAATAAAATCTCGGCCCAAATACTCATAAAAATCGGCCCATGACTCGAGCCCACTCTAATTAAAATCGGCCCATAACTCGAGCCCACTCTAATTAAAATCGGCCCACTCTCAACCAAGCCCAACCCCAAACCAAGCCCTAGCCAACACTCCCTCCCCCGCCCTTCTTCTCCCCCCCAGCCGCATAACACACACACACATACAACTAATCCCACTCTCTCTCTCTCGGTCACACTCACACACACCCCCCCTTTCCCATTCTTCCTTTCTCCGGCGACAGTAGGCGTCGCCGGCCACGCCGTCCCCTCTCTTCTCCCCCATAAATCGCACAACACTCACACTAACATATCAGCTGCGCAGTACTCTCCTCTCCCTCTCTCGGCTACCTCATCTCTCGCTCCCTGCCACCTCGCCGTCGCAGCTTCCCTTCCGGCGACAGCAGCCAAGACCCGACTACCTCTCTCTTTCTCCAGCCGTGGCCGGGCAGCAGCGGCATCAACGCCGTGCCCTGCCTCCCTCTTCACGCTAAACCCACCACCGCGGTTCTACCTCCGGCGATAGCAGCCCCAGCCGCCACCGCTCCTCCCTCTCTTGACCGATCCTCCCTCTGGAACTCCGGCGATAGCAGCGACTTAACGCCACCACCACCGGCGTCCTAGCCCCCAACTCTCTCTCGATCTCCGGCCCGACAGCAGCGGGCAAAACCGCCGTGCCGCGGCCTCCCTCTGTTCTCACCAGCGTCCTCTTCCTCTTACACGGCCGAATGACCGGCAGCGAGCACGCCGCCATCCCGGCACCGCTCAACTCAACCCAACACACACACACACGGTTAAAGCTTGAAAATAAAATCTTTGTCTTTCTTTTCTTTTCAATAAATCATGCTTTCATGTATGTATATGTAATAATGAAAGTCATACTATTGAAATGCTTGAATGTGTTGCTGTGTATATTGGTTTACTGAAATGGCACAAATGAATTGCTTGATTTAAACTGTAAAAGCTAATGAGACGAAGGGGTTCAAGAGAGAACCTTTAGGAACTTAGGATGTGAAATGGGTGTTGTTTGATTCTGGATTTGCTTGGTTGCTGGAATCGAGCTGCTGATATTCCTTAAATGGAGCTATAGGAAAAGATAGAATTTGCAGATATTGTTTCCATCAATTTGTAAGATGAACCAAGCAAAAATGGAAGAAACTCACGTTTAAAGCTCACCTATGAAATTATCTTTTGCTCCTGAATTCTGCTACTTGCGAGAGAGAGATTGTGAAAGATTTTGTGAAATAATGTAGGAATAAATTAATTTGAGCATAAGATACGGCAGACAAGCTTTAGTGTGGGTGGAAAGAGAGATTGTGAAAGATTTTGGAGATTATTTGCTGTCGGATTAGTAGGAGAAGGGGGTATGGTGGGAGGAAAGAAAGTGGAAAATTTGATAAGATATGATTTAAGATATGATTTGATTGTGACATGTATGAAAAAAAATAAAAAAAATAATCATGATAAAGGGTGGCTATTAGGAACATAAAATATCGGGACTGTAATAATACTTCAGGGTTCGTTAAATAAATAGCTCGTGAAAATACTTAAATGCTGAATTAAATAAATATGCAATGCATATAAATTCAATAACTAAATTTACAAATGTTTTTGTAAATCATTTTTGTTGGAATTAAAAATAAATTCATTTTCTTTATATCCGGCGTGAATCATCTTACTTCTAAATTCGAAAAATTATTCTAAACTTAGCAAAAAGGAACGGGGTATTACAATCACTAATCAAATTCCAAACATTAGAAGTGCAACACGTTGTTTCAGACAAATGTTTATATCTCTGTAGTCCAACGACTTCTCTTCATAATACCGATATAACTTGCTCCATTTTCCACACTCAAGTCGATATATAATACTACCACTGTCCCATCTCTTATTATATATTCATTTAAGAATAATACTAATTTTAATAAAATAATTGGATGTGTTGTGAGTGGAATAAGGATCTCACATTTTATGTGAATCTTAAAGTAATTAAAGTGAAGTAAAAATCTCATCTACATTTATTAAAAATAAAAATAAATATTTAAATATTGAACATACTAAAATAAAAATATGAATACAAAAAGGCTTGTAGAATAAAAATATTTTAATTCGATATATAACATTTTGATGCTTGTAGAATATGTTTTGATTCTTTCCAAAGGCTAATAACAAACATCTATAATATAAAAGTCAAATAAAGATAGTCATTAATGTTAAATCTATATATAATTTTTATCATAAACGAAATTAAAGTTAGATATTATGTAAACTTATGTTAAAAAACATTAATTTTTGTATCTAAAAATAAAGCGAAATGTCCTGATTCAAAAAATACGACATATTTTTATTACAAGAATATGATTATCTATAATAAAAAAATAAACATATAAAAAATCGTAAAACTTGCGGGCCCGAACGGGCTAGCTCGAAACCGAGTGGGTTAGGGTTGAAAAATTTTAGGCCGAAAAATAAAAAAACTGACTAGCCCGAATCGAAAATGACCCGAAACCGAATGGACTGGCCCGAAACCGAGTGGGGTGGCCCGATTGACATCCCTATCTGTAGTCCAACGACTTCTCTTCATAACACCGATATAACTTGCTCCATTTTCCACACTCAAGTCGATATATAATACTACCTCCGTCCCATCTCTTATTATATATTCATTTAAGAATAATACGAATTAAAATAATTGGATGTGTTGTGAGTGGAATAAGGATCTCACATTTTATGTGAGTGTTAAAGTAATTAAAGTGAAGTAAGGATCTCATCTACATTTATTAAAAATAAAAATAAATATTTAAATATTGAACAGACTAAAATAAAAATATGAATATAAAAAGGTGGGATGGAGGGAGTACTAAATTTATCTTCGTCATTTTCCCTATCTTTTGACATATTATGTATAAATAGTAATTTTTTTCTCACCGCAACTTGAAAAGAAATATTTATATATATATATATATAAGCAACTTACTTTTTTTCTCATTTTCATGATAATATTATTTATGGGGTTCAATCGATAATTATTTCTTTTCGTATTTTCCTCCTTGAAGAATATAAGAAAAAAAATAGTCTAATAAAATTTTTCTAATTTTTCTTATCCCTCTTTTATCTCATAATAAATTTACAACAACAAAAAACGTATCCTAAGGATTATTCTTAAATTATAGTATGAAAACTTTGATCCTATACTTATATTGATAATTTTTTAGTTTAGATTTAAAAATATTGTAAATGCATGTAAAATCACAAACTTTGGTTGAAATACACTTTGCCCACAAACTTTGAAAATCTGAAAATAATTCATATTTTATATTTTAAGAAGTATTTTATTTTAGTCATCTCCTACATATATATATATATATATATATATATATATATATATATATATAGAAACAATAGGGCCGAATGGCCCTATTCAACATACAACATCAAATTTTGTCCACCATTTGAAAAAACATAAATTTTAGCCATTTTTTGTATGTCATGACTATTCTACCCTTCTCTCTCTTTCCTCTCTCTTTCTCATCTCCCTAGCTCTCTCTCTCTCTCTCTCTCCAGCGGCTGCGCTATCTCTTCTCTCCTTCTCATCTCCCTCTCTCTTTCTCCAGCGGCTACGCGGCAGCGGCGCCGAGCAGAAGTCACCGGAGCAGATCTGATCGCAGCGGCGGTGCCAAGCAGATCTGATCGCAGCTGATTTGATCGCAGCGGCGGAGCTGATCTGATCGCAGCGGCGCCGAGCAGAAGTCAGCGGCAGAAGTCAGCGGCAGAATTCGTCGGAGTAGAGGATGAGGCGGCGGCGGTGGAGGAGATCTGATCCTCTGAAACGCGTGGAGGAGGGATTGGTCAGGTGGCGGATGATGAGGCGGCGGCGGCAGATCAGATCTGATCTGATCCTGATCTGTGCTGATCTGATCTGTGCTGCACGTATGGCACTTATGGCACTATTAGTGCCATAAGTGCACACTTCCCCCTAGGGTTTAGATGTTCCATTTAGGGTTTAGATGTTCCATTTAGGGTTTAAATGATGTTGTTGTTTCTGTATTTGTGCTGCACGTATGGCACTATTAGTGCCATAAGTGCCCAAATGACCATTTTACTTAGTTTTATTTTGAATTTTCGTTGGCACTTATGGCACTATTAGATCTGCATTCATCCAACAAGATGATGTATCCACCGTAGATCTTGATGATCGAATAGCTGAAAATGGTTCTCCGTTCTTTTTTTATTTATGGTTCTTTCCTGAACCTCTCCCTATATATATATACATATATATATATATATATATATATATATATATCACTACAAGAAAACACGCGTTTAACGACCATAATTAACGACCGAAAATTTCGGTCGTTAATTTTGCGGCCTTAACGACCGATTTACGACCGTTTAACGACCGATTTTATTTTTTATTTATTTTTATTTTTTAACGACCGAAAATTCGGTCGCTAATTATTTTTTTAACATTTTAATATTTAATTTTTTTAACGACCGAATTTTCGGTCGTAAAAATTATTTTTTTATATTTTAATTATTTTTTAAATTTTAACGACCGAAAATTCTGTCGTTAATATATTTTTTTTAATTTTTTTATTAAAAAATTATTTTTTTTAAAAAAAATAACTTTTTTTTTAAAAAAATTAATTTTTTTAACGACCGAATTAATATTATTTTAAAATTTTTTTTTAATTTTTTTATTTTTATTTTATTTTTTTTAATATTTTTTAAATAAAAAAAAAATATTTTTTTTAATTATTTTTTTTAAAGACCGAATTTTTCGGTCGTTAAAATTATTTTTATTTATTTTTTATTTTTTTATTTTATTTATTAACGACCGAATAATCGGTCGTTAATTTTATTTTTTCAATTTTAAAAATTTTAAATTTCGTTTTTATTTTTATTTTTTGATTATATATAAATATATATATAAATATTTAATTATTTTTTTCAAATTATAGAGAATATTTTGAAAATGATTGTTATTTTCATAATATTATTCAATAAAAATAGATAATATTGATTATTAATAAAAACTAGAATTTCCATTCGTGCGATGCACGACGAACATTGAAATTAAATGACATGTTTAAATAATAAAAAGATATAAAATTAAATATAAATATAAATAAATGAAAAATATGTTTTAATACTAAAATAAAATAATCCACATCAATTACTCAATAAAATCTTGAATTTGAAATGTAGATTTTCAACTTTGTATTAAGTATAATGATAATTATAGTTATTAGATAAATTTAAATTGTTTGACAATGAAAATTGACAGTACACATTATTATTGTTATTATAGAGTATAAGCGTCATAATAAATAAATTAATATTTTCATACCCAAATATAAATAAAATATTTTAAAATGTTAAGGAAGAGAAAAAATAAAATATTTTTAATTTTAATTTTTTTATTTATAATTTTTTCATTTTAAATTCATTTTTGATAACTTTTTATACCAAATTAAAAATCTTCTCACGAACTTAAAATTAAGATGTAGTATATTAAGTATTTTTTTCATGTACTATATTTTATGATGTTTAGAAAAAAAAACTAAAGAAAAAAAATAGATAAAAAAATAGTGAAAAATTAGTGAAAGATGAGAGAGAGAAAATGAAGGGAAAAATTGGAGGGAAAAAACTCCTCTTTTATATATGTGTCAATATATAAAAATACCCACTTTCATATAACAAAAATAAAATTTACCCACTAGAATAAAAATATAAAATTTTACCCACTTTTTACACGAAAAGACTAAAATGCCCCTCCTTAAATATAGGCAATTCTCGCTCTCTCTCTCTGTAGTGCCTTTCTCTTCTCTTTCCCCTCTTTATCTCTCTTCTCTTTTTTTCTCTCTATCCTCTCTCCAGATCGATACACGCTCTCTCTCTCTCTCTCTCTCTCTCTCTCTCTCTCTCTCTCTCTCTCCTCTCGCTATAGTCAACAATGAAGGTCTTCCATGTCCGTTAATCTCTCCGTCGGACCACCGTCGATCTGATCCTCCTCCACGACTAGCTGCGCTTCAACCTCGTTGCCAATCTCCAGCATAATAGTTGCTCCTATTGTTGATTCAACTTCGCCGATTTCCTTCAGGCACGCCGCCGCGACCAGCCCCGACGGCCCTGCGCCTACGATCAGCGGCCTAGCCGCCACACGCGCCGCCGCCTTGCTGCGGTAGGGTCGTGCGCTTCCTTCCCCTCCATCTCCCTCAGATAATCAGTATCCATAACCGATTGAATTTTCGAATTAAAACCTAATTTCAATTCAATGATGATATTGATTTCGCTCTGCTTTTGTTAAGGTTCAGTTAGAAACTGATCGAAAATGTTAAAATGTGTTAGCGTTGAGTGAAGCTCTTTTTTTTCCCCTTCTGATGAAGCCGAAATCGATCAATTGGTCGCAGGGCATTTCTTCACAGCAAGAATGAATTTCTGCAGATTGGATAAATTTCTCCTTAATTCAATTGAACGTAATCGAAAAAACATATGAGCAACGAAGAAATTGATGAAAATCGCGCAATTTTGTTCAAATGTTCTTGAATTCACAACCAGGTTTATGAATTCACAACTGAATTATCAGCGTTGGTTGTGAATTCACAATTGAAATAGTGTTGGTTGTGAATTCAAGTTTCATTGGTTGTGAATTCACAATTTGAAATAATATTGGTTGTGAATTCAAGTTTTATCGGTTGTGAATTCACAACTCGAAATAGTGTTGGTTGTGAATTCACAACCAACACTTGCTATTCACAACCAATACTTGAATTTAGTTGTGAATTCGAGTTGAATTCACAACCAGTGAACAGTGGGTATTTGTAAAATTTTATATGTAAGGGTAAAATGGTAAATGTGGGTATTTTTTAAAGTTTTTATATTAGTGGGTAAAATTTATTTTTACTATATAAAAGTGGCTATTTTCAAAATCCACTCTTTATATATTATATAGATGTGATATTATTTGCAAATAATAATAAATTATTAGATTTATTATAATAAATTATTAGACTTATTAGATTTTCTAAATTATTAGATTCATTATTTTCAAAATATTAATAATTTTATTATTTTAAAATAATAAAATTATTTTTCAAATATTAATTTTATTAATATTGATTATTTGATTTTGTTGTATATTTGATTGTTATTTTTCATACTCATATTTTCTTTTCTTTTTTTAATTACGATAATATTATTTTTTTTATTATTTTAAATTCGATCGTATATTTATCGTCAATGTTTCGCCGACACCACAAACCTTAGTTATTATCTCGACATATTATAAGGTTATGAATGATTAATGATATTTTATATTGAATTAGAGTTTAAATGAATTAATAGGTACTATATATATCAATAATACGAGTGTTCTCTATTGGTGACTACTCGAAAGGAACTTCAAGGTTAAGCGTGCTTGACTTAGAGCACAAGTAAGATGGGTGACCTACTGGGAAGTTTGTCAAATGGTATGCAATTAAGGTCAAAATACATTAGAAATACACTAAAAATACTTGTGGGATACAAAGATATAAATATATATATATATATATATATATACTTTTTTCGAAAAAAAAATTATTTTTTTTATTAATTTTTAACGACCGAATTTTCGGTCGTTAAAAATAAAATTTCGGTCGTTATTTAAAAAAAATAAAAAAAATAATTTTTTTATTTATATTTTTTTTTCTCTTTTTAACGACCGAAATTTCGGTCGTTAAAAATAAAAAATCGGTCGTTAAATTTAACAACCGAAAAAACGGTCGTTAAAACTCGGGCGACGATGCAAACAACGACCGAAAAAACGGTCGTTAAATCGGTCGTTAAAAATATTAACAACCGATTTTTGGGTTTTAACGACCGAAATTTCGGTCGTTAGAGCCGCATTTTCTTGTAGTGTTGTCATATCCCAGCTTTTAATCACTGATTAAAGGCTTAATTATTGGTAATTAGGGTTCAACATCCATTAATAAAATACGAACTTATATGAATTTGATGATTTATATATGTGATGATTTATTTTTATTTTTATTTTCAATGGACGATGCACTCAAAATATATATTTTGAGTCCATTAATTTTTTTTATGAGGATTTAACATTAGAGTGTTAGATATGAATTTTTATTAATTGTAAAGTGAGCCTATGTGGTTATTTAATTTAGCATTCAAGTATTTTCACGAGTTTTTAATTAGCCAACCCTGAAGAATTTTTACAGTTTCGATAGTTTTATCCTGAGGAATTTTATTTGTCAAATCAACAAACCTCAACTACCCATACCCCTATGATATCCATCAGCCACCCTACTTACCTACTACAGCCCAATTCCAGCCACAAAAGTCAGGCTGTCAATCCCAACTTTTCTACCAAATCAAATGCAGATCCTAACTTTTCTACCAAATCAAATGCGCCATATTAGTTTGACATTTCCCACAACTCAAAGCTCTCTCTTTTATACCAAGCAAAACACCACCGAACAAGGTAAGCTGTGAACTTTGATTTCCTTCCATAGTCCATCTTTCAGATTTCAAAGAAAGCAATATGCGAGATCCTTTTTCATGCTCCACAACCTCAACGGAAAGCTCTCAATGTTTCATCTACAAGTCACTCTGCCCATTTTATCTCTATTCACGGTTAGCACCCCAAATTCAGTAAAGCATTTTTTTCCAGTATTCAAATCTCTAATGGATAGCAGGCAACAATTTTGCTCTTATGTTATATTCACATATGGATTGAAAGACTTTTGAACAAATGACAATTTCATTACAAAATACATATGCATACAACCTGTTCTTGTATATACATATATGTAAAGCATGTTTATGAAGAAAGAAAAGAAAAGGTTGAGTCTTGAACTATTTTGTTGTGTGGATTGAGGGCCGGTACCGTTGTCTCTATCGTGAGTGTGAAGTCGGAGATGGAAGGGAGCGACGGTGGTGGCGGGAGCTGCTACTGTTCGGCCTAGAGAGGGAGGGACACGGCGGTCGGCGGCGGTTCATCACTGCTGTCTGTTCGGCGCGTAGAGAGAAAGAAGGAGCAGGCGGCGGCGCACCGCGGTGGGGCGTTTGCTGTCCTGTTTCCGGCGGCGGCGCGGCTTACGCCATGTCCGTGCGCGTGTGAGAGCATGAGAGATGAGGGCGTGCATCGTGGGGGTTGCAGAGGGCTGCTACTATTCGTCTGTCAAGGAGTCGGCGGATGGCGGTGGTGGCCGTCTGTTTTGCTTGCTGGAGACCGGAGAGGGTGGCGGCCGTGGCTCCGCCGCGGTTGCTGGATAACAGAGAGAGAACAAAGGCTGAGGGGCGAAGGTCTTGCCGGAAAGTAAAGGGAGGCGGCGGTGATACTTTTCGCCGTTGTCAAGGTGAGGCGTCGCGGCGTCTTTGTCGCCGTCGTCTGCCGGAGAGAGAGAGTGAGACCAGCGGCTGTCTGTGTGTTTTGGGAGAAGAGAGAGAGACGAGAATGAAGGGGGAGGGGCGCAGCTTAGGTAGAAGAAGGGGGAAGAAAAGAATAAGGGTTTGGGTTAGGGTGTTTGAGGTTGGGCCGGGTTTTGGGCCGTTTTTAATAAGTATTTGGGCTTGTTTTTATAGGGCCATGTTCTATTTATTTATAATGGGCTTATTTCATTTAAAAGTTTTGGGCATTTGTTAATTTTTAAATGTTTGGGCCTTGATTAAAAAAAATATATATAATGGACCTTATTTATCTAATTAATTTGGGCTTGTATTTATTTAAATCATTTGAGCTCTTATTTATCTAATTTAAATTGAGCTTGATTAATTGATTAATTTAATTACATATGAACCTTTAAATTAATTATTTAAATGGAGTTCATTTATTTCAAGTATTTTTTTTATAAGTGGACTTTAAAATAAAATATTTTTGAGTTAAACTCTTATTTAATGAATTCTTTTCAAAAGGCTTATTAATAAGGTTTATTTGAAAAAGATTACATTGTTTTAAATATGAGAAAGCATGATCCTATGATGACATAATTTGTTTATGTAATATTATATGATTTGTTATTAAATGACGGAATATCTGACTTGATGGCGTGAGTAGAATGAGTTATGGTTGATGCGCATGTTGATATTCGAATAAATAGTTTCGAACCTAAATGTTAGTTATGTGATAAATGTTTTGAGTTTAAGGTTTTGAACGAGACGAGACAAGATTAATATGGATGCTAGAACCCTAAAATCATTAAAGGAGATAGTTTAGTTTAGAGATCAACCTCCATCTTTCACGACTTCTTCTCGAAACTTATCGATTCTTCGTCAATAAAGGTTCAGGCGGGAAGTGATAGCTAAAGAGGGAAGTAACTCTACGCCCGTTGTGGGAACGAATAAGGTGGGCATTACTTTTACTATACGTATATAGAGATCCCCTGCGTGTCGTAGGCCTCTTATACGAATGAATGCATGAGATGATTTAACTGTTAATTTCAGTTTTATATATCTATCAAACGAGTTTAATGTTATGTTTGAACAGTTATTTCATTGCAAAATCCTTGAACTGAAAATTATTTCAACTGTTGTCTTGCCATAAATGTTTCAATGTTTGGTATGATATCTATCTGATGTGGCTTTGCCAGTTATTATGCAATCGAATTCGGGTCCTGAGCAGTTGATAGCTATCCTGCCAGGGCTAGTGTACACCAGTGACCGAGAGTCATCTAGCGGGTTGGCCGGTCAAGTGACCGGGAGAGGTGGCCACCTCTCCGGCACAAAGTTCCAGATATGATAGATTACAAGAGAACTTAGTCTGCAGACGAACTTTAAGAATCACAAATGAATTTAGTAAGCTTGGGCCTTTTTAGCGAAAAACTCCCTTGCTGTACTGTTTATGATGGCATGACAATTTACAGTTTTGAAGCATGTATTTTTATACCTAGGCATACGTGCCCACTGAGTATTTTTATACTCAGCCCTGCATGTATTTCTAAATGTGCAGGTTGAGCAGGCGATGGAATGGATCGGTGTTGAGCGGATTTTCCTTTTTATGGTTATGTAATGAAACCTTGAGTATGCATCTCCATATGCATAACTCACACGTTTTTCCGCTGCAAATACTCTGACTTATTTATCATTTCTACTTGAACTTATTACTACTTCATCTTGATTAACTTTCATTTGAAGTCTAGTCGTTATGGTAGGCTCGTTTGTAAATTACCCAAGCGATTATATATATATATATATATATATATATATATATATATATATCACTAGTTTGTTGTTGTTAATGTTGGTTACTTAGCAAATCCCTTAAATTTCTGTTTCTTATTGTTCACCCCAAGTCATAACCCCGGTTAACCCGTCATTGGGATAGTGGGCTGTGACAAGTGTATATATATATAGGAGATGGCTAAAATAAAAACACTTCTTAAAATATAAAATATAAATAATTTTCAGCCCTTAGATCATCAAGATCTACGATTGATTTGTAACCCTGTTGGATGAATTTATGGTCCTGAGTTCGAATCTCAAAGGTAGCAAAAATTTATTTTTCACAATTCATACCTTTATACAGCGAATTCATATGTGTTCTACATTAAATGCATACATTGAAAATTACTCTTATTTCTTATTTTAAGATGTGTTCACACTGTAGCCCACCCCATATATATATATATATATATATATATATATATATATATATATGTGTGTGTGTGTGTGTGTGTGTGTGTGTGTGTGTTTGGTTGAGTTCAACAGAGAATTATCATTTCATTCATCATGAACAAATCTATATATTTTACGAACAGATCAACATTAATTAACAGACGTATTTAGTAAAAATATAGAAAAACTCGCCACCAGCAGGATTCGAACTCGGGTCAAATTGTTGTTCATGCGGTACATTCATATGTTCATTAAAATTATAGATCTGTTCGTTTTTATTTTGCGAATTCTCTATTCTCCACAATATTTAGCTTCTTTGTTGAACCATTCTCTCTATATATATATATGTAACTTTCATAGACGGAAGCAGTATTAAATGAAAATAAAATGAGAATAATGTCATTTGAAATAGAACACATTAAGAAATAAGAAAAATGTTAAGGGAATGAAACAAATATTTCGTTCACGTAATTCGTTCAAGATTTCCTGTTATTTAGTTAGACGAAATGTAGATTATAGTTGCTTGTTGTATCTTATTTGTATACAATGCCAAGTCAATGGCTTTCAATTCAATACAGAAAAATCATGTCGTCAATTCTCTTGGAAATTAACAAAATTAATAGAGAATTTCATACACATTCAAATTCCATTCACATGTCTATAAATAGCTTTAGCATGCATCCAACAACCATACATCACAAATTATACTATATTCTTACTCATAATGGCTATTAAGCGTTTTTACCTTATCCTATTTGTCTTCCTCATTTTCCTACTAATTGGCATCAATGCCAATAGGAACACCCCGAGTGACAAAAAATCCCCACCGTTTGATTTCATTACGAAATTAAAAGGTTGTCAAAAGGGAAACAACACAAAAGAGGTCCACGACCTCAAGGCCTATCTTGAGAGATTCGGTTACCTCAATAAAAATGAAGCCACTAATGGTGATTTCGACGATGCCCTCGAATCGGCCATCAAAACTTATCAGAAAAACTTCCACATCAAACCCTCAGGAGTCATAGATGACGACACGATATCGAAAATGAGAGCCCCTCGTTGTGGAGTGGCGGACATCGTCAACGGCACTAACTACATGCAACCCCGCAACAAAAACCACCTCCCCCGCCCGGCTTCCATCCACACGGTGTCTCACTTCAGTTTCTTTCCAGGCGAGCATCGATAGCCGCCGGCTAAAAACCATCTCACTTACCTGTATTCGTCGGACTTTGCGGAAGGCCCCGTGGTGCGTGCCTTCCAACGATGGGAAAGCGGCACACATTTCTCCTTCTCACGTGTCGGAAACAACGAGGAAGCCGACATAGTTATAGAGTTCAAGCAGGGGTACCACGGCGATGGAGAACCTTTCGATGGGCCCCACGGAATCCTAGCTCATTCATTTGCACCAACTAACGGCAGACTCCATTTCGACGCAGACGAAAATTGGTCCGCCGCCGCCATTCCAAGTGCGGATGCTATCCATTTGGAAAGCGTTGCTGTGCACGAAATCGGGCACCTTCTTGGGTTGGGGCATAGTGCGATTGAGGAAGCAATCATGTACCCTACAATTCACTCAGGACAGGTTAAGACCAATTTGCAGGAAGATGATATTCAGGGGATTGCATATTTGTACAATTACCAAAATTAGCATATTTAATTCTCTTTTAATTTCCTATATTTGCAATAGTCTTTAATTTTATGTTTTCATCGTTGTTGTCGTTGTCTTTGTATGGTCTATATAGATGTGTAGCCCATTATAAGAAATATGAATAAACTCGTTTCTTTCTTTTCCTACTTTGGGATTTTGTAGTAATTTATTGAACATGTGTGTGAGTATTACTTTAATTAAGGCTTAATTGCCTATAAATTATTGAAGTTTCATTTAATTTTGAATACCAACTTCAAAGTTTAGTGTGTGATAATTAAAAAGGCATTGATTCAATTGATTGTTAACTAAGATTCTGAGCAAATTTATTGCTAACATGGCTAGTCGATAAAGAAACGATAACAATGCTGCAAATCGATTACCACACAAGAACGATTATGTCTCGTCAGTTATTACACTAGTAGTGTAGCGTAAGTATAGTAAATTTAGCTAAAATCGCGATGGACAACAAAATCAGATCAAATGAATAGTTCAATGATTATCACTCTAAATATTAAAGTTTGCATGCAAAACCAAAACTTGATAATAAAAAATGAGTAATCTCTAAGCAATTAACCCTACTTAAAAATTATATTTTACAAAAGTTTGAAAAATATTGCGTTCTCAAAAGATTGAGAAACAAGAAGAGATCTATTAAGAGAAAGATTTATTCTCCAAACAATCTTAACAGGTTCACGCACAGACTACATGAAATAATTAGTTTGTGATCCCTTTTCATGGAGATTTACCCATCACAGAAGGAGAAAACGATCATATATCTCCTTTCTACTCAATTCTGAGACAAGATCGGACATTATTTAATTTCGATTCGTCTCCGTTGTCGTGAAAGAAACCCTTTTCTGGCAAAGTTTTCCGGCGAGTTCGTCAATTTCATGCACTTGGCGAAGAATACTACAACAATTCCCGATCATACCCCAAATGTCTTTTTTTTGGCTGAATCAGTTTATGGTAGTTTCAAAATCTGAAATCCTCAATCCAGGAAAAAGGCCCCAATTCGAAAACATTATCTGATCCCTAATCCTAAATCACAATTTCGATGCTAGCACAAACTCCGGTGAATCTTTTTTAGTTTTCCAGTCTCTGTGGGGAATGGCTGGCAACTTTCCACCATCTCCGGTGAGAAATTGGGTATACCAAGATCCCAATCGAAAGTATCTGGTGGTCAGAACAAAAATATCGATCCAAATCAAGGAAAATCTCCATTCTCTCAAATATCGATCTGTCTGAATCTGGACAAAGCGTCCCCGTTCACGCCTCCGAGAAAGCACAGAACCGGGCACACTGTCGTCTGTCCCCGCTTCATCTCGTACGAGCCGCGACCAGAGCTACGGACAACTCGTCTTCTCAAGTCCGATTTCTTCAATTTAGGGCAAAGCTCGGTCCTAAACTGCATTCCAGCGATGCCCAATTTTACAAAGCTAAGTTGAAAATTGAAGTGTAACTCAGGCTCAGCGAACCCCTGTTCGGCACGCGACGCCAAATTCATATTAATCATTTAATTTGACAACGCAATGTCCTTATTTTGGTTATTATCTCCATTCTTCACCATTCTTTTATTATCTCCATTCTTCACAGGAGAAAAAATAGGCAAATTCATATTAATGATTTAATTTGGCAATGTCCTTATTTTGGTTATTATCTTCATTCTTCACCATTCTTTTATTATCTCCATTCTTCACAGGAGAAAAAATAGGCAAATTCATATTAATGATTTAATTTGGCAATGTCCTTATTTTGGTTATTATCTTCATTCTTCACCATTCTTTTATTATCTCCATTCTTCACAGGAGAAAAAATAGGCAAATTCATATTAATGATTTAATTTGACAACGCAATGTCCTTACGTTGGTTTGGCGTTTATCTCCATTCTTCACCATTCTTCACGGGAGAAAAAATAGGCAAATTCATATTAATGATTTAATTTGACAACGCAATGTCCTTACGTTGGCTTGGCGTTTATCTCCATTCTTCACCATTCTTCACGGGAGAAAAAATAGGCAAATTCATATTAGTGATTTAATTTGACAACGCAATGTGCTTACGTTGGCTTGGCGTTCATCTCCATTCTTCACCATTCTTCACGGGAGAAAAAATAGGCAAATTCATATTAATGATTTAATTTGACAACGCAATGTCCTCATCTTGGCTTGGCGTTTATCTCCATTCTTCACCATTCTTCACGGGAGAAAAAATAGGCAAATTCATATTAATGATTTAATTTGACAACGCAATGTCCTTACGTTGGCTTGGCGTTTATCTCCATTCTTCACCATTCTTCACGGGAGAAAAAATAGGCAAATTCATATTAGTGATTTAATTTGACAACGCAATGTGCTTACGTTGGCTTGGCGTTCATCTCCATTCTTCACCATTCTTCACGGGAGAAAAAATAGGCAAATTCATATTAATGATTTAATTTGACAACGCAATGTCCTCATCTTGGCTTGGCGTTTATCTCCATTCTTCACCATTCTTCACGGGAGAAAAAATAGGCAAATTCATATTAATGATTTAATTTGACAACGCAATGTCCTTACCTTGGCTTGGCGTTTATCACCATTCTTCACGGGAGAATGGGGACCTCGACTCCAATATGACGCCGGTTTAGTTGTTTCACTTGCTTCATACTTGGTTTCGAATCATTACTTTAGTTATACTCACATTTCGATTTTCATTACTTCAGTTATTATGTTATGCTAAATATCAATTCATGTCTCAAAATAAATAAATCACTAATCAAATTCCAAACATTGGAAGTGCAACACGTTGTTTCAGACAAATGTATATATCTGTAGTCCAACGACTTCTCTTCATAAGACCGATATAACTTGCTCCATTTTCCACACTCAAGTCGATATATAATACTACCTCCGTCCCATCACTTATTATATATTCATTTAAGAATAATATGAATTTTAATAAAATAATTGAATGTATTGTGAGTGGAATAAGGATCTCACATTTTATGTGAGTGTTAAAGTAATTAAAGTGAAGTAAGAGTTTCATCTACATTTATTAAAAATAAAAATAAATATTTAAATATTGAACAGACTAAAATAAAAATATGAATACAAAAAGGTGGGATGAAGGAAGTACTAAATTTATCTTCGTCATTTTCCCTACCTTTTGACATATTATGTATAAATAGTAATTTTTTTCTCACCGCAACTTGAAAAGAAATATTTATATATATATAAGCAGCTTACTTTTTTTTCTCATTTTCATGATAATATTATTTATGGGGTTCAATCGATAATTATTTCTTTTCGTATTTTCCTTCTTGAAGAACATAAGAAAAAAAAATAGTCTAATAAAATTTTTCTAATTTTTCTTATCCCTCTTTTATCTCATGATAAATTTACAATAACAAAAAACGTATCCTAAGGATTATTCTTAAATTATATTATGAAAACTTTGATCCTATACTTATATTGATAATTTTTTAGTTTAGATTTAAAAATATTGTAAATGCATGTAAAATCACAAACTTTGGTTGAAATACACTTTGCCCACGAACTTTGAAAATCTGAAAATGATTCATATTTTATATTTTAAGAAGTATTTTATTTTAGTCATATATATATATATATATATATATATATATATATATATATATAGAGTGAAAATTTAAAATGCTATATTCCTTAAGTTATATGTGAAAAATGCCCACTTTTATAAGCATAAACATTTTATGCCCTATTCTTAAAGAATAGGGAAAATTTCTATTGATAAAGACAAATATTTAAAGAAGTGAGAAATAATCTCATCCATTGATCATGATCAATCAAACGGTCCAAAATTAAGAATAAATCTCGTGTTCAGATGTTGATGAACATATCGATAATTGTGATGAACATGTCAGTAATTTTTTATGAACGAACGTATTTGTTGAAAATATGTATTTGTTTAAAATTTCACACTCCAGGATTCGATCCTCAAACGTTCAATAAAATTATTGCTATGTTCATAAAAAAACTATTGATATGTTCAACGTTCCTAACTTTCAGAAAAAATTAATTTCTCCATATAACCTAACCCTATATATATATGAGATTAATGAACATATCAATAATTTCTTTGAACATATCTATATATCAATATAACTGACGAACATATAAATCTATTTAATTTGTTAAAAAAATGAGAAGTTATAAATGACGAACGTAGATCTTGATGATCTATATATATATATATAGGGAGAAGATCCATAGAGAATGCTAAATATTTTGAGAAATAGTATATATATATATATAGGAGATAGCTAAAATAAAAACACTTCTTAAAATATAAAATATAAACAATTTTTAGCCCTTAGATCATCAAGATCTACGGTTGATTCGTAACCCTGTTGGATGAATTTATGGTCCTGAGTTCGAATCTCAAAGGTAGCAAAAATTTATTTTTCACAATTCATACATTTAAACAGCGAATTCATACGTGTTTACATTAAATGCATACATTGAAAATTGCTCTTATTTCTTATTTTAAGATATGTTCTCACTGTAGCCCACCCCTATATATATATATATATATATAAATTGCTCTTATTTCTTATTTTAAGATGTGCTCTCACGGTAGCCCACCCCTATATATATATAACTTTCATAGACGGAAGCAGTATTAAATGAAAATAAAATGAGAAGAATGTCATTTGAAATAGAACACTTATTAAGAAATAAGAAAAATGTTAAGGGAATGAAACAAATATTTCGTTCACGTACATTCGTTCAAGATTTCCTGTTATTTAGTTAGACGAAATGTAGATTATAGTTGCTTGTTGTATCTTATTTGTATACAATGCCAAGCCAATGGCTTTCAATTCAATACAGAAAAATCATGTCGTCAATTCTCTTGGAAATTAACAAAATTAATA
The DNA here is from genome assembly GCF_028751815.1 of Salvia miltiorrhiza. Lineage (NCBI taxonomy): Eukaryota > Viridiplantae > Streptophyta > Magnoliopsida > Lamiales > Lamiaceae > Salvia > Salvia miltiorrhiza. The sequence goes on along the minus strand of NC_080387.1, from coordinate 6,038,781 downwards.
GAGAATTTCATACACATTCAAATTCCATTCACATGTCTATAAATAGCTTTAGCATGCATCAAACAACCATACATATCAAATTATACTATATTCTTACTCATAATGGATATTAAGCGTTATTACAATTATCCTATTTGTCTTCCTCATTTTCCTACTAATTGGCATCAATGCCAATAGGAACACCCCGAGTGACAAAAAATCCCCACCGTTTGATTTCATCACGAAATTAAAAGGTTGTCAAAAGGGAAACAACACAAAAGAGGTCCACGACCTCAAGGCCTATCTTGAGAGATTCGGTTACCTCAATAAAAATGAAGCCACTAATGGTGATTTCGACGATGCCCTCGAATCGGCCATCAAAACTTATCAGAAAATCTTCCACTTCAAACAATTGTAATTAACGGACATTATCAGCAATGTAACTCTCTCTTTCCACTATTTTCACTACTTTACCGATCTTTTGCATACTACAGGTGAATTATTTTGTTCTAAATCTACAATTAATTAACGAACTCATCATAAGTAAATTAAGTAATCTGTAGTTCTGTACCCCCATACCTGTATGTTTTTTTGTTGTGATTGTGGATTGACAATATTTGAGACTAAGATATGTATTCGTATGGGATTTTTTAAGTTTTAAATCTAAAAATTGAATGTAAAACAGGGAAAATAAAAATTTAAAATTTCGAGGGGTCGGTCGGGTCCGACCTGATGCTCACCCCTAGATAAGACAACTTAAGCACGAAACAACTATCAAACACTCAATTCCCTAAAAAAATGACATCTTAAAACATAAAAAATAGAAAAGTGAGTGTTATAATTAGGCCATTTTAGATTTTTTAAACTTCAGACCATTTTTACAAATAACTTGAAAATTCAAACTATATTTTGTATATTTTAAAGTTCGGGCTATATTTACTATTGACTTCCAAGTTTGGGTCATTTTTACAAATGAGAATCAAAGCTCAAGCCATTTTTATAAAGACTTTAGAGTCCGTGCCGTTTTTACAAATGACTCCAAAGTTTAGGTTATTTTTCCTTTTTTTTAAAGTTCAAACCATTTTTATTAATAATTTCAAAGTTTTGGCTATCTTTTTGTATTTATAAAAAATCGGATTATTTTTACAATGACTTCAAAGTTTGGGTGGGTCATAAACTACAATTAACCCATTAAACAATCATGTAATTTTTTCTAAAAGGAAAAAATGACATCTACTTATTTTCTCACCAATAAGCAATAAAAAAAATGTACGATGTTCAACACTAGAGATAAGTAATAGAGAACAAAATTAATTTTGACATTTTAAATCATCATAACTTATTCATTTTATATTTAATTTTTATAATTTTTACACCTAATTAATTAAAGATATTTTCATAAAATTTAATTTAACATCTATATCGAATAACTTTTTCATAAATCGAAATTAATGATTTTTTGAAATGAATTAAAATAGAAAAAAAAATCATAGAAGAGAGAAATTTTGTGGGGGTGAGGTGGGTGGTGGAATTTGAATGAAAAAAAAAATCTTCTTTCATATTAGTATATAGACTAACTATTATTCATGCAAGAACTAAATCATAGTATGTGAAACATGCAACCTACGAAATTCAAATTAATTCTAGTGTCTCCAGACTTTTAGGTGCGAATGCTCACAGTTGTAGAAAGAATTTAAGTCTGAAAAAAATAGGCAAATTCATATTAATGATTTAATTTGACTTACCTTGGCTTGGCGTTTCTCTCCATTCTTCACGGGAGAGTGGGGACCTCGACTCCAATACGACGCCGGTTTAGTTGTTTCACTTGCTTCACACTTGGTTTCGAATCATTACTTTAGTTATACTCATATTTCGATTTTCATTACTTTAGTTATAGTATGTTATGTTAAATATCAATTCATGTCTCAAAATAAATAAATCACTAATCAAATTCCAAACATTGGAAGTGCAACACGTTGTTTCAGAAAAATGTCTATATCTCTGTAGTCCAACGACTTCTCTTCATAATACCGATATAACTTGCTCCATTTTCCATACTCAAGTCGATATATAATACTACCACCGTCCCATCTCTTATTATATATTCATTTAAGAATAATACGAATTTTAAATAATTGGATGTGTTGTGAGTGGAATAAGGATCTCACATTTTATGTGAATCTTAAAGTAATTAAAGTGAAGTAAAAATCTCATCTACATTTATTAAAAATAAAAATAAATATTTAAATATTGAACATACTAAAATAAAAATATGAATACAAAAAGGTGGGATGAAGGGAATACTAAATTTATCTTCGTCATTTTCCCTATCTTTTGACATATTATGTATAAATAGTAATTTTTTTCTCACCGCAACTTGAAAAGAAATATTTATATATATATAAGCAGCTTACTTTTTTTCTCATTTTCATGATAATATTATTTCTTTTCGTATTTTCCTCCTTGAAGAATATAAGAAAAAAAAATAGTCTAATAAAATTTTTCTACTTTTTCTTAGCCTTCTTTTATCTCATGATAAATTTACAACAACAAAAAAAGTATCCTAAGGATTATTCTTAAATTATAGTATGAAAACTTTGATCCAATACTTATATTGATAATTTTACAGTTTAGATTTAACAATATTGTAAATGCATGTAAAATCACAAACTTTGATTGAAATACACTTTGCCCACGAACTTTGAAAATCTGAAAATAATTCATATTTTATATTTTAAGAAGTATTTTATTTTAGTGATCTCCTAATCTCCTAAAATAATATATATATATATATATATATATATATATATATGGAAGAACTAAAATAAGAGCATTTCTTAAGATATAAAATAAGAATCATTTTCAGCCCTTAGATCATCAAGATCTACAGTTGATTCGTAATTATGTTGGATGAATTTATGGTCCTGAGTTCGAATCCCAAAGATAGCAAAAATTTATTTTTCACAATTCATACATTTATACAGCGAATTCATATGTGTTCTACATAAAATTCGTACATAAAAAATTGCTCTTATTTCTTATTTTAAGATGTGCTCTCACTGTAGCCCACCCATATATATATATATATATATATATATATATATATATATATATATATATATATATATATATATATATATATATATATGGGAGGGCTAAAATAAAAACACTTCTTAAAATATAAAATACAAACAATTTTCAGCCCTTAGATCATCAAGATCTACGGTTGATTCATTACCCTGTTGGATAAATTTGTGGTTCTGAGTTCGAATCTCAAAGGTAGCAAAAATTTATTTTTCACAATTCGTAACTCTGTTGAATGAATTCATACGTGTTCTACATAAAATTCGTACATTGAAATACGTTTTTGTTTTTATTTTAAGAAGTATTTTCACGGTAGCCCTTCCCTATATATATACTAAAGAAAGATTCATACATGAAAGAAAAGAAAGGAGTTTCAATTTCGAAGACAAAAATAAGCGATTCTCATTCCTCGAGTTACAACATGCTATCTGACAGACCTCCAGCACTTTCTATATAATCAGGTGCGACAGAAAGCTCGGACAGTGTTGCAGCAGTAACTCTCAGCCTTGAAAATTGTTCGTGCTCCCATGCAACCGAGAATTTTAAACAGCTTGAACATATAAAGCAACATCATAAACTATGACTACAACAAAGGAGTCTCTTATATTATCTTGGGATGAGACTCCTAAATCTCTCTTGTCCTGCAATATTCCGTAAGGGATCCGGTTGCGGCAAAAGAAAAGAAAGGTACATTGCGTTGGCATGGCAGAGGAGGCGGCGATAAACCAGCGTTGGAAGGGATCGACGGCGCCGATGAGGAGAGGTGGCAATCATATAGAGTTAATTAACAAAATCCAAGCCAAAAATCGCCACGGCGAATTGTAAAAACACGATTGTCCCTATATATATATATATTGAGTGAAAATTTAAAATGTCATATTCCTTAAGTTATATGTGAAAAATGCCCTCTTTTATAAGCATAAGCATTTTATGCCCTATTCTTTAAGAATAGGGAAAAGTTCTATTGAGAAAGACAAATATTTAAAGAAATGAGAAACAATCTCATCCATTGATCATGATCAATCAAACGGTCCAAAATTAAGAATAAATATCGTGTTCAGATTTTGATGAACATATCAATAATTGTGATGAACATGTCAGTAATTTTTTATGAACAGACGTATTTGTTGAAAAGATGTATTTGTTTAAAATTTTACACTTTAGGATTCGATCCCTAAACGTTCAATAAAATTATTGCTATGTTCATAAAAAACTATTGACATGTTCAATGTTCCTAAAAACTTAATTTCTCCATATATATATATATGTATATATATATATATATATATATATATATATATATATATATATAGGGAAGGGCTAAAATAAGAGCATTTATTAAGATATAAAATAAGAATCATTTTAAGCCCTTAGATCATCAAGATCTACGGTTGATTCGTAATCTTGTTGGATAGATTTATGGTCCTGAGTTCGAATCCCAAAGGTAACAAAAATTTATTTTTCACAAGTCATACTTTTATACAGCGAATTCATACGTGTTCTACATAAAATTCATACATTAAAAATTGCTCATATTTCTTATTTTAAGATGTGCTCTCACGGTAGCCCACCCATATATATATATATATATATATATATATATTATTAAATTAAGGTTTATTAAAAAAGAAAAAGAAAATAGAATCCCTTGAGAGCACAAAACGCAGACTAAGGGCACGAAACTCGAAAAGAGATCGTTAAACTAAGAAACCTGAAGATACTAGTGATCCCATAAATTAGGATAGTCGTCCATTTCATCTGACCAACGTCTATGAACTATATTATTCATTGCATTCATGCTATCACTATAGCTACAATCAACCACAAAGTTACTCGGCTTGTAGCCCATTTCTCCCGCATTCCTGAGGCGACCTTTTATGCTACCTTCCGGAACCGCTTGCATCGGCTCACTTCCCATGCCCTTTCCCGTGCCCTTTGGGCGGCCACGTCCTCGCTTTGTCGTCTTGTCCGAGAGTAATTGCATTCCCTGACTAACCTGCTCCTCTAATCGACAAATGCGACTAGTAATATTGTCCGGGGCAAGAGCGGACAAATCTTTGTTACCTTCATGCGGAACACCCCCGTTTTTGTCCAAATTTGGATCACTTTCGAGAGCAACAGCTGTGTCGTCAAAAAAAAGTCTGTTCAAATCCGCGCCATCCGGAGCCTCCATTTCCAAAGTTTCCTCCACATCCGAGTCTTCCTCGTTAATGACCAAGTCACTATCTTTAATCACATCTTTATCCCCCTGAATCGGAACCATGATTTTTTCCAACGAATCCGGCTCAGATAAATGAATCCCGAAAGACGTTCCAGAAATAGGATCCACGCCCATATCCAAACAAGTATCCTCATTATTCTCCAAATCCAGAGCCTGAAATGCATTTCGCGTCTCGACAGCCTCTTTCTCAAGAACCGGAGCAGCAACCTGTTTTTTTACCGCCTGTTCGGCAACCTTTGACCAAACCGCAGCTGGTTTATCATGATTCTTCCCAAAAGTAGAAGCCAAATGAGCTTTGTGCTTAACCGACACCTTGTTGCCCTTGTTTTCATTATCAGTAGAAGACTCGATAGGAATTGCGACATTCTGATCTGCTTCCAGAGCTTCTTTACTGTCCTGGCTGTCCTTCTGCTTAAGCTTTGTACAATTTTCCACCTGATGTCCAGTGATGCGGCAATTCGAGCAAAAGAAAGGCAATTTTTCATAGCTAAACTCAACATAGAAAGGATGTTCACAATCTATAAGCATCGATTCCTGCAATGGCTGAGCGAGATCCAGTTCAATAAGCACACGAATGAAATGGCCGACTTCTCCATAAGCTGATACACCATCAATTTTGATTGGAAAACCAATAATTCTAGCGATTGCTGTTATTACCTCAGGATCCCAAAACTCATTCGGAAGGTAATAAATCCGAACCCAAACTTGACAAATAGAAGAGACTTCCTTGTAGGGATTGAAACATGGCACCCAATCGCGGAGGCGGATGGAACCCGCAGCCAGATCCCAAACAATTTTTGTTTTCGCAAGTTTTTTATCTTCAAGAGTAGAGAATTTCATGGTGAAGAAACCCTTACCCAAAGTGAGAAGCTTCCACTCTGATTGGATACCCCACAAATTGTTGAGTTCAAGCTTCAACTGATGTGTCGCCTGTGGCTTGCTTCCTTTCCGTAGTAACACCCTTCCAATAACAGAGAATTTGAATTCAGCAATACGTTTTTGATACATCTGTTTTGGAATGGTGAGAGAGAACCCATCAGCCAGTTTCTCGGCCTTAAGAGCTGAGAATTTATGCGCCGGTAAATCTGGAGGTCGTTCAACCCGGTTTTGCATGATCGAGGCGTAGGAAATCCTACCCTCTGGTGGCGGCACCTTTGTGTAGTTAGGCACAGAAGCTGTTCCTTCAGACGGTATTGTAGAGGACAAACAAACCTCGTCAAGTTTCAAATTCCCCTGCTCCAAAATCCTCGGTTGTTGATTTTGTGGTAGGCGAATCTCAGTTGACTTAGATCGAGACCTGTCAAAATTAGAAGATACCAGTGGAAGATTGAGGCCCCCCTTGTCACGATGGACCTCCGGCGAACTCGAATCCATCACCGGCAGGAGAACGGCAGTTTAGGAGCAGCGGCGACGGAGCCGAGCACCAGTGGCGAGCAGCGGCGGCGAGGCGGCTGCGTGAATCTGCCGTGATGCCTCTTCGATCTTCCTCCGCTGCAATTTAACACTGCGTGTCGTCTCTGCTGGGGAGCCTCTGCTGGATGACAGCAGCGGCTAGGCACCAATCAGCGGCGGGCAGCGGCGAGGAGGCGCGAGCAGCGGCGGCGGAGTCTTCAGCGGCCGGCGGCGTGAGTGCCTTTAGGGAGCGGCGAGGCACCAATCAGCCTAAAGAGATCTGCTGGGGGCGACTCTGCTGGAGAGCTGGACAACTCAGCGGCGAGGTACCTATGAGCGGCGGGCAGCGGCGAGGAAGCGCGAGCAGCGGCGCCGGTTAGATCTGGTTTTTCGACGCCAGATCTTGTTTTGCAGCGGCTTGGACGGTGGGGACGGCGTGACTGCTTTAAGGGAGAGCGGCGAACGGTGCGTGCGAGAGGAGCGTGAGACCGCGTGTTTGCCTTGGCGGCCCCAGCGAGCAGCGGCGACCGGAGCCTGACTGCCTTCAGGTGCGGCGCTCTTTCAGCCACGGCTTCATAAGATCAAAATCCTAATAAAAGAAAACCTCCACCCATATATATATATATATATATATATATATATATATATATATAGGGGAAGGCTAAAATAATAACGCTTCTTAAAATATAAATTAGGAACCATTTTCAGCCCTTAGATCATCAAGATCTATGGTTGATTCATCACCTTGTTGGATAAATTCATGGTCCTGAGTTCGAATCCCAAAGGTAGCAAAAATTATTTTTTGCAATTCATGCCTTTATACAGTTTATTCATGCGTGTTATACATAAAATTCATGCATTTTTGCTGGTTCGTAATTCTTAAAATAAGGGTGGTTTATTGAATAACCGCCCCCTATATATATGTATGGGTTAGGTTCTATTGAGAAGTTATAAATGAGATTAATGAACATATCAATAACTTCTTTGAACATATCAATATAACTGACGAACATACGAATCTATTTAATTTGTTAAAAAAAAAGACCACGCTGGGGATCGAACTCCAAATCAAGCACGCGTTCATAAAAATTAATTGACATGTTCATCAAAATGTACTAACTTGTTCACACGTATTAGATTGCTTCTCAACTTCTCAACACATTTCACTACAAAAAAAACGGGGATTACCGGCGGCGTTTTGCCGTCGGTAATGGCGACACGGCCGCCGGCAATTACATTACCGGCGGCATTACCGGCGGCGTCTCGCCGCCGGTATATTTCTCGTCGGTAACACTATTACCGGCGGCAAAACACGCCGCCGGTATTTAACGGCGGTAGTTCCCGCCGTTATATGTCCTCGGCGAACGGCGGAGATATACCGATGCCGCCGGTAATTACCGTCGGTGACTTTGCCGCCGGTAATATTCATCGGACGACGGCGGTGAATATCACCGGTGAGTATTCTCGTTACCGGCGGTCAAATGCCGCCGATAAAGTTTTTTTGTAATTTAATTAATTAATTAATTATTATTATTATTATTTATTATTTTTATTATTATTTATTTATTATTTATTATTTATTATTTATTATTTATTATTTATTATTTATTATTTATTATTTATTATTTATTATTTATTATTTATTTATTATTTATTTAGACGAACTTCCCAGTCGGTCACCCATCTTAGTTGTGCTCTAGTTGATATATATAGTACCTATTAATTCATTTAAAGTCTAATTCAATATACAAAATCATATATATATTCATAACCTTATAATATATCGAGATGGTATCGATGAGATGCTGTTAATTACGGATCGAACTCGTTTTTGTCTTTATTTTTATGTCGCAAAAGTATTTATTTATTAATTTATTATTATTATTATATAATTTTTTTAATCAATATAGTTTATATACACCATTAGTATTTTATGATGATAATTGTATTTTGAATTTATTTCCATACGTCCTTATTTTTATAAAAAACAAGGAGATAATTTGTTATAAGATAAGTAATTTGAATTTATTTCCATTCGTCGTTATTTTGAATTTATTACTTTGTTACGAATTAATTGTAATGTTGTTTGAAAACATGAAATTAATAGTTGCTCAACATAACATAAATGTAAAAAGAAAGTGCAAGTGTAATTTTGTTCCTAAACATATAGTTCAAACATATAGTTCCAAAACATGAATTAATTAAATAGTCCAAAACATGAAATTAATAGTTCCAAAACATAAAGTGCTGCTCAAGGTAGTTGACCTGACCGCCTCATGAACTCCTCGATTTGAGCCATACGCTGCTGGAGGGCCTCACGTTCTGCTCGAGAAGCCTCTCGTTCGGCCTCACGTGTTGCTTGTTCGGCCTGAAGACGCTCTTCCAGCGTGGAGATCCGTGTCTCATACAGCTGCTGAGACATCATGGAAGTACTGTGCTTTGAGAAGACCCCCTACTAACCTGGCTCCTACCGGCACTTCCAGTGCCGTAGAGCCGGGACCTAATGTTACCTACTCCATCTGTATACGCCGTTTGATTTATCGCATAATCAAGGAATTGAAACTCTCCAGCCCTGTTTCAAATGCAGAACGATCATTGTATCTCGCATACATCCACATGTGATTATCACTCATTCTTGAAAATTCTAATTGAAAAAAATAAATAAAATATCATAAATTACTTGAATCAAACGAAATTTCGATAGCATAACCCCACTATCCTAACTACCAAGTGCTCGACTCTACCAGCAGCTATAGTGACCATAGTGGTCCTAATTTACTAAGCCTATACTAGGTCTACCCGGCCCCCCAATCTCGAAGCAATAATACAATACATATAAAGCAATAAAAAATAAAGTTTGAAATTTAAAACAATCATTTGTTGGGAGATCAGATCCTTAAGAAATAATCAATTTCTATCCCAAAGGGAGAAGATCCTTAAGAAATTGATTAAATCTATCCCACAATATATAATATCATATCATTTCATGATAAACACATATATACTAGCATACTTAAAATTCAATTAATCATACTTCATTTAACATAAATAAATCTCTAACAAATTCGTACTTAAAATTAATCATGCTTTATAATTAATCAAACTTTAATTTAAAATTAATCAAACTCCAACAAATTATTAATTAGATTGTAAAAATAAATTTAAATATAATTTAACTAATTAAAATTAATCACACTTCACATATTATAAATTAATTAAAATTAATCAAATAAACATTAATTAGATTCTAACAAAATAATATTAAAAAACAAATTTTAAATTAATTAATCATACTTCAAATCTTATAAATTAATTAAAATTAATCTAATTAATATTACTTTAAATCTAACAAAATAATTAATAAATAAATCAAATAACGAGAACGAAAGCGTACGGTAGTGGTCGGCGGCGGAGTGGTGGCGATGGCGGTGTCGGCAACGGCGCGGCGTCGTTCAACTAATTAAATGTTAAAGAAATAAATTAAATGTGAAAGTGAGAGATAAAGAGAAAGAGAGAGAAATAATACCTGCAGGGGTGGCTGGCCGGCGGCGGCGGCGGCGGCTGGGGGTCGGCGAGGAGGTGCGGCAGGGTATGGGATCGAGAAGGGTTTGAGGGTTGCGTGAGTTCTGTGAAAGAAAAGGGGATCTGCGTCATTTTAATTAAAGCATTACCGGCGGCATTTTGCCGCCGGTAATTTACAGATTTTTTAAAATTAAAGATAAATTAAACTAATTTTAAAATACCGGCGGCGAGCCGCCTCTAATTACCGGCGGGAACAATGCCGCCGGTAATACCGCTGGTAATTAGCGGCGGCGACAATACCGCCGGTAATAACGCCGTTAAACAAGAAAGCCGACTCGCCTTCTTTCGGCGTCGTAGGGCCGTCGGTAATTACCGGCGGGAATTTAGCCGCCGGTAATGCGCGGTTTTTTTGTAGTGTTTGAGCTTCTCAATTGAACCTCTTCCTTATGAATAGGGAAGGTCTACCGTGAAAACACCTCTTAAAATAAAAATAAAAACGTTTTTCAATGTACGAATTTTATGTAGAACACGTATGAATAACATCCAACAAGGTTACGAATTATGAAAAATAAATTTTTGCTACCTTTGGAATTCGAACTCATCATGACCATAAATCCATCCAAGGGGAGGGCTAAAATAAAAATACTTCTTAAAATATAAAATATAAATAATTTTCAGCCCTTAGATTATCAAGATCTACGGTTGATTCGTAACCCTGTTGCATGGATTTATGGTCCTGAGTTCGAATCCCAAAGCTAGCAAAAATTTATTTTTCACAATTCATACCTTTATACAGCGAATTCATACGTATTATACATTAAATGCATACACTGAAAATTGCTCTTATTTCTTATTTTAAGATGTGTTCTATATATATATATAACTTTCATAGACGGAAGCCGTAATTAAATGAAAATAAAATGAGAAGAATGTCATTTGAAATAGAACACTTATTAAGAAATACGAAAAATGTAAAGGGAATGAAACAAATATTTCGTTCACGTACATTCGTTCAAGATTTCCTGTTATTTAGTTAGACGAAATGTAGATTATAGTTGCTTGTTGTATCTTATTTGTATACAATGCCAAGTCAATGGCTTTCAATTCAATACAGAAAAATCATCTTGTCAATTCTCTTGGAAATTAACAAAATTAATGGAGAATTTCATACACATTCAAATTCCTTTCACATGTCTATAAATAGCTTTAGCATGCATCAAACAACCATACATCACAAATTATACTATATTCTTACTCATAATGGCTATTAAGCGTTTTTACCTTATCCTATTTGTCTTCCTCATTTTCCTACTAATTGGCATCACTGCCAAAAGGAACACCTCCAGTGACAAAAATCCCCCACCGTTTGATTTCATCACGAAATTAAAAGGTTATCAAAAGGGAAACAACACGAAAGAGGTCCACGACCTCAAGGCCTATCTTGAGAGATTCGGTTACCTCAATAAAAATGAAGCCACTAATGGTGATTTCGACGATGCCCTCGAATCAGCCATCAAAACTTATCAGAAAAACTTCCACATCAAACCCTCAGGAGTCATAGATGACGACACGATATCGAAAATGAGAGCCCCTCGTTGTGGAGTGGCGGACATCGTCAACGGCACTAACTACATGCAACCCCGCAACAAAAACCACCTCCCCCGCCCGACTTCCATCCACACAGTGTCTCACTTCAGTTTCTTTCGAGGCGAGCCTCGATGGCCGCCGGCTAAAAACCATCTCACTTACCGGTTTTCGTCGGACTTTGCGGCAGACCTCGTGGCGCGTGCCTTCCAACGATGGGAAAGCGACACACATTTCTCCTTCTCACGTGTCGGAAACAACCAGGAAGCCGACATAGTTATAGAGTTCAAGCAGGGGTACCACGGCGATGGAAGCCCTTTCGATGGGCCCTACGGAATCCTAGCTCATTCATTTGCACCAACTGACGGCAGACTCCATTTCGATGCAGACGAAAATTGGTCCGCCGCCGACATTCCAAGTGCGGATGCTATCCATTTGGAAAGCGTTGCTGTGCACGAAATCGGGCACCTTCTTGGGTTGGGGCATAGTGCGATTGAGGAAGCAATCATGTACCCTACAATTGGCTCAGGAGAGGTTAAGACCAATTTGCAGGAAGATGATATTCAGGGGATTGCATATTTGTACAATTACCAAAATTAGCATATTTAATTCTCTTTTAATTTCCTATATTTGCAATAGTCTTTAATTTTATGTTTTCATCGTTGTTGTCGTTGTCTTTGTATGGTCTATATAGATGTGTAGCCCATTATAAGAAATATGAATAAACTCGTTTCTTTCTTTTCCTACTTTGGGATTTTGTAGTAATTTATTGAACATGTGTGTGAGTATTACTTTAATTAAGGCTTAATTGCCTATAAATTATTGAAGTTTCATTTAATTTTGAATACCAACTTCAAAGTTTGGTGTGTGATAATTAAAAAGGTATTGATTTAAGAGTACTGCTAAATACACATAATATGTGCGCACATAATGCCCTTGAAAATTTATTTCCTAATTTGAATTATTATTATTACTAAATTACCCTTGATTAATATTGGAAATTTTCTAAAGAATTTTTTCCCTTTATTTATTGCAACAATTTTGGAAACAAAATATTGATATGGCCACTAATCAAGATCCTATACATAGAAATTGGCACTTCATTTTAGAAAAAGATATAAACACGATTATGTTAGTTTTTTTCATTTAAAATACAATTATTTTGATTTATCATGATCATATTTACTGATATTGTTTTTAAGAATAAAAATTCATAGATAAAATAATACTACGATTTATTTTTTTAAATATACTTTAACAAATGTCAGGATATTCCTCTAAAATTTAATATACATTATACTATAATATAGGAATAATACTTTTTGTTTCGTTTTTCCTTTCCATGTCCTTTTTCATTTTTGTTTTGTTTTTTCTTTTTGTTATTTTTATTAATTTATTTTTACAATTATAATAATTCCTTCATATTTTTTATTTTTTATTTTGAGTTCATTAAATTTATTATGATATAATTTTATTGAGTAAATGATCGATGTGCTCAATGTATTTTCATAATCATATATATTTTTTTAATTTATTATTTTGAATTTACTAATTTATTTATAATATATTGTCCTATAGCATATTTTTATTGAGATATGGATTGATGTGCTCAAGGTATGACATTATTCCTACAATTATATCCATACATTTATATTTTATAAGTTTTATTCTAATTTCACTAATTTGTATTATGATTTATTCATTAACATATACTACATTTATAAAATAATGAAAGAATGCAGTTGGCGTATGATATTATTCTAACATTTTAGCTATTCTTTCCTATTTTATATAAATTCTTTTTATTTCAAGTCCACTAATTTATTGTGATATAATGTTCTATAGGATAATTTTATTTACTAATTGATCGGTGTGTTAGCGTATGACATTATTTTTGCTATAATAGTAATTTTTGATGTTTTTATTTTTTATTTTTTAAGTTCACTAATTTATTATGTATTTTTAGTAGTTATCCATCGATGTGCTCAACGTATGATTATATTATAGTCATTTATTTGTATTTTTTTAATTTTTACATTAATTTCACAATTGTTATGATTTTTTCATTAACTTGTACTTTTATGAAATAATCAGAGAATGTAACTAATGAAATAATCAGAGAATGTAACTAACGTATGAAATTATTCTAACCATTTTTGCTATTCCTTCATATTTTATATTTTTTATTTAGTTGCTCTTAATTTTTTTAACTTATTAACTTATAATTATTTTAATATTTATTAATTTAAGCAAATAATTATTCAATTCAATAAAAATGGATCCACATATTATTATCTTAAAAGTATTTGTAATTATTCCATTGTAATGTGACAACTTTGTACCTTAATTTCCTCTATATCTTATAGTTATACAATGCACTTTAATACTATGTTTTTCTTTTTCTTTCCCTTACTTTTTTATTTGTGTTTTGTTTTTTCTTTTCGATACTTATCTTTTCTTTTTTAATTTAATCTATTATCTTATACTCCCTCCGTCCCATTATTCATGACACGTATTCCTTTTTGGGTTGTCCCAACCTACATGACACATTTCCTTTTTTGGAAAAAATCAGGGGTCATTTAAGTATTAAAATATTCGCTAATTACTGCCTAATTACATTTCTCCCTAATTATACTCATTTCAATTTTAGCTCTCTCTCTCTTCGTCTCTCATCTTACGCTCTCTCTCTTCGTCTCTCATCTTTCGCCGGCTTCACGCCGCCGCCTCCGGAGAAGAAGCCCGCGGCGAAGAAATGACCGGCGGCCGAGAAAGCTTCAATTTGCGAAGGAGGGGGCGTCGTCGACAAGAAGAAGCTTGCTCGCTGCTACCAGTAGCCGACACCTTTGGCCTCGCTCCTTCCTCCAGCGTGCCGCCCTCCTCTAACACGCCGCTTTCCTCCAGCGCCGCCTCCATCGTCGTCGACATGGTCGGCCTCGCCGAGAAGAAGCCTCGTGGATTTGGGGACGAATGGAAGTCGGCGGTGAGTTTGGGGATTTAGGGCTCCGATTTGGGGCTCCACCATCTCCCACTGCCATCGTCCTTCCACCGCCGTCGTGCTTCCAACGATTTGGGGGATTTACTCGCGTCGTCCACGTCCGCCGTCCACCCGCGTCGATCTGCGCATCACGCCTTCTCTCTTCAAAATTATTGTGTTGATTTGATTCTAGAAATTTTTAATTGCGGTGAGTTTGAAATTTTAATTTCGATCTTGGTTGTTGATTTTAATTGTTGATTTGGAATCTTGCTTGTCGATTTGGTTCTTGGAATTTCTGGAAATTTGGTTGTTGATTTGGTTCTCTGAAATTCTGAAAATTTGGTTGTTGGAATTTTGCTTGTCGATTTGGACAGTGGCCGGAGAGGGGCCGACGAGGCGGCGCTCGCTGGCGGCCCCGCCGCCGTGTACCGGTCCGGCGAGAGGGAGGCCGAGAGAGAGAGAGTGTGCGTGAGAGTGTGTAAGTGCACGTGTGTGTTAATTAACAATAACAATTCCCTTCATTCTACTCTTCTTAATCTCCGTGCCCAACAGTGTTGTCCCATAAATAATGGGACGGAGGGAGTAATATAATTTTATGAAATGATGATATTAGACTATTTTCACAATTATAATAATTTTTATTTTTTATTTTGAGTTCTCTAGTTTATTATAATATACTGTCTTATAGTATACTCCCTCCGTCCCGCAAAACTTGAGCGATTTCTTTCTGACACAAATTTTAAAGAGTTAGTAGTATTTTGTGTTTTATGTGTAGTAGGTGAAAAAATAAAAAAATGAATGAAGGGGAAAAAAAACTTGTCATATAAGGAAAGTGCTCAAGTTTCGCGGGACGCAGGGAGTATTATTCTTACAATTATAGTAACTTCTTTATATTTTCTATTTTTTTATTTCTATTTTCACAATTTTTTTATGAATTTTTTTCATATTAACCTATACTCATATGAAATAATCAAAGAATGTAGGTAACAAATTCTATTATTCTCACAATTATAGTCATATATTCTTATAGTATTTTTTTTTTCAAAATTTTAGGTAAATTTCACTAAGTTATTATGATTTTTTCTAATAATAATCCATAGCTTTATGAAATAATAATTTAATATCCTATAGTATAATTTTATTGAGTAGTCAATTTATGTGCTCAACATATGATATTATTCCCATAGTTATAGTATATCCTTTATATTTTCTATTCTATTTAAATTTCCTTAATTTCTTATTATTTTTCATAATAACCTATAGTTTTATGAAATAATTGAAGATTGTAGCTAGCATATGATATTATTTTCACCATTGAAGTACTTCATTCCTTTTAATTTATAGGGGGTAATTTTATTATTTCAAATTCATCAATTCATTATAGTGTAATACTTTATATTTTGTTTTCATTGTGTAATCGATCAACGTATGACATTATTCTCGCAATTATAGTCATTCCTTTATATTTTCTATTTTAATTTCACTAATTCATAAAATATAATATACTGTGATAGAATTTTATGATTTAATCCATCAATGCGATGTGGTCAACTTATGATATTTTTCTCATATATAGTAATTCATTTCTATTTTATAATGTAATAATAATCAAATAATATAGCTAGCCTATTATTAGGGGTGAGCATCGAATCGGACCCACTCGTCGGGACCAACGACCTGAAAATTTTCAAATCGTAGACCGACCCGAACAGAATTGTAAGGGAGGACCGACCACCCAGGACCGCACCGAACCCGAATATCGGGTCCAGATTGGTTCGGGTCCGACCTGCTGAAATTTAAAATTTTTATTTTCCTATTTCACACTCAATTTTCAGATTTAAAACTTAAAAAAAATCCATACAAACACATATCTTAGTCTCAAATATTCTCAATCCACAATTACAACAAAAATACATAAATTAAAATCAATCCATTACATAATAATTCAAGCACAACAAGTTCATCAAAAGAAATGTGAAAGGTACGGGTCGGTACAGAACTACACAGAATACTTAATTTACTTACAGATATTAGGTTTAGATATTAGATGAGTTATTATATTAGATAAAATTTAATTTATTTCTTAATATTATTAAAAATATATAAATTAAATAATTATTTTATAAAAGATACGAGTCGGTCCGGGTTCGGCGAGTTGGAGTGGGTTAAGACCTGGACCGACCCAAATATTTTTCGGTGTCACACCCCATTTCTTGAAACAATAACTATAATTGGGGTACGACTAATCATCTAAATGAACAAGGGAAAATCCTTGTGAAATCCGAATAAAAGGGATAACAATCGGGCTTAGCCCCTTTGGATGAAGAAAGACAGGTATTCAAGTGATACGAATCAATCAACAAACATAACAACTTCAGGATCACAAGTTTAGTGTCATGCTTCAGATAACCAACATTCACTGATTGAAATACTTTGAGAGTCAATAGTTTAGGCTCAACAAAAGATATTGTTTAGAATCACAACATGATAGGTCTTAAGTTAAGAAACAAAAGACAGATACTGGCTAGTTCTGCAGCGGAAATCAAAATAAGGAGTTGAACTCTAGCCTCAGCTCTGCCCCGTCATCACCCGCCATTAACCTGAAAACATTTGAAAGTATTTTTGGGCTAAGTACTAATGTACTTAGTGGGCTGCAACTTTTTAAAACATTTCACAATCTATAAGAGCAGTTTATCCAATCTTACTGACATGACATAGAAGGTTTTAAAAAGAAATAACTTCTATGCATGTTAAAACATTTCATATATATATTTTTCTTTGATTGCGCGCAGTTGTCACACTCTATTCTGTTACTCGCTGTGATCCCGGACCTTTTAGCCACCGACGGATCTCTGTCTCCCGCTGGCTTGGACTGAGGGCGTAACCCAGCCAAGTATACTTTGACCTCGGGATGCTACCCAGGCAGGCCTCTAATTTCTCATGCTCCGGAACACATCCAGCCGAGCACCCTTATAACGCCTCTGGTTAGAGCCCGATGGAGATCAACCCACCGAGTCACTAACAAGTGTACACAATTCTCAAACAACGTATTAGGTCATAAGAGAACCTCAATTGATTAACTGCGCGAGCCTTAAACATGGTAGAGTGCACAAAAATATTTATTGGATAAACAGTTTTTATTTCATGAAACATTTAAGCTCATTAGCTCAATCATACATTTGGAAAATAAGCCCACCTGTCTAGGCAAAGCCTGTCGTTTAACCTTATCTTTGAATCGGAATAGCAGTGCTAATCCTCCTGTTGCTCAAAGCCTACAAGAAATCTATTCTCAATAGGTCTCCTTGAATTCTAATCTTAAGTCATGGTGAAGTGCTTAATATTCTATGATTCATCACGCCGGGTTTCAAAATTTAATAATAAAGATTGAAAACTAAACTTCTTGAGTTAAGGACACCAACAATATCCTTACTCGATTTTCTTTAATAATTGGAATTATAATGAAAACCAATTAAATCATAAATACTTTTATTGCAAAATATAATGCAATTTCATGTCATGCTTAGCATATAATAAGTAATTACTTAAAATATGCACATAATAATAATTAATATTAATATGAAATCATTCTTTAAAGAAATAAATAATTAAACTTTATCAGAGTCTAATTAGTAAATTTAAACCAAGTCATTTTTCTTAGTAAAAATGCAGCTCAATTTATTTAATAAGGCAGTCCACTTTGAATTAAAAATAAAAGCCCAAGTGAGATAAAAAAAAAATCAAAGCCCCAAACTCGTTACGCACATATACTAAATCTTTCATGAAACATCCTTTAAAATAAACTTTGATACATAGAAAATAATTCAACAACTTGAGCACTTAAGGGTTGTTTTGCAACAGACACCAAATCTGCCTCGGATCTCCAAATAAGGCTCCAAAAGACATTCTGGAAACTAGACATTTCAAGGATCTTTCTCCAATTTGAATCGAATGAAAAACAGTTCAAACGAGCAAGATATGCCCTCTCAAAGATGGGTATTTAACAAACAAAAATATAAAAATTTCAGATTTCCAGATTACAACCAAGTCAGTGGGCTTTCTTTAAAAATTCATATCTCCCTTTACAAAACTCCACTGGGAACCCCAAGGGTCAATTCGGAAACTAGGGAGAGATCATAACACTCTCCAGTTGGATTTACTCCAAGAAAATTCATGGTTTAGAAGATATGACTGTCTAAAGTTCAGTGCACAAAAAGAGTTCAAGTTTGGCATATTCAGAACATAAATCGGAAAAACCACTTTAGGCTTCACCAAAAATTCTAAAACTGAACAAGTAAGTTCCCAACATATCAATGAATATTCAGTAGAAAGATAGGCTTGCTAATCAAATATTTAAGTCGGTCTTTGAGACCTCAAAGTCGTAGGTTTGTAAAACCTACTGGATGGTACAAGGAATAAGAACTCGATTTCAAGAATTTATACCGGTTGTTTCCCTTACTCAAAAATGGTGAGGCTGATGCCAAACGAAAGATACGGGAGTCTAGAGTGACATACTAAAGTTTCAAAGGTTTTCACCGATTGAAACTTGACTTATGGTCTCCCAAAGATGGTTTACCAAAAATGTATTCCAGATGGGCAGTGATTTTTAAAAATTCATAAATAAAACATGAGAGCTCTAAATATTCTTAAATTTTACCATCTATCAATTATATAATGGAATACATTTTTGAGAGCCCACAGCAATTCTCTATCCTACGTGGCGCTCTAAAAAATCTCCATTTTGTGCTCTTTGAATTCTACTCAACAACGCCTATGTCTATCAATAATCCCTCATTCGCCGTTTCTATCTTTATTTCTCTCTTTCAAAATCTCCCCTTCATCGTTTCCATTGATTATGCCCTAATTCACGGTCGCCATTAATTCTTAATTGTTTCCATTGTTTATGCATTTGACCAACTGTCTATCAACAACATATCAGTTGGCTACAATTTATTATGCCCAACCTTTTCAATTATAAATCATTGCTCCAAAGATTTACTTTTTACATTCCCAAATCCCAAACCTGTTTTCAGCCGACCCGTTCCACTTTTGTACAATTAAGAACCCAGGTTATCTTCGGCTAATTATCTCATCTCCGGTTAATCATCCATCGATTTTTGAATTTTGTTCATTGAGATCACTTGTAGTGAGTTATCTAATTGATTTCGCTTCTTTTTCTGTTATGGTCGTGATTATGGTGTTTTTTTGTTTCGTTTTCCATATCTGGTCGAATTTGTTGTTTGCGATTATGATCGTCATGGTGTTTTTTGTTTTCATTTTATTTCAAGACTTAAATATAAATATGCAGGCATACCAATCGTTTGATGAAATCCCTAAATCATGATAGTTTAACCTCTCCGATATGTTTAATGGCTATGTTCACCCTTAGTTATGGAGATTTAGAGAGTGTCACAACCTGTTAATTATACTACTTCATATTGGAGTAGAGTTATACTTAGCTCTTTTTTTTTTTTTTAATTGGATGGATTTGGAATTGTGAGTTCCAAATATTACTAAAAGAATTTCATTGTGTTTTATTTTCATATACTGAACAGTAATGAACTCCTAACTTGATCATAAATGAGATTATAGAATCATCTTTTCAGATATCAAAATCTTTCATAAAACTATTTTTTTATTCCGTTAACATTGTAATTAGTTTTGATCTTTACTAAAGAGTAAACTAAAACTTCATTAACTTTTTCTATTCTTGGCTCCAAAATTCACTAATACCATTTGGGTTGTGCGTGGCAGACTCTTTAGGAATTTTGACATCGATGAAAACAAGTCTATATCAGCACATGAGCTGAAGTAGCTTATAACGAGAGTCAAGTTCCAATTGTATAAATTGACGTGTTATGTGAGGCTCTTTCAAAGAGTTTAAGGCTTTCAAAGAGTTTGATCGGAATAGTAATGATTTTACTGATGAGCCAGATCGTTGTGAATGAGATGACAAAATATATGGGTAAGGTCATTCAAGTTGTACATACATCGCAAGTTGATGGGATAAAAATCATTGAAGATTTGATGATGGGATAAAAATCATTGAAGATTTGAGATTTTAACAGTTTGCATTAGGAATTGAGATTAGCGGTGGTTGATAATTCCATCTGAGAAATGAGTTTGTTTTGTTTTATGAGCGTGCAGATTGTGTGGAAAGGAGAATATTAGAAGTGTGATTTCTTCATATCATTATTTTAATTTTAAGTAATGTCATACAAGAATTTGAAATTATAGTACGTTTTAATTATGTCTACAACTTTGCAAAACATGTGAAAATAATTAAGTAAAAAACGAAAGATAAACCAAACTTTAGCATGCTTTTTGCTTGGTCAAATTGGTATACTAAAATTTGAAATTATAGAGAATTATTCTTATTAGTGATAAATCAACATAATAAGTGTATGCATATAATTGCGCTAAAATTTGTCAATTCTTACAATATAGTTAAAAATCGGTAGTCACTATATTTTAATGTAATTACCATTTTACATAATTAGCCTTATCAATTCTTACAATATATATAGTTATGTAGGAGTATTATTTTTTTAAAAAAAAATTAATCTTAAATATTTCTTTCATTATCATATGACCGAAAATTCAATTCAATACTAAATAATCCAAATTTTATGTAATAAAAAGTTATAAGTGATAAAGAAAATAATGCATAATTGAATTTTTATTCAAAATTATTGTTGATTTATACTAATCTACATGTTTTTTTGTACAGTTATTTTTTATAGGTATTATAGTATCTTAAGATATCTTTATGTGTTTATTAATATTTCAAAATATGTGTTAAGATATGGTATGTCAGGGATCAATCACAGTAAATTCATGGTTCTGTTGAATGAATTCGTGGCCCAAGATTTGAATTTTACAAGCTACATTTTTTTTCATCATTTTTCACTACAAATTCATAATGTTACATAGTGAATTTGTAGTCAATTTATTTTAGTTTGTATAATTATAGCAACTCCACATACTATGTTTATATATAGACACATGTTTATTGTATAAATTATAGTTATTAGTTATATTATAAAGTTAGATCACTATATACACAATAAATTTAGTATCAAATTGTAATTTTATTAGTTTAAATCAATAATTATAAAGCGTACAGAGAACTCACGCGAGTCTAAAATTACAATCACTGCGCATCGTACTATAAGTACATTAATTTTTTTAAAAGACTATAATTGGTCTAAAAAATAATTAAAAAACTATAATTCTTTTCCACTTTATCCAATGTGGCAACAATATTAAATAATGAGAAAAAAAAAACAGAATGTATGTTTTTTAAAAGATAAGAAAAAACTACAGAAAATGTTTTAAAATTAGACAAATATTTCATGTAATAATGATTCTTATGTTTGCACTCGAGGTTATGTTAATAGTGTGTGGTGTTATTTTGAGACGAATACTGTTTACTGTTTAGTGTTAATAGTTTAATGAATTTTATAACTGTCGTCGGAAATTTTCAAAGAATTTTATTTTAAATCTTTACACTTAAGTTGACGCTAATATTGGTAGATGATTTTCATATTTTTTAGGCTAAGCGCGTTTATATTAATCAACGTTGATTTTTTATGAAAATTTATCAATTAAAATACTAAATAAATTAATATAATTTAAATGTCACATCAACTTTCTTAAGCTTCACACGAGATGATTTTCAGAATTTAATTATGGTATTTCAAATATCAAATGAGATGATGCTCACAAGTCAATTTTGTTCTTTCAAATTTCAAATGGGATAATGCTCGAAACTCAATATGATATTTCAAACTGGATATGAAATAATGCATAAAAGTTTGTTAAGATTTTTCATGCTGCATTCAATCCACAAGTTAGTTATGATCTTATAAGCCCCAAATGATAATGATCTTTAAAGCTCCACACGAGATAATTCTTATAACTTAGTTATGGTCATTTAAAGTTCAAATAAATGGCAGTTACGAGTAAAATTTTTATTCTTTCAAATTCCAAACGAGATGATGCTCGAAGCCCAATTATGATATTTGAAACTCCAAATGGAATAATACATAAAAGTTTGTCAAGATTTTTCAAGTTTCACACAAGATGATGTTTAGAAGTTAGTTATGATCATACAAGGTCCAGATAATACAATCTCATAAGTCACTTTGATTTTTAAAGCTCCAAATAATGATGTTCAAAAATTTGACGTATAAAAGTTTATTTTTTGTATTTCAATATACACGAGATGATGCTCAAAAGTCTGATGTTCAAATGTTAGATGTCGTTCTTCGGGCTTTAAATTTAGATGAGATGATACTCAGATGACAAATTAAGTTTTAACTTAATTCCTATTTTTTAATTTAAACAATTTGCGCAAAATTAATAAAAATATTATCTATATACAATTGACAACAAATGTGATACATCAATCCCTCTAGGGCTGAGCAAAACCAAACCGGAACCGCCAAACCGAACCGAACCGAACCAAACCGGTTTGGTTCGGTTTTTGTAGTGAAAACGGTGCGGTTTGGTTTGAAAATTTTCAAACCGCCAGTTTTCGGTTCGGGTTCGGTTTGGAAAAAACGGTGCGGTTTATAAACCGAACCGAACTGAAATTTTTAATATATTATTATAATATATTATATATTTTATAAATAATTAATATTAATAATATTAGAATTTTCAAACCCTATTCTCATTTCTAAATTCTAAGCCCTAGCCGCCTCTGACCTTTCCCCCCATTGCAATTCAAGTTTCAATTTCTAGGGCTCCCTTCCCACTCCCGCCGGGCCGCCGCAGCGCCACCGCCACCCCACCCCATTCTGGCAGAAGCCGACTGCCATCCCCACCAACAATCGCCGACCCAAGATCCCTGCCGGCGCCGCCCTTCGTCCAGTAGAGTTCCCCGCTACGCCTGCCCAGGTTCCAGCAGTCGCGAGACTCACGACGTCGCCCAGCCATCCCGCGACGCCGTTGCCTAGGCCTGACCGAGCCTCGCCGCCCCACGCCGTCGCCCAAGCCTGCCTCGCCGTCGCCTAGGCCCGACCGAGCCTCGCCGCCCCACGCCGTGGCCCAAGGGCTGCCAAAATATTGTTACCAGGTTTTTGAATTTAAAAAAAAAAATTGGAACGGTTTTAGGCCAAACCGAACCGAAAATTTATGGTTCGGTTTGGTTCGATTTTTTCAAGTAAAACGGTTTGGTTCGGTTTGAAATTTTAGTTGACGGTTTGGGTTCGGGTTGGTCAAAACGGTTCGGTTTCAACCCAACCCGCCCGAATGCTCACCCCTAAATCCCTCCATCAAATTTACATTTAAAAAAAAAACTTCAATCTTACATCGACTTCTTTTCAAACATTATTAAATGAAAACTTATATAGACGGATATATCTATTATTCTAACAAATAGATAACAAGGAATATGGTTGAGATTAATATAATTTGAATTATACTACTTCAAATTAAACAAATTTTAAAATAATTTATATATAGATAATTACATTATTCAAAAATAATACTTCCTCCGTCCTGCGAAACTTGAGCAATTTTTTTTAGCACCAATTTTAATAGTATTTTGTGTGTTAAATGTGCTATGTGAAAAAGTAAAAAGATGAATAAAGAAAAAAAATTATCATGTAAGAAAGTGGTCAAGCTTTGTGTGACAAATCAAAAAAAATATGTACTATTCAAATTTTACCGGACAAAGAAAAGGAGTATTATATAATTAAAATAATCTTTTAAAATAAATTCCCGTCGAATCTCGACGGGTTATACACTAGTAGTATAGAAAACATATTAAACACGATACAAAATTAATTTGGGAATTTTTGGGAACCGTTTGGATGGCTGGAATCGCCTTGCAATACACTGCCGGAGCAGTGTGCTTATGGCAGATTCGCTGCCTTACCTCATGCACGGTTTTTCACCCAATAAACTCTACCAAAATAATCATCCAAAATCATAAAACATATCCTCACATAATATAGCACACATATGTGTAAAAATCCATGGTCTTAAAGCATTTTCTATTGAGAAAAACCAAAGAAAACTCACCCTCGAAGCACAATCTTCACTCTAACTTTACGCCCTAGGTTTCCCACGCTCTCCCTTACTTTGATACTACTCTTGGAGCTTAAAGGCTTTTATGAATTCCAACTTTGGTTGTGCAGAGAGAAGTAAGGATATAAGGGCATGACTAAAAGCTATATTTTTTTTTTTACAAAGCGTAGTGGTATGAAAACAAATTAGTGGTGGTAGGGAAAAAGATTAGTGGTAGGGAAAAGAAAATATTAGTGGTGGTAGGGAAAAAGATTAGTGGTAGGGAAAAGAAAATATTAGTGGTGGTAGGGAAAAAGATTAGTGTGGTGGAGAGGTAGGTGATTGAATAAAATAAAAAGTCTTCCGGGTTGTACTATGAAAACTGTAATATTCGTTCAGTGTTCGCTAAATAAATATCTCGTGAAAATACTTGAAAGGTAAATTAAATAAATATGCAATGCATATAAATTCAATAACTAAATTTACAAATATTTTTGTAAATCATTTTTGTTGGAATTAAAAATAAATTCATTTTCTTTTATCCGGCGTGAATCAACTTAATATCTAAGTTCAAAAATTATTCTAAACTTAGCAAAAAGGAACGGGGTATTACATTCGGTCCTAAAAATCTTACCCGAACCACACCGCATATGTCTATTGAGTCGGTCAGGTCCGGACCAAACCCGTCGGTCCGGCTCGATGTAGCGAGTCAGATTTGAGTTTGCTTAGGGATTTATTATTGTCATCTATTTATATATTTTTTTTAATTATAATTTCAACAAAAAAATAAAACACAAAATAAAATAGCAACAAAAGAAAAATAAAATAAAAGAAAGACACTAATAATGAGCTATAAATTGGAACTTATCACTTAACGGATTCAAACATGTTACCTCTCAAACATCACTCTAATCCTTTGCTACATTACCCAATCCGTAGCATAACATTCAACATAATTATTCTTATATTCCAAAATAATAATTATAATAATAAATTTATAAAATAATAAATTTGAATTTAAATCTATATAATATATGAATTTAGAATGTTAAGTTGATGAGTTCATCAATTTTTTCATCAATACATATTAAATGATTAATTAGTCATGTAACGTTATTGAAGAAAAATAACTAACTAATTAAATAAGAATATGAAACAATAATTTGACTGCAATTTTAATTACTTGATTCTTCTAGTTGAGTTTGAGCTAATTTATGGGATGTAAATCATTGATAAATAAAGCTGTATAATGAAAATTGATTCATAATTTAATTTAAGGAAATAAATAATTTATTATTAAGGAAAGATATAAGATTGAAATTCGAATTGTACATTCCTTAATTATCTCAAAGGGTGATTACGTAAATTATAAATTCAATTGAAATTGTATTAATTCCATAATTTATGGAGATTTATAGAATGACAAAAATATCCAATTATGTGCGCACATATTATGCGCATTCAACATTTTCCTTATATTTAATTGATTGTTAACTAAGATTCTGAGCAAATTTATTGCTAACATGGTTAGTTGATAAAGAAACGATAACAATGCTGCAAATCGATTACCACACAAGAACGATTATGTCTCAGTCGGTTATCTATCAATTCTATAAAGCAATACATATTGCAGCCTTCATAGTGATTATCTCTCCTACATGGCACTCACACAATCCTTTATTTCATATTATCTCAAATGCTTTTTCCTCATGCCTAACTTCAGCCTTCACATTTTTTTTCCCACAAATTTTACACAGCCACGCTTCAGCCGTTACATCTCTCAAAGCTTCTCTCCCAATATGAGTTTCCATCAATCTTGCCACAAATCTCAAACAATCCGCTGTATAATTGTCACAGCCCGCAATCCCTAAGGATGGTTTAACCGGGGTTATGACTCGGGAAGGGGATTAAGAAGCGGGGAAAGAAAGGGGCATTTACTTAACAATCAAACATTTTACGAAAAGAGACATTTATTATATAACACTAGGATCATAACTGATTACTTGGGAAAATACAAGACGTTCGTTCGGGAAGACCCGTCGAAGTGGATTACCCAACAAAAGAGTATCATACTTAAAATAAAACATTAGCATAATCAGAGTATCTTGCAGCGGAAATACGTGTGAGTTATACATATGAAGATGTATACTCAAGGTTACATTACTATTTTATGTCAAAAGGTACATCCGCTCAACTCCACTCCATTCCATCACCCGCTCAACCTGCACATTAGGGAAAACAACATGCAGGGCTGAGTAAAAATACTCAGTGAACATATGCCGGAAACATAACATTTTATCTCATTTATTGTACTGCCAACAGTAACACACAGGGTTTTACTTGAAGGACCTGTGCTTACTAAACATTTTCTTTCATTTCATAAAGTTGGATGCGCATCCCATTTTCAGTCTATATGATCCATATCTGTTCCTTTTACGCGCCGGGAAGGAGGCCTCCTTCCACGGACGCCAAGACCGGTCGCAAGCGACACACAGTCTCCATGAGTGTACACGTTAACCCTTACTAGCAAACCTTCGTCTAGCGTAGGGTCCGAATTCGATTTCCTTTATAGTTGGCGAACCAACACAGATAGGATACATACATAAAACATAAATATTTTTGGCAGACAATCATTTCATAAACATTTACCTTTCCTTTCATAAGAACCATTCATCAATTAATCATTTCCATAAACATTTCATTTCATAATAATCATTCATCATTTGAAATATCACAGTTATATCATTTCATTTCGTATAAGAGGCCTGTGTGCAGGGGATCTCTATATACGTGTTTTAAGAAAGCCCACCTCATTCCGTTCCCACTAGGGGCGTAGAGTTACCTCCTTCTTTAGCTTTCACTTCCCGTCTGGACCTTTATTGACGAAGAGTCGATAAGTTCGAGAAGAAGTCGTGAAGAAAAGGAAGATAGGTCTCTAAACTAAACTATCTCATTTTTAATGATTTTTAGGGTTCTAGCATCCATATTAATCTTATCTCGTCAAAACCTTAAACTCAAAACATTTATCACATAACTAACATTTAGGTTCGAAACTATTTATTCGAACATCAACATGCGCATTAATCATAACTCGTTCTACTCACGTCATCAAGTCAAATATTCCATCTTTTAACAACAAATTAAACAATATCACATAGACAAATTAAATCATCATAGATCATTCTTTCTCATACTTAAAATAATTTAATCATTTTCAAACAATCCATATTAATAAGTCATTTGAAAAGAATTAATTTAAATAAGAGTTTAACTCAAAATATTTTATTTTAAAGTCCATTTGTAAAGATACTTGAAATAAAAGAACTCCATTTAAATAATTAATTTAAAGGTCAATATATAATTAAATTAATCAAGCTCAATTTAAATTAATAATTAAGAGCTCAAATAATTTAAATAGATATAAGCCCAAATTAATTAGATAAATTAAGTCTATCATGTTTTTCTTTGAATAAGGCCCAAACAATTAAATTAAAGAAGCCCAAATCCTTTAAATAAAAGAAGCCCATCAGATTTTTATTTAAAAGGGCCGAGCCCAACAGATATAGAAGCCCAAGGCCCAAACACTTATTAAAATCGACCCAAGTCTCGGCCCAACAGAAAGCCCAACATAATTAAATAAAAAGCCCAGCCAATTTAATTAAAAATCGGCCCATCATAGGCCCAATTCTCAAGCCCACTTCCAATACCTAAACCCTATTTCTCTTATTCCTTCTTCCTACATCACACGCACACACACATAGCCTCCTTCCCCAACACTCTCTCTCTCTCGGACGAATTGTCCGCTGCCGCTGCCGCTGCCGTTCATCGGCGCCGTCGCCGCCGGCGAGCGGCGCGGCTCTCCCTCTCTCTCTCGGCACTCACTTCTTCCTAAACTCTCGTCCTCTCTCCTCTACTCTCTATCTGCTGGAAACAGGACGCACGCCGCCGTCAAAGCGGTGCACCGTCGCTGCTGCCTCCGTCGCCCTCTCTCGGCCTCCGGCGAAGCAACCACCGCGGTGCCGCCGCCGTGAAGCAAGTAAAACCTAACTCCCTCTCTACTTTCCTCATTTTCTTCTCCTTTTAAATTAAAACTGAAAACTCCTCTCTCTCTCTTTCGATTTGGCTGAATCGGAGCAACGGCGACGTCACGGCTGTCACGTTACCGCCGCCGCCGACGACGACGAGCCACCATGGCTCCGCCGCTGACCGCCGTCTGGAAACAGGTAACTCTAATTTCCTTTCTCTCCTTTTCTTTTTCCTTCCCTCATCCTTTCCCTTTTCTAAAATAAAATCTGAAAACTTATCTCCCTTCCCCCTCTTTGGCAGATCGGAAGCCACCGCGGCTCCGTCGCCGTCCGTTGACCACCGGCAGCCACCGCGGCTGCCGTCTCCCTCGGATCTCACACAAAACAGGGGCTCACCCCATATTTCAGTCAAACACATAGAAATAGGCTTTTTACTGAATTCATTTTCAAATACTGTAAATGTTCTTCAATCGAGCATACTGCACTTAAACATTCATTCCTGTAATTTCAACCCTTCATTTGTATGTGTAAATTCCGTTTATAAACAGGCAGGCTACATATGCACATGAAATGGAATATGAGAAATTCGTATGTGTTGGTGGTTCTCTGCAACAGTTGAATGAAATAGAGAGCTCAAAATAAACGAGCTCAGTTTAAGAAGAAAACCTTGGTCTGGTGGTGTAGTTGCTGTGTGAACTTGCTGCAGGAATTGAAAATGGTGGTGTGAGAATGGTGAAAGTGGCTGTGGTTTTAAAGAAAAATGGGGTGATTTGGATGGATGAGGATCGTGTAATTTATTCAACTGACCAGTATGAACACAGAATTCTTTTTCAGCTTGCATTGTATGACTGAAGAATTTCTTCAGCATGCGTAGTATTCTTCAGCATGCTTAGGATTTAGCATGCTTAGGATTTATTCAAATTTAATCATTAAAAAAAATCTAAGAGATTAATAAATAATTATATGGTTCCAAACTCATTTAAATACATTAAGACATATAAGCCTAATTCTTATTGAAGCATAAAATCCATTTGAGCTTGCTTCTAACATAAATTAAATTACTCATGGGCTTAAGTAAACAATCGATAAAAGATTCATATTTAACACTTCAGTGTTAAATTCTCCACAATAAATTAATGGACTCAAAATATATTTTGAGTGCATCATCTATTGAAAATAAAAATAAATCATCACATATATAAATTATGAAATTCATATAAGTTCGTATTTTATTAATGGATGCTGAACCCTAATTACCATAATCAATCCTTAAATCAGTAATTAAAAGTATATAATCCTTAATAAAAAGTCGGGTCATTACATACTATCCCCCTTAAAATAAATTTCGTCCCGAAATTTGTACCTCAGAAAATAAGTCTGAGTACTTCACTTTCTTGTTAGACCGTAGTCTATTCTTGACCATGATATATTCATAGGTCCCTTACTATCGGTATCGACTTAGTCCTTAGTACCTGAACTTCCCGATCTAAGATAGATTTGGATCTTCCTTCGTAACTCAAATATTGACTAATAACAATGTTGTTCTTATGGATCATATGCTTTGAATCGTAAACATTTTTCTCTAACTGCGACACATGGGATATATTACGCACATTCTCAAAGCTTAGCGCTAACGCCAAACAGTAAGTTATTGGGCCTATCCTTTCTACAATCTCGTATGAGCCTATAAAACGGGGTTTAGGTTTACCCTTCACATTGAGTCCAATGATTTCTCTTGATGGAGAAACTTTTATGGAAATTATCTCTCCACTTTCACATCATAGGTCAATTCGTCATTTGTCAACATATGACTCTGTCAATCATGACCCCTATTTTATTCACTATCAAATTTTGACGGATGATTTCAATCATCTAGTCATTTCATCCCAACAAATTGGTGATCTATATATCCTCGCGTATAACGCCTCATTTGGCAACCTATCGATAGTCGATTGATAACTGGTATTATATGCCTCACAATTAGTGGCAAAAACATGTTCTCAGCTTTCACCCCGGTTTAGCTCGGTCGTCCTCAACATACCTCATTAGTAATTTCTATGTCGTTTAAGCGGAACTATAACGACTAATATCTCTAAAGTATTCCTAAAGCAACTTAAACAGTTTGTAAGGAGACCAACCATTTCGAGCATGTAGGCAGTCAGCCTAAAACGCCGTTATAAACTTTTATTCATTCATCGATGGAATCTCGAGTCATGTGGGCATTCACTGCCCCCTTTCGTGACAACCTTTGCTTAAGTCTGAAGGGTTCAAAAAAAAAATCCATCTCGACAAAGAAATCCTTTGGTTCGTTAAGGGCTCGGTTTGTCCCAAACACGACATTAAGCTTGACTTTATGAGCTCGAAGACTCAAAGTAACAATATGATATGTTGTAAAACCTTCACTTGCTAGCACGCAAGACATATTTCAACAAATGAGGTTACATCTCGTTTTATTCCTCCTAACTAGAAATTTTTTTTTCTAGATCTTAATACATCTTAGTACTTCCTGGTGATAGTATAAGGGTGCCGTGACTTTATCTTATTCTTAAGTTCATTGTCATGGAGATGCATATCTTCCCTTCAAAGAAGATAGCATTATTTGATTCCTCGTGGTAATTCTTGAAACTTCTTATCCTTATTCTTACTCTTAACTTCTCATCCTTCCTTCGTGCTCCTACCACAATTTTCCTCAAGCTGGGTGGTTTAATCACTTCTATCCTCATCTTATCATATCTTAGACGAGGCCTTCCGGCTCACTGTATCATCTACTACATTGGTCTTGTCCATGTGATGGTTAATACCAAAATCATAATCCTTTACGGGTTCAACCCATCCTCTTTGTCTTATCAGCTACTACAAATTCCTTATCAGGTTTTTGAATCTCTAGCACTACAATTCAAAATCATCAAAACTCTTTATCATTAAACTATCATTTATACTCGACACCAATTGTTCGAGTGTCAGATACCAACATTTATGTGCGTTAATCATAACTCTCACACTCACTCCATTTAGACACATAATCGATATCAAACTCAAATAATAAATTATATCTTAACCATTTATCATGCTCATAGTTCTCGATTAAATCTCGGACTTTGTAATTAAATACTAAATTCCAACTATAATTAATTAACATGCTTCTCTAATTTATTTATCTCATTTAAACTAATAAATCTAATCCATGCTAATTTCTCATACTTAGCCATTTTATATGCATTTCTCATGCAATTCAAAAAGCTCAATAACTTACTAATCATGCTCATCTCATAAATACTCAAATAATTCATATAGTCTTACTAACATAGCATTAACTCATATGCACTGCTAGTTCACTTACATGACTTCACATACTCCACATATCTCAACTTAATAAATCATCGAATAGTTAGAAAATTTGTATTTAATGGAAATAAATTCCAAAAATTTAAATACAAATATTTTTAATTATTCTAAACACATTGGCATGCTCAAAATAACTCAATTAAAATCGAGCATCGCTCGTCTCTGGCCTTATGACACACGGCCTTCATCAAATTTGAACCTTGGTGTTCAAATTAATCTAAGTAAATTATACGTGCAATATTTAATAAATATAAACACATATATAAACTCAAATCATTCAATATGTTCCAGAAAATGCCACTTTCTTGAGCAAAACTCACACCTACTGATTTGGCATAAGTTCGTTCACCCAATAGTACTTGTGTACATGGTCCCTAAATGTTCCTTATGTTCATCTTCATTCTTGGAGTCACTAAGACGAACTTATCCAGGTGAAGGTAGAATACTCTATCAATGATGCCCATGAATATATTTGGGCATTTGTTAGCCTGAATGGCACACCTACAAACTTGTAGTGGTCATAACCCATTCTAAAATTTGTCTTGAGTATACTTTCTTGTATGACTTTTAGCTAATGATACTCGATCCTAAAATCGATTTTGGAAAAACACACTTGCATCCTTGAGTTGGTCGAACAATTCATCTACCCTCGGTAAAGGATATTCATTCATGAGTATTAGTTTGTTCCACGCTCTATTGTCTGTGCGCCTTTTTAAAGTACCATACTTCTTCATAACATACAAAATATGCGCTCCTGATGGGAATGCACTAGACATGATCAAACTTAGGTCTAGTCGTTTTCTGCAATTGGATCTTTAGGTTCTCCAACTCCTTTGGAGTCATCTTGTTCGATGCTTTTGATACACGTGTCGATCTTGGTACTAGGTCGATGGTAAATTCTAATTGTCTATTGGGTGGCAGTCTTGGTAAGTTCTCCGGATAATCATAATGGAATTCACGTATAACTTTTACGTCCTCGACTGTCCTTTCTGTTCTAGCTCCTCCGTTTAGGTATACAAGGAAAACTTGGTAATGTTTCTTATTTATCACCTTCATGGCTTGTATGTATGAAATAACTGATATTCTCTCCTTATACTTATCTCTTGAAAACTTAATGCGTCTATTCTTGAAGGTTTGAAGGAGATTTCCCATTTAATGCATAAATCGTAGCATATAGTTCTCAGCTAACCAGTCCATTCCTAGGGTTACATCTACGTTCCATATTGGTATAACATCAAGTTATTCGCTACCACCTTAAGTGATCCTACATTCAATTATAGGTTCATATAACTACGCGTTACTATCGTTGTCCCTTCTACGGGTGAAAAGTTTTTCATGTCTTGACCACTTTGTTTAGTTTGAATTTGTGTCGGGTGATCCCCGAGCATAACTACCTTGGCGTCTAGAGTTTTGTTTGAGCAATTCAAAGTACGTAAACTCATCGTGGTTGGCGAGTGCCATTCTTATCTCATACTTTAGGCCAGGGCAAAACTTCTTCGGGATCTTTTCATTGATGTCCACCTATTGTGGGGTATAACGGACATGCCACAACAAATGTGGTCATACTAGGTCATAGATATCCTGTTTTGCTTTAGATTGAACATTTTCGTTTCTCTCCTCCTATCGCAGATATTAAAAAAATATGTAATATGTGTCCGTCTTATAGTCTTACTAAGACAAGTTTGCTAACATTCTTGAGTCATTGCTTTTCTTTTGGCCTCCCACCAAAATCTGTAGATCTAGTCAACTGGAACGCAACACATGAAGTCGTTTTTTTTTTTTTTTTGTGCGGTACAAAAAAAATCAAAGGTTCTCTTCATCGTCTTAATCTAGAGTTTACCCTCAACTGGATTCTTGGTTTCATAGCTATAACAAGCTTTACTCGAGAAAAAGTTCATCCATCTTTCGTAATGGTTCATTTTTGTCCCCATCTCGTTTCTAGCTTCTCATCTACCAGACATTCTATTTTTCAAAGAAAGACGATCATCAATACATTCCTTTTCTCATATCACATGCGTAACACTTTTCCATGATTCCATCGTGAAATCAGCATAGACAAAATAACTCAAGTCCTTATTCTCAAACCTTACGGTTTGTACTATAAATTGTTAACAAAAGGAGTGGTCGATAATAATCAGAGGAGAAAAACTAATGTCAACTAATTTTAGACACAAACTGATGGACAGTTAACCAAGCTATAGTTTGGGTGGCTTACTAAGTCAATATACTAACACTTCTTAGTCGTATACCTCAAAAGAATCTACTAGGACAACTCAAAAGTTGCAAAGGCTCAAATCTCGAATGATATAAAGTGTTGCAGAAAATTTGTTCAAGAGACTCAAATAAATAACCAGAGGGTAAAATGGAGTAACTACCAGGTCGAACAAAATGACCTAGACTGAGAACCCATCTGATTTTTTTTTTTTTTTTTTTTTAAACTGAAGTTGAAATACAGGGTTTATAAACCCAAAAGACGTCTACTGAGATTTGGATCATGTGGACTGGCCAGGTCCAACATAATCACTTCCCAGTTACACGGGAAACATCATCCCGAACTTGGTAATTCTGGGTTTTCTAAATTCTCATCATACTATACATAACAAAACTTAAGTTCGTAACAGTAAGCTAATAGCTGAAGCATAGGGTCTTATCTCTTAGACTTATATTCTGAACGTTCAACATTCTTCCATAAGTAGATATATTACAACATAGTAATGT
The DNA here is from genome assembly GCF_028751815.1 of Salvia miltiorrhiza. Taxonomy (NCBI): domain Eukaryota; kingdom Viridiplantae; phylum Streptophyta; class Magnoliopsida; order Lamiales; family Lamiaceae; genus Salvia; species Salvia miltiorrhiza. Next base: position 6,003,923 of record NC_080387.1, on the reverse strand, counting down.
AACAGTCCAACCATATTCTTTCCATAACTCATCATGAAACGAAGTCAATTTGATATTCTGTCATGTGTGAACTTTCGAACGTAGAGACTATGCTTAAAACCTTCGTGGTGTAACGTCCATCTTAAAGTTATCTCATGCCACCTTTCGTTGACTTACTTTCAATGTGGCACGTATCTTTTCAGTATATCTTTGAGTTTCAACGAAACTACAGTCTCCCGAAGGAAACCAAAACATTCGAGGTGTTCAGTCATTTTTCTCATTCAACATATCAAGCATCTAGTATATAGGAATATCCTATTGATCCATCAATCTATGTTCTTTTCTAATTATGATCACGTAACTCATAGCAATCTATGTTCCTTGAAAAACGTGTCCATGTCCTTTCATTCGTACAATCGAATCAACATAATATACACAAATTGTGCCATAAAAAGGTAAAGCATCAACATTTCATTCATAACCTGCGTTTCACAATCACATCCTTGCAACTGTTTAAAACCATAACATAATTAAACATTGTAACTTCAGTTACCTTTTTCTTGATTGAGCGTGATGCAATGGAGCGTTGAGCGGTGTCATAAGATTCATTTAAGTCAAATGACTCGATCTAGACTTGGCTTTTGAAGGAAAATTCTTGGGCCAGAGCAAACGAACTGCTCTGATACCACTCTGTCACAGCCCGCAATCCCTAAGGATGGTTTAACCGGGGTTATGACTCGGGAAGGGGATTAAGAAGCGGGGAAAGAAAGGGGCATTTACTTAACAATCAAACATTTTACGAAAAGAGACATTTATTATATAACACTAGGATCATAACTGATTACTTGGGAAAATACAAGACGTTCGTTCGGGAAGACCCGTCGAAGTGGATTACCCAACAAAAGAGTATCATACTTAAAATAAAACATTAGCATAATCAGAGTATCTTGCAGCGGAAATACGTGTGAGTTATACATATGAAGATGTATACTCAAGGTTACATTACTATTTTATGTCAAAAGGTACATCCGCTCAACTCCACTCCATTCCATCACCCGCTCAACCTGCACATTAGGGAAAACAACATGCAGGGCTGAGTAAAAATACTCAGTGAACATATGCCGGAAACATAACATTTTATCTCATTTATTGTACTGCCAACAGTAACACACAGGGTTTTACTTGAAGGACCTGTGCTTACTAAACATTTTCTTTCATTTCATAAAGTTGGATGCGCATCCCATTTTCAGTCTATATGATCCATATCTGTTCCTTTTACGCGCCGGGAAGGAGGCCTCCTTCCACGGACGCCAAGACCGGTCGCAAGCGACACACAGTCTCCATGAGTGTACACGTTAACCCTTACTAGCAAACCTTCGTCTAGCGTAGGGTCCGAATTCGATTTCCTTTATAGTTGGCGAACCAACACAGATAGGATACATACATAAAACATAAATATTTTTGGCAGACAATCATTTCATAAACATTTACCTTTCCTTTCATAAGAACCATTCATCAATTAATCATTTCCATAAACATTTCATTTCATAATAATCATTCATCATTTGAAATATCACAGTTATATCATTTCATTTCGTATAAGAGGCCTGTGTGCAGGGGATCTCTATATACGTGTTTTAAGAAAGCCCACCTCATTCCGTTCCCACTAGGGGCGTAGAGTTACCTCCTTCTTTAGCTTTCACTTCCCGTCTGGACCTTTATTGACGAAGAGTCGATAAGTTCGAGAAGAAGTCGTGAAGAAAAGGAAGATAGGTCTCTAAACTAAACTATCTCATTTTTAATGATTTTTAGGGTTCTAGCATCCATATTAATCTTATCTCGTCAAAACCTTAAACTCAAAACATTTATCACATAACTAACATTTAGGTTCGAAACTATTTATTCGAACATCAACATGCGCATTAATCATAACTCGTTCTACTCACGTCATCAAGTCAAATATTCCATCTTTTAACAACAAATTAAACAATATCACATAGACAAATTAAATCATCATAGATCATTCTTTCTCATACTTAAAATAATTTAATCATTTTCAAACAATCCATATTAATAAGTCATTTGAAAAGAATTAATTTAAATAAGAGTTTAACTCAAAATATTTTATTTTAAAGTCCATTTGTAAAGATACTTGAAATAAAAGAACTCCATTTAAATAATTAATTTAAAGGTCAATATATAATTAAATTAATCAAGCTCAATTTAAATTAATAATTAAGAGCTCAAATAATTTAAATAGATATAAGCCCAAATTAATTAGATAAATTAAGTCTATCATGTTTTTCTTTGAATAAGGCCCAAACAATTAAATTAAAGAAGCCCAAATCCTTTAAATAAAAGAAGCCCATCAGATTTTTATTTAAAAGGGCCGAGCCCAACAGATATAGAAGCCCAAGGCCCAAACACTTATTAAAATCGACCCAAGTCTCGGCCCAACAGAAAGCCCAACATAATTAAATAAAAAGCCCAGCCAATTTAATTAAAAATCGGCCCATCATAGGCCCAATTCTCAAGCCCACTTCCAATACCTAAACCCTATTTCTCTTATTCCTTCTTCCTACATCACACGCACACACACATAGCCTCCTTCCCCAACACTCTCTCTCTCTCGGACGAATTGTCCGCTGCCGCTGCCGTTCATCGGCGCCGTCGCCGCCGGCGAGCGGCGCGGCTCTCCCTCTCTCTCTCGGCACTCTCTTCTTCCTAAACTCTCGTCCTCTCTCCTCTACTCTCTATCTGCTGGAAACAGGACGCACGCCGCCGTCAAAGCGGTGCACCGTCGCTGCTGCCTCCGTCGCCCTCTCTCGGCCTCCGGCGAAGCAACCACCGCGGTGCCGCCGCCGTGAAGCAAGTAAAACCTAACTCCCTCTCTACTTTCCTCATTTTCTTCTCCTTTTAAATTAAAACTGAAAACTCCTCTCTCTCTCTTTCGATTTGGCTGAATCGGAGCAACGGCGACGTCACGGCTGTCACGTTACCGCCGCCGCCGCCGCCGACGAGCCACCATGGCTCCGCCGCTGACCGCCGTCTGGAAACAGGTAACTCTAATTTCCTTTCTCTCCTTTTCTTTTTCCTTCCCTCATCCTTTCCCTTTTCTAAAATAAAATCTGAAAACTTATCTCCCTTCCCCCTCTTTGGCAGATCGGAAGCCACCGCGGCTCCGTCGCCGTCCGTTGACCACCGGCAGCCACCGCGGCTGCCGTCTCCCTCGGATCTCACACAAAACAGGGGCTCACCCCATATTTCAGTCAAACACATAGAAATAGGCTTTTTACTGAATTCATTTTCAAATACTGTAAATGTTCTTCAATCGAGCATACTGCACTTAAACATTCATTCCTGTAATTTCAACCCTTCATTTGTATGTGTAAATTCCGTTTATAAACAGGCAGGCTACATATGCACATGAAATGGAATATGAGAAATTCGTATGTGTTGGTGGTTCTCTGCAACAGTTGAATGAAATAGAGAGCTCAAAATAAACGAGCTCAGTTTAAGAAGAAAACCTTGGTCTGGTGGTGTAGTTGCTGTGTGAACTTGCTGCAGGAATTGAAAATGGTGGTGTGAGAATGGTGAAAGTGGCTGTGGTTTTAAAGAAAAATGGGGTGATTTGGATGGATGAGGATCGTGTAATTTATTCAACTGACCAGTATGAACACAGAATTCTTTTTCAGCTTGCATTGTATGACTGAAGAATTTCTTCAGCATGCGTAGTATTCTTCAGCATGCTTAGGATTTAGCATGCTTAGGATTTATTCAAATTTAATCATTAAAAAAAATCTAAGAGATTAATAAATAATTATATGGTTCCAAACTCATTTAAATACATTAAGACATATAAGCCTAATTCTTATTGAAGCATAAAATCCATTTGAGCTTGCTTCTAACATAAATTAAATTACTCATGGGCTTAAGTAAACAATCGATAAAAGATTCATATTTAACACTTCAGTGTTAAATTCTCCACAATAAATTAATGGACTCAAAATATATTTTGAGTGCATCATCTATTGAAAATAAAAATAAATCATCACATATATAAATTATGAAATTCATATAAGTTCGTATTTTATTAATGGATGCTGAACCCTAATTACCATAATCAATCCTTAAATCAGTAATTAAAAGTATATAATCCTTAATAAAAAGTCGGGTCATTACAATAATTGAGAGATTTATTCTCTGTCGCGACTTCTCAAACAATCGGTGCCTAATTTGGTATCTGACGCCTTACCATAGGAGCCTCCATGGTATGCCAGCTCTTCTCTGACGCCCTACCATATATGCGCCTCTCTTCCCCTCCCAAATCTAGAATCATAAGTCGTCGCAACCGGCTCCGTCTCCTTCAGTCGGCTGCAGCTCACCAGGGAACGCCGCGCCGCTATTCTTCTTCACGAAAAATTTCTCCCTCAAGCTGCTGCTTCTTCTTCTTCTTCTTCTTCATTTCTCGTCGGCGCTTTTGATCGTTAAACACACTACGTCATGTCCGCCGCCGCTAGAACAGTCTTCCGTTCCGCCTCTACATCCGCTCGCAGTGCCACGGCGAGACTATCCACCTCCATTTACAGGTTCCTCTCTACTCGCTTAGCCTTACATCCGTATTTCATAAAAGGGTTAATTGCCGCTAAATTCAAAAGCTTTTTAAAAATTCGCGATATTCTCACCAACTTCAAAATCGGCCTACAAATACATGAATTGAGAATCCGTTCTTAATGTTCCCAAAATCAAAAAATACCCCCAAATTGAAGGTGACGTGGACTACCGTAAATACAGCGTGGCATAGTCGGCGGTGCAAGAAAACGACGTCGTTTCTTTTAAAACAATACGACGTCGTTTTGATCTCCAACTAAAAGAAAAAAAAGAAAAAGAAAATGGGGCTGCTGAAATCGCCGCCACCACCGTTACCCCTCACCAGAACCAGGTCTGTGGCCTCACCCCGCCACCGCCGTTGCTCCTTCCACAACCAGATCGCCGGTGGTGGACAACGGAGGATCGCACTCATCTCGAAGAAATCACTGGACTCGAAGCCACGCCCAGCATCGCACTCCTCCATAAATCGCTGCCACCATCTGCAAATCAGACTCTCACTCCTCGCCTTACCCTAGGACGACCGCCATCTGCAAATCGCCACCCCCAAATTAGACTCTCACTCCTCGCCGTGCCCTAGGACCCAAATCAGACACCACCGCACTAAGCCACCGCCTTCCTCATTTTCCGGCCACACTCCTTCTTCCCTCTGCAAATAAGACAGCCACTGACCACCTCCGCCTTTCTCCTTTCGATTTTGACCGCCTCTCTCCTCAAAATTAGACACCACCAATTCACGCAGCCTCCCTATCGCCTAAATCGTTCCATCCTCATCGTCGTGCCCTAGGTCTTCTTCTTTGATTTTGGAGGCGGCAACTCAGGAGGTGGCGAAGGGGGTTTGGGCTTCGGCTGCTGTGTTTGGGAGGTGGTGGTCGGGGTGGCGTTTTCAGAAAGGTGGCGCTGGGGGTTTGGGGAGGTGGTGGTCGGGGTGGCCTTGTTCCGGCAGATCGAGGAGAGGGATGAGAGATGGGAGAGATGGGGTAGGTTTTTTTTTTGTTTTTTTTGTAAATTAATTTATTAATAAATTATTATATTTTATTAAAATAAGATTATTAAAAAAATTAAAAAATGACATGTAATACCTAATTTCCATGTATTTGACACATAATCAGTGATTGCCACCTCATCTCACCGGAGTTAATAATTTTGGGAACATTAAGAACGGATTCTCAATTCATGTATTTGTAGGCCGATTTTGAAGTTGGTGAGAATATCACGAATTTTTAAAAAGCTTTTGAATTTAGCGGCAATTAACCCTTCATAAAATAATGGCATTTTCATTCCCAGATCTGAGAAATTGACTCCTAAATCATTACACGGATCAGGTCTCCTGTAGAGACGAGCAGTTTTAGCGATGCTTCGATTTCGCCGCACCGCGGTCAATTCGGGAATGTAGATGGAAGAAACTTCTCAACGAAGACGAGGAGATTTCGATTTCAGCACAGAATCGATCTGAAACGAAGCACTTCAGCCACTGGAATCGTGGAAAGGATAGAGTACGATCCTAATCGAACTTCTCGGATTGCTCTCAAACATGTTTGGTTCCGATCCAGGATCACAGGTTAGTGACAAAAATCTTACTCTTGATTTCTGAGAATCATTCATCAATTTAATTATCATTTGGGCTCTTGCTTTCTTTTTTATTTTACCGATGTAAGTTTCGCTTTTTATGATGTTAAATTTGGAGATGGAATATTGCATTTTTTAATTGGGCGGAGGGATAATATTCTTATATTATGAAGTTTCATTTTTTATGATGTTTAATCCTCAAAAACATTATATATTGTCCATATAGGCAAGCTGGAAAGCAAATACGAGGTGTCATAAGCTCTGCTTATAAGATATAAAGGCAAGCAAAGCAAGAGAGAGAGAGAGATTTCATGTTAACATAATGCTGCCGTTTCTTGCTAATTGAAAATGTCCTTAGTTCAGTAGTTGTAGGATTAGATATGTTTATACTTTATAGCATCATATACTTAGATATTATGATTTGAATTTTTTAATTTTGTATTATACTACATCTCTAACAGAACTCTATTCTAAAAAAATCCTTAAACTCAATCTGTCTTGAACAGTACATTTACCCAAAATCAGTCTTTGTTTTGTTTATTACAATGTGTATTTCAGGCTTGCAAGAAGCTCAACAGAATTGAGCTCTCAGACTATGAGATATACGCTTCGTGTGAGCCATGTCCTATGTGTTTCGGCGCAATCCATCTCTCTAGAATCAAGGTTCCGCGTTAAACTTTCGCTCTTTGCTTTTCAATGTTTCCCCCGCCTAAAACCCCACGATCTCATTCCTGTATTGCAGAGATTGGTGTACGGAGCCAAAGCCGAAGCTGCTATTGCCATCGAGTTCGATGACTTCATAGCAGAAGGCTCATCTTGAAATCAAAAGAGCTGATGGGAATGGGGCCATGATTGCAGAGCAGGTTTTCGAGAAAACAAAGGAGAAATTTCAACTCTACTGAAGAAGAAGAACATTCTTCACTTGTAATTGTTTCCTAACACTCTCTCAATCCATTAACTCAACTATTGTCACGACCGGTCTTAACTAAGGATAGGTATGCCGGGAAACCGTGACTAGGGAAGGGAAATTAGGAGAGGGGACAGAAAAGGGGTGATAAATAATAATAAAGGAATTGAACTAAGATTGAGACATCATATGAGAAAAAAAACACACATAAATAGATAAGAGCGAGTAATCGGTCAAGAGTATCCGATTTAAGTGTTTATACAATAACTTGATTTGACAATCCAACATAATAGGATAATATGCATCATAACTGAGTGTTCGCAGCGGAAATAGAACGTGATACATGTATGAAGACATGTATCGCCAAGAGTTTATTTAGTAAATATGACAAAGCTCCGCACGACACCCCATCATCACTCATCACTGCTCAACCTGCACATTTAGAAATACATGCAGGGCTGAGTACAAAGTACTCAGTAGACATATGCCGAAAATCATATACATACATAATAAATGTAAATTGTCATGCCATTTCAATAGTATAACCAAGGGTTTTTACTTAAAAAGGCCCTAAGCATACTAAATTCATTTGTGATTCTAAAGTTCGTCTGATCAGACTAAGTTCTTTTGTAATCTATCATATCTGAATCTGTATGCCGGAGAGGTGGCCACCTCTCACGGTCACTTGACCGGCCAACCCGCTAGATGACTCACGGTCACTGGTGTACACTAGCCAAGGCAGGATAGCTATCAACTGCTCAAGACCCGAATTCGATTACATGATAACTGGCAAAGCCATATCAGATAGATATCATACTGAAATTAAAACATTTTATGGCAAGACAATACTTGAAATAACTTCAACTCAAAGATTTTGTCATGAAATAACTTGCTTGAATGTAACATTTTAAGCTCATTTGATATATACGAAAGTAATGCCTACCTGATTGCAGTGTTTTGCTACTTAAGACAATGATTCTCTTTCCTTAGCGCGATAGGTTACTCAGGCGCTTTTGTTTATTTGAACCTTTGATAACACGAAACATGTGTTCGAGTGAATAATAGAAAAGATAACAACAAATGCAGTGAATCACTATCCACTCATTTCTCTAACTACCCATATTTCCTTAAACGACTGTATCTAACTCATATACAATCGTTCTTCTTTTATCGAAATACTTCATGTACCTTTGAGGATGTAGGAAAGCCCATTTTATATTATTCCTTTATTTATCCATTATAAATAAAGAATAATTTATAAAATATTTTCCTTTTCCCCATTTAATAATGCCAATCAATATATATATATTGCTACTATTAAAAGAACTAATAAGTCATTAATAAATTCTAAATATTAATTCCTGATGAAAATTTCATTGTGAGATTTTAGGAACATTTGTAAAAATATTTTAAAATAATAAAAGGAGTTAACTATAAAAGAAATTTTCGAGAAGATCTAATAATTTTAATATTTTAACCATTTAATTAATAAATCTTTAATATTTCATTTATCAACTATTCCATCTAATATAATTTTACCAACAAGTTCTCATGAAATCTTTCTCAGAATATTTATATATCTCAATAGCTCATTTATAAACTAAAAGTGATATTTTATCAACAATAAAACTTTAAAATCCTTAATAAGAATTATTTAGAAACATTTCAATCTCAACAAAACTGTATAGATTCAACTTCAACTAATAAACTACTTTTACTCCGAACTCGTATGGAGTCGAATTTTATATCAATAGAAACCTCTTTGAGTCTAGTTTAATTGAAAAAAAAGTATGTTGAAAAACTCCAAGTAGTTTAAGAGATATAGCGATTTTCCCATCGCCTACCAGATTCGGCAGTTTCTGCCAACTGAAAGTCCAGATTTTTGAAAAATAGCAAACGTTACCTGAATGAGCTCAAATTTTATATGTAGATAGCTAACATATATATCTTCATAGAATAAAAATTTGAGAGCTAAATATCAACATATGGTTACTGAAATAATTAACTTAATCATCTGCCTCACGACAGTTTTAGCAGATACGGGCAGTAGACTTCTCGAATTTTAAAAGGGTAGTAAACGAAGTTCAAATGATATGAAACTTTGTACGAATATTTACCACACTCCCATCTATACCCCAGAAATTTCTCATAATATAATAGAAACGGGAATGCATCGAAATAAGGGCGTCAACTTACCCTTGTCCAAGTGAGCACTAATGGAAGTTGTTCGCCGGGGTTTTTTTCTGGTCGTCGTTCCGCGATGGGGTTTAGCCGCGAAGGTCTACGACTTAGTTTTCCTCGTGCGAGATAGATCAGGCTACACAACGGTGGTTTCTCGATCCTTTTTCGTCGTAAGGATAGTGAGAAACGAAGGCCGTAAGTTGGCCGGTGGCTAAGTCGGGAATTCGACGTTGGCCTCCGAAGGATATTGTGGCCTTTGGTCGGGAAAATATAGAGAAGGTTTCGGCCTTTCGATTGTTGGGTTTGGTAGCCTAAAGATGGAGGAACGAGTACACGTTCTCGGTTCAGAGCCTAGTGGCCGGTCGACGAAGAAATGGCCCGGCGAAGGGAGCTCACTTGAGCTCTTGCAAGTAAAAAAAACAAATCTCAAACTCTCTCTTGCTCGCTGCACTTCTTCCTTCTGCAGAACTCTCCTCAATTTATAGAGGAGTTTCTGCAGACAACAGAATCAAAATGGTGGAAATTTTGGTACCTGGAGTTGCAACTTTTGAAGATTTGATCGTTGAAATTTACATCCTTTGACAATTGTGATCTTACCGTGAAATTTCTTTCTCGGCGTGCTGAAGCTTTTGAAAATTGTGGATATTGGCGTGATTTTCTTCTCCTACAGGAGACTTTGGGGTGTGATGGAGTTCAGATATACTACAGGAAGAAATCTGCAATCTTTACAATCTCCTTCTGCAGTAATGGTGTATTGGAGGGGAAGGTGAATAGTATAGGGAATAGTGTAGGGAATAGTGTAGGAAATAGTGTAGGAATTGATGTGTTGGATGAAAAATCGAGACATACGTGTAGTGTCGTGATCTAGTTTCTCCTAGTTCCTGTAATAATTCTCCAATTCTCGTTTAATAAATACTCCTCGTATTTACATAAATTAAATCCTCAATCTTGAGATTTAATACGTGAAAGTCGGAATTAATTCGTGACTTAATACCTTAACTCATATAATGCGAAATAATAAAATTATTATGCATATGATCTCAAGTTATAATTCTAGCAATTTGATTTAAATAACACGATTTATAAAATCGGTTATAAATCTAAATTTTCTAATAATATTGATTAAATCAATAAACTGGTAAAACAAAGTCTCAAACGTATAGTTAAACCAATAAATTTAATTATTGGTTTCATTCATGACTGAATATTAAATCGCAGCTCTGTATCTCTTATACAGACTTTTGCTGAAATAATATTATCTGAACAAAATAATCACCATAAATAATTAAAAGAATTTTATAACTAATGTACATATTTAATCTAATATGTATTTAAAAGAGCGGGGCATCACATACTACCCCCCTTAAAATAAATTTCGTCCCGAAATTTGCATACCTTCGTTAAACAACTCTGGATATTTTTCTTTCATCTTGTCTTCGAGCTCCCACGTAGCTTCTTCTTGTCCATGGTGCCTCCAAAGAACTTTCACTGAGGTGATTGATTTATTTCGGAGTTGTTGCACCTTTTTATCTAAAATCGCTTCGGGTCTTTCTTCATAGCTCAGGTCTGGATTAAGGATCATCTCATTTTGGTGTATCACGTGCTTTGGATCGAAAACGTACTTCCTAAGTTGTGATACGTGGAAAACATTATGGACATTTCCTAGGCTTGGCGGTAATGCCAGCCTGTAAGCCACTGGGCCTATTCTTTCTAGGATCTCATAGGGTCCTATAAATCGGGGTCTAAGTTTCCCTTTAACTCCGAACCTAATGATCCCTTTTGATGGAGAAACTTTCAGAAAGACTTTTTCTCCATTCTCAAATTGTAAGTCAGTTCGGCGTTTATCAGCATATGACTTTTGTCTATCCTGGGCCTCCTTAATCCTCTGTCGGATTTGGCGAACGATTTCAATCATTTCACCTATTGTGTCTGGCCCTAGGATTTTTCTCTCGCCCACTTCATCCCAATAAAGTGGCGATCTACACTTTCTCCCATACAGTGCTTCGTAGGGTGCCATAGCGATAGTCGCTTGGTGACTATTATTATATGCAAACTCGATGAGTGGCAAAATGTGCTCCCAGTTTTCACCCTGGTCTAGCACTACTGTCCTCAGCATATCCTCCAATGTTTGAATCGTTCTTTCAGACTGACCATCTGTCTGTGGGTGAAAAGCTGTACTAAAATTCAATCTTGTGCCCAGTTCTTTTTGTAAACTGATCCAGAATCTGGATGTGAACTTGGAATCTCTGTCCGATGTAATTGACTTTGGCACTCCGTGCAAACGCACAATTTCTCTAACATAAAGTTGAGCTAACTTGTCGGATCCATGGGTGATTGGGATTGGTATAAAGTGCGCACACTTCGTAAGTCTGTCCACAATGACCCATATAGCCGTGTTACCTCGCTTGGATCTTGGCAATCCTGTGACGAAGTCCATTGCTATATCATCCCATTTCCATTCTGGTATCTCCAAGGGTTGTAGTTCCCCGTAAGGCCTTTGGTGTAAGGCTTTCACTTGCTGGCAAGCAAGACATCGTTCAACAAACGAGGCTACATCTCGTTTCATTCCTTCCCACCAGAAATTCTCTTTTAGATCTTGATACATCTTAGTACTTCCCGGGTGGGCAGTATAAGGGGTATCATGGGCTTCGCTCAAGATTTTATTCTTAAGTTCTTCATCTTGAGGAATGCATATCCTTCCTTCAAAGAGTATGGCATTGTCTGGTGCTTCTTGGAAATCTTTGAGATCTCCTAATCTTATCTTTTCCCGTAATTTTTCCATCTTCTCATCCTTTCTTTGTGCTTCTAGCACCATTTTTCTTAAACTAGGTATTGTCTCAACAACGCCTGCTATAGTTCCAGGTGGTTTAATCACTTCTATCTTCATCTTGTCAAATTCTTTTATAAGCTCAACTTCTCTCGTGAGAAGATGTCCTAATTTTGACGAGACTTTTCGGCTTAATGCGTCGGCTACTACATTAGCCTTGCCTGGGTGGTAGTTAATACCACAGTCATAGTCCTTTACTAATTCGAGCCATCTCCTTTGTCTCATGTTTAGATCTTTTTGCTCGAAAAAGTACTTCAGACTTTTGTGATCAGTAAAAATCTCACACCTAACTCCATATAGGTGATGTCTCCAGATTTTTAATGCATGTACTACTGCAGCTAGTTCCAGATCATGAGTCGGATAATTCAACTCATGAGGTCTAAGTTGTCGTGATGCATATGCTATTACCTTGCCATCTTGCATCAACACGCAACCTAGTCCATTTTTGGACGCATCCGTGTAGATTACATATTCTTTGTCTGGTTCGGGGACTGCTAAAACCGGCGCAGTAGTTAGCATCTTCTTGAGTTTTTGGAAACTCTCCTCACACTCGTCCGTCCAAGTATACTTGATCCCCTTCTTGAGCAGTTGCATCATTGGCCTTGCTATTTTCGAAAATCCTTCAATAAACCTTCGATAATAGCCAGCCAATCCTAAGAAACTCCTGATCTCGTTTGGATTTGTTGGCGACTTCCATTCTTGTACTGCTTCCACTTTAGCAGGATCTACCTTGATTCCTTCTGATGATACGATGTGTCCTAGAAATGTGACTTCTCTCAGCCAAAACTCGCATTTGCTGAATTTGGCGTAGAGTCGTTCATTCCTTAGCGTTTGTAGAGTGGTCCTCAAATGCTCTTTATGTTCTTCTTCATTTTTGGAGTAGATGAGGACGTCATCTATGAACACTAAGACGAACTTGTCCAAGTAGGGGTGAAAAACCCTATTCATGAGATCCATGAATACAGCTGGTGCATTTGTTAGCCCGAATGGCATAACTACGAACTCGTAGTGGCCATACCTTGTTCGAAAAGCTGTTTTGGGTATATCTTCTTGTCTGACCTTCAGTTGATGATAGCCAGATCTCAAGTCGATTTTTGAAAATACACTCGCACCCCTAAGTTGGTCAAACAAATCCTCTATCCTTGGCAAAGGATATTTGTTCTTGAGTGTTAGCTTGTTCAGCTCTCTATAGTCAATGCACATTCTCAGGGTGCCATCTTTCTTTTTGACAAACAAAACTGGTGCTCCCCATGGGGATACACTAGGTCTGATGAAACCTAGGTCCAGTAGTTCCTGCAATTGAATTTTTAGTTCCTCCAATTCTTTTGGAGCCATCCTATACGGTGCCTTTGATACTGGCGCCGCTCCCGGTTCTAAGTCTATGGTAAATTCCACTTGCCTATTAGGTGGCAATCCTGGCAAGTCTTCTGGAAACACATCACGGAATTCTCGTACGATATCCACATCTTCAATTGCTCTTTTTGTCTTAGCTTTCCCGTTTAGGTACACGAGGAATGCCTGAGAGTCCTTCTTATTCATCATCTTTCTTGCTTGTAGGGTGGATATAATTGGTATTCTCCTACCCATTCTTATCCCGTGAAATTCCCAAGCATTTTTCTCTGGAAATTTGAAAGAGATCTTCCGCTCCTTGCATAAGATTGTAGCGTAGTTTTCAGCTAGCCAATCCATTCCTAGGATTATATCAACGTCCGACATCGGTATAACATATACGTTGTTTGCTATGACCTCTAGTGATCCTATGTTCAATTCTAAGTTCGAGCAAACATGCGTTACTGTCATTGTTCCTCCTATTGGTGAAGAGATACTCATGTCCTGATTAGATCTTTCTATTTTGAGTCCTAGGGTGTCCACACATGCACTTGCAATGAAAGAATGTGAAGCACCCGTATCAAACAGAAGTACAACAGGTGTGTTGAGTAGCATGCCCATACCTGCCAGGTTTCCCTGGTTTTTCTCGGGCTGGTTCTGTTTGATAGCATAGGCTCTTGCGTGATACGGTTGCATCTTTTGTTGCTGCTGACGTGGCTGTGGTTGTGGCAGCTGTGGTTGATGTGATTGTTGAGGCTGCGGCAATTGCAGATGACGTGGCTGGGGTAGCGCTTGGATAGCTCTCAGATGTGGGGCTTGGAATGGTGGGTTTGGCCTTAAGCTCATCCCGTGTTGCTTATTTGGGCAACGATTTGCATAATGCCCCTTCTGGTTATAGATGTAACAACTATCACTGCCAGCCTTGCAGATTCCACCATGGTTTTTGTTGCACTTTGGGCAGTGTGAAGTTTTCTGTTGGTTGTTCCCCGCCTGATTAGGAGCAACTTGCCTTCCAAAGCCCTGTTGCTGGGGTGGTTGTCCCTGCCATGGTTTCTTCTCAGTTTGGCCATTGTAATTGCCTTCCCATTTTCGTTTCCCTTTGTAGTTCTGGGATTGGGCTTGTGGGGGTGGTGGCATAGGTGTTGCCACTGGTCTTTCCCATGGCATTGCTGCCTCAATGTCTAGAGCTCTACTGAGGGATTCAGTATACGACAACCCTCCATGACTAGCCAAAGCCATCCTGATTTCATGCCTCAGACCGGCACAAAATTTTTCAGCCATTTTCTCGTCTGTATCAACTAGTTCTGGGGCATATCTGGACATGTCGCAAAACATCCTATCATACTGTGTAACCGTCATCCTCCCCTGTTTCAGGTTATAGAATTCCATCTCTTTCTTCTTTCGGTAACTTTTGGGTATATATTTATCATATATCCCAATCTTGAACTGCTCCCAGGTGAGGTTTTCTAGTTGATCAGCTGTCATTGTCTTCATTCTGGCTTCCCACCAGAAGTCAGCCGATCCCGTTAGTTGGAAAGATACACAGGTTAAACGTTCCTGGTCGGTGCAGCGCAGAAAGTTGAAGATGCGTTCGATTGCACGCACCCAAGTTTCAGCCTCAGCTGGATCTCCTGTACCGCTGAATACAGGTGGGTTTTGACGTAAAAACAATTCCTCTATTCTACGTTCTGGCCGTATTGGTTGTGGAGCTATTTCTGGTTCTGGCCCTGGTTCTGGACCTCTTTCATCATTTTGTGGGATTCTTCTCCCACCTCTTGGACGTCCTCTCTTTGGTGGCATTCTGATAAGTCAATATAATATGTTTATTAGTACATGGTAGATGTATTCTACACTCGTTCATTGCTTCTTCAATTCCTTGTACTAGCTATATCGTATGCAAAACTTTTAAATCAACGAAATATAATAAGTACTTAACACACGAATTTACTGAAGGCGTGAATTTATATATAAGTACTTAAAGATTCTGCCTCCTAGAGGCCTCTTCGAATAATATGGAGTTATAGAACGGTCCATAGGTAGTTACCGTTCCTGTAGTAACAACTTCCTAGATAGATGAATATTACAACCCACGAGTTCGAGATACATCATACAAGCAAATACAACTGCCCTAGACTATCGATCCATGGGAGCTAGCAGACTTGCTCTTCTCCGGATCCTCTTCTGGGTCTTCCTCCGGATCCTCTTCTGGGTCTTCCTCCGGATCCTCTTCGGAGTCGATATCCAGGTAGTAGTCCTCTGTTTCCTCACCCTCTGCCCCGAGCTGAACACGACCACCGAGAAGTCGGATTTTCACCACCTCCTTGCAGGGCGTTCCTGCATCGGAGGTCGTAGCACCCTTCTTAAGGGAAAGAGGCTGAGCAGGTAGTGGCTTCCAACTCGTCTTGCCTGGAGTTTTCTTCCTACTTCCCCCAGTGTCATCATGGGCTGGAGTTTTCCCTTTTTCAGCAGTCTTGAGTGCCTGGCGCAAGATCTCACCTTCATCGTTGTCAGTGCCTGCCAGGGCTTTGCCCTTATCAATAAGTTCGCGTGCTTGACGCAAGACTTCTTCTAATTGTTTCATGGCCGCACTGTAAATGGGGTCCTCTTCCCCTGGTGGAGGTGGCTGTATCGGGGGTGTACCGACTGGTGATTGGGGTGGTGGCGTCTCTTTCCTTTGGGTTTTTGGACGTGATGTCCCGGCCTCGAAGTCGTTTCGGCATCGACGACCGAGAACAGACAGTTGTGGGGAAACACTCTGCACTGGGATGGGTGGATCTGCTGTTATAGGAGCCTGAGTAGGCATAAGTGGGGTCCTTTCTTCCGGACGAACTCCAACGGGAGCAAGGTCTCCTGGCCTCATATATGGTCCCCTGAATGCTCTGCCAAAGGCATCATAGGTGTAGTGAATTGCTGCGATGAACCGTGGAAAATCGCCTTCTGGATCAAACGACTCTTCTGCAGTGTGTACGTAGTCACCTGCGAGCTCTGTAGCCCATCCCTGCCAGTCTGGTGGAAGTAATAAGATCAAGCGCATGATCCCGTCATAACCAGTGGCTCCATGGGGATGTGCAGCTTTCCACAGTCGATAATAATGGGCGAGGAACTCTCCTAGGTCATCTCTCCAACAACGTGTGTAGGTTCGGTATTCCCTGAGGATACTTTCAGGACTTGGTCGCCTCGTCATTTGCTTTCTAGCGGTGCGTCGTGTTCTTGCCATCTTTGAAAGAATGACGTTCTATAATTAAACTCATAATAAGTTATTATAGCAGTAGGTTTCTAATTACTCTCATGTATTAACAACACAAGTCGTGATCATATCATAAGTAATATTGGTCTTAATCTCTGACTTATGCATAATTAATAATTCACAAGTCCTAGATCGTGCAGTCATAATCCCAATACTTACATATGTATTGAAATTTTAAGGGTTGAAAGAGATTCAACTCATTGCACAAATAGTAAATCATTCAATGCACTTTTGTCACTACGAGCTATATAATAAATAAATTTATTGGGTAAGGCAATAGTTGATATGTTTGAACAATTCGAACTATGCCCGTATCATCATGAGTGACACGCTCCGTCATGTCTCTATCTTTATACATCCTCGAGTGACGCCTGATTTTCTTTCTTCTATTGTGTTTTTCATTTCAACTGTAATGAATGATAACTAAACTCATGTATATGTTTTGCTTCTATGTTCTTTGTAAGAGTGATCAAACATTTCTAACGCATCTAAGTTCATCAAGGAATCTACTCAATCATATAGCATGAGATTTAAGCACTTGTACAAACATTTGAAAATACAACTTTCTCAACATTTAATAAATATTTACCTCTGTTTCTCTGTTGAGCAGGATGTTGTGATGAGGTGCTGAGCTTTTGTCAACTGACCTTTCTAACACTAGTATTCAGTAAAGAATAAATTTTGGGATAACTCTTGGGTTCAGAGCAACCGAACTGCTCTGATACCATTCTGTCACGACCGGTCTTAACTAAGGATAGGTAAGCCGGGAAACCGTGACTAGGGAAGGGAAATTAGGAGAGGGGACAGAAAAGGGGTGATAAATAATAATAAAGGAATTGAACTAAGATTGAGACATCATATGAGAAAAAAAACACACATAAATAGATAAGAGCGAGTAATCGGTCAAGAGTATCCGATTTAAGTGTTTATACAATAACTTGATTTGACAATCCAACATAATAGGATAATATGCATCATAACTGAGTGTTCGCAGCGGAAATAGAACGTGATACATGTATGAAGACATGTATCGCCAAGAGTTTATTTAGTAAATATGACAAAGCTCCGCACGACACCCCATCATCACTCATCACTGCTCAACCTGCACATTTAGAAATACATGCAGGGCTGAGTACAAAGTACTCAGTAGACATATGCCGAAAATCATATACATACATAATAAATGTAAATTGTCATGCCATTTCAATAGTATAACCAAGGGTTTTTACTTAAAAAGGCCCTAAGCATACTAAATTCATTTGTGATTCTAAAGTTCGTCTGATCAGACTAAGTTCTTTTGTAATCTATCATATCTGAATCTGTATGCCGGAGAGGTGGCCACCTCTCACGGTCACTTGACCGGCCAACCCGCTAGATGACTCACGGTCACTGGTGTACACTAGCCAAGGCAGGATAGCTATCAACTGCTCAAGACCCGAATTCGATTACATGATAACTGGCAAAGCCATATCAGATAGATATCATACTGAAATTAAAACATTTTATGGCAAGACAATACTTGAAATAACTTCAACTCAAAGATTTTGTCATGAAATAACTTGCTTGAATGTAACATTTTAAGCTCATTTGATATATACGAAAGTAATGCCTACCTGATTGCAGTGTTTTGCTACTTAAGACAATGATTCTCTTTCCTTAGCGCGATAGGTTACTCAGGCGCTTTTGTTTATTTGAACCTTTGATAACACGAAACATGTGTTCGAGTGAATAATAGAAAAGATAACAACAAATGCAGTGAATCACTATCCACTCATTTCTCTAACTACCCATATTTCCTTAAACGACTGTATCTAACTCATATACAATCGTTCTTCTTTTATCGAAATACTTCATGTACCTTTGAGGATGTAGGAAAGCCCATTTTATATTATTCCTTTATTTATCCATTATAAATAAAGAATAATTTATAAAATATTTTCCTTTTCCCCATTTAATAATGCCAATCAATATATATATATTGCTACTATTAAAAGAACTAATAAGTCATTAATAAATTCTAAATATTAATTCCTGATGAAAATTTCATTGTGAGATTTTAGGAACATTTGTAAAAATATTTTAAAATAATAAAAGGAGTTAACTATTGTCACGACCGGTCCTAATTAAGGATAATTAAGCCGGGGAAACCGTGACTAATGGAGGGAGATTAGAAGCGGGGTAGAAAGGGGAATAATCAACAAGAAAGGATCACATTTCATCATTTAACAAAAGGAATATTTATAATATAACAGAAGTTTAGTCGTATAGACTCAAATAACTAGTAAGTTCAGATATCTCTGACTTAGCCAAATAAACATAAAATTTCTGAGTACGCAGCGGAATAAGGTTCTGATTACATGTATGATGACATGTAACCCTAGAGTTCATTACTACATAATAAGACAAAAGAATCCCGCTCGTCACTTCATCACCATCGGCAGCTGCTCAACCTGCACATTTAGAAATATATGCAGGGCTTGAGTACAAAAGTACTCAATGGGCACGTATGCCTAAGTATAAAATACATGCTTCAAAACTGTAAATTGTCATGCCATAATAAACAGTACAGCAAGGGAGTTTTTCGCTAAAAGGCCCAAGCTTACTAAATTCATTTGTGATTCTTAAAGTTCGACTGCAGTCTAAGTTCTCTTGTAATCTATCATATCTGGAACTTTGTGCCGGAGAGGTGGCCACCTCTCACGGTCACTTGACCGGCCAACCCGCTAGATGACTCACGGTCACTGGTGTACACTAGCCCTGGCAGGATAGCTATCAACTGCTCAAGACCCGAATTCGATTACATGATAAAAGTCACATCAGATAGATATCATACCAAACATTGAAACATTTATGGCAAGACAACAGTTGAAATAATTTCCAGTTCAAAGATTTTGCAATGAAATAACTGTTCAAACATAACATTAAACTCATTTGATATATATGAAAGTAATGCCCACCTGATATAAACTTTCTGTGGTACAGTAGTTCCTTGACTGATTATTAATCTCGTGCTTGACCTTTATTACGAGAATATAAATAAGATACTGCTCAAGTAAAATCCTCAAATAATGAGAATACAGAATTAACTATGCATGATCTATATGCATGAATTATTATTCTGAAATAATAATCAAGGAATTTCTATTGTTAATCCAAGCTATCGGATTTAAACAAAAGCTAAGTCTCGTTTCATGAAGCCGGATAATTAATAAAAATTAATCCGTTCTCTTAGGGTGTTCTAACTTAAATGGGATTAAAAGATCTCGCTCTATTTAATCGATTAAAAGAAAATAACTAAGTCGGCTCATTCGCTTAGTAATCTCGTAAGAATTAATCGTAATTGGGCAGCTGTGTCTAATTAACCGGGCCAAACAAATATGACTTGAATTAATAATATAAGTCAAATAATTAAAAGGCTCAACATAATACAGCCTAATAATTAATTAAGAAAAGTGGGCTTGAATTAAATAAATCGTGGCATTCCAATAATTAAATAATTTGATTAACTGGGCTCAATTAAATAAATCAAACGAGGTCCAACGAAGATAATATAACAGCCCAATAAAATAGATGGGCTTCAATTTAAATAAATTCGGCCCAAAGAAATAATGTAATAGAGGCCCATCTGAGTAAAATAAATAAGGCCCAACTGAAATGATACAGTAGCCCAAATATGTGAATAATTAAAGGCCCATATAAATAAATTAAGAGGCCCAATCAGTAATCAAAATCGGTCCATATAAATAAATTCTGAAGCCCAATTCCTAATTTAAAATCGGCCCAAAATTAATAAATAATTCAGCCCAACTCAATTAAATAAAGCCCATACAAATCAAAACAACAATTAAATCAAAGCCCAAAGAAAATAAATGAAGAGGCCCAAAACTAAAAATTTTTCGGCCCAACTGAAAAAAAACAAGGCCCAATTACAATAATAAACAAGAAAGCCCAAATGCCTTCCTCTCACTCTCAAAACTCTCGGTCCTCTCTCTCTTCAAGGAGCCGATGCTCCTTCTTCTTCAAAGCCTACGCTCGGCCACCTCTCAAATCCGGCCGGCTTCCTCCTCCTCGGCCGATCCGCGGCCATCTGCTTCGGTTGGCTTCGACCGGCGACGAGTCTTACCCCGGCGCCGTTCTCTCTCTGTTCTTCAGTTCACCCGTGGAACCCAAAATCGAGCCCTAGAATCTAGAACACCGCTGCTGCTCCTTCGCCCGGAATCCGGCGATTCAGCCGGCGTTAGCCGCATTCATCTCTCCCCTCGTCTCAACCATGAAGGGGAAGCAAAGCCTTAATTTTCCCCTGAAGTTTCAAACCGGGTTTTCTCCCCCAAATCCGATCGGTCTTCCTTCCCCGGCGTCGTCCCTTCTCGGTTCAGCCACGTTGCTGCTGGTCCAGAATCGGCGAGGGTCGTCGTGAAGTCGGGAGTCGTCTGCCTTTCACCGCGCCGCTGCTGTCCTTGGACCGTTGCTGCTGCGCACAAGTCTCAGCTCGTCGCCGGGCAGCTGCTGTTCGGGGCCCTGATGAGGTTGGGCGAGTTCGCCCTGTCCCGACCGTCGTCGTCGTCATCATCGGCAGTTGGGGCTCGGCAGTTGCCTTGGGCAGTCGGCCCTTTTCCTCTTCTAAAGCTAAGTTTTTGTTCTATCCTCTGTTATTGTATTTCGATTCATGTCGCTACATGATGGGAGTTCTCATGGCTTTGGTTCTATGTACAGTGGTAATATCTCAATGTATGAATCATACTATTTCTGTTGAAGGCCATAAATTATGTGTTCGCATATGTGGTTTGCTATGAGCTCTATAGATATGAATACAACAGGAAAGTAACTGATGCTATTTCATATAGAGTATGTAACTTTGCTAAGTTTTTCAAGCTTATGGTCATCTATCATTTGAAACTGATATGATGCTGGTATGGATGTGGGTGCATTGAAGGAATGGAATAGTGTAAATACCTTGAATGTCTTGTTGAATGGCTGTTTCGTTGTTGGATTATATGCAGCAAAATGAACTGAAATAACCAAGTTGCTGTTCATAAATGTAGGTGGAATCCTGAGTGCATTAAAGAGAATTCAAAGAAGGCTTACCTCCTTGAAGTTTGGCAAGAAGAAGAGTACTTTACTCCCCTTGAAACTTGACGGACAGTGAATGAAGTAGGGAGTTTGTTGGCTGGGGTTGATACTAATAATTCATTGGTGAAGACTTGAGTGTAATGGTGGGGGAGGTAGGAGTGTAGTGGTGGTGTTGTATGAATGGGGAGAAAAGCATGGTGGAGCGAAAAAGAAAGTTTGTGTAATGATACTGATGACTTTGTATGTTATTATGAGTTGTGGACATCAATGTATCAATGTGATTGGAATATTGTATATTGTTACTGGTAGTTGTAAAAATATGTTGTGTGCGTGTAATACTGTTTTATCGAAGCAGATTGTAGTATTTTATATATATATATATAGTAATAAACAAATCTCTGTGATTCAGTAATTGTAATAAATTACTGGCTTCGATTCTGCTTGATACTGTATATTTACATAAATCTCGATTTCGACATGTGATAACTCGCTAAAATCGATAAGTTATAAAATGAATCTAAATTAAATCCGTAGATTTAATTTGTTCGTTGTCTTGATATTTAAATTAAATCCGCAGATTTAATTAACTCACGAGTCGGAAATAATCCACGACTTGAGTAAAAATAAATTCTAATTCCATCTCGCTTAAATAAATAACGTGACTTTGCTAAGTCAGTTATAACTCTGAAATAATATCATTGACTGTTTTAACAATATAAATTCAGGATCATCAGCTGAATTCATATCAGGATAATAACCGTTTTCATTCACTGATGAACAAAAATAAACACTCATAACTGGATTTAAAATATATAAAAGAGTGGGTCATTACATACTACCCCTCTTAACAAAAATTTCGTCCCGAAATTTGCATATTTCTTCTAAAACAGTTCGGGGTATTTCTCCTTCATTTTGTCTTCAAGCTCCCACGTGGCTTCCTCTTGCCCGTGGTGTCTCCATAAGACTTTCACTGATGTGATTGCCTTATTCCTGAGTTGTTGTACTTTTCGATCTAGAATGGCTTCTGGTCTCTCTTCATAACTTAAGTCTGGGCAAAGGATCATCTCTTCTTGGTGGATTATGTGCTTTGGATCGAAAACGTATTTTCTGAGTTGTGATACGTGGAAAACATTGTGAACGTTTCCAAAGCTTGGCGGTAACGCCAACCTATAGGCTACTGGGCCTATTCTCTCCAAAATCTCATAAGGTCCTACGAATCGGGGCCTAAGTTTTCCCTTGACACCAAACCTAGTTATCCCCTTGGTAGGAGATACCTTTAGGAAGACCTTGTCTCCTATTTCAAACTGTAATTCGGTTCGGCGTGCATCAGCGTAAGATTTCTGTCTATCTTGCGCCTCCTTTATTCGCCCTCTGATTTGGCGGACTATCTCAACCATCTCATTGACCAAGTCTGGTCCTAAAACTTTTCTCTCACCCACTTCATCCCAATAAAGCGGTGATCTACATTTTCTTCCATATAATGCCTCATATGGTGCCATATCGATAGTTGCCTGGTAACTGTTATTATAGGCAAATTCAATCAACGGCAGCACTACTTCCCAACTTCCACCTCTATCTAACACCACTGTTCTCAACATATCTTCGAGGGTCTGAATTGTCCTTTCAGACTGCCCATCTGTCTGCGGGTGGAAGGCGGTGCTGAAATTTAACCTCGTGCCTAACTCCTTCTGTAAGCTCATCCAAAATCTAGAAGTAAATTTTGAGTCTCGGTCTGAAGTGATCGACACTGGTACACCGTGTAAGCGTACAATCTCTCGAACATACAACTGAGCTAGCTTGTCTGACCCATGTGTGATCGGTATTGGTATAAAATGAGCACATTTTGTGAGTCGATCCACTATTACCCAAATGGCAGTGTTCCCTCTCTTTGTTTTGGGCAAACTGGTCACAAAATCCATTGCGATGTGCTCCCACTTCCATTCTGGAATTTCCAACGGTTGTAGTTTTCCATATGGCCTTTGATGTAAGGCCTTCACCTGTTGGCATGCTAGGCATTTCTCCACAAATGACGCTATGTCTCTCTTCATTCCTTCCCACCAAAAGTGTTTCTTTAGGTCCTGATACATCTTAGTACTGCCTGGGTGGGCAGTATAAGGGGTATCGTGAGCCTCACTCATGATTTTATCCTTAAGCTCATCATCGTGGGGGATGCATATTCTTCCTTCAAAGAGGATAACATTATCTGATGCTTCTTGATAATTCTTGACGCCTCCTTTTCTTACTGCTTCCCGTAGTTTTTCCATCTTCCCGTCTTTTCTTTGTGCTTCTACGATCATCTTCCTCAAGTTAGGTACTGTTGCCACAACGCTTGCTATCGTCCCTGGTGGTTTAACCACTTCTATGCTCATTTTGCTAAATTCCCTTATGAGCACCGTCTCTCGAGTGATGAGAGCTCCCAATTTAGATTGGGTCTTACGACTCAATGCATCAGCCACTACGTTGGCCTTGCCTGGGTGGTAGTTAATACCGCAGTCATAGTCTTTCACTAGTTCGAGCCATCTCCTCTGTCTCATGTTGAGGTCCTTTTGCTCGAAAAAGTATTTCAGGCTTTTATGATCTGTGAATATTTCACACCTAACTCCATATAGGTGGTGCCTCCAAATCTTCAGCGCATGCACCACTGCAGCTAACTCCAGATCATGAGTCGGGTAATTCAGTTCATGTGGCCTAAGCTGTCGTGACGCATATGCTATCACTCTTCCTTCTTGCATCAGCACGCAACCAAGTCCATTTTTGGACGCGTCTGTGTAGATCATGTATTCCTTATCAGCTGTTGGGACGGCTAACACTGGTGCCGTAGTTAACTTCTCCTTAAGTTCTTGGAAGCTCTTCTCGCACTCCTCTGTCCAAGAAAATTTTATTCCCTTCCTGAGTAGTTGCGTCATTGGCCTTGCAATTTTGGAAAATCCTTCCATAAACCTCCTATAGTAACCTGCCAATCCTAAGAAACTTCTTATCTCATTAGGGTTAGTAGGCGATTTCCATTCGCGCACTGCTTGCACTTTTTCAGGGTCCACTTTAATCCCTTCTGATGATACAATATGTCCTAAAAATGTGACTTCGCTGAGCCAAAACTCACACTTGCTGAATTTGGCATAAAGGCGCTCTGTCCTCAACGTTTCTAGAACAATTCTCAGATGTTCCTCATGGTCTTTATCGTTCTTCGAGTAGATCAGGATGTCATCTATGAATACCAAGACAAATTTGTCTAAATACGGATGGAACACTCGATTCATGAGGTCCATGAACACGGCTGGCGCATTAGTTAGCCCGAATGGCACAACTACAAATTCGTAGTGGCCATACCTAGTTCGAAATGCCGTCTTAGGTACGTCTTCTGGTCGAATTTTCAGCTGGTGATAACCAGACCGCAAATCAATCTTCGAGAACACGCTTGCTCCCTTGAGCTGGTCGAAGAGGTCATCTATCCTTGGTAAAGGATATTTGTTCTTCAGTGTCACTTTGTTCAGTTCCCTATAGTCTATGCACATTCTCAATGTGCCATCCTTTTTCTTCACAAAAAGTACAGGTGCACCCCAAGGTGATACACTTGGCCTAATGAATCCAAGTTCCAAAAGTTCTTGCAGTTGTATCTTGAGTTCTTCCAACTCTTTAGGAGCCATCCGGTATGGTGCCTTCGAAATGGGAGCTGCCCCGGGCTCCAAATCAATGGTAAACTCAATTGGTCTGTCCGGTGGTGGCCCTGGCAGAATCTCTGGAAATACATCTGAAAAGTCCCGTACAATTGCTACATCTTCTATACTCTTTTCAGTACCCAGTTCTCCGTGCAAGTATACGAGGTAAGCTGGGTATCCCTTCTTCATCATTTTCGTTGCTTGTAGGGCGGAGATGATCATCTTTCTTCTCCCCATACTAATTCCGTGGAAATGTGACGGCTCCCTTCCTGGGGGTCGAAACAATATCTGTCTTTCGTTACAAAGGATGGTGGCATAGTTCTCGGCTAGCCAGTCCATTCCTAGGATTATGTCCACATCTCCCATCGGTATAACATAAGAGTTGTTTACTACAATCTTGTGTGACCCTATGTTCAGTTCTAGGTTCAAGCACACATGATCTACTGTCGTCATCCCTCCTATAGGTGATGATATACTCAACTCCTGGTCAGCTCTTTCCATTTTAAGTTTTAATGTGTCAACACATGTACTTGAAATGAAAGTATGCGATGCGCCCGTATCAAATAGAAGTACAACAGGAGTATTGAGTAGCATGCCCATACCTGCCAGGTTTCCCTGGTTGTTCTCGGGCTGCTTCTGTCTCATAGCATAGGCTCTAGCATGACGAGGTTTTTCATGTTGTTTCTGTTGTCGCTGCTGTTGTTGGCGGGCCTGTTGCTGATATGGTTGTTGAGGTTGTGGTTGGTACTGTAGCTGTTGGTGTTGCTGTGGCTGCTGATACTGTGGTTGCTGCCTTGGGTATGGTTGGGGCAAAGCTTGAATTGCTCGCAGATGCGGAGCCTGGATAGGTGGGTTTGGCCTTGAACTCGTTCCATGTTGCTTATTCGGGCACCGGTTTGCATAGTGCCCCTTCTGGTTACAGATATAGCAACTATCACTGCCGGCCTTACAGATTCCCACATGATTTTTGTTACATTTGGGGCAATGTGGGGCCCTCTGTTGGTTATTTCCCATCTGTTTCGGTGCACTCTGACCTCCATAGCCCTGTGACTGGAAGACCCGTCCCTGCCATGGCTTCTTCTCGCCTTGGTTCGGGTTACTGTTGTCCCATCTCCTTTTTCCTTTAAAATTCTGATTATGATTTTGATCATGTGGAGGTGCTGGCGCAGGTACAATTGCAAGTCTTTCTCCTGGCATGGCTGCCTCAATGTCTAACGCTCGACTGAGCGACTCAGTGTAAGACAATCCTCCATGGCTTGCCAAAGCCATCCTAATCTCGTGCCTCAGTCCGGCACAAAACTTTTCAGCCATCTTATCATCTGTGTCAACTTGTTCCGGCGCATATCTAGACATATCGCAGAACATCCTGTCATATTGAGTTACCGACATCTTCCCTTGCTTTAGATTGTAAAATTCAGCTTCCTTCTTCTTGCGGTAGCTCTTGGGTATATACTTGTCATATATACCAGCTTTGAATTGTTCCCAGGTCAGGTTTTCTAACTGCTCTGCTGTCATCGTTTTCATCCGTGCTTCCCACCAGAAATCAGCTGACCCAGTCAACTGAAAGGACATACAAGTCAGACGTTCCTGGTCGGTGCAACGCAGGAAGTTGAAAATGCGTTCAATAGCGCGAACCCAAGTTTCAGCTTCTGTCGGGTCTCCTGTCCCGTTGAAAGTAGGTGGGTTCTGTCGCAAAAATAATTCTTCAATCCGTCGTTCTGGCTGAACAGGTGGTTGAACTATTTCGGGTTCTGGTTCTGGCACTGTTTCTGGGTCTCTTCTTTCATTTCGGGGAATCCTGCCCCCTCCTCTTGGTCGTCCTCGTTTTGGCGGCATTCTATTAGGTCAAAACATAAGTTGTCAGCGCATTAAAATGCAATAAGGACATACTATCATTTCTATAGTTACTCTTTAACTCATCGAGTTCTGCTCCTGCTAAAACTTAAGCGAATATATAAATAAAACATAGCGGAACGACTTGTTGCGAAAAACCAATAAGATCACCATATATAACATAGGGAAAATTGCCTCAATGAGGACTTTACATCATCATAAAATCTAGATTCAAAGATCTATCTAAGTACCACACATGATGAACTGGCTACCTAGTGAGCCATTACAAAAACTACTCAGTCACGGAACGTCCCAAGGTTTCGCGTCTCCGTCCTAATACTAGTCAAAAGTCTATGCCGACACATGGCATACAAAAGCATCAGAACAATCTATGTTTCTGGAATATTTAAATAACATCATACTAGACATATATATAAACCGGTCTAAGAAGATCGGGTACAAGATCCCTGGGTCGGGGCATAGCTGTCTTCCTCTGGATCCTCTTCCGGATCTTCCTCTGGATCCTCTTCCGGATCTTCCTCTGGGTCCTCATCTGTTTCTCCGCCAGATGGGTGCGACTCACCCCTTCCTTCACCTGCTGCCTGGCCAATGATGGCTGAGCGAATCATCTTCAAGGTGACTCGAAGAGTTGGGCGGTCGTCCATGGCCGGGGCTTTTCCCTTATTGAGGAAATCAATGGTATCGGCTAAGACTCTGTCAACGTCGGCCATAGCGGCTGCTATCTCTGCCTTGCTCAACTGCCTCGATGACAATGGTGGCTCACAGACTAATGGCACTGAACCCGTGCCAGGTGGAAAATCTCTGTAGGCTTGAGGCCTAGATGGGCCTGCCTCAGCGTCGTGCCTCCTGGGTTGCCCTAAGATAGGGGCTGCTGGTGGAGTCAGCTCCGGAAGTGGGTCCAATAGTTCGTCGGGCGAAGGTACTCCGACTCGAGCAAGGTCTCCCGGACGTATATACGGCCCTCGAGGAGCATTTCCCCAACGAGTGAATTGTGCCTGGATCTCAGCAGTAAATCCAGAGAAGTCATAATGCAAGTCATAGGACCTGTCAGAACGAGTGATGTAGTGAGCGGAAATCATCCTCGCCCATCCTTGCCATTCTGATGGCAGCAAATCCATTAGCCGCTCCATCCCGTCATAGTCCGATATCCCATGGTCTCTTGCAGCGACCCAGTGTCGATGGAAGCCGGCCAAGAATTGGCCTAAGTCATCACCGTGGCATCGGCGATAAGTAAAATATGAGTTCCTGATAGCATCCGGACTAGCATCTCGACGCAACGGCCGTCGTCTGGTAAAGCGCATCCTCGCCATCTATACATGAAGGTCGCGTAATCAAACTCACGAATATCAAAATAGGTGGCAAAAACAGTAAGGTTCAAACACATCTACAACAGTAAGGTAATAATTCTGCTTGAGTCTCGAAATTCTAACCACGGTATTATAATCATAAGAGGACCGAGCCTAACACTAGACTCGAATATATAACTCGTGAAATCTTAAATATGCTGCAACTAGTACTAATTAGGGTTTTGAAAAGAATTAACTCCGTTATGTCGCAGTTTCCAAACTATGTAGGGTATTCTTATTACTATGAAAAGTGTTCCCACCATACTCTGATTAAGGCAATAGTTGATTCGGTATCCGCCTCGCGTGAATAATCCGAACGAAGATCTATGCCCGTGTCACTATCTCGTGTGTGACACTTTTCTTTACTCCCCATTGTATTTTGTTTGTTGATTTCTCGTCTGGTTCACTAACTTTGTAACTTACTCATCGCCTCAATTTACAGAGAAAAGCAAAAATGTTCTTGCTAAATTCCTTCTATTGTTGTGTTCATAACAGTGATCATGCATCCTTAGCGCATCTAAGTTCATTGAGTAACATCTCCATAAAAAGGCATAAGTAAAATCAACATCTGCATCAAGGCGAAATATAAACTTCAACATTCAAAACTTTCTGTTGCATTCCTTTCTGTTGAGCATAGCGATGTGATGAAGTGCTGAGCTTTTGCCGACTGACTCTTTCATACTAGTGATCATACTAGAAAAATTTATTAACTCTAGGGTTCAGAGCAAATGAACTGCTCTGATACCACTCTGTCACGACCGGTCCTAATTAAGGATAATTAAGCCGGGGAAACCGTGACTAATGGAGGGAGATTAGAAGCGGGGTAGAAAGGGGAATAATCAACAAGAAAGGATCACATTTCATCATTTAACAAAAGGAATATTTATAATATAACAGAAGTTTAGTCGTATAGACTCAAATAACTAGTAAGTTCAGATATCTCTGACTTAGCCAAATAAACATAAAATTTCTGAGTACGCAGCGGAATAAGGTTCTGATTACATGTATGATGACATGTAACCCTAGAGTTCATTACTACATAATAAGACAAAAGAATCCCGCTCGTCACTTCATCACCATCGGCAGCTGCTCAACCTGCACATTTAGAAATATATGCAGGGCTTGAGTACAAAAGTACTCAATGGGCACGTATGCCTAAGTATAAAATACATGCTTCAAAACTGTAAATTGTCATGCCATAATAAACAGTACAGCAAGGGAGTTTTTCGCTAAAAGGCCCAAGCTTACTAAATTCATTTGTGATTCTTAAAGTTCGACTGCAGTCTAAGTTCTCTTGTAATCTATCATATCTGGAACTTTGTGCCGGAGAGGTGGCCACCTCTCACGGTCACTTGACCGGCCAACCCGCTAGATGACTCACGGTCACTGGTGTACACTAGCCCTGGCAGGATAGCTATCAACTGCTCAAGACCCGAATTCGATTACATGATAAAAGTCACATCAGATAGATATCATACCAAACATTGAAACATTTATGGCAAGACAACAGTTGAAATAATTTCCAGTTCAAAGATTTTGCAATGAAATAACTGTTCAAACATAACATTAAACTCATTTGATATATATGAAAGTAATGCCCACCTGATATAAACTTTCTGTGGTACAGTAGTTCCTTGACTGATTATTAATCTCGTGCTTGACCTTTATTACGAGAATATAAATAAGATACTGCTCAAGTAAAATCCTCAAATAATGAGAATACAGAATTAACTATGCATGATCTATATGCATGAATTATTATTCTGAAATAATAATCAAGGAATTTCTATTGTTAATCCAAGCTATCGGATTTAAACAAAAGCTAAGTCTCGTTTCATGAAGCCGGATAATTAATAAAAATTAATCCGTTCTCTTAGGGTGTTCTAACTTAAATGGGATTAAAAGATCTCGCTCTATTTAATCGATTAAAAGAAAATAACTAAGTCGGCTCATTCGCTTAGTAATCTCGTAAGAATTAATCGTAATTGGGCAGCTGTGTCTAATTAACCGGGCCAAACAAATATGACTTGAATTAATAATATAAGTCAAATAATTAAAAGGCTCAACATAATACAGCCTAATAATTAATTAAGAAAAGTGGGCTTGAATTAAATAAATCGTGGCATTCCAATAATTAAATAATTTGATTAACTGGGCTCAATTAAATAAATCAAACGAGGTCCAACGAAGATAATATAACAGCCCAATAAAATAGATGGGCTTCAATTTAAATAAATTCGGCCCAAAGAAATAATGTAATAGAGGCCCATCTGAGTAAAATAAATAAGGCCCAACTGAAATGATACAGTAGCCCAAATATGTGAATAATTAAAGGCCCATATAAATAAATTAAGAGGCCCAATCAGTAATCAAAATCGGTCCATATAAATAAATTCTGAAGCCCAATTCCTAATTTAAAATCGGCCCAAAATTAATAAATAATTCAGCCCAACTCAATTAAATAAAGCCCATACAAATCAAAACAACAATTAAATCAAAGCCCAAAGAAAATAAATGAAGAGGCCCAAAACTAAAAATTTTTCGGCCCAACTGAAAAAAAACAAGGCCCAATTACAATAATAAACAAGAAAGCCCAAATGCCTTCCTCTCACTCTCAAAACTCTCGGTCCTCTCTCTCTTCAAGGAGCCGATGCTCCTTCTTCTTCAAAGCCTACGCTCGGCCACCTCTCAAATCCGGCCGGCTTCCTCCTCCTCGGCCGATCCGCGGCCATCTGCTTCGGTTGGCTTCGACCGGCGACGAGTCTTACCCCGGCGCCGTTCTCTCTCTGTTCTTCAGTTCACCCGTGGAACCCAAAATCGAGCCCTAGAATCTAGAACACCGCTGCTGCTCCTTCGCCCGGAATCCGGCGATTCAGCCGGCGTTAGCCGCATTCATCTCTCCCCTCGTCTCAACCATGAAGGGGAAGCAAAGCCTTAATTTTCCCCTGAAGTTTCAAACCGGGTTTTCTCCCCCAAATCCGATCGGTCTTCCTTCCCCGGCGTCGTCCCTTCTCGGTTCAGCCACGTTGCTGCTGGTCCAGAATCGGCGAGGGTCGTCGTGAAGTCGGGAGTCGTCTGCCTTTCACCGCGCCGCTGCTGTCCTTGGACCGTTGCTGCTGCGCACAAGTCTCAGCTCGTCGCCGGGCAGCTGCTGTTCGGGGCCCTGATGAGGTTGGGCGAGTTCGCCCTGTCCCGACCGTCGTCGTCGTCATCATCGGCAGTTGGGGCTCGGCAGTTGCCTTGGGCAGTCGGCCCTTTTCCTCTTCTAAAGCTAAGTTTTTGTTCTATCCTCTGTTATTGTATTTCGATTCATGTCGCTACATGATGGGAGTTCTCATGGCTTTGGTTCTATGTACAGTGGTAATATCTCAATGTATGAATCATACTATTTCTGTTGAAGGCCATAAACTATGTGTTCGCATATGTGGTTTGCTATGAGCTCTATAGATATGAATACAACAGGAAAGTAACTGATGCTATTTCATATAGAGTATGTAACTTTGCTAAGTTTTTCAAGCTTATGGTCATCTATCATTTGAAACTGATATGATGCTGGTATGGATGTGGGTGCATTGAAGGAATGGAATAGTGTAAATACCTTGAATGTCTTGTTGAATGGCTGTTTCGTTGTTGGATTATATGCAGCAAAATGAACTGAAATAACCAAGTTGCTGTTCATAAATGTAGGTGGAATCCTGAGTGCATTAAAGAGAATTCAAAGAAGGCTTACCTCCTTGAAGTTTGGCAAGAAGAAGAGTACTTTACTCCCCTTGAAACTTGACGGACAGTGAATGAAGTAGGGAGTTTGTTGGCTGGGGTTGATACTAATAATTCATTGGTGAAGACTTGAGTGTAATGGTGGGGGAGGTAGGAGTGTAGTGGTGGTGTTGTATGAATGGGGAGAAAAGCATGGTGGAGCGAAAAAGAAAGTTTGTGTAATGATACTGATGACTTTGTATGTTATTATGAGTTGTGGACATCAATGTATCAATGTGATTGGAATATTGTATATTGTTACTGGTAGTTGTAAAAATATGTTGTGTGCGTGTAATACTGTTTTATCGAAGCAGATTGTAGTATTTTATATATATATATAGTAATAAACAAATCTCTGTGATTCAGTAATTGTAATAAATTACTGGCTTCGATTCTGCTTGATACTGTATATTTACATAAATCTCGATTTCGACATGTGATAACTCGCTAAAATCGATAAGTTATAAAATGAATCTAAATTAAATCCGTAGATTTAATTTGTTCGTTGTCTTGATATTTAAATTAAATCCGCAGATTTAATTAACTCACGAGTCGGAAATAATCCACGACTTGAGTAAAAATAAATTCTAATTCCATCTCGCTTAAATAAATAACGTGACTTTGCTAAGTCAGTTATAACTCTGAAATAATATCATTGACTGTTTTAACAATATAAATTCAGGATCATCAGCTGAATTCATATCAGGATAATAACCGTTTTCATTCACTGATGAACAAAAATAAACACTCATAACTGGATTTAAAATATATAAAAGAGTGGGTCATTACAACTATAAAAGAAATTTTCGAGAAGATCTAATAATTTTAATATTTTAACCATTTAATTAATAAATCTTTAATATTTCATTTATCAACTATTCCATCTAATATAATTTTACCAACAAGTTCTCATGAAATCTTTCTCAGAATATTTATATATCTCAATAGCTCATTTATAAACTAAAAGTGATATTTTATCAACAATAAAACTTTAAAATCCTTAATAAGAATTATTTAGAAACATTTCAATCTCAACAAAACTGTATAGATTCAACTTCAACTAATAAACTGCTTTTACTCCGAACTCGTATGGAGTCGAATTTTATATCAATAGAAACCTCTTTGAGTCTAGTTTAATTGAAAAAAAAGTATGTTGAAAAACTCCAAGTAGTTTAAGAGATATAGCGATTTTCCCATCGCCTACCAGATTCGGCAGTTTCTGCCAACTGAAAGTCCAGATTTTTGAAAAATAGCAAACGTTACCTGAATGAGCTCAAATTTTATATGTAGATAGCTAACATATATATCTTCATAGAATAAAAATTTGAGAGCTAAATATCAACATATGGTTACTGAAATAATTAACTTAATCATCTGCCTCACGACAGTTTTAGCAGATACGGGCAGTAGACTTCTCGAATTTTAAAAGGGTAGTAAACGAAGTTCAAATGATATGAAACTTTGTACGAATATTTACCACACTCCCATCTATACCCCAGAAATTTCTCATAATATAATAGAAACGGGAATGCATCGAAATAAGGGCGTCAACTTACCCTTGTCCAAGTGAGCACTAATGGAAGTTGTTCGCCGGGGTTTTTTTCTGGTCGTCGTTCCGCGATGGGGTTTAGCCGCGAAGGTCTACGACTTAGTTTTCCTCGTGCGAGATAGATCAGGCTACACAACGGTGGTTTCTCGATCCTTTTTCGTCGTAAGGATAGTGAGAAACGAAGGCCGTAAGTTGGCCGGTGGCTAAGTCGGGAATTCGACGTTGGCCTCCGAAGGATATTGTGGCCTTTGGTCGGGAAAATATAGAGAAGGTTTCGGCCTTTCGATTGTTGGGTTTGGTAGCCTAAAGATGGAGGAACGAGTACACGTTCTCGGTTCAGAGCCTAGTGGCCGGTCGACGAAGAAATGGCCCGGCGAAGGGAGCTCACTTGAGCTCTTGCAAGTAAAAAAAACAAATCTCAAACTCTCTCTTGCTCGCTGCACTTCTTCCTTCTGCAGAACTCTCCTCAATTTATAGAGGAGTTTCTGCAGACAACAGAATCAAAATGGTGGAAATTTTGGTACCTGGAGTTGCAACTTTTGAAGATTTGATCGTTGAAATTTACATCCTTTGACAATTGTGATCTTACCGTGAAATTTCTTTCTCGGCGTGCTGAAGCTTTTGAAAATTGTGGATATTGGCGTGATTTTCTTCTCCTACAGGAGACTTTGGGGTGTGATGGAGTTCAGATATACTACAGGAAGAAATCTGCAATCTTTACAATCTCCTTCTGCAGTAATGGTGTATTGGAGGGGAAGGTGAATAGTATAGGGAATAGTGTAGGGAATAGTGTAGGAAATAGTGTAGGAATTGATGTGTTGGATGAAAAATCGAGACATACGTGTAGTGTCGTGATCTAGTTTCTCCTAGTTCCTGTAATAATTCTCCAATTCTCGTTTAATAAATACTCCTCGTATTTACATAAATTAAATCCTCAATCTTGAGATTTAATACGTGAAAGTCGGAATTAATTCGTGACTTAATACCTTAACTCATATAATGCGAAATAATAAAATTATTATGCATATGATCTCAAGTTATAATTCTAGCAATTTGATTTAAATAACACGATTTATAAAATCGGTTATAAATCTAAATTTTCTAATAATATTGATTAAATCAATAAACTGGTAAAACAAAGTCTCAAACGTATAGTTAAACCAATAAATTTAATTATTGGTTTCATTCATGACTGAATATTAAATCGCAGCTCTGTATCTCTTATACAGACTTTTGCTGAAATAATATTATCTGAACAAAATAATCACCATAAATAATTAAAAGAATTTTATAACTAATGCACATATTTAATCTAATATGTATTTAAAAGAGCGGGGCATCACAACTATTGCTCTGTTTTTAATCTTGGTATATTTGCTGATGCATTTAGCTTTTGAGATAATGGGATTTCTCATATTCTCTCATGATGAAATTTAAAGAAATTGCAGCCATTGGTGACTTGACCTTCATATTACAGGCTGAATAGAATTGTAAATGCTTACTATTATGGAGTGAATAGTCCTTGGCACAACTTTCCCCCTTCTACCTACTCATTTTTGCATATCTTGCTATTATTTTTAGGTTAATTACATGTACGTAAATACACGAACTATACTCATTTTCTAATTTGTAATTAACTATACTCATTTTCGGGAATGTAGATGGAAGAAACTTCTCAACGAAGACGAGGAGATTTCGATTTCAGCGCAGAATCGATCTGAAACGAAGCACTTCAGCCACTGGAATCGTGGAAAGGATAGACTAGGATCCTAATCGAACTTCTCGGATTGCTCTCAAACATGTTTGGTTCCGATCCAGGATCGCAGGTCAGTGACAAAAATCTTACTCTTGATTTATGAGAATCATTCATCAATTTAATTATCATTTGGGTTCTTGCTTTCTTTTTTATTTTACCGATGTAAGTTTCGCTTTTTATGATGTTAAATTTGGAGATGGAATATTGCATTTTTTAATTGGGCGGAGGGATAATATTCTTATATTATGAAGTTTCGCTTTTTATGATGTTTAATCCTCAAAAACATTATATATTGTCCATATAGGCAAGCTGGAAAGCAAATACGAGGTGTCATAAGCTCTGCTTATAAGATATAAAGGCAAGCAAAGCAAGAGATATATAACCAGCCTCCATCCTATCTGGATTTGTGTTTACACAGGAAAATACTTCATGCACACATTATTCTCCGTATCATTCTGTGTATTGGCAATTGTTCCCATTTTGTGATTGAGACATCTGATACTTCAATCTGGTTCTCTTAGTAAATTCTCAAGTAGAGAAGCATCTCAATTACAAACAGAAGTCAGCCCGTTTCCTTGATTTTACTGTTTACACATTATTCCAACATGAATATTTCTCTAATGTGGGACTCATCTGTGCCCAGGTTACGAACCTTGCTAAAGAGGCAAAGAAAGAAAGGAATGCTCTGTCCAAGGAGGTTGCAAAGATCAGCAACCATGGAATCTCAGTCTGAATCTCACCACTTTTGCAGCTGCTGCGCAAGCAGTTGCTGAAGCAGAAGCTGCAATGGCTGAAGCTGAAGAGGCAGCTCGTGAGGCTGAGGCTGCAGAAGCTGATGCGGAAGCCGCCCAGGCTTTTGCAGAGGCAGCATTGAAGACACTGAAAGGAAGAAACACCCCCAACATGGTGAGATGTTAATGGCATTCATGTTTACTTGCATATTTGTTTGCTACAAGTATGTAGAAATCCTGGTAAATCAGAAATTCATGCAAAAAGTTTCTTTGAAAATCTTGAAATGAAAACAAACAATCTTCAGTTTGCATAAGGATGTGGATTTCCTAATTAACCTATAGAGGGAACTGTGTATACATAGTATACCCATTGAGTCATTGACTGGTTGATTTAACCAACTTCTGTCTGCAGTCACTGACACTTACCCCACCCTCAGATGACGAAGAAGAGTTATCTTTTTGTGCAACTTGTGTTGTATGTATATACTGATCAAAAAAAAAAAAAAAAAACTTGTGTTGTATGTATATACTATTTCACTATGACCGTTAGTTTGGTAATTGGAGCAACTAGATTGTTAATTTTGTATGTGTTCACTTATTTACCATTCATGTAGTTTGATGGATTAAATTTTCTGCTCACATGATTTATTTTGGTCTCGACAGAATGTACAGATGATTCATGCTTGATGGGGTTCAGTCTCTCTGATCACTAGCCGCTTACAGATTTTCTCGAATGCAACCTGGTTGATTGTCTTCCATAGTTCCATGGACTTGATCTATCTTGTAAATATAGCAACAAGATATTTAACCTATAATATGAGGGAGCAGGGAGGTGTTCCTCCAGACGAGTCTGGCACTCGTCGTTGTCAGTTTTTGGGAGTTAGCTGTATGTTGATTCATTCCATTGTAGAAATTGATGCTCGTTTGCTGAACTCTTTTCTGTATTAGTGGAAGATGGTGGAGAGATGTTTGTTGGGAAAGAAAGAAGAAAGCAATAGAAAAAGAAAAAGAAAGACCTTGTGGAGATACCATAGATCTAGATGTTTGGATCCACTGCTTTTTGTTTCTTTTAATAGGCGTAAAATGGATGGTAGATATGGGGGCAATTCTCTTTTAAAATTGTTGTAGCTGCAGTATACCCTTTTTTTGTTGTATGATAATAATATTGATGATAAGAATGATAATCATGAATCCATGATGGAGTGAATATAACCACCAGACTGCATATAATTTGACTATGATGTACTATTTTTTTTTTAGAGGGATGTACTGATTGTTGGTTACTTGTGCATTATACAGTTATTACAGTTTGGTTGCTTTTAAGATTTTTTATAATTTGGTGGCTAGAAAATTTAGTGCTTAGATTAGAATGTTTTATATGGCACGATTAATGAATGTATCATTCGTATGTTTTGACGCGTTATCAAAAGAGCTGCATTCATGTATGTTGTCATCCTAATCCTAATTATTTAATAATTATAGTTTTAATTAAATTTTCAATATGAATTAATAGATTTTAATTGTGAATTAATAATTTTTTAACTGTGAATTGCTAAGTAATAATTATGGAATGATAAGTTCTTACTAAAACCTTAATTACCTATAATTAAAATCAATGAGGCCTAACTCTAATGGCAAAGTTAAGGCACCTAAATTCTTTTGTGAGAAGGTTTGAGTTCAATCTCGTCTGCGTGCAGTGTAGTTATCCACACAAAAGACTCTTTTGTGAGAGGTCTTGGGTTCAATCTTCAGTGCATTATACAGTATAGTAATTTTAGTTATTTAAATAATTGCTACTAAATATAAAATAATAGTTAACAATAATCTAAATACTTCAATTTGAATAGATACAACGAATCTATAGGAATATATAAAAGATGAGATTTTTACCCTTCATTTTCTTCCCTATCTCTTTTTCTCTCCCTTCTCCCATCAATTTTTTCAGTTTTCACTATTTTTCTCTCTTTATTCCTACTAATTTTGTCTCTCATCTCTCTCTTTTTAATTCTTTTATGAACATCGTCAAATTTGATTCATAAAAAAAATCAATATGAATCTAAAATTTAAACTCATGATAAGATCTTTAATAGTATGATAAAAAAAAAATCATCAAAAATGAATTTGAAACAAATTAGTTATGAAAGAATAAAAATTTAAAATATTTTTTTCTTCTCTCTCTCTATTATTTTTTACAACTTTTTAGATGTTTAAGTTATGACAAGGATAATGTTTAAGTTTCAGATGAGATGATGTTCAGAGCTCAATTATAGCTTAAATTCCAAATGAGATGAAACTCAGACGTCAGAGATGATCTATTAAAGCTCCAAACAAGATAATTCTTATAACTTAATTACAATGTTGCAAACTCCATACGAGATAATGATCACAAGTTAGTTACGATCTTTAAACTCCTGATAAGATGATGCTCAAAACTAAGGATGTCAATCGGGCCAACCCATCGGATTTCGAGCTAACCCTATTGGGTTGTGGGCTATACGGGCCGCGGGCTATTCAGGTTGAAATTTTTTCAGGTTATAAATTCTCAACCTTAACCCTAAACATTTAGATTTTGGGCTAGCCCGACAGGTTAGTTCGGGCTCAAAATCTTTATAAAAAATTAATTAAAATATTTATTTTGATAAATTTTACATTTGTAACAAATAAATATACACATAAATAAGTGATCTTTCAACATCGAATTACATAATAACCAATATGAAAATCATAGAGGGATAAATATGCATATATTTTTAGTAAATGATTATAATTTTCTAATTTTCCATTTAAGTATCTTTATATATATAAGAAGCAAAGTAAATGTAAATAAGTTCAATTGCAAGGATATAATTGGAATTGGAAAAAAAATTGCATCAATCACGCAATCACGCTAATAACAACTACCGTGAAATTCTCTCTCTCAAAAAAAACAAAAACAACTACCGTGAATGGTGAACACAAGAAAGAAAACTGGCAAATGTTTAGTGTTAATTCCGATTGTTAAGGTCTTAAGGATATAGTTTAAATTTTCAATTTATTTCCTTTTTTTTTTCTCATTTTGTAGATAAAACATATTTTTATCATTTTCATGAAATAAAGATGATTATGAGTAAATCATTTACATAATTTTTTAAAAATATATATGCTATCAATTATTATTATTTTCGTAATTTTGATCTTAATTTTCAATATTTATTTCATCATCAAATAAATGAAAATTGAATTCATAATTAAATATTTAATTTTTATTGAATCAAAAGTTATAAAGGAGAGATAAATAAAATCATATATGCTTGAATTTATTCAAAATTATTGTTGCTTTCTAAATATGATAACTTTTTTATTTTTATTAATGTATGTATTTTTTTGTATCGCACAATTATCTTTTATAGGTATTAAATTAAGTTTGGATATCTTTGCATGTCTACTAATATTTTGAAAATAATGTGTTGAGATATGGTCTGTCAAGGACCAATATGCTTAATAACAACGATTTTTATCCCTTAAATTGTGAAGATCTTTGATAGAATTATAGCTTCACTAAATAAATTTTGGTCCAGAGTTTGAATTTCATATGTTGAATTTTTTTTTTATTCAGCATTTTTCACAACAAATTCATAATTTACGTAGTGAATTCATAGACAACTTATTTTATATTGATAAATCTGATTTAATTTGTATAATTATATAAAGTCCCTATATAAGTGATATTAAATCTATATATAGACACATGTTATATTTTTTATACGAATTACTTAGGTTAAATTAAAATATTAGATCACTTTGCAAATAATAATTTTGGTATAAAATTTTAATTTTATTTGTTTGTATTAATATTATAAAATATATATATGCACAACTTACGTGATGAGGATGAAATTGAGCACTTAAATATATTCACATCTAATTTCAGTGAAAATACGAACATGTAGATAAAACCGCAGATCTGAGGCTAAAGGGGAATCATAATAAAAGTGGGAAGCGAAAGATTTATATTTTCTAACTACATAGATACAGACTTTAAACACGTGGCAACCAACGATTTGCACTTCTCAAATATTATTATTTGGGCTTCGAAATCAGACTAAATGAGCCTTAGTATTGTATCTCAATAGACTATAAATAGACCCCTTAAGATTAAATATAAATAAGTCCTTTCATAAAAAGAAATCAAATCAACAAATGCTATCTTATTTTTCACATTTTTTGCACACTCAATTTCTTTGTTTTTAGCTCTTAACTCGATTTTCTTCACTTTTCCATAAATTTACCGTTGAATCTAATACCCAACTCAACAATACACGAGTCTAAAATTATATTCACTGCGCATAGCGCGGGAGGTACACTAGTTTATATTAAATATTAGATTCAAAATACAAACCAGAGAAATAATGAGTAGAACTTTCAAATAATGAATCAAAATATACTTCACATATATTTGGAAAAAAAAAATCTTATTATACTAACTTTCGGAAGCGAAGTAGTGAAATTGAAAAATAAGATAACGAGAAAATTATTATAAAATTAGGCAAACATATTATTTTCGGGTCAGCCCTATAGGGCTCAGGTATTTTCAAGCTAACTCTATTGAGTTGTGGGTTATTCTCGAGGCAATTCTATCGGGCTGAAATCTTTTAACCTTAAACCTCTCAAGTTATTAGTCTATTCGGATCAGTCCACAGGTTTCGAGTTGGATTGACATCCCTATTCAAAGGTCAAATGTGACCTTTCAAGTTTCAAACGAGACAATGTTCAAAGCGATATTTCTATTATCCAATAAAGGTAATATTTAATTGATAAAAGTGATTGAAATTAATATAACTTCAAATATTATACAAATGAAAATTGATAAATAATTATAAATAACAACGTAAATTAGTTCCTGTTTAGCCCTATTTTGTGATGAATCTCTGGGTGTTTACGTGTTATATTGACTTTTATTTTGGTCTCTTTCACTTAAGAGTTGAATGATTTGAGCTTTTGTGCTAATTTTGTTGTCTCAGGATTTTGTGCTCACATTGATTGATATGTGAACAAAATTAAAGTCAGAATTTAGTTGAATGGTCTGAAGAAGAATCAAAGTTCGTCTCGATACGAGTTCGTAGGCGAAAATGGATCTAAAATCCGACTTGAAACGAGGGAGAACGGACCAAAACAAAAACGCTGCGCATTGCAGTCTGCGAAAGGCATACACGGCGGCGCCGTGGCACGGCGCGCGCCGTGCACGGCGGCCGCCGTCCCACGGCGCCGCCGCCTCTGTTCAGATCCGAAAGTACGATTTTTCGATTAAAAACCCCTTTCTAGGGTTTTACTTTATCATTCTCGTCTCCAGCAGCCTCCATAGGCGATTTTCACCTCTTTCTTAAGGTTTTTAGAGTTCCACAACACTTACTTTCAATCTTGGATTCATTGGATTGCTTTGGATGTCAATTAACACTTCATCGGATTGGTTTTCCTTGGATTGCTATGTTTTGTAAGAACTCCCTTTGATTCTCTTTGTTTATGAATCCCTTGGTTATTTAAGTCTTTGTTTCTTGTCTTTAATGAATATGATGATTGAAGATTATTGTTGTTGATTCTATATTCTCTTGGTTTTATGAATCTTTTGGTTAATTGAGTTTTGTGTTTTATGTATTTGATGAATGTGAAGATTGAAGTTCATTGTTGTTGATTCTAGATTCTCTTGGTTTTCTAAATCCTTTGGTTTATTTGAATCTTTATTTTGTGTTTTGATTAATATGATGATTGGAGATAATTGTTGTTGAGTTTAGATAATCTACGTGATTCGTAGTTTGTTGCTATTGTTTACCCTTTTCCTTTCTTGTTGATGAATATTTAGAGATTTCTTTTATGGAGATTAAGATTTTCTTGCATTCGAATCTTATGCTTGATTGAGTTTCTTGCCTAGGTAGTTATTAATCTTTGATGTTTACAAGTTTATGATCGTTTGGTTTAGTGTTGGAGTTGGAAACTCTAGTTGATTTCGTTAATGTTCAAATGCCATGTTCTAGTTAGTTCGTCGTTGAGTTGCTTGCGAAATTCTCTTTGATTGTGTGTGTTTGCTTAACATTCATTTGATTAAATGTTATTATGTTATTTCGCCTAGATAATCGTTGTTTATGGTGTTGAATTGATGATTGCTTTCTAGATTGCTAGTTTAGAACCCTAGCTTTGTTTGCCTTCTTGCATTCTTATTGGCTTTCTATCTTTTGCCTAGTTAACTTTATATGCTTTATTTTAATTACGCATTAGTTAATCGGAGAGAAAGTGTCAGACCCAAATTACCCGATTAGAGTGTTTAGATTTCTTTTAAGTTTCTTGTGAGCAATACGATTAGAGCCCTGCTAAGTCTTCCTTGTGAGACGACTTGAGTCACCTTACCACCCTAGGACGACCTCGTATAAATTCGAGTCCATCCGTTAGGTGTTTTTGGATGAGTCAAATTTTGGCGCCGTTGCCGGGGAAGGCTTTAGGCATTTGATTGTGTTGCATTGTTTTCCGTGTTTTCTTTTGTTTATTTCTTTTGACTCGATTATTTTCTCCCTCCGGTGCGTTTGATTTGGTTTGCTAGTGTTGTGTATGCAAGGTCGTCGTAGCTTGAAGAGAAAGCTAGTGCCTTACTTTGACAACATTCATCGACCTCGTGAGGTCCTTTCAAGCCTGGAGAAGGAGTCCGAGTCCAGTTCGAGAAGCCTTGTGGAATCACAGTTTAGTGAGGAAAACTGTGAAGAGAGAATTGCTTCCAATCCCATTCTGGAAGCCGTTGAGGAGACACTTTCCGTGCATTCTGAAGAAGAAGAAGAAGCTCGGCCCAATCCTGACCAAGAAGCAATGGCGGAGCAGAATGTCCAGTACATGGGAGATTTTTCCAGGCCAGTTATTGGGACCACTAGCACTTCTGCGATAGTGTTTCCCACGGCGGTCCGGAATTATAATCTGAAGCCCAACGACTCAAACCTGCTGCCGCTCTTTCACGGGATGCCCAGTGAGGACGCCTTGCAGTTCATCCGTGATTTCTGCACCCAAGTGCAGACCTTCCCACTGCTGGAGCTCACCGAGGATCAGTTGAGACTCAAGTGCTTACCTTATGCACTCAAGGACCGGGCGAGAACGTGGTTATTGTCCTTGCCGCCGAACTCCATTACCACATGGGGAGAGGCAAGTGAGAAGTTCATGCTCAAGTACTACCCTAATCACAAGACTCAAGAGATTAGGAGCCAAATAATGAACTTCATGCAAGGAGCTGACGAGCCTTTCCACGAGGCTTGGGAGAGATTCCAAGAGCTCCTCCGCCAGTGCCCACAGCACCAGTTACCACCTGTCATGTTGATGCAGTTCTTCTATGACGGATTGATTCAGACGGCACAGTTTATGGTGGACAGTACAGCAGGGGGCAACATTGCCCGGAAGACAGTTGATGAGCTCAAGGAGATTTTCAACACACTTGCAGCGAGTTCTCAACAGAAATCAGCTAGAGGAAGGAGGGTTGAAGCCAATGCAGTAGCTCCCAACAATGAGCTTCAGAAGCAAGTAGCAGAATTGATGAGGCAAGTTCAGCACCTCAAGATGAACCAGGCAGAAGCCCCACCAGTTCACGCGCCACCAGCAGAA
Organism: Salvia miltiorrhiza; assembly: GCF_028751815.1. Lineage (NCBI taxonomy): Eukaryota > Viridiplantae > Streptophyta > Magnoliopsida > Lamiales > Lamiaceae > Salvia > Salvia miltiorrhiza. The sequence continues at coordinate 5,959,950 of NC_080387.1, read as the reverse complement.
GGATGTGGAATTTGTGGCGATTTTGGTCATGGAACCAACGCGTGCCATCGCATGGGGGGATTCACACCTGAAGGAGAAGCAGAGGTCTATGCTGCTCAGAGCTATCCGGGGAGGCCTCAATTTGAACAGAGGCCTATCTTTAATCAAGGGAAACAAAGCTCCAATTCGGGTTGGAGAGCTCAGCAGCAGAACTACACTCAAGCTTATCAGCAGCAGCAGCCCCCGCAGTATCAGCAGTATCAACAGTTCCCTATGCAACAAGGGAATTTTCAGCAGCAGCAGCAATACCAGAATGCCTCCCAACAGTGTCAGAAGCAAGCTCAACCGCAGAAGCCGTCTCTCGAGGACACCATGCAGTTCTTCATGGAGATGACCAAACAGAACATGGAGTCTCAGAGTGCTACCATTAAGCGCCTCGAGACTACAGTTGGGCAACTTACAGGAGCCCTAAATCAGCTGCAGCAAGAACAGCCAACTGGGAAGTTCCTAAACCAGGACAAATAGCCGCGTCAAGCTCATGCCGTGGCGGTAATCAAGGAAACTACCCCAATAACCACGGGGAAATGGAGAAGCAGAACCGTGCAAGCAATCAAGGCAACCCAATGCCCCAGTGAGCCACTGCTACCTGTCACTGTTGCACCAGACCAACCACCACCCAAGCAAGGAGATCCAGGTAGCTTTATCGTTGATATTAGCTTAGGAGGGGTTGAAAAGGTCTTGGGAATGCTTGATTTGGGCGCGGCAGTCAATTTGATGCCGCTTGATATTTTTGAGAGGTTGGGAAATAAAGAGCTGAAATGCACGAACATTAAGATAGAACTAGCTGACGGCTCCATTAGCAGCCCACGAGGCCTTGTCGAGGATGTTGAGGTAGTCGTGAGGGGGATTAGTGTTTTAGCTGACTTTGTTGTACTTGATGTGGGAAAAGGGATTAGAGGCGAGAATGGGCATCTCGTGCTACTTGGCCGACCCTTTATGGCTACCACCCATACTCGTATCGATGTGGGTACGGGAACTGTAAGTATGGTAGGGGAAGGTAGAGCGGTAACATTCTCAGTTTTTGATAAAAAACCTACTACCCCCACTTCCTTAATTCAAATCTGCTCTTATGTTGAAACATTTGATGCTTTGGATGAGGATTGTATTGTGCAGGAATTCCTTAATAAGTTTCAGGAGGAGGACGAGATTGTGGAGGAATTCCTTGCTACCTTGCAGGATGAAGCTGACATTGAGCAGGAATCTCTGGATAAGCTGCACGAGGAAGGTGATATTGAGCAAGGCTTTCTGTGTGCCTTGCTCCTAGAAGAGAAGCTTGATGAGGTTGGGTCATTCAATCTCGTGGGATGTGTGGATAGAGGGCCATCCCAGGATACGAGCATGGAGGACTCATTTGGAGGACCCGCAACTGCAATTCAAGAAGATGTGTTTACAAGGGCGCTAAGGCAGCTGGATCTTCAATCGGATTTTGGTTAAGGGGTTCTCTTAGTCGGGCTGGCGACTTAAAAACTAGCGCTGCATGGGAGGCAACCCATGTTTTCTTGCTTTTTCTTGTTTCGTTTTTCTTTCGTTTTGTTTGTGTTGTGTTTTGTTGCTTCTGCTGTTTGGTGCAGGTTGTTGCGTTGGAGACTGCTTGTTCTATGGATGAGAGAGAGGCAGACATCGTGGGACACTACAGACTCACCACTGGATCGGTATTTAGGGAAGTTTCCTCTTTCACCTCTCTTTTTGTTTGCACTGAGGACAGTGCCAGATTTTAAGTGGGGGGGTGTTTGTTGGTAGTTGTGAATCCTGTGGGTGTCTTTTGTTGTGTTCTTGGGCTTTCTTGTGTGGGGCAAATGGTCTCCTTTATCTTGATTGTTGTTTGGCTTCAAGTAATAATGCACACTTTGATGATTTGTTCACAAGTAAATTTCATGCTTTGTGTTGGCTTGGTTGCTATCTTTGTCTCTCAGGCTATGCATATTCCTCTCTTGATGTAAGTTGTTTAATGTTTTGGATGCAACACCCTTATGAGCTATTCTTGACGTGATTTGTCCGGTAGATGCTAGAGGGAGTGTTTTCATTGTGATAGCCTACGATCTTATCCCTTGAGTTTGAATGTTGGTTTGTTGTGAAGTTTTCTATAGCTTTGGGTCTCTGCTCCTCTGACAGTAGTGTTATGAGCATGGAAAACCACGTGAGAACATTTTGGATTACCTCCAAAAGTGTTGATCTCACGAAAGTTGGCCCATCTATTGAGAATGGAATAACATCACCTTTAAAAGAAAGATGTATAAAATTTGATTTGGTTTGATTGTTTATCATCTTCAAGGAAAATGGGATTTGATTATAAAGGCAATCACATTAGGGAATTCACCTCTAGCGGAGAATTGGGTCTGATCGGATTGAATTGTATCATGTGGTTGTTGCTTCTTAAAATCTTAACAATGAACATCTCGTGAGGAATGTGAAAGGCTAAGAGACTTAGATTGGTTGGAGATGTGAATGGTGAGGAAGTTTTCTTGTGAACTATCTTTTGGTGTCGTGACTTTGCTTGAGGACAAGCAAAGGATCAAGTGTGGGGGGGTTGTTTAGCCCTATTTTGTGATGAATCTCTGGGTGTTTACGTGTTATATTGACTTTTATTTTGGTCTCTTTCACTTAAGAGTTGAATGATTTGAGCTTTTGTGCTAATTTTGTTGTCTCAGGATTTTGTGCTCACATTGATTGATATGTGAACAAAATTAAAGTCAGAATTTAGTTGAATGGTCTGAAGAAGAATCAAAGTTCGTCTCGATACGAGTTCGTAGGCGAAAATGGATCTAAAATCCGACTTGAAACGAGGGAGAACGGACCAAAACAAAAACGCTGCGCATTGCAGTCTGCGAAAGGCATACACGGCGGCGCCGTGGCACGGCGCGCGCCGTGCACGGCGGCCGCCGTCCCACGGCGCCGCCGCCTCTGTTCAGATCCGAAAGTACGATTTTTCGATTAAAAACCCCTTTCTAGGGTTTTACTTTATCATTCTCGTCTCCAGCAGCCTCCATAGGCGATTTTCACCTCTTTCTTAAGGTTTTTAGAGTTCCACAACACTTACTTTCAATCTTGGATTCATTGGATTGCTTTGGATGTCAATTAACACTTCATCGGATTGGTTTTCCTTGGATTGCTATGTTTTGTAAGAACTCCCTTTGATTCTCTTTGTTTATGAATCCCTTGGTTATTTAAGTCTTTGTTTCTTGTCTTTAATGAATATGATGATTGAAGATTATTGTTGTTGATTCTATATTCTCTTGGTTTTATGAATCTTTTGGTTAATTGAGTTTTGTGTTTTATGTATTTGATGAATGTGAAGATTGAAGTTCATTGTTGTTGATTCTAGATTCTCTTGGTTTTCTAAATCCTTTGGTTTATTTGAATCTTTATTTTGTGTTTTGATTAATATGATGATTGGAGATAATTGTTGTTGAGTTTAGATAATCTACGTGATTCGTAGTTTGTTGCTATTGTTTACCCTTTTCCTTTCTTGTTGATGAATATTTAGAGATTTCTTTTATGGAGATTAAGATTTTCTTGCATTCGAATCTTATGCTTGATTGAGTTTCTTGCCTAGGTAGTTATTAATCTTTGATGTTTACAAGTTTATGATCGTTTGGTTTAGTGTTGGAGTTGGAAACTCTAGTTGATTTCGTTAATGTTCAAATGCCATGTTCTAGTTAGTTCGTCGTTGAGTTGCTTGCGAAATTCTCTTTGATTGTGTGTGTTTGCTTAACATTCATTTGATTAAATGTTATTATGTTATTTCGCCTAGATAATCGTTGTTTATGGTGTTGAATTGATGATTGCTTTCTAGATTGCTAGTTTAGAACCCTAGCTTTGTTTGCCTTCTTGCATTCTTATTGGCTTTCTATCTTTTGCCTAGTTAACTTTATATGCTTTATTTTAATTACGCATTAGTTAATCGGAGAGAAAGTGTCAGACCCAAATTACCCGATTAGAGTGTTTAGATTTCTTTTAAGTTTCTTGTGAGCAATACGATTAGAGCCCTGCTAAGTCTTCCTTGTGAGACGACTTGAGTCACCTTACCACCCTAGGACGACCTCGTATAAATTCGAGTCCATCCGTTAGGTGTTTTTGGATGAGTCAGTTCCCGTCAAAATTTCGACGGGTTACACACTAGCAAAAAAGGTCTTAAAGTTTTAATATGTGATTAGAATGGTCAGACAAGCAACACAACAACTAACGTGGTATACAATGAAGTTTTTTATAGATTGAAAGGTAAGAAAGATGTAACTTTGATCATCTTATTCATATCTTTATAGACCAGTAGCATTCATTAAACATTTATAATGCTATTTACTTAACATTGCTATTCTATATGGATGGGAATGAGTGTTGGATTTCTATGTATGAAAATTGCTTATGTATATCGTATCTTTTACTTGCAGAGGCTATGTGCGGATCTACAATTCTGGATTTAGAAACTTCATCTTCAAGCTAAAGCTTATGAAGGTTATTGTAGATTCAGGTTTGAAGTGAGGAATTGAAAATTACTGTTGTATTGCTTGCTTTTGAAGATGTGGCCAATTGCCTGTTTAGTGGGTTGTTGTGTTGAGTACCGTTAACTTTACTTTTGATAACTAAATTATGGCCTAATGTTCTACGATTTAGTTTCCTTATATGTCGTACATAACACTAATAATTGTTTAAGTATTCATTCTACAATAGAAAAAATACACAAAAACTTAAATGAGCGCTGTACAATTCTTGCGCTCACATGGTGCGCGCTGTATTTTATAATATACTATTAAAAAAAATGCTGCTACCGTTGGACAGCTAGCCTGGACTCTCTCTCTCTCTTATCTCGTTCATCGTTTTTCTCTTTTCTCTCAAAGTAAAACAAAAACAACCGCCCCTCTTCTTCACCTTCTTCAAGTTCGCATCCAGCTCCGCCGCCGAAGCCCCCCACCCAACTCCGACCAGACCCACCATTGAACGCCCCATAGTGGTCCAGTGCGGCCGGCGTAACAGACACCGTTTGCTTCGACGATACGCAACCCATAGCGGCCGCGCCACCCGCTCGCCTTACCAACCCATCGGATTCAACGGAGTGAGGAAAGCAGTAGCCTCTTTTTCCTCCTCCCACACTATCATGGACGCTGCTGTATCTATCTATATAATATAGTAGTAGTAATTTGCTTCTCTAAAAGAATAGTGAGAATCTGAAACCAAGAAAAGTTGGCAGAATTATACCAAAACAACTCTGGGTATGTATTTGACTTTTACGTTGATTTGGATTTGGTAATGGGATTTGTGACACCCAAATCCATTTTAATTTTAAATGAAAACGCACGCGGAAAAACTATGAATATAAATAAATATTTAACGAGAAAATAGTGAAATAAATTTTTATTTAAAATATATTACTCAAAATAACATCTTTAGTTAAAGCTAAATACAAAATATTTGACTCGCCATTCGACCTTCCACGCGTCTCCGGCCTTTAAAACCTGAAAATGTTGAATATGGGATGAGTATACAGGGTACACTCAGTGTGGGAAACATCCAATAATTGTCCACGTTAATAAAATGAGAATCACATATGATCAATACATTCGTGACTGAAAGTCGCACGGTGGCATACCAAGGACTTTAATGTCCTGGACCGATTGAGCCAGCCCCTGGCGACTGGTTGCAACCATAACTTTAACATGAAATCGCATTGTGGCATACCAAGGACTTTAATGTCCTGGACCCATTGAGCGGGCCCCTAGCGATATAATTTAATGCAACTCACATACGGTAAACACATAATATTAAAATGGACAAAGATTAACCACAGCATGTACTGAAATAAATCCCACACCTGAATTTTGAACTTGAACTTGAACTTCAACTTGTATGCTAACTTGAGTAAATCAAATAAAAGTAACGTCCTAGTCGCGCCGCACCTAGTCAGATAAATTCAAATAATAACATATAAGGCCTAGTTGAACTTTAAAAATAATAATAATAATACTAGTTTAAATCATAAAACCATTCAAAGTCGTTGATCTAATAAATTATATAATAGCTTTTCCTTATAAAAAGATTTGGGCTCAATACTTAAGTAAAACTAACTTCAAATTAATAATGCAAATTTGAATATGAAATTTAATAATATCCTTTGTAAAAATATATGCAAATGCAGCCCATAAAAATAAATAGAATTAAGCCCAATCATCTAATAAATTTGAGCCCATTTAAAAAAAACAAACTATCCTAGGCCCAAGCCCAAGTCCACTTTTCCAACTCCCCCAATTTACACACACTCACACCCTAATTGCTCACAAAACTCACGCAGCCCCCACTTCCCTTTTCTCTCTCCCTCGGCCCCCTTCCTGCCGCCGCCACCGGACGGCAGCGCCGTCGCCGGAGGCCGGCGGCTCTGCCTCCCCTTGTCCTCTCCTCAACCTCTCTCCCTCTTCCTCATCTCTAGCTCCCCATCGACCTCTCTCCCTCCTCCCTCGGTTGTTGCCTACCTTCTACCCCTCGCCGCGCCCAGCCGCGGCCGCACCCCCTTTTCCGGTGACCCTCGCAGCCACCATTTCCTTCCCGGCATCGCCCTCACCTTCCTTCTCTCTCCTGGCCGATAGCAGCACCACCATCGCCGCCCTTGCGTTGACAGCGGCGCTGCCCAGGCGCCTTCTCCCTCCTCCCGATCAGAAATGCACCGCAGCAGCCGAGTCCATAGCGCCGCCGCCCCTGCCTCTCTCCGCCGGCCGCCGTGGCGCATGCAGCGCACGGCGCCGACTCCCCTCTTCTCTGTCCCTATTCTATGCCACGAACTCCCACCTCCAGTTTCTTCTCCTATTTTTCCTTTTCTGTGTAATTAGTAATATCTCTGTTCTATTTGATTTCCTTATGGAATTTACAGAAAATAGTTTCAATGATATGTATGCAAGTTTGGAAATAAAACAAGAATTTCTTTTGTGGGAGTTTTGGCTGCTGCGTTTTTGCAAGACAAGAGAATAACTTGGATTTTGCTGAATTAAAAAAATCAGGAAAAGAACTTATCATAGTGTGAAAGAGCAGAAAATGAAGTTACCGGAAAGAGAAATCTGCTTGCTGTGTAAAAATTATGATTTGTAAGTTACAGAGCTAGGAATAAGATGAATAAATATGATGCAAAAACAATGGCGGTGATGAAGATGGATGTGGATAAAAAATAAGTAAGGCGGCTGTTTGATGCTTGGGTGCTACGGTTAATACGTGGGGATTTGAAGTCCACAAAATTAAACTTGAAGCAAACTTAGTTAAATCTCTAACAGAATTAAAATAAAAATTTATATTTAATATAATAGCTAATGTTTTAAAATTATGCAAAGTTACATAAATATATATTCGGCCCAACATCATAAATCTGGTCCAATATAAATAAGCTATAATTTATTGAGGCCCAAATTCATATTAAAAGAATATTTAGGAAAATAAATTTCTATTTTTATAGGTATAATTTATAGTTCAAAGTCACATCTAACTAGGGGCGCGACTAGATTCATCACAAACTCGACTAATATATATATATTAATAACTCGAAACTATAATAATTTTCAAATAAAAATTGCAAAGGAAGTAAACGGTTTTGGGCTGTGACAGGATTGGGGCTCAATTTCTGCACCATTTTTCTATAATTTTGGTTTTATGATTTTAGATGCCTTCAAAATTAGACGCCCATTTTGGTGGGGGATTGGTTGCAGCATACATAATAGTGACAGAGAATGAGAAAATAGAGGTGGTGGTGTGGGTGGTGAATATAATAATGTTATTCGGATAAATGAATAATATTGTTTATGAAAATGACACTATTATCTTATTAAAATGGCACTGTATGATTTTTCAAGTGACACTATCTAACTTGTCAAGTGATACTTTATATAAATAACACTATACATATATAAAAATAATACTTTTAATAATATATAATGACACTATTTTTTATAGTGATAATACTTGTCAAATGATACTATTAATATATCGAATTATTAATATATCGAATTGATATTATGTATTTTTTCAAGTGTTATTCTAAATTTTAAACTGTCATTTCAAGTGTTGAAATGTCATTTGAAGCGTTGAAGTGTCATTGTAAATTTTATAGTGTCATTTCAATTATTCAAGTGTCATTTGAAGTGTTGAAGTATCATTTCCATTCTTGAAGTGTCATTTGATGTGTTAAAGTGTCATTTCAAATGTCATGGTGTCATTTGAAGTGTTGAATTGTCATTTCAGATGTCATAGTGTCATTTCAAATGTCATAGTGTCATTTGAAGCGTTGAAGTGTCATTCTAAATTTCAAAGTGTCATTTGATGTGTTCAGGTGTCATTTGAAATGTCATAGTGTCATTTTAAGTGTTGAAGTGTTATTTTAATTGTTGAAGTGTCATTGTAAATTTCAAAGTGTCATTTGAAGTGTTGAAGTGTCATTTCAATTGTTGAAGTGTCATTTGAAGTGTTGAATTGTCATTGTAAATTTGAAAGTGTCATTTTTAAGTGTCATAGTGTCATTTGAATTCTTCAAGTGTTATTTGAAGTGTTGATGTGTCATTTGAAATATCATAGTGTCATTTAAATTCTTCAAGTGTCATTTGAAGTGTTGAAGTGTCATTCGAAATTTCAAAGTGTCATTTCAAGTGTTGAAGTGTCATTTGAAGTCTTGAAGTGTCATTGTAAATTTCAAAGTGTCATTTTAAGTATCATAGTGTCATTTGAATTCTTCAAGTGTTATTTAAAGTGTTGATGTGTCATTTGAAATATCATAGTGTCATTTCAAAAGAATAAAGAAGAAGGGAAAAATGAAAAAGAAAAAAAGAAGAAAAATGACACTTTTTTTTTTGCAAATGAAACTTTTAATATATATATAAACGTCACTATTTTTTCTTGCTAAATGACACATTTAATAATAGAAAATGACACTATTTTACTTGTAGATGATATTATTCTTAAGTATAATAACACTTTAGATATAGTTTCATTTACATATATTCTTAAAAATAATAAATGACACTATGTTACTTGTTAAGTAACACTATTAATTAAAACATCGAATTGAAATCTTGTAGTGTCATTTCAATTGTTGAAGTTTTATTTGAAATGTCATAGTGTCATTTGAAATCTTGTAGTGTCCTTTGAAATGTCATAGTGTTATTTGAAATCTCGTAGTGTCATTCAATTTTTGAAGTTTCATTTGAAATGTCATAGTGTCATTTGAAATCTTGTAGTGTCATTTGAATTGTTGAAGTGTCATTTGAAATGGAATAATGTCATTTGAAATGTCATAGTGTCATTTAAAATCTTGTAGTATCATTTGAAATCTTCTAGTGTCATTTAAATTGTTGAAGTGTCATTTGAAATGACATAGTGTCATTTGAAATCTTGTAGTGTCATTCGAAATGTCATAGTGTCATTTAAAATCTTGTAGTGTCATTTGAATGTCATAGTGTTATTTTTAAATCTTGTAGTGTCATTTGAAATGTTATAGTGTCATTTGAAATGTCATAGCGTCATTCGAAGTGTCTTTGAAATGTCATAGTAACATTTGAAATCTTATAGTGTCATTTTAATTGTTGAAGTTTCATTTGAAATTCTCGTAGTGTCATTTGAAATCTTGTAGTGTCATTTGAACTGTCATAGTGTCATTTGATAGTGTCATAATGTTTAGGGTTTAGTATAGTGTCATTTACATGTAAGTGTCATTTGAAATATTGTAGAACAAATGATACTATTTTTCTTACTAAATGAAACCTTTAATATAGAATAAAAGAACAAATGATACTATTTTTCTTACTAAATGAAACCTTTAATATAGAACAAATGATACTAGTTTTCAAACTAAATGAAACCTTTAATATAGGACAAAAAAAAGAGCGAAACTTTTAATATCATTTATTAATGATACTATTTTTCAAACTAAATAAAATAAAAAAAATAATTAAAAACTTGAAACGAAAAAGAAAAAAGAAGAAGAAGAAAAAAGAAACTACATGCTTAAAAGAAACTACAAGTATTAAAAGAAAAAAACTATAGAAAAAAGAAAAATACTACAGTATTAAAAGAAAGAAACTATAGAAAAAAGAAAGAAACTACATACTTAAAAGAAAGAAACTACAAAAAATCTCGCCTTTTAATAAAGAAATTACATACTTAAAATAAAGAAACTACAGAAAAAAGAAAGAAACTACAAGTATTAAAAGAAAGAAACTATAGAAAAAAGAAAGAAACTACAAGTATTAAAAGAAAAGAAACTACGTACTTAAAAGAAAGAAACTACAAGTATTATTTTAATAAAAAAAATTACATATTTAAAAGAAAGAAACTGCAAAAAAAAAAATTACATACTTAAAAGAAGAAACTACAAGTATTATTTTAATAAAAAAGAAACTACAAAAAAAAGAAGGAAACTATAAAAAAAAAAAAACTACAAGTGTTATTTTAATAAAAAAATTACATACTTAGTTAAAAGAAACTACGTAGTTAAAAGAATGAAACTACCAATAAATAGCAATACCTACAAGTATTATTTTAAAAGAAAGAAACTATGTAGTTAAAAGAATGAAACTACCAATAAATAGCAATACCTACAAGTATTATTTTAAAAGAAAGAAACTACGTAGTTAAAAGAATGAAACTACCAATAAATAGCAAAAGAAACTACGTAGTTAAAAGAATGAAACTACCAATAAATAGCAAAAGAAACTACGTAGTTAAAAGAATGAAACTACCAATAAATAGCAATACCTACAAGTATTATTTTAATAAAAATATTGGGAGGGGGGAGCTGGAATTCAAACCCACAACCATTGCCTACATATAAGCCCAAACCAACTGCGCTACCTTATCAATTGGTAACAATTCCTTTCGAATTATATATAATTAGTAATAAAGTCATTACAATTTTTTTTTAATATATAAATTGGAGCCGGATCTCGGGTCCGACCCGGCCCAAATCCGCGCTCACTGTGCGCGCAGAAATTGCACGGCGCTCACCTAAGTGCGTCTCGAAAAAATATATAAAAAAATATGTCACACTAAAACTTCTACAGATAATATCAAATTAAAATAATAATTAACAATCAAATTTATTATAAATTATACTATAAAATAATGACCCGTCGAGTTTCGACGGGTTATACACTAGTTATACTAGTAGTGTAGCGTAAGTATAGTAAATTTAGCTAAAATCGCGATGGATAACAAAATCGGATCAAATCAATAGTTAAATGATTATCACTCTAAATATTAAAGTTTGCATACAAAATCAAAACTTGATAATAAAAAATGAGTAATCTCTAAGCAATTAACCCTACTTAAAAATTATATTTTACAAAAGTTTGAAAAATATTGCGTTCTCAAAGGATTGAGAAACAAGAAGAGATCTATTAAGAGAAAGATTTATTCTCCAAACAATCTTAACAGGTTCACGCACAGACTACATGAAATTAGTTTGTGATCCCTTTTCATGGAGATTTACCCATCACAGAAGGAGAAAACGATCATATATCTCCTTTCTACTCAATTCTGAGACAAGATCGGACATTATTTAATTTCGATTCGTCTCCATTGTCGTGAAAGAAACCCTCTTCTCTCATATGTAGAAAAAGAGGGAGCGGAGAGACGGCACTATTATTGATTTTCCGTAATTTCACCACTGGTAGTCGAGAAAAGAGTAATCACAGTTTCTAAATAATGTTTTGGAATTGAGCCTCAAAGCTTCAAATTAAGGAAGAACAAGCGTTATGAGTTGGCAGGTTTGGTTAGGTAACATAATAGAAATGTATCCAATCAATCCATCTATATATGGTGGATAGTACGAAGCCTTTTTTTCAAATTATGCCCGAATGCGTTTAAACTAGTTATGGTGAAATCAAGACACCAAAACAATTTTGTTAGAAAAATATAGTATGAAGAATTAAAATGATGCTTATATATTGTTAGTTGTCGCAGCAACATATGAAGTTCGACCACCAAAATATCTCAATATAAGGATAATTGTAAGGGTTAATTGCCTATAAATCCATAACGTATATATGGAATTGATTTTTGCACCTAATTTAAAAAATTCGCTTTTAAATACATAACCTTTTCCTTTTGTCTCGATTTTTTCCGGTGATCGGTTTTTTTTCACACCGGCGCTGGAATTGACACTGTGGCAGTCGGAATTAACACTGTGGCAGCCGAAAACTGACACCTAAGCTTATTATTGACATGTGGAAAAAAAATAATAAAAAAAAAACAAAAAAAACACACATCATCATCTTCCCCAATCTCCCCCACCCCCAAACCCTAATCTCCCCTTCCCCCACCCGCCGCCGCCACCCTCAGCCGCCGGCGACGGCGACGACGCCTGCCGCCCCCCTCCCCCAACCCACCTCGCCGCCTTCCTCCCCTTCCCCACCTCGGCACCCCCCTCCTCCTCCCCACCTCGACAGCGCGACGGACGAGCTCCAGGGCTCAGCGGCGACTCGACGACGACGTCAGCCTAAAAACAATCTCAAATTTCTTTTCAGACATCCCCAAGAATCAATCGCATCCCCCATTTCTCTCCAATTTTTATCAACTACACACCAAGAACACACGCAGGAAGAAAGTGCAGCGAAATTAAAGAACGCGGCGGTGCGCAGAATTAAAGAACGCGGTGGCGGCGACGACGACGATTTAACAGATATTCCAGGGCTCTTCTCCCCGCGGCGGCGACTTAATAGAAGTGGGTCGAATCCACCGAAAATTCCAGGGCGGCGGTGCGGCGATTTAACAGATAGAAACTAGGGCTCTTCTCCCTGTGACAGGCGCCGCTGTCACCCACGACCGCCGCCTCGCCATCCCTTCTCTCCTCGCCTCTGCTCTCTCTCCTCCCTCATCTCCCGACGCACACACACAGACGGGCGACGCGAAGAAAATCAACGGCCGCCTCTGATGCCCTTCGTCCCTCGTACTCAAACTTCAATTTCCGGTGTCGATAGTCAACAGACCACCATCGTCGTTCGATTTCCGAAGGAGAGGTGGCGGTGGCGGCAGCGGGTGGGAGAAAGGGGGAAGAAGACGATGTCACGATGGGGTTGGTTTTTTTTTTTTTTTTTTTTTGGTTTTTTGTATTTTATTCCACATGTCATAAATTGGCTTAGGTGTCAATTTCCGGCTGCCATTGCATCTATTCCGGCTGCCACTGTGTAATTTTTGACATCGATGTAAGAAAAAATCGGTTATCGGACAAAAATCAGACAAAAATAAAAGGTTATGTATTTAAAAGCGAATTTTTTAAATTAGGTTCAAAAACTAATTTCGTGTATACGTTATGGATTTACGTGCAATTAACCCTAATTGTAAAAGTACCTCACATTTCAAAAAATTATGTTTATGTTACAAAAATGATCTCTGGTACACGGAAGATGATGTGTTTTTCTGGTACGCGCATGTACATATATCACAGGGGATAAAATATGAGATGAAGTGTGAATCATTTTTTAAAATACTCCCTCCGTCCCATTATTCATGGCTCAAAACTTTTCGGCACGGGTATTTAGGAGAGTTAAAGTGTAGTGACCCGCTCTTTTATATATATTAAAATCCAGTATTTTGTGTTTATTATTTTTCATCAGCGAATGGAACCGATTATTATCCGGATATGAATTCAGCTTATGATCCTGAATTTATATTATTGAAGCAGTCAGTGATGTTTTTCAAAAGTTATAACTGGCTTAGCGAAGTCATGTTATTTATTGAGCGAGATGAGACTATCGATTATATTATTTATAATTACTTAAGTTGTGGATTATTGCCGCCTCATGAGTTAATTAAATCTGCGGATTTAATTTAGATTCATTTTACACCCTGTCAATTCTAGCAAGGCGGGAAATCATAGGTTGAAACACAGGATTTATTAAAAAAGTTAGACAGTATCAAAGCAGATACGAGCACGTGATTCATATTACAATTACAAAAGCACCGAGATATACGAATATATCTCATTTATTCACCACAATCGACCTCCATTTCTATCTTCAAAATTACACCAACACTAAGTACCAAAAGGAAATAACAGAATAAGAAAAGGGAAAAGGAAAAGTGGGCTGCAAAGGCAGTCACCACTGCACTCTTTCCTCCTGCTCCACCGCCTATTTTGCACCTTTTGACTAAGCACACTCAAGCGTGCATACCACATCCAACCACCATCTCCAATCTTTTGACTTTACAGCCAACAACTCACTTATTAAAGCACCCGCCTAACACTTCATTCCTTCTCTCATACACCAATCACCAGCAAGGGAGATGAAGAGAAGTTAATTCCTGCTGCCAACTGCCAAGTATCGAGAGGTGAGTCTTGGCCTAAGTTTTCTTCATTCCATACTTGCTTCTTTCTGCATTTGTTGAGGAAACAACATTTGCAATTTCAGTTCATTCCCCATTGAATTCAATAATAACAGCAGCCACCAACACATTCTCAAGGTATTTTTATGCTATCTCAGTTCACTACTTTCATATACACATTTTACACCCCAACAGAGCATGCTTCATGTATTAAAGGTTCAGAAATATAGGATTAAGCATACTACAGAGAGACATAGCAAACCATATGCGAATACATGATTAATGGCATAATCTTTTATTTCATAAGAATCTACATTCTATATTTTTTTTTTACGCGAGCCACAAGCAATGAGAATTCATATGATACAGAAGCAATCAACTCCTAGATTAATTTCTTGCCTTCACAATAGACTATTCAACTGGGGAATGAAAACTAGAATAAAGACCTTACCTTGCTTAACTAAGTTCAAGAACCCAAGTCTGGAACCAAGCCGGGAGAGCTATGCTCGTGTTTAGGTGTGGGGCCGAGAAGCGATGACTGTCACAGGCCACTATCCCAATGACGGGTTAACCGGGGTTATGACTTGGGTGAACAATAAGAAATGGAAATTTAAAAGGGATTTACCAAATAACCAACATTAATAACAACAAACTAGTGGTATATATATATATAACCACTTAGGTAATTAACAAATGAGCCAGCCATAACGACTAAACCCCAAATGAAAGTTAAACAAAATGAAGGAGTAATAAGTTCCACAATACGATAATAAATTCAGAGTGTTTGCAGCGGAAAAACGTGTGAGTTATGCATATGGAGATGCATACTCAAGGTTTCATTACATAAACATCAAAAGGGAAATCCGCTCAACACCGATCCATTCCATCGCCTGCTCAACCTGCACATTTAGAAATACATGCAGGGCTGAGTATAAAAATACTCAGTGACATAAGCCGAAAATACAACATGCATACATATATAAATTGAACTGCCATAACAGTAACACACAGGGGTTTTCATAAATGACCTGCGCTTACTAAAACATTTCATTCATTTTCATAAAGGTGGATGCATCCCATTTTCAGTCTATATGATCCATATCTGTCCTTTCTGTCACGCGCCGGGAAGGAGGCCTCCTTACCACGGACGCCAAGACCGGTCGCAAGCGACTCGCGGTCTCCATGAGTGTACACGTTAACCCTAGCTAGCGACCTTTGTCTAGCATAGGATCCCAATTGGATTTCCTTTAAAGTTGGCGAACCAACACAGATAGGATACATATAAAAACATAAACATTTTGGCAGTCAATCATTTCATAAACATTTCATTTTCATAACATTTTCATTTTCATAAAGGGCATTGAACATATAAGCATTTTATAAGAACTGAATAAATAGTCAAAACATATCATGCATATATATTCGCATATGAGGCCTACGTCACGCAGGGGATCTCTATATACGTAATAATAAAATAATGCCCACCTCAATTGTTCTTAAAGCTGGCGTGGAGTCGTTTCTTCTTCTGCTTCACTTTCTGTCGCCCGGACCTTCATTGATGAAGAGTCGATAAGTTCGTGAAGAAATTGTCATAAGACAAAGTCTAATTCTACGTGCCTAAGGTATCTTTTAATGTTTTAGGGTTCTAGCATCCATATTAATCTCGTTTCATTCAATCAATAAAATGTAACCACTTATCATGTAACTATCATATAGGTTCGAACCCAATTGTTCGAACATCAACATGTACATAATCCATAACTTCCTTCTACACCCGTCATTTAGTCAAGTACTCCATCAATTAAGAACAAGCTATATATTATTACCCTGAAAATTTAATCATTATAAATCATGCTTTCTCATACTTCGCACATTTTCATCACTTAAATAAATAAATCATTTATAAACATATGCTTAGCAATTTAATATCTCAATTAAATCCCAAGCTCATTTGATAAAGTAAATCATATACTTAATCATTCTATAACACAATTCCATATATTTTTTTTTATCATGTAAATAAATAAGAAATTCCATTATTCATTTATAAATAATAAAACATTTTAAAATACATTGAGATGAAATAAAACATTTTAACCATTTAAAAAAAATCCATACTCGTAAGCTTTGAAAATAATTTTATCATGTAATAAATAGGGCTTAATCCCAAAATATTTGCTTTAAAGTCCATTAATAATTTAAATAATAGAATGGACTTCATTTAGAATAAATAATCCCAACTTTAAATATTAAAATTTAAATCAAGAGATTTAAATTCACTAAATAATTTAGTGTAAATTCAAACATTTTTTTTTTAAAAAAAAAATAAGGCCAAAAATTCGTAGGCTTTATTAATCAATTAACAGTTCAAAACTTAATTAAAATGGGCCCATTACATTTTATTAAATAAAAATCGGCCCATTCTTTTTTTTTTTTACAAAGCAGGAAGGCCCAGCAACATAAAATAAAATCGGCCCATTTTATTTAAAACTTTCGGCCCAAGCTAAATAAATAAATCGGCCCAAACAAAATTAATAAAAAAAAGCCCAATTAAATCCTAACCCTAACATAACACACATATATCACACACACAAACACATAACACACGCACATCACACAAATACACACACTCAGCACACACAACACTCTCACTCTCCCTCTCGGCTCTCTCTCTCGCCTCTCTTACTCTCACTCGGCTGAGGGCGGCACCGCCTCCGGCGCGCCGCCTCGCCGGACGTCTCCCCTCTCCCTCTCACTCTCATCGCTCTGTCTCGCCGGAAGTCAGCCGCACGCCGCCGCCTTCGCGTGCCACTGCCGCCTCCGCCGTGGCCAAGCACGGCGCCGCCTGGTCGTCCCCAGCCTTGGAACAGGGTGACAGAGGCCTCTCCGCCGCTGCATGTGCCTTCTCCGGCCGTTGTGAAAAGCCGAGCGTCGTCGCGCCGCTTCCCCCGTTCTCCGCCGTCTCCGCCATGGCCGGAATCGTGGTGGATGGCCGAGCCTTGCCTCGCCGTGAAGGTAGGCTCCAGATCTGAGCTCCCTTTCCTCTCCTTTCTATTTTAAAAAAAAAACAGATCTGAACTCCTCCATTTTCTCCTCTTTTCCGGCCGAACAGAACCGCCGTTCGTGTCGCTGCGCCGCTGCTTCCGCCGCGTCGCCGGAAAAGATAAGTCTCTCCCCCTTTTTCCCGTATCTCTCTCTCTTTTTTTTATTTTTACAGAAGCCCTAACCATCTCTCTCTCTACCCTCTTCTCTCTCGTTTTGGCAGGACAAGGGCTAGCGGCTGTGCCGCCGCCGCCGTCGCCGACCGTGAGCAGCCCCCGGCTGCTCTCACCTCTTTCCCCATTTTCGGACATACACAGAAGGCAAAGACACAAGAACCCCCAAATTTTTCAGTCCAGATTCAAAATATAGAACAAGTTAGGGTTTTAAAAATCTGTTCTTTCATCATTCATTTCCTTTTTATTAAAACTGATTGTACATGTAATAGATTAGAGAATATAGTAAAATGTGTGCGTGTGTATTATTCTGTTGGTGGTTCTCTGATGGTGATAAGCTGATGTAATTGAAACAATAATAGTCTAAAAGAAGTGGTAATGGATGCGTGTGTTCGATCTGTTTTCATTTGAATCATAGTTTTGTAATTTAACAAATGAATGTATGGAGAAAGTAAAGTAGGAGGTAACCTTGATAATTTTCTGAACTCACAAAGTTTGATCTGCGAATCAACAATTTAACAATGAATTTGGATCTGAATCTGCTTGATTACTGGAATTTGGAAACATAAACATAGTTAAAATGGAGGGTTGTATCCCCAAGGAAGAAGAAGAGAATTGGTTGGAACACTTACCTCTGCACTTTAAACTTTGTTGGGTGTGTTGAAAAGAGAAGGAAAGAGCGGATGAACTAATAGAAGGAAACTTAGCTTTTAAAACTTGGCTTTTGTCTAATTGAAATGGCAGAGGATTGATGATAAGATTTTGATTAAATAAAAGCTAATTGCATGTTGAGATGTTAAAGGTGTAGAAGATGGCTGGCAAAAGAAAGTGTAAAGAGTGTTTAGTGGAATGATGAGTGTGTGGAATAATGAGTGTTTAGTGGAATGATGAGTGTTTAGTGGGATGGTTGGCATATGATGAGTGTTTCCAACACCATCAATTTATTTAAGAGTAAGATGGATGTGGAAATGTGTAGGTGCTAGATGAATGTGATGAATAAAATCCTTATTCTGTATTTGTAATACTAATTTCGGGTTCTCATATAACGAAGCTTCGTTATAACTCTCTATAAATTACATATTTTATAACTCGTTTTATAAGTCGAAAATTAATTACGACTTCAAGTAAATAATAGAAATATTATTTCTATCGTATATAAATTAAATAACATGACTTTGCTAAGTCAGTTATAATCCGAAATAATAATTATTGACTACTCAATAATCCTTTAAATCTCAAACGGATTCAAAAAAAATAATAAGAATTTAGCACATCAAAACACATATATAACAATTAAATCATATCAGATAAATCAAATCAGTTTTATTATTAATGGATGCCGAACCCTAATTATTAAGTCTTTAATCAGTGATTAAAAACTGGGATATGACAATGACTGCCCTGCTTTGTCGAGGTAACGGAGCCGTAGACGACTCACGACCTCGGCGATGGCCCTCGACGATTCTGGATGGCAGCAGGGGCGGCGTACCTTCACCAAAAACCAGCAGCAGCGACCTGGGTTTGACGATGAAGAAAAAGGGCGGCGCTGGGTTAGACGCGTGGAAGGCTGACGCCGGTGATGGCAAACGACGACCGGCGCCGTTTGAATCGCCGGATTCCAGTTACAGCAGCGGCGACGATTTCTGAATTGGGAAGTTAAGGCTCCTCTTTGTTTCCTTCAACAGATATGGGAGAGAGAGAACTTCGGAGGGGGAATTGAGGACGAGGTTGGACGGGGCTGCTTCCAGTCGACGACCTCCCGCCGAATTCTGGAGCAGCGGCGGCACCCGCCTCGGCTGAAGGTAGAGCGAGATGGAGAGAGGCGTGAGTGATTTAGGAGAGATAGCAGAAGCGTGTTTGCTTAGAGAGAGAGAACCGAGTGCTATATAGAAATGGGCTCCTATTTTAATTGGGTTGGGCCAAAATTTTTGGGCTTTATTTATTTTAATATTTGGGCCAATTTTAATTTAAGTTGGGCCTTGTTTTATTTTATTCGGGCCTGCTTCACTTTAATTCCTATGGGCCGAGTTTCTTCATAATTAAAGCCCAACTACATTGTATTTTAATTGGGCTGTTATATTATCTGAGCTGAGCCTTGATTGATTTATTTATTTGAGCCCAACTACCCAATCATTTATTCATTGGGCCAAGATTTATTTAATTACTTGAGCCAATAAATTATTTCAATTGAGCCTCACCTTTAATTCTTTTGGGCTCAGTCTTTAATTGTAGTCAGGCCATTTCATATATATTGGTTGGGCCGAAAGTTGGGCCTTATTTATTTTATTCAGATGGGCCTCTATTACTTCATTTCAATTGGGCCTTTTATATAATTATTCAGGCCCACTTTTACTTAATTAATTATTAGGCGGCCTTATGTCGAGCCTTTTAATTACTTAAACTTACAACAGTACTTTCTCCCATTTATTAAGCCCGATTGAGTTTTACGAGGATAAAGCGAGTAAGTCGAAGTATTTATTTATTCTTTCCTATCGACTACGAGGAGCGGTGTTTATTTAATCGGCGGATTAGAACACCCTGTAGAAAACGGATTAATTTTAGATAATTATCCAGCTTCATGAGATGAGACTTAGCTTTTGTTTAAATCCGATAGCCTGGATTAATAGTAAAATTTCCCGATTATTATTTCAGAATAATAATTCATGCATAAGAGGATCATGCATCATTAATTTCGTATTCTCATTATTTGAGGATTTTGCTCGAGCAGTATCTTATTTATATTCTCATAATAAAGGTCAAGCACGAGATTAATAATCAGTCAAGGAGCTACTGTACC
Organism: Salvia miltiorrhiza; assembly: GCF_028751815.1. Classification (NCBI taxonomy): domain Eukaryota; kingdom Viridiplantae; phylum Streptophyta; class Magnoliopsida; order Lamiales; family Lamiaceae; genus Salvia; species Salvia miltiorrhiza. The sequence continues at coordinate 5,939,616 of NC_080387.1, read as the reverse complement.
ACAGAAAGTTTCTATCAGGTGGGCATTACTTTCATATATATCAAATGAGTTTAAATGTTACGTTCAAGCAAGTTATTTCATGACTAAATTAATTGAAGTTATTTCAAATATTGTCTTGCCATAAAATGTTTCAATTTCAGTATGATATCTATCTGATGTTACTTTTATCATGTAATCGAATTCGGGTCTTGAGCAGTTGATAACTATCCTGCCAGGGCTAGTGTACACCAGTGACCGTGAGTCATCTAGCGGGTTGGCCGGTCAAGTGACCGTGAGAGTGAAGGAATATTAAACTGAATTAATGCTCCGTTTGCCCGATGATCGTTTCTTGGATTATTATTAATTTATCATACAACGATTAATCCTAACATGCTCCTATGAATTTAACAACTGCACGTTGGAGTTAGAAAATACCTGAAGAATTCCTAAGAATTCGTCAATCTATCGCTGAACAGGTCAGCCAACTTCAACGCTCCGTTTGACCCCTCAAACGACCTCCAATCGTATTTTGTGCAGAAATACGACTTCTGCGTCTTCGAAAGAGCTTTCCGTGGCCGCCTGATTCGTCTGAATCGGAGTTCTGTGGAGGAAGTTATGGCCGTTTTACGGAGACTGCCAGAACTTGGTTTCCTGCGAAAATCTGACTCCAGCTCTGATCTTCTCGACTGTATCCCGCTCAGCTTTCACCGTTGGATGGACAACGATCTATGAAAGTCCCAAAAGAGAATTCTCCACACTTTTTCCTGCGCCCCACAGCTCTCTCAAAAACCCTAATTTTTATCAGTGTATTTTCCTGAGAGCTGACAGCTGTATTTAAATAAAATTAAATACGTGTGGGCACAGAATTAGTGTAGGAGGCGTCTTTCTCTCCTTCTAGGGCTAGGAGACATTGGGCCAGTCCAGGGACCAGATACAAGGAATAAAGATGGGCCTCAAATAAATTAATTTATCTATGGTCAGCCCAGACCATAATTAATTTATAAATATCAGTTCATTCCACTAGAGAACCGATACTGACTTACCCCTTTATTGCCGGTGATGAGTCGGGGGGCTTGTATTTAGACTTATTAAATCTCCGTATTTAAAATATCCGACATCCATTAATTAATTAGAGCTCTGACAGCTTAAATTAATTAATCTCTTTATAAATCCTTAAGCAGTACCACTCAAACTTTATTATTGCGCCTGAACTTAATCAACCTGCAGGGTTTAGCGCAATAAACCTTATTGAGCTCCTTAAGGGGATGTCATTATCCTATACCGGATACGGGTACTAATACAGATAATCAAATATCATATATTAACCGCTATCACCCAAGATACAGAGTACTCGAGTTAGTATATAACTTTCACCCATAGTAAGTCAAAGTGATATACGAATTAACATATATATCTGAATACTTATTAGTATTAAGATCTTATAAGTCACCGAGATCTTGATTCTTCACTTAAGTCAGATAGAAGAATACATCTCAACTGTGGTCCTATCAATACGTAATGACGTACCAGTATAGACAAGTAGTCAAGACAAACTACTTCCATCTATACCGCAGCCTAAACCAATAACTTGTCCTAGAGTTATTTCGGCTGTGATTATATTATATCTCTTAAGGTTATTCCAATTATATGGTCTTCTGTGATCTACAACACACCATATAATCTACTTATATAGAGATAAAGAACATACATATGCAATCATGAACACAATCAGATAGGAGATTAGATAGTGAACTTAGGAAACATTGTATACAAGCATAAAACGTTCTTGCTTTCAGTATACAAATCCAACAATCTCCCACTTATACTAAAGCAAACTTTTAGTATACAATGCGTCTATTTACCAATCACCTAACACTTCTCCCACTTATACTTAAAGTTTCCTAAGTGGGTGGCATCAAACTGGCATCAATCGCATTCCCATCTTTCAATGACCATTTGCGATAAGCCTTTTGTGAAAAGATCAGTAGGTTTCTCCAAAATGTGAGAATTTATTCTTTGAGCACATAACCTCGATTTACGAATAATCGTATAACTTGGTACTTACTCTCCATGTGTTTGACCCCTTGTGGTTCTTGGATTCCTTAGAGTTTGCAACTGCACTTGAGGTACCACGAAGGTGATGCTCTCACGCAAACTAGGACTCACTCTTAGACCCTGGAGGTAGTGGTCAAACCAAAAGGTTTTACCTCCCAAGGAAAACACATAGCTCGAGGTAATTATTCTTTGTTCCGGTCAGCCTGGAAATCCGAAATCATATAATCCTAAAAGGAACTAAACTGTCTAACTGGTAAACTATCCTTATTCTCTAGTCAGGGACTTGAGAATATAATTTACCACAATTCAGTGTCCTTAACTAGGACTATACTGATATCTTACAATCATGCTAACTGCATAGCAAATATAAGATCTCGTACATAGCAATCCATACATGAAGCTATCTACTGCGGAAACGTAGAATACTGCCTTCATTTCCTCAACCTCAATAGGCATCTTAAGACATAGTCTTTAGATAAAGGAACGCCATATCTAAAAGGTAGCAATCCTTTCTTGGCGGTATTCATACTACAACGAGTATTCTCAGTATCAATGTAAGACACTCGAGATAAGCCTAACATCCTTTTCTAGTGATCCCTTATTACTTTGATCACATAGATGTATACTGTACCTCCTTAGTCTTTCATATGAGACTGTTCGGATAACCATTACTTTATGTCTTAACAATAGCTCCATATTGTCGCCAATTAGGAGGATATTGTTTACATAAGATGCAAGATTAACCACATCACCGATGACACGAGAGCGATTGACACGAGATGTTTCTCTCCCTCCCTCACGTAACCTCGATGGTTTAAGTGAGCTGCTATGGGTAAAATGATCCGAATGTTCTGAGCATGGCACTGGCGAAAATATCATCATAACCTATACCCTCACACTGGGCATAACCTTTCGCCACCAGTCTAGTTTTAAAAACTACGACCTTGCTCATTCGGACTTATCATTCTCTTGTATACTCACTTGCAACCTATGGCTTTACGTCATTCTGGTAGCAAGATTTTCTTAGTATACAACCATATTCTTAATGGATTGCTCCATTGAGGCGTGCCAGAAATCTACATTCTCGTCTTCCACTAATTCCAAGTAGATATCTGGGTCGATTCTCTTATATTCACTACCAGGGACTGAATCCAAAGATTCTCCCAAGAACATAAATCGATCGGGTTGTCCCACAACCCTCCCACTACAATGGATCTGTGGTGGCACATGTGTGTCAACAGTGCGTGCAGTGTCTTGTGGTACAAAACTCTTGCACACTTGGCTTGGGTGATGGAATCGCCTGTCTAATGTCTTCAATTTCTTGAAGCACACTATCTGACTTGGATTAGTAATTATTCCCATAGTCCACTTCTAAGAATCGTGTGTCATTGCTAATGACCACCTTCTGATTCTTTAGGACTAATTGCAAAGATGCATAACTCATCATCGGACATATTTTTCCAAGAGTGACCTATTTCTTCTCTCCACCACACCATCTTATATAGGGATTACACGGTGTAGTAAACTGGGTTGGAATCCCAAACACTGACAATGAATCAGAAAAGATCATTCCTAACACATTATTGACCCTTGATCCCCTTTGTCATGAATGACCCGGTCTCCATCTTTTCCTCTATACAGGATTCGTAGGTTCCAAGTGGTACAACCTGGATTGAATCCAATGTACTGTTTAGGCACGAGCCTTTGGATCCTGTTAAGATAGATGTGACCTAATCTAGGGTATCAATATGTGTAAGATCCTCATGAGAGATTAGCCTTAACTTTTTCTCTTTCTTTTGTTCAATGATGTAAATGTAATATAAAGGTATTTTGTAGACAAGTTATAGTATGAAGAGAGATGTTCAAAAATACCAGAATAGACAACTTTGTCATTTCTTATGATAGAAACACCACTATCAAAAATGACATAAGATTCATCTATTCAAAATTTTGGAACATGATAAGGAACTCTCAAAAACTAAACTATGTCTTTAGGACTTAAAGACAAGTCTTCAATTGCAACAACTGCGACTCTAGTCACGTTGCCTATGAAGACAATCATCTCATCACTTCTCAGCTTCCTTGTCAGCCTAAAAACCATGCAAGGTGCAACAATCATTATCAGTTTCTCTCGTTATCCACTACTCACAACTGAGTAGAAAACGAGCTGACATGTCTCAGTTACTATAGCAAGTGAAGTACCTTAACCCTTTGCCTTGAGTATCGAAAGAAGAAATTTCCAATACTCAATCTTATCACACCACTACTCCCACTATTTCCCTTGTCTTTCTTGCCCCTTGGACCCTTCTTCTTCCCGTCATTCGACGAAGAAGATGGCTCACTTTTGGCAATAACAAGTGCTTGCACATCTCTTTCCCACAACTTCCTTAGCCGTAACTAGAGTAACTCAAAAGAAGTATCTTTCTTGCTCATAACAGCATTGAGGCGGAAGTTCTTAATTAAAAGACTTGGGAAGAGAGTTCAGGATAATATCGACTTTTTCCTCACCGTCGATACTCCCACTGAGCAAGTCAAGTCCGTCAAAATTTGCATGACATGCTCGTGCACTGAGCTGTGCTCACTCATAAAAATAACAAGATTACTCTCATCAAATTTAAATGAGCAGCTCAGTCCGACTCTCCGAACACTTTCTTGAGTTTCAGCATGATGCTAATAGCATCGTCCATGCCCTGATGTTGGAGCTACAAGATTTGTGACATTATACTCATAATATAGCATATAGCCACATTATTCGTCTCATGCCACCTTTTATGTAATTCCTTTTTCTCATCAGTTGACTCATTATTCGGCCCATAAGAACGTGGAGTAGTAAGCAACACAAAAAATGTGTTTAGTTTGTGATAAAGATAGGAATCCAAAACTGCGTTTCCATTTTATATATGTGGATCGGTTAAAAGACTTTGTGCAAGAATAAAGAAACAGGAGACATAGACATATCTGAAAGTAACGAACATAAAGCACATAATTCGTAACAATAATATTGTAACCTTTTGATAAAACAATATTAATGAAACCTCCAACTGCCCAAGAAATCTCACGAGTAAGCCACGTTAGGGTGGTCGTTTACACATGAATTCCTCAACCAGACTATTTACCTAGTCGTTTAATTTCCATCCATGTCAACTTGACCTTTTGACAAAGGAAATTAATTGTTGGACTTAAACCAGACCATATCATATTCAAGAAGGGACTCCGTTGGGGAGTTGTACATTGTACTTGAAATGATATCTAAACAATAACCACAATTTAACCTTGATGATTAAATTCTTGAAATTAGCATACTCACTAGGACCATACCGCTTTCAATTTAATCTCTTGGCTATCTTATTTAAAATCCATCCTCTAAAGTACTTATGAAAATCATACGAGTAAGCCACGTTAGGGTGGTCGTTTACCGCATAACTCCCACTACTTAAATGGATTTAAATATTTTTAATAGAAATCTCAACTTAACAAACTTGTGAAATCAAATATGAAGTAAGCCACGTTAGGGTGGTCGTTTACTCATATTCTCAAACACTTTGTCTTGAGACCGCATGTGGAGGTCTACATAATTTTAAGAATAAAAATTATTTAGTAATAACCACAATCTAACTTTGAAATTAAATTCTTGAATTTGACATACTCACTAGGACCATGCCGCATTCAATTTAGTTATCTTATTTAAAATCCATCCTCTAAAGTACTTATGAAAATCATACGAGTAAGCCACGTTAGGGTGGTCGTTTACCGCATAACTCTCATTACTTAAATGGATTTAAATATTTTTAATAGAAATCTCAACTTAACAAACTTGTGAAATCAAATATGAAGTAAGCCACGTTAGGGTGGTCGTTTACTCATATTCTCAATCACTTTGTCTTGAGACCGTTTGTGGAAAAATAAATAATTTTTAATCATCCATAAAATTATCAACAGCTTAGTCTTTTTAATTCAAAAGGTTTGATCATGCTCAACACATAATCCTAAACATGCTCATCTAGAACGCAACATGTAAAACATGCTCAGAATTCTAAAACATGCTTAAGAAAACGATAAACCTAGCATGCTTGTCTAAGCGCAATTAATAAACACATATTAACAAGCAGAGACAATAACAGCATGCAACGAGCATAAAGGACTAACACCACGACATGCAAAGAACAGAATTAAAACAATAAAGTTCTTCGTGACCCATTCGTGGAACCCCAAAATTCTAATCTATTACAAAGAACAGAAAAGAAAAAGAAATAAAACTCAAAAACGTAAACTCGGCCCGAAACGCTTCAAACAGGCCCGTCTTTGAAAACTAGGGTTTGGGCCCCCTAGGGTTTGACAAAACGCAGCTGCCACCTCCCACAGCAGCCGCCCCGGCGCTCGGCAGCAGCAGCCCGGCGCGCTGCCCGGCGCGCAGCCCCGGCGTGCAGCAGCAGCAGCCCGGCGCACTGCCCGGCGTGCAGCAGCAGCAGCCCAGCGCACTGCCCGGCGTGCAGCAACAGCAGCCCGGCGCACTGCCCGGCGTGCAGCAGCAGCCTCCCGGCGTGCAGCAGCAGCAGCCCGGCGCACTGCTCGGCGTGCAGCAGCAGCCTCCCGGCGTGCAGCAGCAGCAGCCCGGCGCACTGCCCGGCGTGCAGCAGCAGCCTCCCGGCGTGCAGCAGCAGCAGCCCGGCGCACTGCCCGACTCTCCAACCTCCGTCCATTCGATGTTGATTCGTCGTCGTCTTCGTCTCGATTTTCAATTTTTACAGATTACAACAGAAAAACAAAAAACAAATGAAATTCTAATCTAACCACGGATTTTCTCGTGGTGAAAAACGATTACAACGTCAAAACGACGTATCCCACGAATCAACAGACCACGAAGAACAACGGCAGTAAAAACAACGCACATTATTAATCGTACATAAATTAATAATAGAGCCAAGAAATTAATCCTGGGCTCTGATACCAATTGAAGGAATATTAAACTGAATTAATGCTCCGTTTGCCCGATGATCGTTTCTTGGATTATTATTAATTTATCATACAACGATTAATCCTAACATGCTCCTATGAATTTAACAACTGCACGTTGGAGTTAGAAAATACCTGAAGAATTCCTAAGAATTCGTCAATCTATCGCTGAACAGGTCAGCCAACTTCAACGCTCCGTTTGACCCCTCAAACGACCTCCAATCGTATTTTGTGCAGAAATACGACTTCTTCGTCTTCGAAAGAGCTTTCCGTGGCCGCCTGATTCGTCTGAATCGGAGTTCTGTGGAGGAAGTTATGGCCGTTTTACGGAGACTGCCAGAACTTGGTTTCCTGCGAAAATCTGACTCCAGCTCTGATCTTCTCGACTGTATCCCGCTCAGCTTTCACCGTTGGATGGACAACGATCTATGAAAGTCTCAAAAGAGAATTCTCCACACTTTTTCCTGCACCCCACAGCTCTCTCAAAAACCCTAATTTTTATCAGTGTATTTTCCTGAGAGCTGACAGCTGTATTTAAATAAAATTAAATACGTGTGGGCACAGAATTAGTGTAGGAGGCGTCTTTCTCTCCTTCTAGGGCTACGAGACATTGGGCCAGTCCAGGGACCAGATACAAGGAATAAAGATGGGCCTCAAATAAATTAATTTATCTATGGTCAGCCCAGACCATAATTAATTTATAAATATCAGTTCATTCCACTAGAGAACCGATACTGACTTACCCCTTTATTGCCGGTGATGAGTCGGGGGGCTTGTATTTAGACTTATTAAATCTCCGTATTTAAAATATCCGACATCCATTAATTAATTAGAGCTCTGACAGCTTAAATTAATTAATCTCTTTATAAATCCTTAAGCAGTACCACTCAAACTTTATTATTGCGCCTGAACTTAATCAACCTGCAGGGTTTAGCGCAATAAACCTTATTGAGCTCCTTAAGGGGATGTCATTATCCTATACCGGATACGGGTACTAATACAGATAATCAAATATCATATATTAACCGCTATCACCCAAGATACAGAGTACTCGAGTTAGTATATAACTTTCACCCATAGTAAGTCAAAGTGATATACGAATTAACATATATATCTGAATACTTATTAGTATTAAGATCTTATAAGTCACCGAGATCTTGATTCTTCACTTAAGTCAGATAGAATAATACATCTCAACTGTGGTCCTATCAATACGTAATGACGTACCAGTATAGACAAGTAGTCAAGACAAACTACTTCCATCTATACCGCAGCCTAAACCAATAACTTGTCCTAGAGTTATTTCGGCTGTGATTATATTATATCTCTTAAGGTTATTCCAATTATATGGTCTTCTGTGATCTACAACACACCATATAATCTACTTATATAGAGATAAAGAACATACATATGCAATCATGAACACAATCAGATAGGAGATTAGATAGTGAACTTAGGAAACATTGTATACAAGCATAAAACGTTCTTGCTTTCAGTATACAAATCCAACAGAGAGGTGGCCACCTCTCCGGCACACAGTTCCAGATATGATAGATTACAAGAGAACTTAGACTGATCAGTCGAACTTTAAGAATCACAAATGAATTTAGTAAGCTTGGGCCTTTTAGCTAAAACTCCCTTGCTGTACTGTTTATGATGGCATGACAATTTACAGTTTTGAAGCATGTATTTTTATACTTAGGCCTACGTGCCCACTGAGTGCTTTTGTACTCAGCCCTGCATATGTTTTCTAAATGTGCAGGTTGAGCTGATGTGATGATGGTGCTGCAATGAGCGGAGTCACCATGGTTGTTAATAAATAGTTAACCTGTCTAGAATATGTCTTCATACATATGTCTAGCTACTTTCCGCTGCAAAATGTTGTTGATGTTATAGTATGTTATGTCATACTTTGAGTCCTAAGATAATGGTTTCATATGATGTATAACTTGATTAATGATATTAATTAAGTTTTATGCTGTCTTTCATAGACTGTTTTCAATTGAGTATTAATGAATAAAAATGACGAGTTTTATTAAGATGAGTAAGTTTTACGGCTATAAATGACGCCCCTTTTCTTCCCCTTCTTCTTTAACCCCATCCCTAGTCACGGATCACTCGCCCTAACTATCCCTAGTTAGGGCGGGCTGTGACAGAATGGTATCAAAGCGAAGGAAAGCTCTGAATTAGAAGTCTTGAGTTTAGTCTAGAATGAGTCACTAGACTAATAGTTATTAACAACCATGAGCTCAGCGCACCATCACACCAGGCTCAACGAGGTATGTAAAATTTCAAAGTTTATTTGACGTTAAATTTTGAAGAGCATGATGTTGAGGTTATATGATGAGTTATGATGTTACACTTTGAAGGTGCATAGTTTGAGTTTGAGGATGACAACCTGGTTAATAATGAGTTATTATGTTGTAAGAGCATATGTTGACATTACATGATGAATCATGAGAGCGTTTATATCATATCATGTTATATGATTGAGGATGCATAATTATGAGTTATGATGTGATGTATTTGAGATGTTTTGTGATGAGAATTGTTTGAGCAGTTGTGATAAGTCACAATGATTTAGATGAAGGAATCTAATGTCATTGTTAAGAGAGATTTTCTACTAAGTAGAAGGATGAAATGAGAACTTAGAGCTAAAGCTTGAGAGAATTAGAAATTGCTTTAAGTACTTGTTTGTATAAGTTATGAGTTTGAGTTATGAGCTTGAGTATAATAGCATGATTAATGATGAGTTATTAACATGCTGCAATGAGATATTGTACGATATGTTTGAGATGTTTTATGACGCGAGTTTTGCTCACGCAACCTTAATGGTACTTAAGGAGGTATCATGAGCCATAGTCTTTGGAAATGGCTTTGAGAGAGAATTGTTGAGTTGTCTTACTGAATCACGATCATTTAGATTAAGGGATCTCATATCATTGTTTAGAGAGATTCCCTACTGAGTAAAGATGGGACGAGATGAGAATTTAGATGTTTTGAGCTTGAGTTTTAAGATAACAGTACTACTTAGTAGGAGTTTTGCTAAGTTATGTTTTGTTTATTTCTGTTGCTGGAGCCAAGTAGAGTTAGTTCCTAGAGTCACCTTTAAGTTCTCCTTATAGGTTGGCCAGGACTGTTGGCACTGCACGAAAGTGGACTGTTGTGAGATCGAACTCAGGAAAGATCGGATACGAGGATGAGGCGTACAGTATGTGGTACAGAGATACCCTAGCATATTTTCAAACACATGTTCATAGACTATGAAAGGATGAAAGCCTTATGGTTGTTACTAGACTGGATGGCATCGTGCACCTAGTCCCCTTGCTACCAATCGAGTGGTAGGATTGAGCAAGGAAGAAAGCCACTCAATATGATGGGACATGTCGTCTTGAGCATTGGACCCACAGGAGATGGGATTTGTTACAGATACCCAGATTTTCTATGCGGATCTACTGACCGGATGCTTGTTTTCTACCAGGGACTCTAGAAGAGTGTAGTAGATATCGAGTCGATCCTTGAGTATCAGTTACCAAAGATGATAAAATGATAAACGATAATGAGGATGAGAAGTAGCCGAGGAGGGCTAGAGTTGATGAGGATGAGAAGAGAAGTCAATGTAGGCTAGAGCTAAGGATGATCTTGAGAGTATGCGCGGTACACCCTCGTTTTTGATTAGTTGCAATTACATTGCAATGTATATAACTTACTTAGGAGATACTGGTACTTGAGATTTTGACATGATGATAGATAAGCATGCGAATTTAGTACCCTACTGATGTTAAATAGATGGATGTTCCTAGTGTGTTAAAGTAGCAACTAGATGAGTTAACTGGTAGCAATTACCGTAGGAGGTCCAGACCGAGACATAGTACTATTAATGGTGTTGATTTAGAAGGGACATTACGATAGATACTATGGTTTTTGTAGGGTTTAGATAACCCCTTTATGTAAGCCCTCTAAAAAGAGGCATTCTACTGATGGATATATTAGGTTGACCAGAGTGGTCTTTTTGTTAGCATTTCGTGAGTGCTTATTGCCTTACAGATGAATGTTAAGGTGACCGTGAGGGTTTCCTTAAAGTTGAGTTAGTAAATTGAACTTGAGTTTTGAGGATGCTTAGAGCGTTGGTCGAGTTGAGTTTTCCTTTTGTGATTTCAAAAATGCCTCAAAGATGTCATCAAGAGTGTGATGTGAAGGATAGGCGGGATAATACTCCGCCACCACCACCGCAACATGAGAGGAGAGTCAAAAAAATTATTGAACTTTCGAAACAAGAGTCTAGAACATAGGACCCTAAGTTTAAGCTTTTAGCTTGCTGGTATGAACTTAAGTTTTGTTAAATATAGTATGTTGAGGGTTTAGAAGACACAGAATTTCCAAGTTCGGGATAGTATATCCCGTGTGACTGGGGAGTGATTATGTTGGACCTGGCCAGTCCGCATGATCCAAATCTCAGTAGACGTATTTTGGGTTTATAAACCCATGTGTTTCAACTTTCGGTTGAAAAGCCAGATGGGTTCTTACTCTAGGTCATTTTTGTTCGACCTGGTAGTTACTTCATTCTACCCTCTGGTAATTCATTTGAGTCTCTTGAACAATTTGTTTTGATGTCGTTCTAGGGTTGAACCCTTACAACTTTTGAGTTATCCTAGTAGATTCTTTTGATGTATAAGACTAGTGAGAGGCACGTCAGAGAACTTTAACATCCGAGCAACTGGTAAACTACACCTGAGAACAATTCAAGGCTACTCTTGAGAAATATGTACCAAGGAGTACAGTGAGCAGCGAGAGGCTGATTATCGAAGTTTGATGCAAGAAAAGAAATCGGTTGTAGAGTATAACCGAGAATTCTGTGAGCTATCACGTTCGCTCATCAGAAGATGGATACTGATGAAGAGATGTTTGAGTTTTAAGTGCTGGTTTAAGGCAGGACTTTAAGGTAGTATGGGCAAGTTATTGGATGCACCAGTTAGAATCCTGTTTAATACAGGAGCCTCGCATTCTTTAAGTGTTTGAAGCATGTTACCTTCAAACTCGAACCAAAACGAGCTAGTCCCAAGTTGAGAGTAATCACTCCTGTAGGAAGAGCTACTACAGTTTCTCACATGATTTCTAAATTAGAGTTTGAGTTAGGATCACTAAAGATGAAAACAAGAACCTTGCACTTAATACCTATGTGGAACGTAGACATTATTCTAAGGATGGACTGGTTAGCAGAGAACTTTGCCCCGATTGATTGTAAGAAGAGACAGATAACTTTCCAACCACCTGGGAAGGAACAGACATGTTTTCACGACATTGATAGAAAGAAGAGAATTCCAATCATTTCGGCACTTCAGGCGTCGAAATTGGTAAAGAAGAAAGGAGCACAAGCTTACCTAGTTTACTTGAATGATGAAGGAGAATCAAGTAAAAACTTTGAGGATGTAGTAGTGGTAAGGGAATATAGAGATGTATTTCCCGAGGTCTTACCAGGATTGCCACCAACAAGATAGTTGGAGTTCACTATCGACCTAGAACCTGGATCAGCATTAGTGTCGAAGGCACCCTATAGAATGGCGCCTAAGGAGCTACAAGAGCTGAAGATTCAGCTACAAGAATTGCTCGAGTTAGGTTTTATTAGACCTAGTGTATCCCTGTGGGGAGCACCAGTCCTTTTTGTCAAAAAGAAGGATGGCACGTTGAGAATGTGCATAGATTATCGAGAGCTGAATAAATTGACACTCAAGAACAAATATCCTTTACCGAGGATAGATGACTTGTTGATCAATTACGAGGAGCGAGCTTTTTCTTGAAAGTTGACTTGAGATCAGATTACCACCAGTTGAAATTTTGACAAAAGGATATACCTAACACAGCTTTTCAAATGAGGTATGAGCACTATGAGTTCATAGTTATGCCATTCGGTTTGACGAAGGCACCAGTAGTTTTCATGGATCACATGAATCAAGTGTTCCATCAATAACTGGATAAATTTGTCCTAGTTTTCATAGATGATATTCTCATCTATTCGAAGAATAAGCAGGAGCGCCAAAACATTTTAGAACGATGTTGGAAACGCTAAGAGTTGAGAAGCTTTTTGCCAAATTCACCAAGTGCGAGTTTTGGTTGAACGAAGTAACTTTTCTAGGACATATTGTATCATCCAAAGTAATTAAAGTTGACCCCGCCAAGGTACAAGCTGTACATGAGTGGAGATCACCAACTACGCCTAACGAGATTTGCAGCTTTTTAGGCTTAGCAGGATACTAGAAGAGGTTTATTGAAGGATTTTCGACGATAGCAAGACCGAGAAAAGAAGCTAAGTACAATTGGAAAGAGGAGTGTAAAGAGAGTTTTTAAGAGCTTAAAGGAAATTGACTACAGCACCAGTGCTGCTAGTCCCGGAAATGGATAAAGAGTATACCATCTACACAGATGCGTCAAAGAATGGGCTAGGATGTGTTTTGATGCAAGAAGGAAGAATTATAGTCTATGCATCATGACAACTTAGACCCCACGAGATAAATTATCCAACACATGATTTAGAGCTTGCAGCCGTTGTGCATGCCCTGAAAATTTGGAGACATCACTCTACGGAGTTAGATGTGAGATTTTCACGGATCACAAAACTTTGAAATACTTTTTCAAGCATAAGGATATTAACATGAGGCAAAGGAGATGGCTCGAATTAGTAAAGGATGTTAACTGCGACATTAACTATCACCCTGGCAAGGCCAATGTAGTAGTCGATGCATTGAGCCGAAAGGTCTCGTCAAAGTTAGGATGTCTTCTCACGAGAAAGGATGAGCTTATAAAGGACTTTGACAAGATGAGGATAGAGATGATAAAACCACCAGGGACGATAGCGAGTATTATTGCGACGATGCCTAGTTTGAGGAAAATGGTGATTGAAGCACAAGGAAAGATGAGACAATGAACAAGTTACGAGAAAGGATAAGAGCATGAGATCTCAAGAGTTACCAAAAAGCATCAGACAATGCTATCTTATTTTAGGAGAGAATATGCATTCCCCGCGACGATGAACTTAAGAATACGATCATGAGTGAGACTCATGACACGCCTTGCACCGCCCACCCAGGAGGCACAAAGATGTATCAGGTTGTGAAAAATAGATTTTTGTGGGACGGGATGAAATGAGACATAGCTTCGTTTGTAGAGCGATGCTTAGCTTGTCAGCAAGTGAAAACATTACACCAACGACCCTATGAGAAGTTAAAACCGTTGGAGATTCCCGAGTGGAAATGGGATCACATAGATGGATTTTGTGATAGCTTTACCAAAAAGTCAAAGAGGAAATACAGCAATTTGGGTGATTGTAGATCGACTAACAAAATCTGCACATTTCATACCGATCCTAATCGCGTATGGACCAGATAAGTTAGCACAATTGTATGTTCGTGACATTATAAGATTGCATTGAGTACCGGTGTAGATCACCTCAAAAAAATAATATTACATCCCGTTTTTGGATGAGTTACAGAAAGAGTTGGGTACAAGGATGAATTTTAGCATAGCAGACGATAGAAGATATGATAAGAACTACTATCCTTGATAGAGGAGTAAATCGGGAGAATGTGTTGCCACTAATTGAGTTTGCCTATAAGATGTGAGACAAAGTTTCGAGATAGGAGACAAAGTTTTTTTTTTAGGTTTCACCCTCAAAGGGGATGAATAGATTTGGAGTTAAAGGACAGCTTAGACCCAGAGTTATAAGTCCTTACGAGATATTGCAAAAGATAGGTCCAATAGCGTATAGGTTGGCTTTGTCACCTAGCTTTGGAAATGTGCATAACGTGTTTCACGTGTCACAATTGAGAGGATATATATTTTCGACCCAAACCATGTGGTTTACTAAGAAGAAATGATCTTAGAAACAGACTTGAGTTATGAAGAGAGACATCAGATGATGCTTGATCATAAAATTCGGCAATTGAGTAATAAGTCGATTGCATTGGATAAGGTCCAATGGAGATATGATAGTTAGAAAGAAGTGGAAAGAGAGCTTGAAAACAAGATGAAAGAAAAATACCCCGAGTTGTATTAGCAAAGATATGCAAATTTCGGGACGAAATTTTTGTTAAGAGGGGTAGTATGTAGTGACCCGCTCTTTTATATATATTAAAATCCAGTATTTTGTGTTTATTATTTTTCATCAGCGAATGGAACCGATTATTATCCGGATATGAATTCAGCTTATGATCCTGAATTTATATTATTGAAGCAGTCGGTGATGTTTTTCAAAAGTTATAACTGGCTTAGCGAAGTCATGTTATTTATTGAGCGAGATGAGACTATCGATTATATTATTTATAATTACTTAAGTTGTGGATTATTGCCGCCTCATGAGTTAATTAAATCTGCGGATTTAATTTAGATTCATTTTACACCCTGTCAATTCTAGCAAGGCGGGAAATCATAGGTTGAAACACAGGATTTATTTAAAAAGTTAGACAGTATCAAAGCAGATACGAGCACGTGATTCATATTACAATTACAAAAGCACCGAGATATACGAATATATCTCATTTATTCACCACAATCGACCTCCATTTCTATCTTCAAAATTACACCAACACTAAGTACCAAAAGGAAATAACAGAATAAGAAAAGGGAAAAGGAAAAGTGGGCTGCAAAGGCAGTCACCACTGCACTCTTTCCTCCTGCTCCACCGCCTATTTTGCACCTTTTGACTAAGCACACTCAAGCGTGCATACCACATCCAACCACCATCTCCAATCTTTTGACTTTACAGCCAACAACTCACTTATTAAAGCACCCGCCTAACACTTCATTCCTTCTCTCATACACCAATCACCAGCAAGGGAGATGAAGAGAAGTTAATTCCTGCTGCCAACTGCCAAGTATCGAGAGGTGAGTCTTGGCCTAAGTTTTCTTCATTCCATACTTGCTTCTTTCTGCATTTGTTGAGGAAACAACATTTGCAATTTCAGTTCATTCCCCATTGAATTCAATAATAACAGCAGCCACCAACACATTCTCAAGGTATTTTTATGCTATCTCAGTTCACTACTTTCATATACACATTTTACACCCCAACAGAGCATGCTTCATGTATTAAAGGTTCAGAAATATAGGATTAAGCATACTACAGAGAGACATAGCAAACCATATGCGAATACATGATTAATGGCATAATCTTTTATTTCATAAGAATCTACATTCTATATTTTTTTTTTACGCGAGCCACAAGCAATGAGAATTCATATGATACAGAAGCAATCAACTCCTAGATTAATTTCTTGCCTTCACAATAGACTATTCAACTGGGGAATGAAAACTAGAATAAAGACCTTACCTTGCTTAACTAAGTTCAAGAACCCAAGTCTGGAACCAAGCCGGGAGAGCTATGCTCGTGTTTAGGTGTGGGGCCGAGAAGCGATGACTGCCATGCTTTGTCGAGGTAATGGAGCCGTAGACGACTCACAACCTCGGCGATGGCCCTCGCCGATTCTGGATGGCAGCAGGGGCGGCGTACCTTCACCAAAAACCAGCAGCAGCGACCTGGGTTTGACGATGAAGAAAAAGGGCGGCGCTGGGTTAGACGCGTGGAAGGCTGACGCCGGTGATGGCAAACGACGACCGGCGCCGTTTGAATCGCCGGATTCCAGTTACAGCAGCGGCGACGATTTCTGAATTGGGAAGTTAGGGCTCCTCTTTGTTTCCTTCAACAGATATGGGAGAGAGAGAACTTCGGAGGGGAATTGAGGACGAGGTTGGACGGGGCTGCTTCCAGTCGACGACCTCCCGCCGAATTCTGGAGCAGCGGCGGCACCCGCCTCGGCTGAAGGTAGAGCGAGATGGAGAGAGGCGTGAGTGATTTAGGAGAGATAGCAGAAGCGTGTTTGCTTAGAGAGAGAGAACCGAGTGCTATATAGAAATGGGCTCCTATTTTAATTGGGTTGGGCCAAAATTTTTGGGCTTTATTTATTTTAATATTTGGGCCGATTTTAATTTAAGTTGGGCCTTGTTTTATTTTATTCGGGCCTGCTTCACTTTAATTCCTATGGGCCGAGTTTCTTCATAATTAAAGCCCAACTACATTGTATTTTAATTGGGCTGTTATATTATCTGAGCTGAGCCTTGATTGATTTATTTATTTGAGCCCAACTACCCAATCATTTATTCATTGGGCCAAGATTTATTTAATTACTTGAGCCAATAAATTATTTCAATTGAGCCTCACCTTTAATTCTTTTGGGCTCAGTCTTTAATTGTAGTCAGGCCATTTCATATATATTGGTTGGGCCGAAAGTTGGGCCTTATTTATTT
The DNA here is from genome assembly GCF_028751815.1 of Salvia miltiorrhiza. Lineage (NCBI taxonomy): Eukaryota > Viridiplantae > Streptophyta > Magnoliopsida > Lamiales > Lamiaceae > Salvia > Salvia miltiorrhiza. The sequence goes on along the minus strand of NC_080387.1, from coordinate 5,922,333 downwards.
TATTCAGATGGGCCTCTATTACTTCATTTCAATTGGGCCTTTTATATAATTATTCAGGCCCACTTTTACTTAATTAATTATTAGGCGGCCTTATGTCGAGCCTTTTAATTACTTAAACTTACAACAGTACTTTCTCCCATTTATTAAGCCCGATTGAGTTTTACGAGGATAAAAGCGAGTAAGTCGAAGTATTTATTTATTCTTTCCTATCGACTACGAGGAGCGGGGTTTATTTAATCGGCGGATTAGAACACCCTGTAGAAAACGGATTAATTTTAGATAATTATCCAGCTTCATGAGATGAGACTTAGCTTTTGTTTAAATCCGATAGCCTGGATTAATAGTAAAATTTCCCGATTATTATTTCAGAATAATAATTCATGCATAAGAGGATCATGCATCATTAATTTCGTATTCTCATTATTTGAGGATTTTGCTCGAGCAGTATCTTATTTATATTCTCATAATAAAGGTCAAGCACGAGATTAATAATCAGTCAAGGAGCTACTGTACCACAGAAAGTTTCTATCAGGTGGGCATTACTTTCATATATATCAAATGAGTTTAAATGTTACGTTCAAGCAAGTTATTTCATGACTAAATTAATTGAAGTTATTTCAAATATTGTCTTGCCATAAAATGTTTCAATTTCAGTATGATATCTATCTGATGTTACTTTTATCATGTAATCGAATTCGGGTCTTGAGCAGTTGATAACTATCCTGCCAGGGCTAGTGTACACCAGTGACCGTGAGTCATCTAGCGGGTTGGCCGGTCAAGTGACCGTGAGAGGTGGCCACCTCTCCGGCACACAGTTCCAGATATGATAGATTACAAGAGAACTTAGACTGATCAGTCGAACTTTAAGAATCACAAATGAATTTAGTAAGCTTGGGCCTTTTAGCTAAAACTCCCTTGCTGTACTGTTTATGATGGCATGACAATTTACAGTTTTGAAGCATGTATTTTTATACTTAGGCCTACGTGCCCACTGAGTGCTTTTGTACTCAGCCCTGCATATGTTTTCTAAATGTGCAGGTTGAGCTGATGTGATGATGGTGCTGCAATGAGCGGAGTCACCATGGTTGTTAATAAATAGTTAACCTGTCTAGAATATGTCTTCATACATATGTCTAGCTACTTTCCACTGCAAAATGTTGTTGATGTTATAGTATGTTATGTCATACTTTGAGTCCTAAGATAATGGTTTCATATGATGTATAACTTGATTAATGATATTAATTAAGTTTTATGCTGTCTTTCATAGACTGTTTTCAATTGAGTATTAATGAATAAAAATGACGAGTTTTATTAAGATGAGTAAGTTTTACGGCTATAAATGACGCCCCTTTTCTTCCCCTTCTTCTTTAACCCCATCCCTAGTCACGGATCACTCGCCCTAACTATCCCTAGTTAGGGCGGGCTGTGACATAAAGTAATTGTAAAAGTTGTAGGGACCACAAGATTAAGCTATTTTTTTCTATTCTTTTAATCCTTAACCCATTTCCTTAATAAAGTGAATTTAAACAATAAAATAAACATGGAAAGTTGAAATGCCTTAAAACTGAAATGCCTTAAACTGAAATTTAAAAGGCGGCAGTACAGAATGAAAAAGTGGCGCCAGAATAGAAGAATTTTAAGCAACACACATTTCATAAATGAGCCCAAAAAAAGGCGGCAGTACATTTGTGGAACTTTAAATAGAGAGGGCTGCTCTCATTTCATTCTATCGCCCAACACTTACAATCAAAAAAAAAAGAAAATGAGGAGGAAAGATTTGACAAGTGAAGAAAGGGCTGCTCTCATTCAATTCTTGATCATCGAGAAAGAGACCATAGCCTATCTACGGGAAAAAGGGGAAGTGGAAGGCATTGAAGAGCTCGAACATCGTTTAGGTATTCACCAAGCAACAGTTGAAGGCATTGAACAACAATTCAATGCCTTAATGTTGCTTGAATAGTGCATATGCAGATGGTTTTTTGTTTTTTGTAAATGCCTATATGCATAGTTGAAAGGCAAGAAGTTGTGCATGGTTTTTTGTTTTTGTAAATGCAGTTTACACACTTAAGAAGTTGTAATGCAGATGGCAAGAATGTAATGCAGATGGCAAGTGTGAATGAACTTAGTTCTTGGGTAGTCGCCAACACTACTCTACCTTGTAGAGTAGTGGGCATCAGTCCCATGAAATCAGTAACAGCAGATACTACTACACCAACAGCAGATAAGTACTACACCAACAATACCACTGTCATATCCCAGTTTTTAATCACTGATTAAAGACTTAATAATTAGGGTTCGGCATCCATTAATAATAAAACTGATTTGATTTATCTGATGTGATTTAATTGTTATATATGTGTTTTGATGTGCTAAATTCTTATTATTATTATTTGAATCCGTTTGAGATTTAAAGGATTATTGAGTAGTCAATAATTATTATTTCGGATTATAACTGACTTAGCAGAGTCATGTTATTTAATTTATATACGATAGAAATAGTATTTCTATTATTTACTTGAAGTCGTAATTAATTTTCGACTTATAAAACGAGTTATAAAATATATAATTTATAGAGAGTTATAACGAAGCTTCGTTATATGAGAACCCGAAATTAGTATTACAAATACAGAATAAGGATTTTATTCATCACATTCATCTAGCACCTACACATTTCCACATCCATCTTACTCTTAAATAAATTGATGGTGTTGGAAACACTCATCATATGCCAACCATCCCACTAAACACTCATCATTCCACTAAACACTCATTATTCCACACACTCATCATTCCACTAAACACTCTTTACACCTTCTTTTGCCAGCCATCTTCTACACCTTTAACATCTCAACATGCAATTAGCTTTTATTTAATCAAAATCAACATCCAACATTCCTCCCATTCCTCCTAACATTCTGATCCAAGCTATACGTTCTTATGCTTGAATTATAATTCACTGATTCCAGCTTTCCAAATCAGTTTCCAAGATTTCCCAAAACAAGAAAGAGGTAATAAACGTCCATTAATTCTTCCAATTCTTTCATAGTTTTCAGATCCAAAATTTCATTGTTAAGCTTGGCTGAATAAATTCGCAGATCCAATTTTGGTGAATTCAGAAAGAAGATTTTCCTCATTTCCTACTCATATCAAGGTTACTCCAATTCCTCTCCACTCTATCTTGTTAATTTCGATTCAAGCATCAAAGAACAGAAGAATACGCACGCACACATGTTAATATATTTTCTAAGCTATTACATTTACAAGGTTTGATTTTTGCTAAGAAAATGATAAATGAATGATGAAAGAACAGATTTCTAAACAAAACCCTAGCTTTGCTATACTTGTGAATCTGGACTGAATTTGGGGGTTCTTGTACTCTGTCTTGTATGTGTGTCCGGGAACGGAGTGATGGGGGTGAGAGCAGCCGGCGGCTGCTCACGGCCGAAGGCGACACGGCGGCGGTAACCGCCTAGCCCTTGTCCTGCCAAAAAACGAGAGAGAAGAGGGTAGAAAGAGAGATGGTTAGGATTTCAGTTTTAAAAAAAAGGGAAGTGAGAGAGAGAGAAGGGAGGACTCATCTTCTCCAGTGACGACGACGCGGCGGCATCGGCAGCGGCGACACGGCGGCGGGAGCAACGAGCTGTTCCTGATCGGCCGGAAAAGAGGAAAAGAAAGGGGGGGCAATTTCAGATCTGGGTTTAAAAAAAAATAGAAAAGAGAGGAAAAGGGGGAAGAATTGGAACCTACCTTCCCGGCGAGGCAAGGCCCGGCCTCCACCGCGACTCCAGCCAGACAGACGACGGAGGAGGCGACTAGACGGCGGCCGTGCGCTCCCTATGGCGGAGAGGGCAGATGCCCTGTTCCAAATGAGGGGATGGAGAGGAGGCTACCCGCGCACTTTTCCGAGCAGGAGCCGAAGCAGGAAGACCAGGCGGCGCCGTGCTTGGCCACGGCGGAGGCGGCAGTGGCACGCGAAGGAGGCGGAGGCGACTGTACCAGCGAGAGAGAGGGAAGAGGAGACCGAGGGAGTGAAAAGAGAGGGGACGAGACGACGGCGAGGCGGCGCGCCGGAGGCGGCGCCGACCTCAGCCGAGTGAGAGTGAGAGAGACGAGAGAGGCAGACCGAGAGGGAGAGAGTGAGAAAGGTGTGCGTGTGTTATGTGTTTTGTGTGTGTGGTATATGTTGTATGTATTAGGGTTAGGTTTAGAGTGGGCCGAAAATTTTTAAAAAAAAAAGAGTGAGTGGGCCGATTTTTATTAATTTGGGCTCATGTTTTAATTTGTTTGGGCCGATTTTATTTTACTTCTGCTGGGCTCTTTTTGTTTTAAAATTGATGGGTTTTTATTTTAGTTGTGTAGGCTAATTTTATTTAAATGCTTGGGCTATTGTTTTAAATATAGGCCTACGAATTTTGGCCTTATTTCTTAAAAAAAAAAAATGTTTAAATTTTCACTAAATTACTTAGTGAATTTAAATCTCTTGATTTAAATTTTAATATTGGAAGTTGGGATTATTTATTCTAAATGAAGTCCATTCTATTATTTAAATTATTAATGGACTTTAAAGCAAATATTTTGGGATTAAGCCCCATTTATTATATGATAAAATTATTTTCAAAGCTTACGAGTATGGATTTTTTTTTTTTAATGGTTAAAATGTTTTATTTCATATCAATGGATTTTAAAATGTTTTATTATTTATAAATGAATAATGGAATTTCTTATTTATTTACATGATAAAAAAAATGTGGAATTGTGTTATAGAATGATTAAGTATATGATTTACTTTATCAAATGAGCTTGGGATTTAATTGAGATATTAAATTGCTAAGCATGTGTTTATAAATGATTTATTTATTTAAGTGATGAAAATGTGCGAAGTATTGGAAAGCATGATTTATAATTTTCAGGGTGATAATATATGGCTTGTTCTTAATTGATGGAGTACTTGACTAAATGACGGGTATAGAGGGAAGTTATGGATTATGTACATGTCGATGTTCGAACAAATGGGTTCGAACCTATATGATAGTTACATGATAATTGGTTACATTTTATTGATTGAATGAAACGAGATTAATATGGATGCTAGAACCCTAAAACATTAAAAGATACCTTAGGCACGTAGAATTAGACTTTGTCTTATGACAATTTCTTCACGAACTTATCGACTCTTCATCAATGAAGGTCCGGGCGACAGAAAGTGAAGCAGAAGAAGAAACGACTCCACGCCAGCTTTAAGAACAATTGAGGTGGGCATTATTTTATTATTACGTATATAGAGATCCCCTGCGTGACGTAGGCCTCATATGCGAATATATATGCATGATATGTTTTGACTATTTATTCAGTTCTTATGAAATGCTTATATGTTTAATGCCCTTTATGAAAATGAAAATGTTATGAAAATGAAATGTTTATGAAATGATTGACTGCCAAAATGTTTATGTTTTTATATGTATCCTATCTGTGTTGGTTCGCCAACTTTAAAGGAAATCCAATTGGGATCCTATGCTAGACAAAGGTCGCTAGCTAGGGTTAACGTGTACACTTATGGAGACCGCGAGTCGCTTGCGACCGGTCTTGGCGTCCGTGGTAAGGAGGCCTCCTTCCCGGCGCGTGACAGAAAGGACAGATATGGATCATATAGACTGAAAATGGGATGCATCCACCTTTATGAAAATGAACGAAATGTTTTAGTAAGCGCAGGTCATTTATGAAAACCCATGTGTGTTACTGTTATGGCAGTTCAATTTATATATGTATGCATGTTGTATTTTCGGCTTATGTCACTGAGTATTTTTATACTCAGCCCTGCATGTATTTCTAAATGTGCAGGTTGAGCAGGCGATGGAATGGATCGGTGTTGAGCGGATTTCCCTTTTGATGTTTATGTAATGAAACCTTGAGTATGCATCTCCATATGCATAACTCACACGTTTTTCCGCTGCAAACACTCTGAATTTGTTATCGTATTGTGGAACTTATTACTCCTTCATTTTGTTTAACTTTCATTTGGGGTTTAGTCGTTATGGCTGGCTCGTTTGTTAATTACCCAAGTGGTTATATATATATGTATACCACTAGTTTGTTGTTATTAATGTTGGTTATTTAGTAAATCCCTTTTTAATTTCCATTTCTTATTGTTCACCCAAGTCATAACCCCGGTTAACCCGTCATTGGGATAGTGGGCTGTGACAGAGTGGTATCAGAGCAGTTCGTTTGCTCTGGCCCTAGAAACCTTATTCTAAAAAGCCAAGTCTAGTTTGATTCACTAGACATACGTGGGTTCATACGACACCGCTCAACACTCCATTACATCGTGCTCAATCAAGGAAAAAGGTAACTGCAGTTTCAACGTTTTAAAGATGTTATTGTTCTAAACTGTTTCATGAAAATGTTTATGTAAAGAGCATGCTATGATGAATTATTGAATGTTTTGCCTTTCATTGAAATGTTGAATGTTTTGCCTTTCATGGCATATCATTGCAGTTATGATGTTATGATAAGAAGAATGATAGAGAATTGACACATGCTTTCCCCAGAAAACATAGATTGCTATAAGTTGCATGATCATGATTCTAAAAGAACATAGACTGCTGGATTAGTAGGATATCTCTACAATCTAGATTCTTAAGGTGATGATGTAGAAGAATGAAAAAGAACTTAGAGCATTTCAGCTTCCACAATGAAACAATGGTTCTTTTGAACTACAAAGAGGAATGAGAAGACATGTACGCGTTGAAGGAAAAACACGGGATGATGATACAAGATGAATTCAAGGCAAACACTGCATCAAGGGTTTGAGCATAGTCTCTACGTTCAAATGTTCACACGCGATGGAACACCGAATCGACTTTTAGTACACGATAGATTTTAATAACAGTATGCTTTGCCTATATATATGTATATATTTGTGTACATGTTATACGTGGGGGTTTGGGTTCAATAGGACATAGAACTTTAAATTAAGCTTTTGGTTTGCCAGTACGAACTTGAGTTTTATTATTATGAATAGTTGTCCACGGCTTTCTAAGTTCGGGATGATGTCTCCCGTGTGACTGGAAGGTGATGATGTTGGACCTAGCCAGTCCACATGATCCAAATATCAGTAGACGTATTTTGGGTTGAAAACCCATGTGTTTCAACTTTCGGTTGAAAAGCCAGATGAGTTTTTACTCTAGATCATTTTGTTCGACCTAGTAGTTACTCCTTTTTACCATCTGGTTATTCGTTTGAGTTTCTCAACAAATTTTTCTGCACCACTTTGTTTTGATATCGTTCAAGAATTGAGCCTTACAATTGTTGAGTTGTCCTAGTACCCTCTTGTGATCAATAAGGATTTAGATGTTTTGTTATGATGCTTTCATGATTAAATCAAGAGTAATATGTTATGAATTGAGGTAAGGAATATACTGAGGATCTTTTATCTTTGAAGCACAGAATGCCTCCCAGAAGAGCCCCAAGAAACAATGTGGGAACCGCAAACGAACCCCCACGAAGGGTTGAGGAACTTTTTCTTAAACAGAGCCCGCCAACATTCAACGGGACCGGCAACCCGACTGATGCCGAAATCTGGATTAGAGCAATGGAAAGGATTTTCGACTTTCTTTACTGTTCTGACCAAGAGAGACTCTCTTGTGTTGCATTCCAACTAACTGGGTCGGCAGATTTTTGGTGGGAAACCAAGAAGAGGGCAATGACCCTCGAACAATTGGAAAACCTGACTTGGGAAGACTTCAAGACGGAGATCTACGATAAATACATTCCCAAGAGCTACAGAAAGAAGAAAGAGACGGAGTTTTTCAATCTGAAACAAAACAAGATGTCCGTGACGGAATACGATCGCGCTTTCTGCGACATGTCTCGCTATGCCCCTCATCTGATCGACACTGATGAAAAGATGGCCGAGAAGTTTCGTTCAGGCCTTAGGCATGAGATCAAGATGGCGCTTGCTGGTCATGGTAATCTCACCCACTCTGAGGCACTTAGCAGAGCCCTGGATGTTGAAGCAGCAATGCCTGAAGACCGCCCAAACCAGACTCAAGTTCCGGGAAACCACGATCGTGGGAAGAGAAAATGGGAAGGCAACAACAACAATAACAGGGGTTACTACAACAACCAAGATAACAAGAGGCCATGGCAAGGAAACATGATGCCACAAGGGCAATGGCAAGGACGACCAGTCAATCCAGGATCAGCTGGAAACAATCAGGGCCAGCTCAGGGCACCTTTGTGTCCCAAATGCTCCAAGTCACATCACGGCATATGCTTAGCTGGCAGCAATACCTGCTTTAAGTGTGGCCAGAAGGGCCATTTTGCCAGAGACTGCCAAGGAAGACCTCAAGGAGGAATGAGAGGGCCAAATCAGCCGAGCCAAGTACAACCACTCAGGGCTATTCAAGGCCAACAACTACTCTACCCACCACCACAGCAACAACATCGACCTGCGATACGTCCACCGCAAATTCCACAGGCAAGAGCCTATGCCTTGCACAAGAATAAGCAAGGAAACAACCAAGGGAATTTGGCAGGTATGGGCACATTACTCGACACACCTGTTATACTTCTGTTTGACACGGGTGCTTCGCATTCTTTTATTGCAAGTGCATGCATAAAAACTTTAAAGCTCCAACCTGAAAAGACTAATCAGGACTTGAGAATTTCTTCACCAATAGGAGGGACGACAGTAGTAACACATGCTTGCTTGAACCTAGAACTGACCATAGGATCGTTTAAGGTCATAGCGAACAACTTGCACGTCATATCGATGGAGGACGTTGATATAATCCTGGGGATGGACTGGCTAGCAGAGAACTATGCCACGATATTGTGCCAAGAGCGGAGAATCGCTTTCAACTTTCCAGGAAGGGACGCTTTGAGTTTCCACGGAATATGCAGGAGAAACAGAGTGCCGATTATTTCAGCTTTACAGGCAATGAAGATGATGAACAAGAAAGACTGCCAAGCCTTCCTCGTATACCTGAATGGGGGAATTGAGACCGAAAAGACAATGGAAGATGTAGAGATCGTGCGGGATTTTCAAGATGTTTTCCCAGAAAATTTGCCAGGATTACCACCTGACAGACAAGTAGAATTCACCATCGATCTAGAGCCAGGAGCGGCGCCGGTATCAAAAGCACCGTACAGAATGGGCCCGAAGGAATTGGAAGAGTTGAAAATCCAGTTACAAGAGTTGCTAGACCTAGGCTTCATCAGGCCTAGTGTGTCCCCATGGGGAGCGCCGGTGCTGTTTGTCAAGAAGAAAGATGGAACCTTGAGATTGTGCATCGATTATCGAGAGCTGAACAAGCTAACGCTTAAGAACAAGTATCCATTGCCCAGAATTGATGATTTATTCGACCAACTCAAGGGCGCGAGTGTTTTCTCCAAAATCGATTTGAAGTCTGGGTATCATCAGTTAAAGGTTAGACATGAAGATATACCCAAAACGGCTTTCCGAACAAGATATGGTCACTACGAGTTCGTAGTTGTACCGTTCGGACTAACAAATGCACCAGCTGTGTTCATGGACCTCATGAACAGAGTATTTCATCCTTATTTGGATAAATTCGTCTTGGTGTTTATTGATGATATCCTCATTTACTCCAAGAATGAAGAAGAACACAGGGAACATCTGAGAACTGTTTTGCAAACTCTTAGGGATGAACGCCTTTATGCCAAATTCAACAAATGTGAGTTTTGGCTCAAAGAAGTTACATTTCTGGGACATATTGTATCTTCAGAAGGTATTAAGGTGGACCCCGCCAAAGTGGAAGCAGTACAAGGATGGAAGTCGCCAACTACCCCAAACGAGATCAGAAGTTTCTTGGGATTGGCTGGCTATTATCGAAGATTCATTGAGGGATTTTCCAAGATAGCAAGGCCGATGACGCAATTGCTCCGAAAGGGAATTAAATACACATGGACTAACGAGTGTGAAGAAAGTTTTCAGCTGCTCAAGGAAAAGCTAACTACAGCGCCAGTGCTAACAATTCCGGAACCAGACAAGGAGTATGTGGTCTACACGGATGCATCAAAGAACGGACTAGGATGCGTTTTGATGCAGGGAGGCAAAGTGATTGCATATGCATCGCGGCAACTTAGGCCACACGAATTGAATTATCCGACCCATGATCTAGAGCTAGCGGCGGTAGTGCACGCATTAAAAATCTGGAGACATCATCTATATGGTGTCAGGTGTGAGATTTACACCGATCACAAAAGTCTAAAATACTTTTTCGAGCAAAAGGATCTCAACATGAGACAGCGAAGGTGGCTCGAATTAGTAAAAGATTATGACTGTGGTATAAATTATCACCCGGGGAAGGCCAATGTAGTAGCCGACGCATTGAGCCGCAAGGTCCCATTGAACCTGGGATACATCCTTACAAAGGAAGAAGAGCTCATACGAGATTTTGATAGGATGAAATTAGAGGTGATAAACCCACCTGCTACAATAGCGGGGGTGGTCGCGATTATACCGAATTTGAGGAAATTGGTGGTAGAAGCTCAAAGGAAGGATGATAAATTGGAGAAATTACGAGCTAAGATAAGAGAAGGAAATCTTAAGAACTACCACGAAGAAGCCGATAATGCTATTTTCTTTGAAAGGAGAATATGCATCCCTCATGACGAGGAACTCAAGAACAAGATCATGAGCGAAGCCCATGACACTCCTTATGTCGCCCACCCGGGAAGCACTAAGATGTATCAAGATCTAAAAGAGAATTTCTGGTGGGAAGGAATGAAACGAGACGTGGCTTTATTCGTCGAAAAGTGTCTAGTTTGCCAGCAAGTAAAGGCTTTACACCAACGACCTTACGGCGAGCTACAACCTTTGGAAATTCCAGAATGGAAGTGGGACGATATTGCAATGGACTTTGTTACAGGATTGCCAAAAACAAGACGAGGTAACACGGCAATATGGGTCATTATTGACAGACTCACGAAGAGCGCACACTTTCTGCCTATCCCTATCACGTATGGATCAGATAAGTTAGCCCAACTCTACATCAAGGAGATCGTGCGTTTACATGGGGTGCCGAAGACAATCACGTCCGACAGAGACTCTAAGTTTACCTCCAGATTATGGATAAGCTTGCAGAAGGAATTGGGAACAAGGTTGAATTTCAGCACAGCTTTCCACCCGCAGACCGACGGTCAGTCCGAAAGGACAATTCAAATGCTAGAAGATATGTTAAGGACTGTTGTGCTAGATAGAGGAGAAGATTGGGAGCGTGTGTTGCCACTAATCGAATTTGCTTACAACAACAGCTATCAAGCAACTATCGCCATGGCACCTTATGAGGCGTTATACGGGAAGAAATGTAGATCGCCGCTTTACTGGGATGAAGTAGGCGAAAGAAGAATCTTGGGGCCAGATACAGTAGGCGAGATGATCGAGATCGTCCGTCAGATTCGACAGCGTATTAAAGAAGCCCAAGATAGACAGAAGTCTTATGCCGACAAACGACGAACCAACTTGCAGTTTGAGTGTGAGGATAAAGTCTTTCTGAAGGTTTCTCCCTCTAAAGGGATTATAAGATTTGGCGTAAAGGGTAAGCTTAGACCCCGTTTTATAGGACCCTATGAGATCCTAGAAAGGGTGGGCCCGGTAGCTTACAGGCTGGCAGTTGCCGCCAAGCCTTGAGAATGTGCATAATGTGTTTCATGTGTCGCAGTTGAGAAAATATGTTTATGATCCAAAACACGTGATCCAACGGGACGACGTTATCCTAAGCCCAGATATGAGCTATGAAGAGAGACCCGAATCTATTCTAGATCGGAAGGTTCAAGTACTAAGGAATAAGTCGATACCCTTAGTAAAAGTCCTTTGGAAGCACCATGATCAAGAAGAGGCGACATGGGAACTCGAGTCTAGCATGAAGGAGAAATACCCAGAATTATTTCCTGAGGTACAAATTTCGGGACGAAATTTATTTTAAGGGGGATAGTATGTCATATCCCAGTTTTTAATCACTGATTAAAGACTTAATAATTAGGGTTCGGCATCCATTAATAATAAAACTGATTTGATTTATCTAATGTGATTTAATTGTTATATATGTGTTTTGATGTGCTAAATTCTTATTATTATTATTTGAATCCGTTTGAGATTTAAAGGATTATTGAGTAGTCAATAATTATTATTTCGGATTATAACTGACTTAGCAGAGTCATGTTATTTAATTTATATACGATGGAAATAGTATTTCTATTATTTACTTGAAGTCGTAATTAATTTTCGACTTATAAAACGAGTTATAAAATATATAATTTATAGAGAGTTATAACGAAGCTTCGTTATATGAGAACCCGAAATTAGTATTACAAATACAGAATAAGGATTTTATTCATCACATTCATCTAGCACCTACACATTTCTACATCCATCTTACTCTTAAATAAATTGATGGTGTTGGAAACACTCATCATATGCCAACCATCCCACTAAACACTCATCATTCCACTAAACACTCATTATTCCACACACTCATCATTCCACTAAACACTCTTTACACCTTCTTTTGCCAGCCATCTTCTACACCTTTAACATCTCAACATGCAATTAGCTTTTATTTAATCAAAATCAACATCCAACATTCCTCCCATTCCTCCTAACATTCTGATCCAAGCTATACGTTCTTATGCTTGAATTATAATTCACTGATTCCAGCTTTCCAAATCAGTTTCCAAGATTTCCCAAAACAAGAAAGAGGTAATAAACGTCCATTAATTCTTCCAATTCTTTCATAGTTTTCAGATCCAAAATTTCATTGTTAAGCTTGGCTGAATAAATTCGCAGATCCAATTTTGGTGAATTCAGAAAGAAGATTTTCCTCATTTCCTACTCATATCAAGGTTACTCCAATTCCTCTCCACTCTATCTTGTTAATTTCGATTCAAGCATCAAAGAACAGAAGAATACGCACGCACACATGTTAATATATTTTCTAAGCTATTACATTTACAAGGTTTGATTTTTGCTAAGAAAATGATAAATGAATGATGAAAGAACAGATTTCTAAACAAAACCCTAGCTTTGCTATACTTGTGAATCTGGACTGAATTTGGGGGTTCTTGTACTCTGTCTTGTATGTGTGTCCGGGAACGGAGTGATGGGGGTGAGAGCAGCCGGCGGCTGCTCACGGCCGAAGGCGACACGGCGGCGGTAACCGCCTAGCCCTTGTCCTGCCAAAAAACGAGAGAGAAGAGGGTAGAAAGAGAGATGGTTAGGATTTCAGTTTTAAAAAAAAGGGAAGAGAGAGAGAGAGAAGGGAGGACTCATCTTCTCCAGTGACGACGACGCGGCGGCATCGGCAGCGGCGACACGGCGGCGGGAGCAACGAGCTGTTCCTGATCGGCCGGAAAAGAGGAAAAGAAAGGGGGGGCAATTTCAGATATGGGTTTAAAAAAAAATAGAAAAGAGAGGAAAAGGGGGAAGAATTGGAACCTACCTTCCCGGCGAGGCAAGGCCCGGCCTCCACCGCGACTCCAGCCAGACGGACGACGGAGGAGGTGACCAGACGGCGGCCGTGCGCTCCCTATGGCGGAGAGGGCAGATGCCCTGTTCCAAATGAGGGGATGGAGAGGAGGCTACCCGCGCACTTTTCCGAGCAGCAGCCGAAGGAGGAAGACCAGGCGGCGCCGTGCTTGGCCACGGCGGAGGCGGCAGTGGCACGCGAAGGAGGCGGAGGCGACTGTACCAGCGAGAGAGAGGGAAGAGGAGACCGAGGGAGTGAAAAGAGAGGGGACGAGACGACGGCGAGGCGGCGCGCCGGAGGCGGCGCCGACCTCAGCCGAGTGAGAGTGAGAGAGACGAGAGAGGCAGACCGAGAGGGAGAGAGTGAGAAAGGTGTGCGTGTGTTATGTGTTTTGTGTGTGTGGTATATGTTGTATGTATTAGGGTTAGGTTTAGAGTGGGCCGAAAATTTTTAAAAAAAAAGAGTGAGTGGGCCGATTTTTATTAATTTGGGCTCATGTTTTAATTTGTTTGGGCCGATTTTATTTTACTTCTGCTGGGCTCTTTTTGTTTTAAAATTGATGGGTTTTTATTTTAGTTGTGTAGGCTAATTTTATTTAAATGCTTGGGCTATTGTTTTAAATATAGGCCTACGAATTTTGGCCTTATTTCTTAAAAAAAAAAATGTTTAAATTTTCACTAAATTACTTAGTGAATTTAAATCTCTTGATTTAAATTTTAATATTGGAAGTTGGGATTATTTATTCTAAATGAAGTCCATTCTATTATTTAAATTATTAATGGACTTTAAAGCAAATATTTTGGGATTAAGCCCCATTTATTATATGATAAAATTATTTTCAAAGCTTACGAGTATGGATTTTTTTTTTTTAATGGTTAAAATGTTTTATTTCATATCAATGGATTTTAAAATGTTTTATTATTTATAAATGAATAATGGAATTTCTTATTTATTTACATGATAAAAAAAATGTGGAATTGTGTTATAGAATGATTAAGTATATGATTTACTTTATCAAATGAGCTTGGGATTTAATTGAGATATTAAATTGCTAAGCATGTGTTTATAAATGATTTATTTATTTAAGTGATGAAAATGTGCGAAGTATTGGAAAGCATGATTTATAATTTTCAGGGTGATAATATATGGCTTGTTCTTAATTGATGGAGTACTTGACTAAATGACGGGTATAGAGGGAAGTTATGGATTATGTACATGTCGATGTTCGAACAAATGGGTTCGAACCTATATGATAGTTACATGATAATTGGTTACATTTTATTGATTGAATGAAACGAGATTAATATGGATGCTAGAACCCTAAAACATTAAAAGATACCTTAGGCACGTAGAATTAGACTTTGTCTTATGACAATTTCTTCACGAACTTATCGACTCTTCATCAATGAAGGTCCGGGCGACAGAAAGTGAAGCAGAAGAAGAAACGACTCCACGCCAGCTTTAAGAACAATTGAGGTGGGCATTATTTTATTATTACGTATATAGAGATCCCCTGCGTGACGTAGGCCTCATATGCGAATATATATGCATGATATGTTTTGACTATTTATTCAGTTCTTATGAAATGCTTATATGTTTAATGCCCTTTATGAAAATGAAAATGTTATGAAAATGAAATGTTTATGAAATGATTGACTGCCAAAATGTTTATGTTTTTATATGTATCCTATCTGTGTTGGTTCGCCAACTTTAAAGGAAATCCAATTGGGATCCTATGCTAGACAAAGGTCGCTAGCTAGGGTTAACGTGTACACTTATGGAGACCGCGAGTCGCTTGCGACCGGTCTTGGCGTCCGTGGTAAGGAGGCCTCCTTCCCGGCGCGTGACAGAAAGGACAGATATGGATCATATAGACTGAAAATGGGATGCATCCACCTTTATGAAAATGAACGAAATGTTTTAGTAAGCGCAGGTCATTTATGAAAACCCCTGTGTGTTACTGTTATGGCAGTTCAATTTATATATGTATGCATGTTGTATTTTCGGCTTATGTCACTGAGTATTTTTATACTCAGCCCTGCATGTATTTCTAAATGTGCAGGTTGAGCAGGCGATGGAATGGATCGGTGTTGAGCGGATTTCCCTTTTGATGTTTATGTAATGAAACCTTGAGTATGCATCTCCATATGCATAACTCACACGTTTTTCCGCTGCAAACACTCTGAATTTGTTATCGTATTGTGGAACTTATTACTCCTTCATTTTGTTTAACTTTCATTTGGGGTTTAGTCGTTATGGCTGGCTCGTTTGTTAATTACCCAAGTGGTTATATATATATATATATACCACTAGTTTGTTGTTATTAATGTTGGTTATTTAGTAAATCCCTTTTTAATTTCCATTTCTTATTGTTCACCCAAGTCATAACCCCGGTTAACCCGTCATTGGGATAGTGGGCTGTGACAACCACCCACACTCCAAACATCACCACCAAATCAGTAACAACACACCAACATGCTCAAGACACCAACTAAACCAACAGCACACAATTCATACTCGTACATCTCATTATTAATCATAGATGCATTTTTTTTAAAAATATGAGCAGGTTCTTATCATTTCAGCAATGCAATCACCCATTAAACCCCTAGGTCTCTTGCATACAGCCACAAAATTACATTTTCAAATAGGCACAAATTCACCAAAAACATGGAAGATCTCACCCAAAACAATTCAGGAAGCAGTGTGGCGAGTAGTCGACGGTGGCCTCCGTTTTGGCCCCTGTTTCCTCCGCTTTAACCCCTGATTTCGCCGCCAAATCTTTCGATTTGGCATCGGATCTAGGGGTTTCCTCGCTCAGAAAAACCGATGCCCATGATTCGTAACAGAGAAGATCAGTATATTGACCTAAATCAGGGGACTGAGTATATGAGAGAGGTAAGGAGGGGGTTTCATACTTTCTGATCCTTGCGGGACAAGGGCGGCGATAGATCGTAGGTCGGAGCGGAGGGGATGGACTTTCTTTGACCCTAAGCTCTCCTTCATGTTCAACCTCAGATGCGCCGAGCCACGACTCCTGGGAGGCAGCCGTCAACGCCTCCGACATGGAGAACGGGAAGTACACAGGCGGCGGAGCGTTGATGAAGCCGAGCGAATCTTCGGTATCGGGGATCCACTCGTCGCTCAGATACTCTTTCCAAGGGAAGGAACACTTCATCACTGCGATTAAGGGCGGCAATAGAGGCGGTAGAGGGCGGCGCAATTTAGGGTTTCCGCCACAGGAGGGCTGCGCATATGAGAGAGAAAGAGAGCATAGAGCGGCGGAAGGAATTGAGGAGGGGTTGGGTAGATTTAGGGTTTCTAATTTTGCTTTATATAGTTGCCTTAATTAAGTTGTTAATAGTTCCCTAATTATGGCTCAAAAAGGAAACGAGCCAAGTAGCTTGGGACGGCCCAAAAAGGAATACGAGCCATGAATAATGGGACGGAGGGAGTAAATAAATATGAGAGATCCAACGTTTCTGACGAGGAGTAAAATATGCACCATCGTTATGCTCAACTGGACCGAAATATCTCTATTTATTCTTATTATTATTAATACCGCTAATATGTTTATTTTAAGTATTTGGTGCAGCTCCGAACTTGACAGGTCTGATTTGGCATTGTTCGACCCAACTTTCCAGCTAAGATATACACCAGCTCTGACCACTCAAGGCTCTTGCCCTGGCCAAGCTTAGCTCTACACCAGCTCTGTATTACTCTCGATGACTCAGCTCTGTAATAATGATCTAGGCTTAGTTATATGGGTTAATGGGCCCTAGATACTAAATGGGCCAAGGCTAATTAGAGCATCCACAATGGGGGCTCAATAGCCAGTGCGAGCCCCCATTTATTGCACCCACTCCCGTTGCCGCACCGGCGGTGCAGAGGGCCGAAGCGCCCCATCGCTCCGGGTGCAAGCCGCTGCGCATGTTGCCACCTCCCTCTTTTATTCCTATTTTCGTGTTTTACTAAAAAAAAGAATAAATAAATTAAAGAGCCAAGGGTGGGCTCTTTCATTGTGTAAAGTGGGTGCAATAGTAGTGGGGACCATCATTTGCACCCACTTGGGGCTCACCATTGTGGATGCTCTTAGATGCTTATAAATAGGACTTCGATTATTAGGTGAAGGACCTCTCTCTCTCATTCAAAAACTATGTACAATGTAATCAGCCACAAAGATAGTGAAATTTTGAGCAACTCCATGGACGTAGATCATTTAGTGATCGAATCATGTATATTCGGTGTCGTTTATGACTTTTATCTATTTTCTAGTATAAGAATTATTTCGAATCTCATCAACTGGTGCCGTCCGTGGGAAATTGAGCTAAGACGTGAGGTTCTTTTCTGGCAAAGTTTTCCGGCGAGTTCGTCAATTTCATGCACTTGGCGAAGAATACTACAACAATTCCCGATCATACCCCAAATGTCTTTTTTTTGGCTGAATCAGTTTATGGTAGTTTCAAAATCTGAAATCCTCAATCCAGGAAAAAGGCCCCAATTCGAAAACATTATCTGATCCCTAATCCTAAATCACAATTTCGATGCTAGCACAAACTCCGGTGAATCTTTTTTAGTTTTCCAGTCTCTGTGGGGAATGGCTGGCAACTTTCCACCATCTCCGGTGAGAAATTGGGTATACCAAGATCCCAATCGAAAGTATCTGGTGGTCAGAACAAAAATATCGATCCAAATCAAGGAAAATCTCCATTCTCTCAAATATCGATCTGTCTGAATCTGGACAAAGCGTCCCCGTTCACGCCTCCGAGAAAGCACAGAACCGGGCACACTGTCGTCTGTCCCCGCTTCATCTCGTACGAGCCGCGACCAGAGCTACGGACAACTCGTCTTCTCAAGTCCGATTTCTTCAATTTAGGGCAAAGCTCGGTCCTAAACTGCATTCCAGCGATGCCCAATTTTACAAAGCTAAGTTGAAAATTGAAGTGTAACTCAGGCTCAGCGAACCCCTGTTCGGCACGCGACGCCAAACAGCTTTTTCTTGTCATCGTCCCACGATGCCCCTCCAGCTATCTCTCAGCTGCAGAGCAGCGCCTTGGCGGCGTAGGAGGCCACCGACATGGCCGTCGCCGGCCTAGTTATTGACACAGGCTGCATCAAAAACGCCCGTCGTCGCGGCGAGCTCATTCTATTTTTGCTCTCAGTTTCTCAAATACAAACATATTTCCATAATTTTCTCCCTCGATTGGAGAGTTCTAATTTCCTTTTTGTTGTGGATTAAAAGATGCAGGTATAGAACCCTGAATTTGCACGAAATCTGGCGACGAACCAGAACCACGATCTCTGCTCGAATCGGCTTGAATGAGTTCGAATCAGACCTGATGGTAATGTGAATAATACAACAAATTTAATATAGATGGGATCACATTGGCTCAAATGAATTCAGTCTAGATTTGGTTGCTAAATGTCCAAATATCTAGTTGCACAAACTCATAATTAAGGCTATACATGCATTGATCTCGTTGAATTTAGCTAGAGGGGCTAGAGGATATAATTATGTAGGTGTGTTCTTGTTTGTCCTCTTGTTTGTTTAATTATACTCGGCATTTTGGCGTACTTTAGCAGCATCTTATACTAGTATTTGCAAATTGAGAAAGTTAATGCCTCACACAAGCTGGAATCTGTGCTATCACTAAAAAAATATATTTGGCAAATGTCTTACTGATTATGTGTGCTATCATTGTCACTTGCTTTGAAAAATGAGTTTAATTTATTTAGAGCTTGGTAGTTTTTGAAAAATATTTTTGGCTTGAATGCAAGCCTCGCGAGCCTGGAATTTACACATTCATTTTTCAGTTTAAGGTTGATCTGATGGGGAGAGTCATAAATGAATTTATATTGATATTACTGTTTTTGATAACTTGGTTATTTAATTGAGGTCTGTGGCTCCTTCATGGGAGAATTAGGCAGCTGAGATGGTGGTATTAGAGCTCTTGATGCAAAAATGTATTGGTCTTTTGATATGAATCTTGCTATACAAAGAACTGGACTTTATTGATTTTTGTCTCCTCGCGGTTTTTGATTTATTTCTCCAATTTAATGATAATATTTGAATTACGCACAAGATTTGATAGGGTTGCTTGGTTCTGTGACCCTCTTTTATCTCTTCTGCTAATGTCATGCCATGACAATCTTTTATACAAAATCGCTCAAGTTTTCTGTTTGGACGTGATCTGTTTGTGCCAACTTGGTATTGGTGAAGGAATTTGCCTTGTCCGACTTTTTAATTTATCAGTTGAAGGGTTGAGCTTGTGATTTTGCTTGAGCCTTTATGTACCAATTGCTCGGTCAGGAGTTCAAATTAGAATATTTTGCTTCCAATATAGAACATATGATGGTATCTATAATATTGTTCATCATTGCCCTGATATTTTATTCGAGAATTGGATTTGCATGTTGAGTTCTATCTTAGCAATGTCTAAGGCAAATAATGATAGATATGATAATCAAGGTTGCGTATTTGCTTCTGTGTCTGCTTTTGTACATTTAATATGGCCTTTTGTTTGGCTTAAGATGAGTATTGTTGGTCGAGCTCACATACTGATCTTTGGCCTCTAGTATTTGAAACCTCGTAGTAATCAGTTTTCACTAGATATTACTTGTGAGTTGTGTATAAATTGAAAAAAAAGAACAAAGATTGAAGATCATAATCATCATGATGGATTACATAGGATGGAACTGCATGTCATTGTGAGATAAAGAAATTACATTTGCTTGGTTGCTTATTTTTCAAGAGAGTATAAAAGCATTTTGGCAAAGGAATAGTGGGAGAGAAGTCTTTGAAATAACTGACAGCATGACCTTCATGATAGATTTTGCTAAAATCTACCACACGCAATTGGTCAACACTTCATGTTATAGTAGTTTGAAAAACTAGAAGAGAACATATTATATGCTCTATTTCACTTTCTACTTATCATCAAGTTTATATATGATATCAAAGATACCTTAGCATGCTCACACGGTTATGAGAATAAGTTGGTAATTGGAAATCCGCTTTACTTGATGTATCCACAAAATAGGCTTGAAACTGATATTGAATTGACTTGTTGTTTGATAAATTGATCTTATTGTTCACATGTATGAATTCTTGGCTAAATACATGCAGCTCTCTTGAGATCTGATTTTATGAAATTAGTTGGGCAAATTTAAACATTCTACCCTGCTGAGACCCTACTTGTGATCATAATTGTCAAGATACCAGTAACTCCTGCTAATAAGAACGATGTGTCAGTTTTAACTATCTCTGGCAAGTGTGGACACGACAAGTACATATGGGCTCTTACTTGAGATATTATCTACAAGCTCTTCTAACTTTATTCCTTTACTTGTTTGATCAGTCAAGTCTTATCTTTTTTCTTCTTGAGGATCTGATTTTGCTCATCTTCATTGCAAAGTTCAGTGGGCATGATATGTAGCATGATAGTCCTAAATCTTGGCTATTGAGGACGATTGCAAGAGAAGACGATTTCCTTCAACCCGAGCATCGATAGCAAAAAAACAATGCTGTCAAGAAACCTCAGCGCTGAAAAAGATGACCTATTGGTTAACTTTACTATTGGGTAGAATGATAATTTAATTGTTGAAATAGGACATTGGAAGATCTCCACATCGCCGGCTCTATCGGGTATGCGGCCAGTTGTAACTAACGTTAACCAAGCTCTGGACTTCCAGCCCAGAATTGAGAAAACATAGGGGATAGGAGGCGCTGATTCTTCGCTCTGAAGGTGCCACTAACGTAGTTGGCAAAGACTCGGGTCAAGAATGAACATTGCGGAGCTAAGTTTCCCATCCCTTTTCGTTTTGTCAATTTTTTGTGAATCAATCATGTTTGGGAGTCACTTGCCATGTTTAGTTTGAACTGGAATGTTACATATGTTTGGTTAATCTATGACTGATTTATTCTAATTTGGTTCTGCATTGCTAAATCTTAAACTTCAGATATAAACACAGAAGTGTATCAAATTGAAGTAAAAAATGACAGAGCAGTTGACAATGAGGAATTTGTCAATTTCTAATTGAATAAGTGAATTGAACTACTTATATAGCGAATTATGGGATTCAAGGATTTCAATTACTCCCTCCGTCCCCAAAATAAGTTCCTCTTTGGGGACGACACGGGTTTTAAGGAAAATGGTAAAGTGTATTGATAGTGGAAAAAAATATGTTATAATTAGTATTGGGAGTGGTGAAAAGGTGAAAAAGTGTTATAATTAGTATTGGGAGTGGTGAAAACGTGAAAAGTAAGAATAAATAAAGTATTATTAGTAGTGGTGTAGTTGTCCAAAAATAGAAAGAAAGAAAGAGGAACTTATTTGGGGGACGTCCCAAAATGGAAAAAGAGGAACTTATTTCAGGGACGAAGGGAGTATTTACTAATGAATTTGTGCTTAAGAATTTTTATAGCAAAGGATAAGCAAATTTGGAGAAAATCTTGAACAAATATGATAAACATCACAACATGGAAAGATAATCCACTAATCAGTGGCGACTCAGGTACTTCGCAGAGCTGAAGTTATTTTTTCATCGAGGCATGTGAGCATGATTGGGATTTTGGAAAATGTTTATACTTCGGCACTTTGGGACAATCATGATTTATATTATCTCTGCTAGGATTTATGAAATTACAAATTGTGTCTTGGAAGCTGCACAACTTCTGCATATGTGCTTATATTTGAACTATGAATTGAATAATAAACGAAGCTGCACACCTTCTGAATATGTGCTAAGATTTGAAACACAATTTGAAAAATCTTACTTTGTTATCATAGTTATGTCAGCTCTGTCACAATCGTCACAAGTATGAACACCAACCATACACATCACTATTGTTATTGATTTCTTTTGAAATTATTCAACTCAAGAGAATGACTTATTCGTGCTTGATTTCTAAAGTACGCGCACGACACTGGGGGACTAGGGGTGTATACCCTTCCTACCTCTCATATCCTATTTTTTAGGGATAAAAAATTCACATTAAAAGCAAACACTATAGAGCAAATAGCTATGCAGACATCTCTGGTTGTCGAAGCATTAGAGCAAGAGCAAACGCTATAGAGCAAATAGCTATGCAGACACCACTGGTTGTCGGAGCATTAGAGCAAGAGCAAACGCTATAGAGCAAATAGCTATGCAGACACCTCTGGTTGTCGGAGCATTAGAGCAAGAACAAAAGCTATAGAGCAAATAGCTATGCAGACATCTCTGGTTGTCGGAGCATTAGAGCAAGAGCAAACGCTATAGAGCAAATAGCTATGCAGACACCTCGGGCTATCGGAGCAACAGAGCCAAAGCAAATGCTAAAACCCAGAGCAGAAAGTTATGTAAACACCTCAGGTCGCCGGAGCAAAGAAACAAGAGCAAGAGTAGAATGTTACGCATTATCTCTGGATTTATGGGAGTTTTGGATTGGATGTGATAAAGTTATTGTTCTTGTCAAAGTAGAATATACTTCAAACACTAATTTGACTCGCACGCATTATCTCTGGATTTATTGGTTGCACTCCACATAAAATTCTGCACGCTTTTCCATTTTTAGTACTTCATGGCTAATGTGATTTTTGAAAGGAAAGAATTCTTATGATTGATTATAAAATATTTAAATCAGAAAAGTAGCAAATATTAATATATTGTTGGCTACCCTATATTGGATATACATGAGAATAACAACGTGCCATTTGATAAATTGATTTTCTTGCTCATGGATCTGAATTCTTGGCTAAGTATTGTTTTGAGAAATGAGTTCTTTAGCCCTGCATTATTGTTATGGTGGAATAAAAGCTTAGGGCAATGCTGTCATTCAGGGAAAGTAGAGGTTATGGACCATAACAGAATGCTATGAACGCACCGCTGGTTGCCAGAGCATAAGAACCAAAGCAGAATGCTATGCAGAGCATCAGGGTACACATCACAAATGATAAAAAAAAGGATATTCATAGCACGAAAACAACAACATAATCGTGCTTGACTTCTAAAGTACGCAAACGATACCAAGGGGGAGTAGCTAGTAGCTTTAAAATCAGTTCTGACATATGGTCAAACTCTGGAAGGGTTTGTTTGACCGCACCAGAGACGGAGTAGCTGATGAGGAGTAAAATATGCACCATTGTTATGCACAACTGGACCGAAATATCTCTATTTATTCTTATTATTATTAATACCGCTAATATATTTATTTTAAGTATTTGGTGCATCTCTGAACTTGACAGGGCTGATTTGGCATTGTTGGACCCCACTTTCCAACTATGATATACACCAGCTCTGACCACTCAAGGCTCTCGCCCTGGCCAAGCTCAGCTCTACACCAGCTCTGTATTACTCTCGATGGCTCAGCTCTGTAATAATGATCTAGGCTTAGTTATATGGGTTAATGGGCCCTCGATACTAAATGGGCCAAGGCTACTTAGATGCTTATAAATAGGACTTCCATTATTAGGTGAAGGACCTCTCTCTCTCTCATTCAAAAACTATGTACAATGTAATCACCCACAAAGATAGTGAAATCTCGAGCAACTCTGTGGACGTAGATCATTTAGTGATCGAACCACGTATATTCGATGTCGTTTATCGCTTTTATCTATTTTCTAGTATAGGAATTATTTCTAATCTCATCAGTTTCCATATGACGTGGATTGTGAATCAACATTAGACAATGTCGAAATAAAGTATATTTTCGTATGTTAAGATTTTGTAGTAATTTTTTGTCAAATAATCTCGAGTTAATTTAATCTCGAGCAATTGAACATCCCCATATTGGAGAACCGCATGTCTGATTCAACAATTCCAACTCTTTTATGCGTTCCCGATATGCTCCCAAACATCTTTTGATCCTTCGACCTTAGATAAGAGCCCTCCGATCACATTGATCGCAAGTAGAGTTGTCAACTAAGCCGGCTTGGCTCGGGTCAGCACATGCCCGAATTAGCTTATAGAAAATTAGGCCCAGCTCGGTCCAAGATCACACTTGGAACAGGCTGGGCTTTTTAAAAAATCTCTAACTCAACTCAGACCACAAGTTTAGTGGGCTCGGGCTGGGGATGGGTCGAACTTAAATGGGCCTATAATGGGCTTCATATGAGCTTCAACTCGGCTCAAAAGAGCTTTCAATTTTGATACAATTTTAAATTTTTGATATCTATATTTAAATTGTTTTAAGTTTATTAATATATTTGACGAAGTGATTGCCAAATCAAAGACTAATTATAATTGTAATAAAACCTTATCTTTTCAAAGTCTATATATCAGAAGTCTAATTGCATACTTAAAAAAACTATTATTAGAATAAATACATAACAACATATTAGAAAATATTTTACTTCAAGTTAAACACAGATACTCCCTTTGGAACACAAATACTTGAAAAGGGCTAAACACAAATACAAAACTTGGTTTTGATAAATGATTCAAATGGAGTCCATCTCAAAGAGCTAACCTGATCCAGTTAATCAATCCGTTCGAGCGGGCCGATCCTGGGTCAGGTCAGTTGACAACTCTAATCGCAAGAGGGAAGCACACCACAATATATCACTCAACAACCTTTGTTCATACCCTTTCTAGAGAAATGATGGCGATCTCCTTTCCCAAACACAATTTGGTGAGGAAGATTAAAACTTTTCGGAATTTGTTCAGGATTCAAGATCAGTTGTAGGATGGTGATGAGGGATTGAAGATTGTAAGCCACTTTTATGATATCTTCTTACTCACAAAAGAGAAAACTTGTATAATCCAATGTATAGCAAGTCATCTGCAGCTGACTTGTTCAATAACTGAAACTGCTCAGTTATTGCACATCTTGTAATGGTGCGACACAATCCATCATAAATCTCATATCTATTAGGCATTAGGCAATAATGTTTGTCTCTCATTATTGTAGCGAAAAAAGATAGAGAGACAAAACAAGATTTTGCCAATCATTCTTTAAAATGTAATTCACTACAATGAATAGTTTGTGCTTGCCTAAATATACACAAAATAACTAGCAAAATCACACCTTGAAAGAAAACTGTATATGCTCTCCAATCTTCACACCAAGAAACGAGCTGAAAACCGCGCAAGCGAACGCTTCTCTCTCGGAAGAAAAAGGTCCCGCGAGAGAAACCAACTCAACAAAAGAATAGCAAATCCAGCAATTTATACACTTGTACTTAAAAATACTCTTTTGAGACCACAGTTTCTCTTACTTCATTTCTTGCATATCCTCTTCGGTTTTCCAAACTACATCCTCAAGGCATGTAGAGAGGTTCTTATAGAACTGCATATGAAGAACATCGGAAACTTTTGAGTCAAGACGTTAGACGTTTTTATCATTTCTGCATGCCTACTATCCCATATCATATAATGGAATTCTATGGACATCTCCAATACAAATGTAATACACTCCCTTCCCACAAAAACAATCCCCTCTCAATTTTCACACAAATTAAGAGAACACATTTAATGTTTTATGAAAATCATAGTAATTTATATGCAATTGTTCTATCTTGCCCTTATTATTGCTCCATATATCATTTTCACAAACATTTAATAAGGTTATTTTAGTAGAAATATGCTATAATACAGTTGTAATAAAGAAAATGGACTAAGTTTTGGGACGAGAGGGGTACATGTTTGAAACTTTCGGCAGAATAATTTACCTTGTGGAATTCCAAAGTATCTCCCTTTGCTTTTCTGACCTCGACCATGTGCAAAGAAGGCGCGACTTGAAAAACCTGATTCAAACACATAATTCAGATCACATACCACGGCATACATTATATTAAAATTTCCCATATACCCGCTTCACGTGCAAGATACATACCTCAGTAGCTACATTGAGGTAGCCTTTTCTTCCCGCTTTTGAATTTTCAAGCCTCATCTGGAAAAATTCGGAAAAAGATTACCAAAAGAAAGCACGAAACTAGGTTGCTGGTTGAGTTTGTAACAAAAAAATTAACCATTACTTTGTAATTTTTCTTTTGAACATCAAAACCAAGAGGTTTTGCAGCTTGTTCGATCTTTTTGATAATATCATTCGCTGAGGATTTAGATGTGAACCTAGTTTCCTTCTTGTACCCCTGTCGTTGAAAACATGAGAATCATCTTAATATATGTTACTCGAACTGTATAAGTAAAGAGTGTTTATGATCAAACCTGCTCTGCATCAAATAGATTCCCAAGATTGAGACCTTTCGACATGGAAATCAACTCAAAGGCATTCATTGCAGCTGGTTGTTGCTCCTTTTTCTCCGTCACGAGAAATTCCTGTCGTAAGGAACTTTGTGAGATGCCTTTACAAATCAAACCTATTAGTAAATGGGAATGTTGAGATTAGTTATGCATACGTACCTCAGAATCCTTAAACACGGCTTCCACATCATCCAAACTTGTATCTTCTTTCTCGTCAAATACTGGGGGCTTGTAATCTTTCTTGAACCACTCATCCGCCAAAATCTCGGGGATCCTAATTCGCTACATAAATCCAAAAGCCATTAACTTAAATTTCTGAGAAAGATGTCATAACCGAATAGGTTGCATAATCAATTGACTAATGTTCTCACTTTATGAGGATCTGGCTCCAAGATTCGAGCAATCAACTTCATGGCATCAAAGGAAAGCCAAGGAGGGCATGTAAATTCAGCAGAAGATATCTGGACATGTCAAAAGAGTAAATGATCAAAACTGTAGCAGACCCAAAAAACGAGTGGAAAATCATAAAAAATGCCCACCTTTTTATATAGGTTCACAACATTAGAATCATCAAAAGGCAAGTAGCCTGCAAGCAATACGAAAAGTATGACTCCACAGGACCACAAGTCTGCATTTGCTCCATTGTATCCTCTATCGTTAAGTACCTATGAGGATTTCAATAGACTTCAGAAAAACGGGAGAGGCAAAACAGAGACAGAAAAAACTCGCTGGCTCAAAAAGCATACCTCTGGAGCAACATAATTCGGTGTTCCACAGGCAGTATGCAGCAAACCGTCATCCTGCCAAATTAATCTGAATAAGTAATCTATTTCCTCTAGTTGGAACAACGTAAGTTGTAAAAAGCGACCAATAGCATGCTATTTGAAATTTATTTGGTTCAATTTTATGGTAAACATGGACAGGTAGGTACCATCTTCGGCCCAAACTCGGAGCTCTAGCTTCTGAAGATTGATCGGAGAATATAAAATTATTTTCTTCTTATCCAAAAAGAAAGACTCTTAAAACATACAAGGTTTCATCTGGAACTCAAAATTGATAGAGAAAAGATAATTGTTTGAGGAACGAACATGTCTTTGGTGATGGTCGAGACCAATTACATCGATCTTTTTGTCGTGATCACTACATGTAATGGTCCCTTCTTGATCACAAAAAGATCAAAAAAGCATTAAAAAAAGTTAGTCTCAAAATTTCATGAGTAAACAGTGCTAAAGAGGACCATACGATAACTTCGTAATATAAGACGAAAATCAAGGACATAGACGAATAGTTGTGTGATTGCATGTTGATAAAGGTAACTAGCATATCAGCAGCAGAAACTTCCCCGTAATTAAGTGAGAAGTGCTATTATGGTAAAGGCACAAAATAGAAGGCAAATCTATTTTCAGTTTGGAACCCAAACTGTATGCATTTGAAGTTTACCCTGACTTGTTGGGACAGAGCACTCAACCCGAAATCAGAAACTTTGAGGTTTCCGGAAGCATCCAATAGCAAGTTTTCCGGCTGCAAAGGTAAGATAAGAGAAGCAAGCATAGATGTAAAGTTTAGCATGCAAAAATCGAACATTTGTTGAATGTTTAAAAGCTGATTCAAGTACCTTTAGATCTCTATGGAATACCCCCCTACTGTGGCAATAGTCAACAACATGAATAAGTTGTTGAAAATATTTTCTAGCTTCATCTTCTCGCATCCTTCCATGATTTACCTTTTATAATAACAGAATTTAGTTTCAGAATGATTTACATCCATCATTTTAGAGACAACCAGATTGCTACATATTCGATTTCAACAGACGTGGAATCATGATTTTCTACCACAAACTACATTTTATAAGATAATGGAAATGTATCACTAGACATAGACGGACATCAAGTATTAAATAATAGAATACTCAAACGAAGAATAATAAAAATGTCGAGGATTAAAAGGGGTAAACTTCTGTCTTACAATTTTGTCAAAGAGCTCTCCTCCGGTGACAAATTCCAAAACAATGAATATCTTGGTCTTGCTTGCCATCACCTAAAGAAAGAAGAGATGCTTACACAACCGGAAACTGAGGGAAAGGTCTAACAATAAAATTTACTAATGGAACTTTTTCATCCCAATATCGAGTAACATGAGTGTTACTATTGGCCTATGATATGAGTAAATACTAGATACAGGAACTAGACTATGGCTGAAAATAATATGCCTTTCTCAATAGGACTCAAGATATTGAAATACATAAAGCATGTGCACACACACATACATACTGCACTATCCATGTTCTACATGGATTAATCCAAAGAAAAAATTAAAAACTTATATACAGATGGAATGGGAATCCTATTTGGAATGGATATCCTTTTTGGCTAAGCAGTGACACTATTAGACCCCGCCTCATATCCGACAGGAGGTGATTCTAGTATACCAAATTTCCACATAAATAATATGAGGAAAGAAGGAACGGCTTATCTGAGGTGCAACGGACTTACTAAAAATGTAGGTTAACCATTTTCGCAAAGTGAAGAAGTGTGCAAAGTTATCACTAAGAGAGGGAGAGAGATACCTCATATAGCTGAACAACATGAGGATGTTTTATCAACTTCATCGTTGCAATCTCTCGCCTAATCTGCAAAATCCATAAACAAACAAGAAGTTAACCAACTTGGCTTCAAATCTAAATTGGAAAGAAGTGCAGATCAAATAATTGAATTAATACAACAGAGTTCTCCAAGATGAACCTGTTCAGCCATTTTGTGCTTAAGAACTTTATCTTTGTCAAGAATCTTGATCGCCACAGGCTGCCCCGTTTCAGAATTTTTAGCGAACTTCACTTTCGCAAACGTACCCTCCCCGATTGTCCTCCCAAGCTCATACTTCCCAATCATACGCTTCACTTTTGGTTGATTCATCTCAACTAGCTATGGGGCAAACTTTCTTCGCACTCGAATCCGGTTTTTCAAAAAGATATCTCTGCACCTTTAAAAGATACAAATTCAGAGATCCTTTTCCAAGCACTCTTTAATCATAGGGAAACAGACTGCCTTAATGAATAAAAGCAAATAATCATATAAACACAATTTAACTAACTATATAGAATGGCAACATTTGAAAGTTAAGCCAACTAGATTTCGTTTCTTTCTAAATTCTCAGATTTTTCTCTCGTTCTTCATTGCAAGGGTTGCTTTCTACAACTTGATTGAAATTCTAATGGCAGTTACTATTGATCAACTACAAGAAACAACGAAATGTAACATATGAGGAATCAACACATTTTTTTCATAATAATAATAAAAAAAAAAAAAAAAAAAAACTCACCAAATTTAGAAAAGAAAAAGCAAAAAAAGAATGGAGATTAGATGAAGAACCTAACCTACCAACAACAGCAAGCTCCAAGAATTCAAGTCGGAGTAAATGTGTATGCGTGTGAGTAAAGAAAAACTATAAAAAACTAAACACGGTTACAGATTAATCACGTGTATTATACAAAATTTATTACAACATGCACTTCAAAGTGACTTTCTTTTGGTATTATTCAATGAATGACTAAGAAAAGACCCAAACAACATTAAACAAAATATAAAGGAATAAAAAAACCAGGACCGCTGAATAATAGCTATCAGAAAGATCCAAAAACCTCCGCTGGCAAATTGCAAGAATCACAATCACAAACAGAGCAGCAAAAACTCACCCCAAATCCTAACTCGATCAAAATTTCTGTTCTTTTTCCCAACCAAACTCAAAGAAATTCCTCAAGGATTCCCAAATCCAAGCTCAAGACAGCACCTTTTTAGGAAAAATGTCCGAAGAAAACTAGAGAGAGAAAAACACACACACACACTGTATCTATATATATATATACCTGTGAAACTGCGGTTCTGAAAGAGAAACAACGGCCCAATAATCCAAGAAAATCTCAATAAACTAAAAGGGTGCAAGTGGAGAAAGAGGATAAACTCAAAACTTATGGAATTGAAGCTCAATGATATGATCAAATGAGGAGCTGAAGTGTGGCTCTTGGTTTCTTTAAGGGTCAAATAAAGCTCAATTTTTTTTCAAGATTTTGTGAATGTGAGCTGCTGGCTGGCCCCCAAATGAGAAAAGGCCTCGTGAAAAGATCAACATGAAAACTCAAGACTCGCCACCCTCTTCACTAAAATCATCATTATTTACAGTTGGGAATCAATAATACTATACACTGATTTTTATACTTTGTACGTCCCCTGACATCTTTTTTTTATTTTCTTTTGATTCGTCTTCAAAATATTTTCTTAATTTATTTTTAAAAATAATTTTATTAATAATTATTATCCTTATAATCCTCATATATTTTACTCCAATTATCACAAACAACTTTTCATTTTATTTGATCAATTATTTTTTTTAATTATGGATCTATTCTCCACTTATTAAATATAAAACTAATTTTTGTTAAAATCGTGTTGCCACCTCTTAGAAAAATATTTTAGAAATAAAGGGAGTACCTCTTCGGTTTTACATATAAATTTAATTTTCTTTTAAATATACATTTTTTTTACATATGATGAACATAAAATATATTAAAAATAATAAAAAATGAAACATACATTTATAGAAAATATTAAATGAAATATAAACATCGACTTTTGGTTGCATGCCTCATTTTTTATTAATGCCTTTACATTTTTGTGTTTTTGTAACATAATTTATCTAATGTCAAAATTTATTTAAAAATATTTCTATTTAAAAAAAAATCATATATTTAGAAACTTAATTGTATGTTATAAAATTAAAAATATATAAAAGTTTCTATAACCATTAATATAATTTCATTTATTCTTATTTTTGCATAAGCTTCCAAGAAATTATGACGGCTGCGCCGCCCTCTTCACTAAAATCATCATTATTTCCAGCAGGGAACTAATAAAAATTTCATTTATTCTTTATATTTGCATAAGCTTTCTAGAAATTAAGACGGCTGTGAATGATACTCCCACCGTTCCATTCCAATAGGCTGACATTTTTTGGACACGGAGATTAAGAAAATTTACTTTTTAGTACAAAAATGATAGTAAAATAATGTTGTCCACACTAATTAAGTATAATTTTTTACCCAAAAAAGAAAATAAGCTTATTGAAATGGAACACACCAAAAAAAAATGAGCCTACTGGAATGGGACGGATGAACTAATATATAAAATTGGTTTCTAAGATAGCATACAGTAAAATTGTATATATCAAGATTTATACAAAGTAGGGAAGGATGAAAATGAATTGAATTGATGGAGTTAAAATTAAAAAATGATGCGAATATGCGCGTGAATCTCACAGCAAGTGTGGGGACAGCAAAAGCGCAGGTCCACGTTAATGGGAGCGGATCCCCTACTGTGGAATCAACACAGCACCAGTTACTGTGCTTTAAAACACAGCCGTTTTACTCCAAACACAACAGCTTTTAATTTTTTATAATTCCTTTAACTAAAGTCGTTTTTCTTCTCAATAAGTGTGGAACCCATTTTATTTTAGGAGTAGTTCTTTCCACATACAGTACAAAGCGTGGAACACAATACAAAAATGATTAGTTTTTCTTTTGCGAAAAGACGATCTTTTTTTTCCCTCCTTTTTTTGTTCTCTGCATACAAGGAACTGCATAACCTTTTCATCTCTCTTTTCTCTATTCCCTCCATAATCTCACAGTAACCCTCATTAAATCAGTCCACTTCAGGTAATTCACAGTAGCCCTTCCTAATCTCTGTTCTCTTTTCTCTTTTATTTATTAGATGCAATTTATCATTTATATACTGAAAATTAAAATTAATAGTTGATGTAATTTCACACGAAAAATACTGTGTTGGATTTACAAGTTTTTTCATTTTTAAATATATCACCTAGATGACAATGGAAGAAGCTCAATGACAAATAATGAAATAACTCACGTGAACTTAAGAGTTTTAAGGCTGCTTTCGTAACTTCTTTTTGTTATTGTGTAATTGCATATTAGTTGATGTAGTTATTAATATTGTGTGTATTTTAATTTTTTTTTTATGTGACAGACAATTGTTGCACCAATTTTATTAATGGATTTTAGTTCAGATTTAGAGTTGAAGCCTAGAATTGGTATGCAATTTGATAGCTTGGATGAGGTTTGGATGTTTTGGGTGCAATATGGAGGGAAATCAGGATTTGGAGTGAGAAAACATTACAGTAACAAGAACAAGAAAACTGGTCATATAACATCATACAAATATGTTTGTTGTAAGGAGGGTATTCGTAAAGCAGACAAAAGAGATTCTTTGGCACTCAATCCTCGACTTGAAACCCGAACAGATTGTAAAGTAAGATTGGGAGTCACTTACATCGATGGTAAGTATAAAATAAATGAGTTTATTGAAGAACACAATCATCCTCTCCATCTTCCCGAGACAGTTCATATGTTGTCTTCCCAACGTAAAATAACAGAAATTCAAGCACATGAGATTGATTTGGCAGAGGATGCTGGACTCAGACAGAAATCAGCTTATAATTTGTTGATTAGAAGAGCAGGGGGGAGAGATGGCATTGGTTACACCATGTTGGATGCTAAGAATTATCTACGTTCTAAAAGGCAAAGAAGCATGGTATATGGTGAAGCCGGTTGTCTAATGAGATATTTTCAACAAAAGTTATCTGAAAATCCTTCATTTTATCATGCTAATCAGATGGATATGGAAGAGCAGATAACTAATGTGTTTTGGGCAGATGCAAGAATGTTGATAGACTATGAGTATTTTGGTGATGTTGTGTCATTAGATACCACATATTGCACGAATCGTGCAAATAGACCGTTGGCTATATTTTCAGGTTTCAATCATCATAGAAAAGCTGTGATTTTTGGCGCATCACTTTTGTATGATGAGACGGCGGCGTCATTCAAATGGTTGTTCGAAACTTTTTTGGAAGCTCACAAGCAAAAAAAGCCCTTCACTGTCTTTACAGATCAAGATCAAGCTATGGCAAAGGCCTTACACGAGGTACTGCCCGAGACAGCTCATGGATTATGTACATGGCACTTAATGCAAAATGGCATCAAACACTTAGGAAATTTGATGAAAGAAGGATCACGTTTTTTAACAGATTTTAAGAGATGTATGTATAGCTTTGATGATCAGGCCCAATTTGAGGAGGCTTGGAGTAGCTTATTGACACAATATAGTCTCCAAGACAACACATGGTTGAAACATGTTTATAGTGTAAAGGAGAAATGGGCTGGTTGCTACATGAATGCGTTCACGCTTGGGATGAGAAGCACACAACTTAGTGAGAGTGTCAATTCCGATATCAAGAAGTGCATGAAGCCCAACTTGAACATTATGCAATTTTTTAATAATTTTGAGCAGGTTGTGGAGGAGAAGAGATATAGTGAGCTAAGGTGTGATTTTGAAGCACGCCAGAAATGGCCTAGATTGAGTTTAGAGAGTTCTCCGATGTTGCAACAACTTTCCAAGGTTTATACTCCATCTGTCTTTGATCTATTTCAAAAAGAGTTTGTTTTATTTGCAGCTGCCTACGTAAAGCATAAACAAGAAACTCCATCATCCTTTGAATATGTTATTGGATTGATCAATCATGATAGAGAATGGAGGGTGACACATGATCCTAATACAAAGATGCTTATATGTAGTTGTCGAAGATTTGAGATGGTTGGATTAATATGTTGTCATATTGTGAAAGTGTATGATGTGATGGATATAAAAATACTTCCGGAGCATTATATTTTGAAAAGGTGGACAAGAGAAGCTAGGAGTGGTGTAGTACAAGACTATGCAGGTAATGAAGTTGAAGAAGATCCTAAATTACAAAGTACAGAGAGGTATCGAAAATTATGCCGGATGCTTATAAGATTGGCAACTGAAGCTTGTATTTACCCATCAACATTTTCCTTGGTGCATGAAACAATGCATGATTTGAGTAAGAAAGTGATGGAAATGCGTTTAATGGAGGATGGCCAAGAAAATGAGAATAGTGTGAGGACCTCTCCATCAATCTCTTCTATGCCATCAAGAGGATTCAAACAAAGAATTGGAATGAAAGGGTCGAAACGACTAAAGAGTTGGGTAGAACTTCAGTCAAAGCGAAACAAAACAAATCATAGAGTGAAGGTATGTAGACTTGTTATACTTTTAAGTTTATTGATTGCTTATATGATAAATATTTTATAATTATTATAGAATCTTGGAGCAAAAAGTGCACTATCCGCTTCTTGTTCGACACCTCCAGAACCTAATGTGTGCCTTCAAAGAGCCACAAATCAATTTAGCTTCACCGATTTGTTGACGGTACGAAAGATTAATTTTATAGCATATAGTTTGTATAATTGCTCATTAATTCGTCTTTTTTTTTCATATAGGCACCCCTTCATCAATCATTACATTATGTTGATGGAATGTATTTCAATGGAGATACATCTAGTGTCAATATTCAAGATCAAGATTTTTGAAACTTGAGTTCTTGTAATTTTTTTAACTAGTCTTTACTCATCTCTTTGTATGCTAATATGAATACCTTTTGTGGGATATAATTTGTCATATTCTTTTGAGTTTGAGGCAAAAAGTAAAGGTTCTCAACTATTGTGGATTCTATGAATCATAAAGTAATTATGGTTTTTTGTTGGATACTCATATTTTTGCAGGATCTTAATAGTTCTATCTTTCAAGAAATATAGCATATATGTCATGGTTTCATTGAGGTTTTCATATAGGGAGAAAAAGAATTATTTCTGTATTTTTTCTGTATTAATCTTTTCTGAATTGTTCTAATGATACTTTGATATTGATCATATACAGAAGGAGAAAACAAAAGGATGGAGTTTTCTGATATTGATCTTTTCTGAATTGCTCTAATGTTTTTTTTTGTATTTTTTGTACTGTGTTTGGAAATAATTATTTTAAATAAAGTAATATTGAGAAGAAAAAAAAATATTGGAAAAAGTAATATTGAGAAGCTTGCAGCAGTGGAAGAAAATATATTGCATTAGAAGCATTACAATGTTGCTTAAGAAAGAGAGAAGCTTGCAGATATTGAGAAGAAAAAGAAATCATTTTGTACTGTATGTGGAAAGAACTACTCCTAAAATAATATGGGTTCCACGCTTATTGAGAAGAAAACGACTTTAATTAAAGAAATTATAAAAAATTGAAAAGCTGTTGTGTTTGGAGTAAAACGGCTGTGTTTTAAAGCACAGTAGCTGGTGCTGTGTTTATTCCACAGTAGGGGATCCGCTCCCCACGTTAATGCATGGGATGGGAGAGCTACGTCAGCGCTGATAACAACCACCATTTTCTGTGTTTGGTAGGCCGCCAACATCATTTTTGGGGTAATTTATGACACACTGACAATTGTTTTTTTTTCTTTTTTAGTTTAAGAATTTTTAGTAAAATTTGTAAATTCGATAAGAATTTTGAGATTATGTAACTGAAAACTTATTTGAAGATTTCATTTACTTTTAAGAGGCGAAATTAAAATTGCCCTAACTCTTATGTTTTTTTTTGAAAAGTGTCCTTTCTTACTATACAAAGCTATCCATGCCCTAATTAAGTGAACCACCGAAAATGCCCTTTGATTGTGATGGCCGGGCATTGTTTTCCACAAAAAGTGTTGACAAAGTCTTACACATATCTGCCAAAAGTTGTTAAAGGTGTAAGAATCATCAATGTCATCAATTTAAAGATTGAAATCGGTCAAATAAGTGTTGGAAAAAGTGAAAGACTGAAACAAAAAATAATACTCCCTCCGTCCCTAAAATAAGTTCATCTTTTTCCTTTTTGGGACGTCCCCCAAATAAGTTCCTCTTTCTTTCTTTCTATTTTTGGACAACTACCCCACCACTAATAATACTTTATTTATTCTTTATTTTGCACTTTTTCACCACTCCCAATAATAATTATATCACTTTTTCACCTTTTTCACCACTCACAATACTAATTATAACATATTTTTCTCCACTATCAATACACTTTACCATTTTTCCTTAAAACTCGTGCCGTCCCCAAAGAGGAACTTATTTTGGGGACGGAGGGAGTATTTATTTATTTTTGAATTAAAATCGAAGGTTTTAGAAGTAAATCGTAGGCTAATTAATCAATGGAAAATAAATACAAAAAATTAACACAATCGATATTAGCACTCAAAACACACATTGGAACAAAAAAAAATGTGTCCGACCGGAAAAAACAAGTGTCCGACCGGACACAAGGTTTTACCGGCCGGACACATATTTGTTCCGGTCGGACAGATGTTTTTTTGGCTCCATTGTGTGTTTTGAGTGCTAATATCGATTGTGTTAATTTTTAGTATTTATATTCCATCGATTAATTAGCCTTCAATTAATGGACATAATTTTTTTTTTAAAATTGATGATAAACGACAAATATGATGTGAAATAGCCTTGTCAGTAAAGTATTCATGTCAAACACTCTAATTTCATTGAAATTCACGTGAAATGAAGGAATCTTTGTTTATATATGAGTGAATTCTCTCATCCGATAGAAATTCTCATCCGAACACTCAAAGTGAAAAAACACTCAAACTCAATAGAAATTCTAATATTTTCCAAGTGGTGAAGCTATTATTTGTGAATTCTCTCATCCGAACGTTTAAAGGTATGTCATTTTACGTTTGAAATGTAATTTAAGTTGGTTATTGTTTATTTTCAATGTTTTGTTTTATCCTATATGCTTATGTGAATTATTAGCATATTATAGCATACTATGATTTAAAGCTACGTTTGAAGGAAATACATGTGAATTAGAGCACATTCTATCATGTTTTAAAGTATTAATTAGTAATTATTAGTTGCATTTTAGTTCTATACATATATATTGCTACATAACTCATGTTAATATGCTCGAAAATCATGTGTCCGCCCGGACAAGTGTCCTTGAAAATGTGTCCGGCCGTGTGTAATTATATATTATGTAATACACGGTCGGACACATTTCCTCGGAAACTTCCCCGGGCGGACAGATGCTTTTCGAGTGTATTAACATGTTATATGTTGTATTTTTACATTTTATTCCCTTTACATCATATATTTATTTATTTATTATTTTTTCTGTAGATGAATGAATATGGGAGATACTTTTTGGTTAATTATGGAGGTGCCTTCAATGGTTATGAGTACATCGGCGGCTCTTCTAAGAGTTTGCATATTTTCGGAGACACAATGGCCACTACGGTGTACATGATAAATCATCTGATGTTGGAGAATTCATTGAGCACTAATTACAGCTTGTATTATTTGACGAAGGGATTAAATGGCAGGGTATACAGTAAAAATCTTATTGCCGATGGCAATGATTTGCTTCAGTTGCTGGTGTCCCAGACACATTTTCCTGAGATTTATGTTGTCGAAGACGATTATAGTGGAGGAGTGTATGTTCCTTCGTTCGATCTCCCTCAATCTTCCGGGTATGGAGGTGAATCCAGTGCAACATTCGAAGGTGGGGACGGATTAGAAGCAATCCAAAGATATGCTTATTTAGACCTATCAACCGGAGATTCACCGGAGCAAGAAATTGTTGAACCGTCGGTCACTTGGGGTAATGATCAGTCAACGGGTTGGCCTTCATGGGATGAGCCAAATCCGTACCATTACGATCACCTAACAACTGATCGTTGTTGGGGTCCAGCTGATGATCAATATACGTACGAGCCTCAGTTTGTGGAGAATGCTGGTAATGTAGATGAAGATTATGTTCCATCGTCTGAAGCCGAGACTGATACAAGCGCCTCTGAAGACTTGTCGGAGCCAGAGAACGTGAGAAGGGCGGGGATTGAATATGCAGGTTGGCAGAATTTGCAGATCGATGATGATGATGACGAACAGGTTCCTGGAGCAGATGAACTAACTAATTGGTTAGTTCCGGTTATCCCGTTGGACGCTGCAGCGGCACTTGTGGATATTGAAGATTATCAACTACTGCCTCGGGAGTTGTCAAAGAATATGTATTTCAATAGCAAAGATGATCTGATCGTTGCAATCGGTCTGTGGAACATGAAGCAGGGCAAGGAATTTTCTGTCACCAAATCAGACAGCAGACGAATTTACTTCAAATGCAAGCATTCAGATACGTGCCGCTTCAAGCTCCATGCATCGTCACAAGATGGAGCCATTTGGGGAGTGTATAAGTTCACCAATGAGCACTCATGCGACGGTGAGCTAGGACGCGTAGCGCGAATAAAGGCCCCCGCAAAAGTCGTCGCAACATATTTAGCACAAAAAATACACGACGATTGCGAATCTTGAAGCCGAAGGCCATCCAGCTGGAGCTGCGGCGTGAGTTTGGCGTACAGATCAAGTACGATGTTGCATTGCGAGCCCGTAATCGAACGACTGAGATGGTTTATGGTCGACATGATCAGTCATTCGAGATGCTGCCCAAGTACTTATACATGTTGAGACAATCCAATCCCGGTTCGATGGTGGAGTGGGAAGTTGACGATGATGGCCGATTCAAACACTTATTTGTTGCTCTTGCAACTTCGGCTACCCCTTTCATGTTCAGCTTACGGCCAGTGATTGTCGTCGACGGCACACACTTGAAGGGCAAGAATAGGGGTATTTTGTTTGTTGCAGTGACGAAGGACGGCAACGAGAGTTTGTTCCCACTCGCGTATGGTGTTGGCCCGAAAGAGAACGATGAATCGTGGACTTATTTCATGTCACGCATTCGACGTGTTTATGGCCAAGCCAATCCACTTTTGATTGTCTCTGATCAACATATCTCCAGCCAATGCTATCAGGAATGAGTTACCAAATGCCACCCACGGCCTATACTACTACCATTTGCAAAATAACCTGAAGCATTACGGTAAGGCAGTGGTCGAGGTGTATCGACAAGCTGCATTTGCGTACGAGAAGTCCGACTTCACTAGGGCTATGAACGCCCTGAAGATTATGAAGAGAGCCGCGTACGATAAACTAATGGGGATTGGGCTGGAAAAGTGGGCTCGTTTGATGTGTCCTATGCCTGTGCGACGCTACAGTTTTATGACATCAAATGCTGCTGAAGCTTTTAATTCCAGATTGTTGTGGGCGAGAAGACTTCCTATCTGCTCGATGTTAGAGGCAATCAGAATTGTTATTGAGAAATGGTTCAACGAGGGACTAAGGGCTGCACAACAAATCGAGCAAGGCTTGACTGCTGAGGCCGGTAAAAGGGTAGCTATTGAAGTCCAAAAAAGTCGTCGATACACTGCACAAAGGTTGAGTGGCATGAAGTATAAGGTGCAAACTGCTGACAGAAGCTTTAAGGTGGATCTGGAGAAGAAAAAATGTGAATGTCGAGTATTTCAGCTAGACCAACTGCCTTGTTCTCATTCAATCGCTGCAATAAGGTACGAGCATTATTTCTAAGGCGGGTTCATTGAAATGTAAATATGTTCTAATGTTCGTTATATTGATTACTGTCGGAGTTTGTTTGTTTTTATAGTGAGGCCGGTGATACGATCGCGGAGTATGTAGACTCGTACTACACAAACGAATTTCTTATCGATACTTACTCTCGCGAAGTTAATAATCTCCCACCGAGACGCCAGTGGTTGGTTCCCAAGCACATCGCTGAGCAGGTTGTATTACCTCTGATTGTAAAAGGTCAATCGGGGTGCCCAAAAGAAGGTAGACATCGAGGTGGTGGTGAAGGCAGCAGCACACAAGCAGATGAATCTTCTAGTATCAGGCGTCGTAAACCAAAGAAGTGCAGCATCTGCCATGAAGAAGGACACAGCAAGAGAACGTGCGCTGGCAGGGCGACTGAGCCCAGAGAGTAGTGGTTTGTATTTGTGTGTTGTAACAGTTAATGATATTGATTGAATTATCTTATTATTCGATAAGCTGAAATGATTAACTGGAAATAAAGTTCGTTGAATAACCAAATAGAACCACACATGAATGTAACAATATACAACACTAGGATAAACCAAGTCTATTGCATCGGGCCTTCCAAGTTTCACACAACGAAAATATAGATCTAGCAATCTTGCTCCTATATGCCCTCACGTTGCTATTACCCCCACTCTATGGATGGAGAGCCAGATATCAGTCGTTCAGCATACATGCAGATGAAAGGCCCGCAGCTGACAGTGTCCTGCTACTGAAACTGAACCTCCGCTGGAGCAAACTCCGCCGTCATAAGTGGCCACTTCTCCACAGCCACTGTCGAATCAATGGATGTGTCGTCTAGCCACTTCGAAAACTGAAGGACACGCGGCAACAATCTCAGTAAAGGTAGTAGTTCAGCATATCGAGCACTTTGATGTTGAGCACTAAGATTGTGGAATACTGGGTCATAGACCTCGCAAACGACTTCTCCTAACCGAATCCGACATAGGATAAAATGGTGGCCAATTATGACTAGCATGAGAACCTATGACAAACCACAATGAATTGATAAGAAACAACTATTTAGCCCTATTTTGTGATGAATCTCTGGGTATTTACGTCTTATATTGACTTTTATTTTGGTCTCTTTCACTTAAGAGTTGAATGATTTGAGCTTTTGTGCTAATTTTGTGGTCTCAGGATTTTGTGCTCAAATTGATTGATATGTGGACAAAAATAAAGTCAGAATTTAGTTGATTGGTTTGAATAAGAATCGAAGTTTGTCTCGATACGAGTTCGTAGGCGAAAACGGATCCAAAATCCGACTTGAAACGAGGGAGAACAGGCCAAAACAAAACCGCTGCGCATTGCAGTAGACGGCGGGCGCCGTGGGACGGCGGCCGCCGTGCCCATTCTGCGAAAGGCCCTCACGGCGGCGCCGTTACACGGCGGCGGCCGCCTCTGTGCAGATCCGACAGTACGATTTTTCGATTAAAAACCCCTTTCTAGGGTTTTACTTTATAATTCTCGTCTCCAGCAGCCTCCATAGGCGATTTTCACCTCTTTCTTAAGGTTTTTAGAGTTCCACAACACTTACTTTCAATCTTGGATTCATTGGATTGCTTTGGATGTCAATTAACACTTCATCGGATTGGTTTTCCTTGGATTGCTATGTTTTGTAAGAACTCCCTTTGATTCTCTTTGTTTATGAATCCCTTGGTTATTTAAGTCTTTGTTTCTTGTCTTTAATGAATATGATGATTGAAGATTATTGTTGTTGATTCTATATTCTCTTGGTTTTATGAATCTTTTGGTTAATTGAGTTTTGTGTTTTATGTATTTGATGAATGTGAAGATTGAAGTTCATTGTTGTTGATTCTAGATTCTCTTGGTTTTCTAAATCCTTTGGTTTATTTGAATCTTTATTTTGTGTTTTGATTAATATGATGATTGGAGATAATTGTTGTTGAGTTTAGATAATCTACGTGATTCGTAGTTTGTTGCTATTGTTTACCCTTTTCCTTTCTTGTTGATGAATATTTAGAGATTTCTTTTATGGAGATTAAGATTTTCTTGCATTCGAATCTTATGCTTGATTGAGTTTCTTGCCTAGGTAGTTATTAATCTTTGATGTTTACAAGTTTATGATCGTTTGGTTTAGTGTTGGAGTTGGAAAATCTAGTTGATTTCGTTAATGTTCAAATGCCATGTTCTAGTTAGTTCGTCGTTGAGTTGCTTGCGAAATTCTCTTTGATTGTGTGTGTTTGCTTAACATTCATTTGATTAAATGTTAATATGTTATTTCGCCTAGATAATCGTTGTTTATGGTGTTGAATTGATGATTGCTTTCTAGATTGCTAGTTTAGAACCCTAGCTTTGTTTGCCTTCTTGCATTCTTATTGGCTTTCTATCTTTTGCCTAGTTAACTTTATATGCTTTATTTTAATTACGCATTAGTTAATCGGAGAGAAAGTGTCAGACCCAAATTACCCGATTAGAGTGTTTAGATTTCTTTTAAGTTTCTTGTGAGCAATACGATTAGAGCCCTGCTAAGTCTTCCTTGTGAGACGACTTGAGTCACCTTACCACCCTAGGACGACCTCGTATAAATTCGAGTCCATCCGTTAGGTGTTTTTGGATGAGTCAAATTTTGGCGCCGTTGCCGGGGAAGGCTTTAGGCATTTGATTGTGTTGCATTGTTTTCCGTGTTTATTTTTGTTTATTTCTTTTGACTCGGTTATTTTCTCCCTCCGGTGCGTTTGATTTGTTTGTTCGTGTTGTGTATGCAAGGACGTAGAAGCTTGAAGGGAAAGCTTGCACCTTACTACGACAACATTCATCGACCTCGGGAGGTTCTTTCAAGCCTGGAGAAGGAGTCCGAGTCCAGTTCGAGAAGTTTTGTGGAATCACAGTTTCAAGAGAAAAACTGTGAAGAGAGAATTGCTTCCGATCCCATCCTGGAAGCCGTGGAGGAGACGCCTTCAGTGCATTCTGAAGAAGAAAAAGAAGAAGCTCGGCCTAATCCTGACCAAGAAGCAATGGCGGAGCAGAATGTCCAGTACATGGGAGATTTTTCCAGGCCAGTTATTGGGACCACTAGCACTTCTGCGATAGTGCTTCCCACGGCGGTCCGGAATTATAATCTGAAGCCCAATGATTCAAACCTGTTGCCGCTCTTTTATGGGATGCCCAGTGAGGACGCCTTGCAGTTCATCCGTGATTTCTGCACCCAAGTGCAGACCTTCCCACTGCTGGAACTCACCGAGGATCAGTTGAGACTCAAGTGCTTACCCTACGCACTCAAGGACCGGGCGAGAACGTGGTTGCTGTCCCTGCCGCCGAACTCCATCACTACATGGGGAGAGGCGTGTGAGAAGTTCATGCTCAAGTACTACCCTAATCACAAGACTCAAGAGATTAGGAGCCAAATAATGAACTTCATGCAAGGAGCTGACGAGCCTCTCCACGAGGCTTGGGAGAGATTCCAAGAGCTCCTCCGCCAGTGCCCGCAGCACCAGCTAACACCCGTCATGTTGATGCAGTTCTTCTATGACGGATTGATCCAGACGGCACAGTTTATGGTGGACAGTACAGCAGGGGGCAACATTGCCCGGAAGACAGCTGATGAGCTCAAAGGGATTTTCGAAACACTTGTCGCGAGTTCTCAACAGAAATCAGTTAGAGGAAGGAGGGTTGAAGCCAATGCAGTAGCTCCCAACAATGAGCTTCAGAAGCAAGTAGCGGACCTGATGAGGCAAGTACAACACCTCACGATGAACCAGGTGAAGGCTCCACCAGTTCATGCGCCACCAGCAGAAGGATGTGGCATATGTGGCGATTTTGGTCATGGAACCAACGCGTGCCATCACATGGGGGAATGCACACCTGAAGGAGAAGCAGGGGTCTATGCTGCTCAGAGCTATCCGGGGAGGCCTCAATTTGAACAGAGGCCCGTGTTTAATCAAGGGCAACAAAATTCCAACTCGGGTTGGAGAGCTCAGCAGCAGAACTACACTCAAGCTTATCAGCAACAGCAGCCCCCGCAGTATCAGCAGTATCAACAGTTTCCTATACAACAAGGGAATTTTCAGCAGCAGCAGCAGCAGCAATACCAGAATGCTCCCCAACAGTTTCAGAAGCAAGCTCAACCACAGAAGCCGTCTCTCGAGGACACCATGCAGTCTTTCATGGAGATGACCAAACAGAACATGGAGTCTCAGAGTGCTACCATCAAGCGTCTCGAGACTACAGTTGGGCAACTTTCAGGAGCCCTGAATCAGCTGCAGCAAGAACAGCCAACTGGGAAGTTCCTAAACCAGGACAAACAGCCGCATCAAGCGCATGCCGTGGCGGTAATCAAAGAAACTGCCCCAATAACCACGGGGAAATGGAGAAGCAAAGCCGTGCAAGCAATCAAGGCTACTAAATGCCCCAGTGAGCCGCTGCCACCTATCACTATTGCACCAGAACAGCCACCACCCAAGCAAGGAGATCCAGGTAGTTTTATTTTTGATATTAGCTTAGGTGGGGTTGAAAAGGTTTTGGGAATGCTTGATTTGGGCGCGGCAGTCAATTTGATGCCGCTTGATATTTTTGAGAGGTTGGGAAATAAAGAGCTGAAATGCACGAACATTAAGATAGAGCTAGCTGACGGCTCCATTAGCAGCCCACGAGGCCTTGTTGAGGATGTTGAGATGGTCGTGAGGGGGATTAGTGTTTTCACTGATTTTGTTGTACTTGATGAGGGAAAAGGGATTAGAGGCGAGAATGGGCATCTCGTGCTACTTGGCCGACCCTTTATGGCTACCACCCGTACTCGCATCGATGTGGGTACGGGAACTGTAAGTATGGTAGGGGCGGGTAGAGCGGTAACATTCTCTGTTTTTGATCAAAAACCTACTACCCCCACTC
Organism: Salvia miltiorrhiza; assembly: GCF_028751815.1. Taxonomy (NCBI): domain Eukaryota; kingdom Viridiplantae; phylum Streptophyta; class Magnoliopsida; order Lamiales; family Lamiaceae; genus Salvia; species Salvia miltiorrhiza. Next base: position 5,877,417 of record NC_080387.1, on the reverse strand, counting down.
GCTTAATTCAAACCTGCTCTTATGTTGAAGCATTTGATGCTTTGGATGAGAACTATATTGTGCAGGAATTCCTTAATCAGCTGCAGGAGGAGGACGAGATCGTGGAGGAATTCCTTGCTAACCTGCAGGATGAGGCTGACATTGAGCAGGAATCTCTGGATAAGCTGCACGAGGAATATAACATAGAGCAAGGCTTCCTGTCTGCCTTGCCACTGGAAGAGAAGCTCGATAAGGTTGTGTCACTCAATCTCCTTGGATGGGTGGATAGAGGAGCATCTCATGATATGAGCATGGAACGCTCATTTGGAGGACCCGCAGCTGCAATTCAAAAAGATGTGTTTACAAGGGCGCTAAGGCAGCTGGAGCTCCAATCGGATTTTGGTTAAGGGACCTTCTTAGTCGGGCTGGCGACTTAAAAACTAGCGCTACATGGGAGGCAACCTATGTTTTCTTGCTTTTTCTGGTTTCATTTTTCTGTCGTTTTGTTTGTGTTGTGTTTTGTTGCATCTGTTGTTTGGTGCAGGTTGTTGCGTTGGAGACTGCTTGTTCTATGGATGAGAGAGAGGCAAACATCGTGGGACACTACAGACTCACCACTGGATCGGTATTTAGGGAAGTTTCCTCCTTCACCCCTCTTTTTGTTTGCACTGAGGACAGTGCCAGAGTTTAAGTGTGGGGGGGGTGTTTGTTGATCCTATGGGTGCCTTTTTGTTGTGTTTTTGGGCTTTCTTGTGTGGGGCAAATGGTCTCCTTTATCTTGATTGTTGTTTGGCTTCAAGTAATAATGCACACTTTGATGATTTGTTCACAAGTAAATTTCATGCTTTGTGTTGGCTTGGTTGCTATCTTTGTCTCTCAGGCTATGCATATTCCTCTCTTGATGTAAGTTGTTTAATGTTTTGGATGCAACACCCTTATGAGCTATTCTTGACGTGATTTGTCCGGTAGATGCTAGAGGGAGTGTTTTCATTGTGATAGCCTACGATCTTATCCCTTGAGTTTGAATGTTGGTTTGTTGTGAAGTTTTCTATAGCTCTGGGTCTCTGCTCCTCTGACGGTAGTGTTATGAGCATGGAAAACCACGTGAGAACATTTTGGATTACCTCCAAAAGTGTTGATCTCACGAAAGTTGGCCCATCTATTGAGAATGGAATAACATCACCTTTAAAAGAAAGATGTATAAAATTATTTTTGGTTTGAATGTTTATCATCTTCAAGGAAAATGGGATTTGATTATAAAGGCAATCACATTAGGGAATTCACCTCTAGCGGAGAATTGGGTCTGATCGGATTGAATTGTATCATGTGGTTGTTGCTTCTTAAAATCTTAACAATGAACATCTCGTGAGGAATGTGAATGGCTAAGAGACTTAGATTGGTTGGAGATGTGAATGGTGAGGAAGTTTTCTTGTGAACTATCTTTTGGTGTCGTGACTTTGCTTGAGGACAAGCAAAGGATCAAGTGTGGGGGGGTTGTTTAGCCCTATTTTGTGATGAATCTCTGGGTATTTACGTCTTATATTGACTTTTATTTTGGTCTCTTTCACTTAAGAGTTGAATGATTTGAGCTTTTGTGCTAATTTTGTGGTCTCAGGATTTTGTGCTCAAATTGATTGATATGTGGACAAAAATAAAGTCAGAATTTAGTTGATTGGTTTGAATAAGAATCGAAGTTTGTCTCGATACGAGTTCGTAGGCGAAAACGGATCCAAAATCCGACTTGAAACGAGGGAGAACAGGCCAAAACAAAACCGCTGCGCATTGCAGTAGACGGCGGGCGCCGTGGGACGGCGGCCGCCGTGCCCATTCTGCGAAAGGCCCTCACGGCGGCGCCGTTACACGGCGGCGGCCGCCTCTGTGCAGATCCGACAGTACGATTTTTCGATTAAAAACCCCTTTCTAGGGTTTTACTTTATAATTCTCGTCTCCAGCAGCCTCCATAGGCGATTTTCACCTCTTTCTTAAGGTTTTTAGAGTTCCACAACACTTACTTTCAATCTTGGATTCATTGGATTGCTTTGGATGTCAATTAACACTTCATCGGATTGGTTTTCCTTGGATTGCTATGTTTTGTAAGAACTCCCTTTGATTCTCTTTGTTTATGAATCCCTTGGTTATTTAAGTCTTTGTTTCTTGTCTTTAATGAATATGATGATTGAAGATTATTGTTGTTGATTCTATATTCTTTTGGTTTTATGAATCTTTTGGTTAATTGAGTTTTGTGTTTTATGTATTTGATGAATGTGAAGATTGAAGTTCATTGTTGTTGATTCTAGATTCTCTTGGTTTTCTAAATCCTTTGGTTTATTTGAATCTTTATTTTGTGTTTTGATTAATATGATGATTGGAGATAATTGTTGTTGAGTTTAGATAATCTACGTGATTCGTAGTTTGTTGCTATTGTTTACCCTTTTCCTTTCTTGTTGATGAATATTTAGAGATTTCTTTTATGGAGATTAAGATTTTCTTGCATTCGAATCTTATGCTTGATTGAGTTTCTTGCCTAGGTAGTTATTAATCTTTGATGTTTACAAGTTTATGATCGTTTGGTTTAGTGTTGGAGTTGGAAAATCTAGTTGATTTCGTTAATGTTCAAATGCCATGTTCTAGTTAGTTCGTCGTTGAGTTGCTTGCGAAATTCTCTTTGATTGTGTGTGTTTGCTTAACATTCATTTGATTAAATGTTAATATGTTATTTCGCCTAGATAATCGTTGTTTATGGTGTTGAATTGATGATTGCTTTCTAGATTGCTAGTTTAGAACCCTAGCTTTGTTTGCCTTCTTGCATTCTTATTGGCTTTCTATCTTTTGCCTAGTTAACTTTATATGCTTTATTTTAATTACGCATTAGTTAATCGGAGAGAAAGTGTCAGACCCAAATTACCCGATTAGAGTGTTTAGATTTCTTTTAAGTTTCTTGTGAGCAATACGATTAGAGCCCTGCTAAGTCTTCCTTGTGAGACGACTTGAGTCACCTTACCACCCTAGGACGACCTCGTATAAATTCGAGTCCATCCGTTAGGTGTTTTTGGATGAGTCAACAACGATAAAGCACAAAAGACTAATGACAAATAATTGTTTAACTGATTACCTGTGTGACATCCATCCATCCTATTTGACCAGGAGGAAGTTCATGGCCCCGAAGTGCTTTTCCACGTACAGCGCAGATCCAGTCTATCTCAGGCTCCCAACCATCAGCTATTGCTGTATGCGTCAATACATGATACTCCTTGGGGCTGAACTCACTTCCTGCCCACTTCACCAATAGAGCGTCCCACTCTTTCTTGAGGTATATCTACAGATCAAATAAGTAATTAATAATTTATATCCGCACCAATGAAAACATATAAATAATGAAAGTTTACTTACAAACCAATCCGTGTCTACTATGACTATGTTATTCATATTTACGTCATCAAGTAAATCCACGGAATCTCGAAGTTTATTTCTCAAGCTCAAAAAATACAAGTCAATATCCTGCAACAAAGTTAAAACCAGAAAGTTAGTAGAAAATAATTTAACAATGTTAAAATCAATAGATTATTTACCCCAATTGTGAATTCCTGGCTGACATTCTCCACCCGCGCGAAGTCGTCGTAGTCCCGCACACCACCACTGGCCTTGACATACACCTCACCAGCCCTACCCGCTCGACATCTAGCAATCCACTTCTCATAATGGTCACTGCAGTGTTGTGTCACTGGACGTGGAATTCGGCTATTAACCCAAGGCGATCTCTGAAAGTTAGACGGACGCCTCACCCTCTGACTGCGACGCGGTGGCTGCTCTGCCGGTGGCTGCTCTGCCTGGGGCTGCTCTGCCTGTGGCTCAGGCTCCTCCGTCTGAGCCTGCCCTGCAGAACTAGACTGTCCCCACTCATATGGTGCAACAGAAGTGAGCGGCTCAGCAAAGTATATCGGGGGCTCTGTCCTATACTGCGGCTTCAGGAATGGGGAAGAGCCATGAGGGTAGACATAGGTCGACCAGTCAAAAGTCTGCTGGGATGGTGTGTAGTCGCCCTGACCAGACTGTATCATGGCCCGCCACTGCTCGTCGTAATCCCGGGTCTCTGCTGGGCGAGAATCATAATCTGAAGGGCGTTCAACATAATGCTGGGTCTCTGGATGGCGTGGTTCCTCATCGCGGGGGTCGTCGTCGCAGGGACGTGAAATGCTTGGCCCTGAAGCATCGGGCCCTGAAGCACTGGGATCGGCTCTGTGCTTTGGAGGAGATCGTCGCTGGTAATCATCAGGGGACCGTCGCTGGTCATCATCATCAGGGGAGTCAGACGATCGAAAATGTTTGCTCTTCTTGCACCTATCCTTTTTGCCCTTGCCCTTCAGTTTATCCATGAATTTGCCGAAGGCCTTCTTAATCTCCTGACGGATCGTCTTCTTCACCCATTTACGGTCCACCTCACCCTCGTTGGGACTGGATACAGGCCGAGATCCACTCGAGGATGAAGAAGTCATCGGCGCTGGGCGCTTTCTCGGATCTACTGAATGACGAGCCGGCTCGTAGGGTCGAGCATCCCTCACAGGGCCCTGAACACTCTGACTGCGAGTCATACGAGGTTGTCTAGGTACATCCTCCTCGTCCCCGCGCTCCTCCACAACACGGGCTCTGGTGTGCTGTGGAAATTGGACACCCCGAGCTAATGGGTTCTCGGGGGGCCTGAAGCTCACCGAGAGTTCGCCCGGTGTCAGCGCTGATATGAAGTAGTGACTCGCCAGATCGTCACCATCGGGCTCCAGAGGCAGGACACCACCCTAGAAAGCAACATAGATAATATATTAGAACATAAGTAAAACCAGTAACGGTGAAACATTAACTCTGAAATAACTGATTACCTGTCCCTCAAATAGATCTCGCAAACCGTGAAGCCGGGGCTTACCCCTGAAAGTCCATCTCAAACATCGAGGGTGCGCTGTCGGATCACCGCTAGATGCTGCCACCATCTGTCCGAGGCCCGGGACGCGCTCCAATGCCCAGACATATAAAGCCCACGAAGGACCGTAGAAGTGATACTTCTCGCCGGTTCCTATCTTTGTCGTATAATGGCATAACATCTTATACGAATACGCGCCCCAGGGGAATCTATCAAATGCAGCCAGATCATCCACCAACACCCAAAGCCACGGCTGTACCCGCGCATCCAACCCAAAAATAAGGGTGTGAGCCACACACACACGAGGACAGCACGAAGTTACAGGCTCTCATCCTCATCATCCACTCGACGATCCAAATTGCACACGCGTTTGATGAGCGCTTATATGGTCATGGTTCGCCCACCGCAGAATTGTCGGTATGCCTCCACGCGACTGCAGTCGTGCTGTAAAGTCGCATCGAACATCGATCCCCCGAAATTGAGCCCAGTCACTAATGCGTAGTCCGCAGGGGAAAATCTAACTCGTGCTCTGCACAGAAAGAAGCACATCTCATCGGCTTCTGACATAATCTGCCTCGATACAATTTGTGTAATGCTCTATTGCTCTTCGGGCCGGGCCTCCAATCAGTGAAATGCCCAAAACATGATGCTCTAAATCTTCCCAATAACCCTTCATTGCACTGTTCGCCGACCACATTTAAAGTTTCAACTAGCTCCGGAAAAAAGCGAATCCCTATAGTAGGTGCTGATAGCATCCTCCGTCTGGTCAATAGTGTCGGGACGAAGATATGGGACATTCGCCTATTCATTTACAAAATGAAAACCATATTAAATTCAGTAAAATATTAAAAAATAATACAAATAGGCATAATTAAAAAACTGCAATTTAATTAATACCAAGCAATTCCAAGCAATTTAATTAAACTGCAATTTAATATTAAATTCAGTAAAATTCAGTAAAATATTAAACTGCAATTAAATTCAGTAAAATTCAGTAAAATATTAAAATTCAGTAAAATTCAGTAAAATTCAGTAAAATATTAAACTGCAATTAAATTCAGTAAAATTTAGTAAAATATTAAACTGCGATTAAATTCAGTAAAATTCAGTAATTAAATTCAGTAAAATATTAAAATTCAGTAATATTAAACTGCAATTAAATTCAGTAAAATTCAGTAAAATTCAGCAATTTAATATTAAATTCAGTAAAATTCAGTAAAATATTAAACTGCAATTAATACCAAGCAATTTAATTAAATTCAGTAAAATATTAAAAAACTGCAATTTAATTAATACCAAGCAATAACAGTTTCAATAATTAATAATTAAAAAATTATAATTAAATTAAATTCAGTAAAATAGTAATAATTAATATAAACATACATATAGATTTAATAAAGTATTTTATGCCTAAAGAGAAACTATCCGGCCGGTGAAGTGCCCGATAAAATGTGTCCGGCCGGGTACATTTCAGATTGAAACTGTTCCGGACGGACGCATTATTCCGGGCATAGTACCGGCCGGATAGTTGCTCTATAGGCATAAAATACTTTATTTTATTAAATTGCACAAAACACACATAAACAATGCAATGTAATACCCAGCAAAACTCGCAATAATAATTCAATAATTATTACTTAAACAATATAATTAAATTAAATTCAGTAAATTACTAATAATTAATATAAACATACAACTAATTAAAATGGAATATTTTATGCTAAAAAACGATCGGTCCGGCCGGTGAAGTTCCCGGAAAAATCAATCCGGCCGTATGTTTCATTTAAATAATGTACTTGGCCGAACCGATTTATCCGGCCACTTCACCGGCCGGACCGATCGTTTTTTAGCATAAATTATTCTATTCTATTCAATTTCATGAAAATTAAAAATAAAAACCTGTGAAGAAGATGCCATGGATGATGAAGAAGCTTGTGTCCGACGTGCTTCAATTTTGAACTCTCTCGGTGAGTAAAAAAAAGTGATTGAAGCCGATATGTATATATTGGTGAGTAAAAAAAAGAAGGAAGGTAAATATAGTGTTAAATAGAGATAAGATAAATGGACGAAAAAAAAATGATTGAAGCCGATACAATCGGCCTTATGTCTATCAAAAGAGAATCAAATTTTTTAGAAAGATATTTTTGTCCTTTATGTATCGGTTCTTGCATAATTCACTTGGTAACATGCATGATTTTTTTGGGTAACAAGCATGCATTTATTTGGGACGGATTTTAAGTATATATATATATATATATATATATAGGAATGAGATCATATAGATCCCATTGCTTATAATAGATCCGTAGATCCTAATATCAGCCGTTGATCTATTTTTTTGTACGGTCCAGATCTGATCCGATTTTTAAACCTAATTTTTAAATGCGGAAGGGTATTTTCGTCTTTTAATTCTTAGATTATATTTCGCATGCTACTTCGTTTTACCTCGTCGTCTGTTATTTTTTTACCTCGCAGTCTTCGCGCTTGTGTTTCTATATTCATTGCGATTCTCTTCATCTGTGAGAATCGTTTGTTTTCTCGTTCATGACGATTGAGGAATCAGGTATTGTTTGTTATTTGACGTTCATGACGATTCTCTTCATTTGTGAGATTATTCGTCGTTCAGTTAGTTCTTATTGTGTTTTGAATTGATGAATCATGTATTGATTATTCGTTGTTCAGTTAGTTGTTTTTTTTTAATTCGTTGTTCTTCGTGATGAATATTATTTGTTCCTCATATTTTTATTTTCTTTAGTTTGATGATTTTATCATTTTTTTCTTCTGCATTATGTATAATAAATCGGAAATTACGTTTGCGTTATGTGTTGATATGAAATCTATATTTTCTGTTTAGTTTTTTTTATTTTAACTTATGTGTTGTGCTATATTTTTTTTACGTTAAATCTTTATTTTAAATTTTGCATTTGTTTAATATATATATGCATGTTAGTGGTTCGGATTATGTATGCACGTGTGTTTAAATACTTTATTTTTATCGGATGTATTTATTTTGCTAATATATATTATGCATTCTCGTGTTTATGAATTATGCATTTGGTTATTTGATATTATGCATTCTCGTTTTTATGCATTCTCATTTTTATGCATTATGCATTTTTTTAATATATATATGCATATTAGTGGTTCGTATTATGCATGTGTGTTTAAATATTTTATTTTTATCGGATGTATTTATTTTGATAATATATGTTATGCATTCTCTTGTTTATGAATTATGCATTTGGTTATTTTAGATTATGCATTCCCGTTGTTATGCATTATGCATTTGGATTTTTGAGATTATGATTCATTTTTATTTTTATTTGCAGATGGTGTTTTTTCTGATCAGAGTTCAATTTCTGATACAATGTTTTTTACCTCAATGTGATGATGAGTTTAAACCTATTGTTGGGAAGAATTTTTCTTCATTAGATGATGGTGAAAAGTTTTATATGGCTTATGCTAAGCGTTGTGGGTTTAAGTCGCGTCTTGGTGCCGTTAAGCGTAAGAAATCTGGGGTGATTATTTCTAGACTTATTTTTGTAGTCGGGAAGGGTTGAGTAAATCTGGTGGAAATATTAGATCTAGGATGAGTACAAGAGTAGATTGCAAAGCTCGTATTATTCTTCGTGTTGTTGATGGTGGTTCTTACACTATTGTGAATTTTATTAAGGGTCATAGTCATCGATTTGTTTCAGATAATCTTCAACATTTTATGTTGTCTAATCGTAAGTTGGATCATGGGCATAAGAAGTTTGTATTGAACTATGTTAAAACCAATATTGGTCATGTTAAATCATTCCATTTGTTTAAGGAATTGGTTGGGGGTTATGATAAAGTTGGATGTACAGCGGTGGATTTTAAGAATTTTGCACGTGATTTGCGTGCATATGTTCTTGGTTCTGATGCTCAGATTCTATTGAATAATTTGTTCAATAAGCGTGAAATTTGTAGCGATTTTCAGTTTGAATATGCAGTTGATAGTTCTGATAAACTTACAAGTCTGTTTTGGGCTGATCCTTTATCAATTCAGAAATATGATGCTTTTGGTGAATCTGTATCATTTGATGCGACATACTCAACTAACAGGTATGCATACTTATGATATATGTTGTGCATCTTGTTATATAGCATTATGAGTTGTGTTTTAAGTATGTTTTTCTTTTATTTTGTTGCTACAGATATAATCTTATATTTGTGCCATTCACTGGTAAAGATAATCATGGAAGTTGTGTGACCTTTGGTGCTGGTCTAATTTCTCATGAGGATGAGGAATCATATTCATGGGTTCTTGAGATCATGGGTTCTTGAGAAGTTTGTTGAATGCATGAGGAGAAGACCAAGGATGATTATTACAGATCAAGATCCAGCTTTAAAAAAATCTGTTGAACGTATTTTATATGATACGCGTCATCGATTTTGCATGTGGCATATCATGGTTAAAGTTATGGATAAGGTTCCACATCGACTTAAGATCGATTTACAGTTTAAAAAGGATTTTAATCGTCTTGCATGGTCTGAGTTTACTGAGCCTTTGAGTTTTGAACGAAGATGGAATGATTTAATGGAGAAGTATGGTTTGGTTGGTGATAAATGGTTTGATTCTATGTTTGCTCAGCGTAGTTATTGGATTCCTTTATTTTTTAGAGACTGTCATATGAGTGGGTTATTTAAGACAACGTCTATGTCTGAGAGTCAGAATAGTTTTTTCCGTAGGTATTTCAATAGGGGTGCAAATCTGATTGAATTCTTTATTCATTTTGAGCGTGCTATTGAAGCTCAAAGAAATCAGTGTGATCGTCTCAATAGTGTTGATGTTTCTTGTTTCCCAAAGTTGGTGACAGATCTGGCAATTGAAAGGCATGCAGCAACTGTTTATACTAGTGGGATGTTTGTTGAGGTTCAAAAGCAGATTGTTTCAGCTAGTTTCAGTTGCTGCATATTGGAGATTAGGACTGGTGTCGGCGAGAATGTTTATGTAGTTGAAGATGGTGAAAGTGGTAAATTTAGTGTCACTTATAATTTGGCTGACTATAGTTGCAATTGTGATTGCAAGCACTTTGTGAGGTGTGGTTGGCTTTGTTCGCATGTATTTTGTGTGTTGAAGAATGTTAAGATTCAGAGGATTCTTGATCAATATATATTAAAGCGTTGGACAAAAGGAATTTGCGTTGGTGGAAGTACACATTCTGGTGGGACAGATACTCTCTCTCAGTTATATTCTTTAGCTTATAGTTGTATAGGTTTGGTTCAAGGTGATTCTGTAAAGATGGAGAAGTTATTTCAAACTTTGAAAAGTGTGCATGATTCTTTGTGTGTGAATAGTTCTAGCAGTTCAAATGGTGATCTTTTTAATGAGTTTTATGGTGGTGCACCTCCTGAAGTAGTTGATGTTCACCCACCTGATATTGTGAAGACAAAAGGTAGTGGAAGTCGTTTGAAGTCGAGGATTGAGAAGGCTTTAAGGGATAAGAATAAACCGAAACGAAGATGTGGCAATTGCAAAGAGATGGTGAACCATCATGCTCGTAATTGTGATCAGGAACGTGCTATTAAATAGGTTTTTTATATTTTATTCTACATTTTTTGTATAGTATTCTTGATTAAGATTTACATAAATAATTGAAATATTTCATTTTTCTACGTTTTGCGTATTATTGTTCTATATTATACATTATTGTTTTATCTGTTATGTATTTTATTGTTAGTTAACAGTATAAGTTACACAAAACTATTATGTATTTTCGTATATATATTTATGCATTGTTAGTTAACAGTATCTGCATTTTTTGTTTTTGATTATGCAGTATATGCATTTCTTGTTTTTGATTATGCAATATATGCATTTCTTGTTTTTAATTATGCATTGTTAGTTAACAGTGGATGCATTTTTGTGTTCGAATATGCATTGTTAGTTAACAGTATAAGTTACACAAAACTATTATGTATTTTCGTATATATATTAATTATGCATTGTTAGTTAACAGTATCTACATTTTTTGTTTTTGATTATGCAGTATATGCATTTCTTGTTTTTGATTATGCAATATATGCATTGTTAGTTAACAGTATATGCATTTTTTGTATATAGACACGTTTTATAATATTTTATTTTAGTGTTTAGTTTTTAGTGTTTAGTTTAGTGTTTAGTTTTTAGGGTTTAAGTTTTTAGTTTTTAGGGTTTAGTTTTTAGGGTTTAGTGTTTAGGGTTTAGTTTTTAGTGTTTAGGGTTTAGTGTTTAGGGTTTATTTTTTATTTTTTAGTTTTTAGTTTTTAGTGTTTAGTTTAGTGTTTAGTTTTTAGGGTTTAGTTTTTAGTTTTTAGGGTTTAGTTTTTAAGGTTTAGTGTTTAGGGTTTAGTTTTTAGGGTTTAGTTAGTTTTTAGTGTTTAGGGTTTAGATTTTAGTGTTTAGGGTTTAGTGTTTAATTATGTTTAGAGATTATTGTTTAGTGTATAGGGTTTTTTTTTAAATGTATTTACAAAAATAATTATTTGTAGTTAAAGTTTTATGCATTTTCATGTAGTAATATTTGCACATTAGTGTACGAAATTATGCATGTAAATTGGAGATACTGTACAAATTAAAAAAATATATGATAGCCTGGAGACATAATAAAATTTCATCAAAATATCATAATCTAGGACATCAAAATAACCTGGAAACATCACTGTTTTTCATCGACACATCAATAAAGGAAAGAAAAAAAAAAGATTGTTAGTTGTTTGCCATAGACATTCAAAATCATGTTTAAAGTCACAGCTTAAACCCCTATTCACATCCAGTGATCAAGCCAAGAATTGATGAGCTAAGGAAGAAGTATTTTGGGCAGATTCAATGGCCCATCAGCACATGATACTCTGTATAAGATATTTGCTTCTTTCAGGTTGTGTGCTTTTTGCTCGTTGCAGTCACATCTGAGTATGTATGCGCAATACTTCATCCTCATTCTCATCATTTGCTTTTTTGCTTTATTGGTCAGTCCGTGCCTCCAACTGTTTACGTCCCCCTTAAATGTTTCCATGTGTCTTATGACGTATATGCCACAGTCGGTGCTATTTTGTTTCTCGGCCCTTGTTATCGTTGGAACTGTGAATGTGGGGTTGTCTAGCTTCTTTGCCTTTGCTGCCATTTTTCTTGTTCCCAAGAAATTCTTCATGAATTCCACCTGGTTTAAGATTTATTAACATTTAGTTAACTATTATTTATATAATTACATACTATGAAATTGACACTATATATAAATGTTTTTAGGAACTTACCAACTTGATGCACATTTCATTGTATTTTTCAAAGTTACAGTCAACTGCAGTCTGATTTTTGTTGTCCAATATGAACACTGTTCCCACCCTTATGTCGATGCATATTAGAAAATAGTGTTCATACCTATAAATAGGGAAGAAGAACTGCAAAAACAATTAAAGTATGTGAGTTAGAATGTGTTAAAGTTTTATATGTGTAAGTTTTGAATATATTTATTACATACCATATCTATTTCCTTGAGCTGAATGTTTTTGGTGTTATCTAGTTCATACTGAAACTTTTCTTGAAAAACCTCTTGCATTTTTTCATTGGACCAGTTGGTATTTGGCATGCTGATTGTGATGAGCTGTATAGTATAATTTTGTTATGAAATAATTGTTAGCTATCATGTATAAATGAATAATATTAAATATAAGATAATTTTATTATACTTACAGAAGGATCTGTTGTAGCAAAGAATCTGACTGGTGAATCCTTTGAACGGACTGATTCGTTTTCATTCAGAATCCTGCTCCAGATATCAATTACTGATATGTTTATGTATTCACCATGTTTCATCGACATTATCTCTTGTCTGGGGAGCTGCGTTTCCTTGTTCTTGAATAGGATTTCATTCCTGTTATGCATTTATGTTTATGTTAAATTGTTGATGTGTTTTGTAAAATAAATCTACAGACAATAAAAGAAACTTAGAAAATAAATATACATGGTGTCTTCGTTACTGTGCAGAGCAAAGTAGGCTAGCTGGTTCTCTTGTGCTGTCATGCTTTCTGAAGCGCTTAGTGCTCGTCTTGCGAAAGGCGATACTAGCATTGCTGTCTTTTTTGTCTCCCTCTTGACAGGCACTTCTTCCGCAGGTTCAGTATTGCTTCTGGTAGTTCTCCTCTTTGTAGGAGTGTCATCCAATTTCTAAAAATATGGTAATATTTTATGTTATAATTGTTGTCTAATAAAAGTATTATTAATATGAATCATTACCTCTTCTTCTTCCTGCTTTCTTTTGCCTTTTTCCTTTGTTATTTTTTTCTGACTTCACTGCTTTGAGGTTGTCCAGTCTTGCTTTCATTTCCATCTGCAGTTGCCTCTGTTTTTGTCTTTCTGCAAGTGCCTCTTGTTCCAATTTCTTTCTCGCTTCTGCTGCTTGATCTTCCAATTTTTTCCAAACAGTTTCATCAAACTGTTTGGCCTGTTCTGTCGTTTTCTTGCTGTGTTTTTTCTCAGCTTCTTGAACAACCTGTATACATATATATGTAAATTTTTGAATCATTATTTACCTTAAAACTGAATTATATATTATTTGTACCTTTTCCATTTCGTTTTCGAATTGATTTTGTGCAGTGTGTTGTTCCATTTCATCTATCACGTTGTCTCCAAGTTGTTTATCGTCATTCCCCTGTTCATATGCATGTATATGTATGAAAACATGCATTGTAGTGATCTAAGGTATGCATTATATATTAATTATTTAATTTCTTCTACATGTTTTTTGAATTTTTCAAGTATTTTTTCTACCTGGCCTTCCTGTTCTTTCTCTTCTCCTGTCTCTGTCTGTTCTTTCTGTCCACCTTTTTGTGGTTCTTCCTCGTCCTTGTCAAATGCTTCTTTTTGTGGTTCTTGCTGGTTCTCAAATACTTCTCCTCCCTGTTCATCTTTTTCTTGTTCTTCCTGTCCTTCTTTTTGTTGTTCATCTTCCTGTCCATCATGTTTTTCCTTTTCTTGCTGCACTTCAGTCTGTTTATGCATATTAATGTATTTAGAAATGCATATTATAAGACTATAATAAGCATAATATCTTTATAATTTATTACATTTACCTCTTGAATTGTAATTACTACGATTTCCGGCCCTTGCTCCTCTTTAGGCTGTTTACGCATACTTATGAGTTAAGAAATTCATATTATTTGATAATTCTATGCAATAAATATAAATTATGTTTATATTATACATCTGTACATACAATGTTTTAGTTGATGTTGAATAATAATGATTATTTTATATATAAATGCATTACCTCTTCATTTTCATCTCTGTTTGGAGTTGAAAAGATGAAATTGTCATCATCCAGATTGATATTGTTGTCATCATCTAGATTGTCTTCTTTTGCAGCAGCATGTTCTGGTGAGTGTTTCTGTGTTTCAGCGAACATTTGAGAAAGTCCAAGGCTGAATGTAGGAGCATTGTCCAATTCCTGTATGTATTCCTCTCTCATTATAACAGCTTTAATAATATCATCTATTGCCTTGCATACATCATTCTGGCCCCAGAATATATCATCCAATTGAGATTCTCTCATCTCAGAACAGCTTGGTTCAGTATCCCTTGGCTTTTGGCTGATGTCATATCCAATCAATTTGTGTGCGTGTTCCATTGTTTGCATGAAAGTGTCATCATCAAATGCCTGAGCAGGTACTGACTTTAGTTTTTGCACAAATGCAACAAGTTTTGTTGCAATCTCGCTGGCATCTTTGATGATTTCACCGACTGCTTCCTGAATTCCACTGGTTTGTTCTTCTGTTTCGAATGAATTGAAATCTTCATTCTGTGGAACTTCAATTGGGAAGCACACAATTCCATACCCAAAACCTCCAGCACCGAATTCATCATCTTCGCGTTGCCTCAGTTTCTGATAATCCCAATTTGAGATTGCTGGGTAGTTCCTTGAATATGACTTTGCAGCATAAGTTTTTATTCTATCCACATAGAATGCCTGCATTTTTTTGAAAGATTAAAGTATATATTAATGTTATAGAAACTTATGTTCAGAAATTATAAAATTTTAAAAACTTATTCTTACCATCAGGAATAATGTAGGCCCACAGAAGTTTTTCTTTTTGTCTTCCCATGCTTTTCTTTTTGAAATGAGAGATTTAATCAGAAAATCTCCCCAGTCAAGATTTCGAGCATCTTCAACATCATCGAAATGGTGCATTGTTGGAGCTGTGATATATCCAACATTTGTGTTCTCTATCAGAGATGCAACAACTAGAATAAGGAAATGGCGTTTGAACCAAACTCTCCCTTCCTCCAGTGCTAACATTTCAGTAGCAATCTGTGCGGGGCTTATTTTGGAAAAAAGTCAAACCACTCTTCCAGCAAGTCCTGTCCCTCATTGTTTGTCCTCTTCGCGATCTGTTTCTTCCCTTTCGGGAAACCAAAGACTCTGTACACATCTTCTTCTTCAATTAGCAGAAACTTCCCTTTTGCAAGCTATAAAGCACAATCTCTGTAGTCGAAACTCTCCACAACCCAGTATGCCAAAGTTGAAGGGAATTCCTTAACTTTTATCTTCAATATGTTTCCAAAACCAAGCTCTATTATTTGTGCTTTTTTTGTTGGATTCATTCTCTCTATAACATCAACTAACGAGTAGGTTGTTGTCCTACTTGTTAGTCTTTGCCCTCGACTCTTCTCTTTTTTCGTTTGTATTTGTTCAGCATGCACTACAACCTCTTTTGAGCTTTCGGGTTCTGGACTTTTTTTGATTATCAGCCTTTTTGATTTTCTCCCTTCCTTCTGCTTTTGCTTTTGTTTTTGTTTTTTGGGTGTTGCGGTCGCCTTCTGTTTGCCCTTTGCTTTGTATTCTACTATTTGTTTTGATTTAGATCCGCTTCCTGTTGGAGACTCTTCGACAAAATCATCATTTGATGTGTCTGTAATAGTTATTTTGCAATTAAGATAACAGAAAAATGCATAATATATGATACCGAAGTGCATAGTGCAATTAGTGGAAATGCATATAAATACTTGATGGCATGCATATTAGTATAAATGATTATGCATTTACAGAAATGGACATATGCATAAAAAAACAAATCAAAATGCATTAACTAACATAACAATATGCACAAAGAGTATGCAGAACATATTCACTGTACAGAACATAGTATATAGAACATATTCAAATCATTTATAGCCCCACCAACTTCTATTTTTGGATCTATTCATATTTACTGAAATGGACATATGCATAAAAAAACAAATGAAAATGCATTAACTAACATATCAATATGCACAAAGAGTATGCAGAACATATTCACTGTACAGAACATATTCAAATCATTTATAGCCCCACCAACTTCTATTTTTGGATCTATTCATGTTTTGAAAGTTGTAATTATTTGAGTAGGGACAAATAAAGTATACATTTTAATGAAAAGTGAGGACCACATCTCTATAATATGCATAAACAATTCATGAAAGTCATAGATCACATAAAAAAAATATAAATTTAGTGCTCTTTTTTTCGATTCCATAAATAGTAAAGTTAGGGTTTTCTATATCGATTTAAAATATAGTTACTCTTGTTTGAAGTATGAAATAAGTTTAAAATTTGTGAAATCCAGAAGTTGCATAATCATTTGTAAGCAAATGCAAAACCCTAGATAGACGAAAGCAAATGCAAACACTATGAACTGACCATCATCTTTCTTAGAATATTTCTTTCTTGCTGGTTTTTTTATTCTTCTCGCCATTATCAGTGTTCTTGTACGAAATCGTCGCTTAGAGTAGAAGAAATCGGAAGAATGCAGAAGAAGAAGTGAAGAAGATGAAGAGTGTTGATTTACGGATGCATTCGCGATGTAGTAATAAATTATTTACTGTCAGAAATCAAATTATTACTATCGCGACCGCCTCAGTAATATTGTAAAATGACAATGCTACCCCTGTCAATTTGTTAATTTACAAAAAAGGCGGAACGGGTCAACCCGTTTGACCCGCGTTGGATCCGCGTGTTTATACACGTGTCAGCATCCTGTTTGACCCGTTTTTTTGATCTAATGGTCTAGATTTGGATCTACGGATCTATTATAAGCATAGGGATCCACCGGAACCCAACCCTATATATATATATATTTTAAATTTAAAGATATGGATTAATTAACACGATATATATAGTGTTATATACTATATATCAACATTCAAGAATAACTGTATATATATATATATATAGATATATACAAATAATTTCAAAGAATATATGTATTGAAATTAAGATATTAAAGGGATAAAAAAAAATTTAAGATAGATACGCATGGATATATATTATTAGCTTCTTGACTTTTTTTTTTATGAAATTGAATAAAATAGAATATTTTATGCCTAAATAATATCTATCCGGCCGATAATTTTCAAGGAAAAATGTGACCGGCCGGGTCATTGTTTACCTGAAATGTACCCGGTCGGATACATTGCTCTGGCCATTTCACCGGCCGGACAGATGTTATATCGACATAAAAGTTTTTATTCTATCTATTTGTATCTTTATATTAATTTTTACTATTTTGCTGAATTTAATTTAATATATTGTTTAAGTGTTAATTAGTGTCCGGTCGATAATATTTACAATTTAAAGATATGAACACTATATATATACCGTCTAAAAAAAATTATTGCATGCACTCAATGTAATCATTTCGGTCAACATCACAAATTATTGTAAAAAAATGCATTGAAACTAAAAAATGTGTAAGATTGTGTAAGACTGCCGAAATGATTACATTTGATGTTGACCCACTTAAGGGTTATTTAGTAATTTAGGGCATGGATAGCTTTGCATGATAAGGGTGGGCATTTTTCAAAATATGAATAAGGAATGAGGCACTTTTGCCTATTAACACTACTTTTAATGCTGTCAAAAATTTCGATCAAGCGACAACGAAATGCAGTTTATTGAAATTGGGAACTAATTCGTATTATTAATCTTCCCATAATCTAGAATTATCTTGTAACAATAAGTATCAGATGCACTTTTATTTATTTATATATCCCTGTCATAATGTATTTCGTGATAAATAATAATAACGAATAAATTAATACTCCCTCCGTCCCTAAAATAAGTTCCTCTTTTTCCATTTTGGGACGTCCCTCAAATAAATTCCTCTTTCTTTCTTTCTATTTTTGGACAACTACCCCACCACTAATAATACTTTATTTATTCTTACTTTTCACTTTTTCACCACTCCCAATACTAATTATAACATATTTTCTCCACTATCAATACACTTTACCATTTTTCCTTAAAACCCGTGCCGTCCCCAAAGAGGAACTTATTTTGGGGACGGAGGGAGTATGTATTTACGAATAAGTTATTTGTAATGTGCAAATATTTATTATTTAATTAATGTAGTGAAATTTGTGTATCCTATAGAATTCGAATCCAAATTTGCAGAATTATTTGTATATTACAAAAAATTTATCCGTGAATTTTATTAACTTGTTCATTATCAATTCTCATTTCTGAATTCTCAAAAAATAAAAAACAATTACTATCATTTTTCACTAACAATAATATTGTCATTGGATCCTCTTAATATATTACAATAATATTTTTTTCAAAATAATGATACGAATTTTGAGGTTATGTCACAAGTTCTCAACCTCTTTTTTAGTTATTTTGAAAAGTAAACCTCTAACATTAATTAGTTATAAGTTATTGTCAGGTAAATAAAATTTGTATCTCCAAATGCCATTATTCTTGTTATTTATTAAGTAATATCGTAGTAGCGAATCATTGTTTTTTTTTATTAAGTATCATTTATTAAATAATATATCAATATTCCAGTTCACGTTTGAGCCTGTGATAGAAAAGGATGTATCGTGTACGTACACGAAGAAGATCCTAAAATGAATACCTCATCCAAATACTTGATGCGTGAAATTATTATTATTATTATTAGGAAAATGGTTAAATGCATGCAATATCATGAACTTAAGTCGAACTTCAAATTTAGCACGAACTTTAATTTGTCCAATTTATATGGCTAATTTTGCTCCATTTTCAATTTTAGCACCATTTTTTGACGTGGATTGCCGGCACACGCTTCGATCCTACGTGTCATTGACGTAGCTTGCCGGCGAGCAAAACATTGCGTTTTGCTCACCGGATTCTGCCCTTCCTGCCTCTGCGAGTGCCTCTCCTCCTCCAACACCCCTTCCTCTTCCTGCCGCCCCTCCTCTGCCGCCGCTTGCATTTCTCTCATTCGATTCCGGCGACTGTAACATTGCCAGTCAACTCTTGCCCTCTCTCTGAAACTAAAACTCACACACCCATACCAAGCACGATGCACAGCTCGCATCGCCGACTCCCCTTTTCGTGACCTCCGGCAACGACACAGCCTCAAGTCGTGCCTCTGCCCTTCGACCTCCCTTCTTCCTCATTGAAAACCCTTCATTCTTTGGCTCCAATTCCGAACGGCAAAGGGGCCGCAGCCAATCGGAGCCCTAACTCCCCAAACTCACCGCCTCTGCAAACCCTACCCCCAATTCAAGACGAGATGAGTAAATTCCCCCCTCCTCAGAAAAACCCACCTTCGCGTCACCTCTTCTTCTTCTTCTTCTTCTTCTTCTTCTTTGATTTTCTTTTTCCATGCTTTAGATCTACATACGGAATCTGAGATGGATTTTGGAGATGCCCGACTCGCCACCCACCTTTGCGCCGCCTCTTCTTCTTCTTTTTCTTCTTCTTCTTCTTCTCCGAGCATGCTCGTTGATAACACTCATGTTTCCATGGCTTTTAATGTTCTTATGATGTTAATTTTATAGGAAATTGAGTGTTGGATGATTGTTTTGTGCTTATATTGCTTTATCTTGTGAAATATAATTCTGACTCGAACTTTGAAGGAATTTACAGGAATCTTGAGATCGAATTTGGAAAAGTTGTTTGAAATACAAGTTGTAGTTCGTCTCGAGAGGAGTTCGTGAGCAGAAACGGATTGCAAATCGGAGTTTAAACGAGAAAGTTATGACTGAAACAAAAACATCGCGCGCAGCAGTCAGAACTCGGCGGTCAAACACCGTTGACCACCGCCCGAAGAAGGATTTCTGGCGACCTGCCCGGCGACCGCCGCCTGGGTCGCCGAGCCTTCTGGAACGTTGGAAGATGAGCGGCAATCGCCGCGTGATGAAGAGTTTTTGTGCTTGAGCCCGCGACTGCCGGATGGATCGCCGGGCAGGTCACCGGCTACCCGGATTTTTCAGTTTTGCGCATTTTTAGAGTTCTTCTGGGTTTCAAACACTGTATTTTACCCTGACACTTTAAATAGGTCATCTTTTGACCTATCTAGGGTTCCACACATTACATTCTAGCATTATAGCTTTAGCTTTACATTTAAGTTCCAGTTTTTAAGGCTTGGATCAAGATTGAAAATTCAAGCTGCTATAATTGTTCTTATTCGGTTTTTATATAATTCAGTTCTTCCAATTGTGTTCTTTTTAATTATGTTTATGCTTTCTTTTATTATGTCTGGCTAGTTTCGTTTAGCTGATTCTAGGGTTTGTAAATAGTTGATTGAATTTATGTGATTTATTTGTTAATACCTTTGTGCCTTCCAGTTTATGATTCATAATTTCTGGTGCTTGTTTTTTTATGAATTATCTGATCAATAGTTTGCATGTTTAGCTATTCGGTTTGAGACCTAGCAGAGATAACTGTTTAGCGGATTCAGGAATGTATGATATGATTTTAATCTTGAGACCTAGCGGAGATAAGTGGATCATAGGGAGCTATTCTTATGAGCTATTGGGAGTTAGTAGATTTTCTTGAGACCTGGCGGAGATAGAGAATTTACTAATCTACGATCGTTGCTGCTCTAGCGAGAGTGATTTATTAATTAAGTGATCTCTCATCATAACTGGATTAAACTGGTACATAGGATTAATAGATCTATTGCGTAGATTTAATTAATGAATTTACTACCCTAGGATCAGTTGTCTCTAATATTTGATTTTTCTACGTGCTTTTATTTGCTGATGTTTGAGTTTAGTGTTAATCAAACCTTCTTTATATTCGTTTGCCTGTCTACTGTTATAATCTGTTTAGGGGACAGCTAAAGTTATTTCGTTGTTTCAGTCCATGTGGATACGATACTCGATTGTTGTTTATACTACGAATATTACACCGTGTTAGTTGCGGTATTTTTATTGCTAATAAATTAGTGATCACTCGTCTCTCTCTTTCTCTTTCTATTTGGTTCTAAAATTGAACACGGAGTAAAGTTACATAATTAAATTGAACACATAGTAAAGTTACACATTTAAATTGGACGTTTTTAAGTTGCAAATTATGATGTATCATTTGGAATACACGTCATTGCCACGTGGTTCTGAAATTTATGCCGGAAAACAAATCGGTGCTAAAATTGAACACGGAGCAAAGTTAGCCATATAAATTGGGCAAATTGAAGTGTGTGCTAAATTTGAATTTCGACAAAAGTTCATGATATTACATGCATTTAACCCTTAGGAAAAATGCATATAAATGCATAAACTTTACTTTCTCTTTCATTATGCGCATAATTTTTTTTATATATATAAAATTATCGACTTTTGATTTTGTTCATTTTTTTTTATAATTTTAAATTTTGCTCAAATTGAATCTAACTTAGCACTTATATGGTAATTAAATGAATCAGTTAAATATCTTAAAGAGTGGATTTTTAAAATGGCCACTTTCATATTGTAAAATTAAAAATTGTCCACTAAGATAAAAATATTAAAAAATGGCCAGTGTTACCAAAATACCCTTCACATTAAAAATTTAAAAAATGTCCACTTTACATCACCCCTTTAAAAAATCCCGCAATTCACAACCAGTGTGAATTCACAACCAAAATTTTTTTGTTGTGAATTGACACTGTTCACACAATTCACAACCAGAATTTTTTGTTTGTGAATTCACAACCAGTCGATTTCACAATCAAAATTTAATTCACAACCAGATTTTTTTAGTTTTAAATTCACAACTGAACTGAACTGAAACCCTAAACCCTAAACCTAAAACCCTAGTTGTGAATTATTACGATTGTGAATTCACAATTGAACTGAACTAAAACACTAAACCCTAAACCCTAGTTGTGAATTATTACAATTGTGAATTCACAACTGAACTGAAACAGTAAATTCACAACTGAACTGAACTGAAACACTAAAATCTAAGTCCTAAACCCTAGTTGTGAATTATTACAATTGTGAATTCACAACTGAACTGAAACAGTAAATTCACAACTGAACTGAACTGAAACACCAAACCCTAAACCCTAGTTGTGAATTATTACAATTGTGAATTCACAACTGAACTGAAACAGTAAATTCACAACTGAACTGAACTGAAACCCTAAACCTAAACCCTATCTAAACCCTAAATCCTAAACTCACTCTAAACCATAAACTCTGAACCTTAAACAGTCGAATTCACAATAAGAATTTTTTGATTGTGAATTCACAAGCCTAAGCCCACTCTAAACCCTAAACCCTAAATCCACTCTAAACCCTAAACACTAAACCGTAAACCCACTCTAAACCCCTAAACCCTAAAACCTTAATCCACTCTAAACCCTAAATCCTAAACCCTATAACCTAAACCCTAAACCCTAAAACCTAAAACTTAAACCCTAAACCCTAAACCCTACACAGTCGAATTCACAACAAGAATTTTTTGGTTGTAAATTTACAACAAAAATTTAATTCACAGCCAGAATTTTTTGGTTGTGAATTACAACCAGTCGAATTCACAACTAGAATTTAATTCACAACCATAATTTTTTGCTTGTGAATTCACAACCAGTAGAATTCACAACCAGAATTTAATTACAACCAAAATTTATTTTGGTCGTGAATCCAAATAGTTATGAATTTGAGTTTTTAAAGTTTGAATTCACAACTAAAACTAGAATTTATTTTGGTTGTGAATTTAAAAATATTAAGTTGTGAATTCATCGAACTCGTTATGAATTCTAGTTTTAGTTGTGAATTCTTTTAGTTGTGAATACATAGATTTGGTTGTGAATTCAAGAATATTAAATTGTGAATTCATAGATATGGTCGTGAATTCAAGAACATTAGTTTGTGAATTCATAGATCTGGTTGTAAAATCATAAATCTGATCCTGAATTCAAAAACATTAAATATGAATTTATAGATCTGATTGTGAATTCAACAAACATTAATCAATTATACAAAATCGCTTTGTATTTCAATCGATCAATACGCTCCCAAAACACCAGTTAAATTTATTAATAAATTACCAATTATTCGTGGAGAGAGAGAGAGAGAAAGAGAGAGAGTGAGACTTCTACACAAATCTGAAGCTATCTCCGAACCTTCAGTTTCTCGAAAATTCAAAATATAACGTCAATGTAAAGCATATTTTTCCTTCAAGTAATCAAAATTTTTTGCGCCAATTTGGCTACCAAAATCAGAAGGCTACCGACTTAGCCTTCTCGAATTGAATGCGTTGACGCCGTTGAGGTGCAACAGTGGGATCAATTAGATTGAGGAGAGAAAGAGAGTTGGAGATCATGTGTTGAGGTAATCAATTAGACTGAGAGAGAGAGTTGGAGATACAGAAGGTGGAATATTGAGGAGAGAGAGAGAGGAATCGTAGAGAGAGAAGGAGAGTAGGTGATGCTGTGAGGGAAGAAAAAAAGTGGCCAATTTTTAAAATTGTAATGGCAGGGGTAATTTTGTACTTTTAAATAAAAACTAGCTATTTTTTAATATTTTTATCTTATAGGCTAGATTTTAATTTTAAAATATGAAAGTGGACACTTTTATATATTAACTCTATCTTAAATATCATCTTATGACAAAAACATCTCTTACTTCTCCAATTCAATCAAACTTCAACAACACAAGAATGATGAATAAACAACCCAAAACTCTACTAGTATCCGGAAAACCTTCTTCTTGTCTTTCTTGTTGTTATGGATTTGTTTGTGAAAAATAGGAGCAACAAGAAGTAAATGCAAAAGAGAACAAGACACCGATTTAGGTGGTTCGATCTTTTGATCTACATCCACGGAAGAGAAGCCAATTTCACTACTAACACTCAACACTTTACAGTTTACACTCAAGAAACTCAAGAGAATAGAAGGAATATGTAACTCACAAATCTTTCAAGATGTTTCTTAACTCACTACTAGAAAAACACTCATAACGGTATCAAACCGTTATCTATAATGCTTATACATAACGGTTTTGTACCGTTATATATTACTCCCTCCGTCCCAGGCCAATAGGCTCAATTCTTTTTGGCACGGATATTAAGAAATTCAATTTTTGATAGATAAATGGTGTGGTCTACAAAAGTTTAAGCTTTTAAGTATTCCCTTATTTTTCCCTAATCACTTTTGCTCCTTTATCTCATTTTAACCTCTTCATTTAAATTAAATGAATTAGACTTTTGCTCCTTTATCTCATTTTAACCTCTTCATTTAAATTAAATGAATTAGAATCAGAGATGCAAACACACAAAATGTCAGCTATTTCAATTAAATGAATTAGAATCACAAAAAGTCGGCTGTTTCAATTTAATTGCCAAAATGAAGCATCACAGATGCAAACACACACAGCATCGCAGATGCAAACACAACAAAATAGGCATCATAGATGGAACAAACTAAGGTTTCACCAACAAATCGAAGCATCACAGATACCATCTCACGAAAAGGAAAGTCCTCACCCTGAAATCAGGTGTTGATCCCAAATTCTCTCTAAATCCCAAATTCTCTTGTCTGAAATCATGCGCTGCCACCAAATTTCCGCCCTTCTCTTGTCTGAAATTAAACCCCAAATTCTCTGTCAAAATCCACGGTTTTGGAGCCCTTAAGCTTGCGGCAGATACGGGGGTTGATGGTGAGCTTGACGGCGGCGAATGACTGGTCGTGACGGAGGCTTGTGGGCGACGGTGACGGCAGGGGACCGTGTCGCCGGAGATCTGAGCTCGGGAGTTGGTTGAAGAGGGGAGGAAAAACTAGAGAGAGAGAGAATGGTGAGAAATGAAGTCAAAATGAGAAATGAAAGGGTGTATATATTTTCTTAATTAAGAATTAAGAAATCTTAATTATTTCCAATTTTAGACTGGGCCTATTGGAGTGGGACGTCCCAAAAAGGAAAACGAGCTTATTGGAGTGGGACGGAGGGAGTATGATTTTTACGTTATGTATTATAAGTATTTATTTTTTTCCATATCATACTTAACAGTTTTTTGTATTTTTTATAACGGTTTACACCGTTATCTTTGTCAGAAATAAATAACGGTTCTTTACCCTAATACATAACGCTAATATCCGTTATCTTTCACTGTCATACATAACGTTACTAACTGTTATTAAAAATGATAAAAAAACCGTTATGATTATGTGTTTTGATTGTTATAGATAACAGTTTATTGAAGTTTACATAACGGTTTTTTTCGTTATCCTTGTTATACATAACAGTGTCTAACCGTTATGTATGATTTTCATTTTGTTGTTATTTTCATGATAGATAACGGTTTTCTATGTATACACAACGGATTTTTCGTAACTGTTGTTATACGTAACAGTTTGTAACTGTTATGTATGATTTTTTATTTCGTTGTCTATTTTCATTATAAAAAACAGTTTTGCATGTATTAGATTAGATGACGGTTTTCTGCAGATTTTTTATTTATTCTTTTCCTTTTATTTATGTTCAAAAAATCAATAAAAAAATTTCAAATAATAAACTAACATAAACAGAATAATATTAGCATATATAACATAGCATCCATAAATTCGAGTTACACAAGTTTTCTGTCATAGATGTTACACATAGGGGCGGTTTTGGAGGGTGCGCGGGGTAGTCGACCGCACAAGGCCCCGTAAAAATAGGGGCCTCGAAAATATATAGATCCATATATATTATATATATAATAAATAAAGCCTAATAAATTATTGAATTACTTAATGCAGCGCAGTGGTGAAGTGCCATCGCTTGGACTTTGTTCCCCGGGGTTCGATTCTTCTTAGAAACAAAAGTGGCGATTTTTTTTTGTGTTTTTTAAAAGGTAGAACAGATTCACCCGATCCGTAGGCAAATTTGGCGAGCAGCATGCCTCTCATATGGGCTTAGGGTATGCTTTTGTTGAAGCCCAATTAGTTCTTTCAAAATTGTTAACGTTAATATACTATCAAGTACTACTAATATATATAAGCTAGATAAATAGAGATTATAACAAATTAAAAATACAAACTCTCTTCAGTTCAAGCAGACGACATTCACTCTCTTCTTTTCCAAAAATTTTCTTTCATCTTCTTTTTTATTTTCAATGATTTTTCAAGTCTTGAGATTAAAGTAAGGTAATTTCTTTGAAACTTTCAATTATATTTTATACATTTCAGTTTTTATTTTTTATTTCAGTTTTTTATTTTTATTAATTCTTATTATTAATTTTAACTGATGGAATTATAATTTTGTATTTAGGTTTGTGTGTTAATCGTGGACATACTACGTTCATCGTATTCATATACTCCCTCCGTCCCAATAATGAAGACACACTTCATTTGGGCACAGAGGTTAAGGCGAGATAGTTTAGGAAATAAAGTGTTTGATTAAGAAGTTGATTAGGGGTTTTATTTACTTTTATTTTAAATTTATTCTGGTGCAGGTAAATTAGTACTCTCTCTCATCTTCTCCGACCACCACCGGCGCCGGCGCCGACGCCGACGCCGATTCCATCTGCTATGCCACCGAAAATCAAACCCAGAAAATCAAACCACCGAAAATCGAACCCAGAAATCAAATTTAGAAATCACAGATCATCCAAAAAAATGTCCAAAAAATTGAGCATCGAAAACTGATTCAAAATTAACACTACACAATTTCTGCAACTTTTACAAAAATTGAACAAAGATCCGAGTTTTAAGCGATTCTTAAAAGTCTCGAATCAACCAAGCGAGAAACAGAGTCGTACTCCCCTCTCTCCTTCAAAAGTCGCCGAACATGATAGCCTCTCCCTGAATCTGACGGGTGCTCCCTCTTTTTTCCTCTAGCGGAATCCCTCTTCCCCAAATCGAGCCCTAATTTTTCAGCACGGGTTGTCGCCGCTGCGCGTCGAAGATTTGAACAGCAGCCTCCGCCGTCGTCTGAAATAGGGCGATGAGTCGCCGTCGCCTTCCTTCCTAAGCGAAATCGTCGGACCGGAGACTCAACGGTGGAAAGAAAGTAGAGTATGATCGAGAAGGATATTGTATCGAGAAGGAGGGAGGCGGAAGTGAGAGAATAGTGTGCAAGATTAGGGTTTCTCCTTTTATAGTGAGATTAAGCAGAGTAAATTAGTTGAGTTTAATTTGCCTTAATTATTTCCCTTTTTAGAAATGTGTCTTTATTATTGGGACAGCCCAATAAGGAAAGTGTGTCTTCATTATTGGGACGGAGGGAGTATAATATATTTTTTTCTCAACTATAAATAAAGGGCCCAAATTTAACAATTCGCACAGGGGCCACGTTTAGCTAGCCCCGTCCCTGGTTACACAAATAACAAACATTAATTAATTCTATTGTTTTACTACATGCACAACAAAATACTATAAAACATTGCTTACTCAAACCGCAGACTGAATATATATGCACCTGCGTGTAGAGATTGAAATATAAGTAAACTAAGATAATAAAAAACATTCAAGTGAAAAATAATACATTAACACGTCGCTTTCATACCTAAAGTTCAATCAAACATATGCTTTATCACACGATGCCCATTCCTCACGAATATCATCGATTTCAGCTTGAGTGTATGTCTTAACATTCTTAAACTGACATAAATATATTTTACGACTAATTACAAATGTTCTATTAGAAAGTTAATGATCAAGAGTATAATATATAATTACCATCGATGACGGAGACGTGTTGGCATCAAGTTCATAGCCTACCATGATGTCTTTCATGAACTTCATGACATAAAATCCCCATTGGGATGAACATTCAGGTTGGATAGGACCCTATCATAATACAATCATAGTGATCTTCCAAGTATACAAAATTTCAAGTGAGAATAAACAACTTGTTTACAGATGAATTGTTGGAAGAAGTGGCAGTTCACAGATCCCCATTGATTCCATAGATTCAGACCTTGTGCATATTAGGGAACTTGGCAATAACAAACATAATTATGTTTTAACATCCATAAATAGCAAATTATACATACCTTAACTATATCCCAACTCACCGATTTCTTGAATTTTTTTCCCTTGCGTGCATTGACAATATTCATCGCACTTGAATCAAAGGCAACAAGGCAATTCATATTAGCTATAAAAACCGATAATATAGATGATTAGTTAAAGTCTAAGACTTACGTGTCAACGATGGATTTCCATGTGGCATCGCGATTCCGATGAGATATTGAATCCATCAAGAGACACGATCTTTCACAAGATCAATGATTGTCATAATCCAATGCCCACTATTTTATAACAAAAATGAATTATTAGGCGAAAACATATACCTCACTTACTAACTTATATGCCTCAACATAACATTTTCACTTACCCAATATTGCAAGGAACGAATACCAGCTAATTTGATAAAGCCTCAAGTAACCTATCTGATAGTGCACGGGATCTATCCTCGGGTGAGACATTTTCATCATGAGATATGGTAAATGGATTCACAAATATAAACCTCCCAACAGTTCCCTCTGTCTTCATCTTTCCATACAAATGCATGCCAACAAATTATTTTATGTTTAGATACTAAATCCCGATTAATATAAATGATAGTAACTTAATAAGATATTTACCAAACGTATGTGATAATGCAGTTCCGTGTAATCGGTTCCAAATTACAAAAGGAAATCACATCATCCTTCTTCAGAATCCAAACACTAATATCTTGCCCAAAGAGTTCAAAGTCTATTGGAACACGTATCCCTACACCCTTGAATGACTTCTCCATCATACAATATAGTGCTACCAATGATGAAGGCAATGATGACAAATTCTTCACCGCGAGCTCATTCATAACCTTCTTTCCACATGTCTTCTTATTATGTTTCTAAATACACAAAACAGACAAGAATGAGGTATTAAGTAATATTAAAAGGCTGCTAGAAAGAATTAAAATTACCTCAGTTGATTTCTCCACCACCAAATTATTAGGCCATGTTACATGGGTTCCTAATGTACTTCCCACAGTCTCCATCTCATCTGAAATATGAAAGGGTTATCGTGCATTATCATCAACAACCTCATCAATCGCCACATGTAAGAAATCTTTAGGAAATGGAGATCCGTGAAGGACATCTCCAGCAACAATGACTGTTCCATAAGCTAAATTTTTTTTGGATCCGTCTTCAAGTAATTTAACCATCTTCCCCTATATCAAAATAAAATAGAGTGGTTTATTAGTATTCAAATAGATGAAAAGAACAAAAGAACAAAAATATTTATCAAAAGTGTTCACTTAATAGCTCCAACCCAATTGATTTATCAACCAGTACGACGTCTTCATCATCTTCAACCTGTGTCTTTTGAGGCTTTATCACAGAACAACTGCCTAATCCTTCAGACTTATTGTCCTTATCACCCACCTTCGATTCGAGTTTTCCAATTCTGTTTACCAACTCGTAGATCACTTTATCTAGAACATGTATGCGTCCATCTTGTTATTTTATTTGCTTCTTCGCTTCCTTCAGCTCAGATTGTGCTTTCTCATCAATTTCTTGTTTCTTGACTCTAGGTGTTTCAAAGAATGATTTGGATTTCACGCTTGCCCCTAAACCTCGCACACAGCCACTGTGTTCTGGTTTCTCCAGGGCACGTGATAGAAAATCGCTTGAACAAGATGAAGAATCAATTAGCCCTTCCTCATTTTCCCTTATGTAGTCATCCTGTTATTTTTAAATAATAAAATGGTTAGAACATTTATCCAATTCAATGAATAATTTAAATTATAAATTAACATAATACAATGTCATACTATTTTCTGGAAAGTATTCTTCAAGTTTTCATTCTGAACTTCTCCATCCTTAGTCACTCTTGCTCTCTTCCACATCACAGCTCTGTCTATATCTTCATCACCGTGTAATTCAGACGTCTACAAAACATGTCAAGCAAATAATATGAAATTAGAGATTTATAGTAACTGCAAATGAAGTCATGATGGAGTAATTGTCCCTCCACACCAATGGAACTGATCCACACACTAATTTATAGCATTTTGTCTTTGTATATTTCCAATAAATGTAAACTTAATTTGTTGTATCTGTATTCAGCACATGTCACCCAATATTAGAGCTTCAAAGAGATATGTAAATTCTATAAATTACTGTGTGGATCAGTTCCATTGCGCTATTTCTCATTGACTGCACACACAACATAAGCTATTTCTCATTGAGCTATACATGTACTATAGTCTATACAAGTCACAAAATTGAACATGTCTGCTGGGGATGAATGGCTGAACAGAGTCATAGAACACATAAATAATAAAAATGTAGGAGAATGCTATCCATAAACTCTTAGCAACAAAGGACTTTATAACCTTGATTTCTTCAGCGAGTTTAGCATATCCTTTGCGGGAAAGTCGATGGGGGTATATGTTCTTACTCCGTCTCTCCTTTTGTTGCTCACTGAAAGTCTACAATATTAAAATAGTAATGTAAGAGACAGCTACAAGCAATTCAAAATTGTTTAGATAAGGAACCAAATACCTTAAATTTGGACGACAAGCGACTAACTACGAACTGATTCCAATCTAATGGCAAAATGCCACTACCCGTTGGTGGTTCTTGCAACTTCGAGGCATCATCTTGATTTGGTACAAGGAAATCATTGTACATTCTTGTTTTCCAGCTTCGCCATTTGGAATTTGCAGATTCCATACATCCAGCCTTCTATTTCTCGGGAACATCATAGGAAGACTACAAGAGCATGAAATCAACAAAATTATACAAACAAATTAAATTAAAAACTATAAAATAACATTTTCTGGAGATTTACTATAACCGTGTCCCATATCAAGTCTTTAACATCTTGCGGAACATCTTTCCACTTCTTAATATTGATTTTCACGTGATCACGTGTAAGGAGGCCAATGTAATTTTGCAATTCAGCTGGTGCATCACCCACTGGCTGTCCACGAGCGTTGAAATCAACATGTTGGATGACCCCTTTTGCCCTCCGCTGAGCAACTTTAGTCAGACATACATTTCCCCTTTTGGCTCTACTTGTTGAAGTCGTATTTGTAGAAGGTTCCAGGGTTGAAGGATCACTAGCCATTGAAATTCAAGTTATGTTCTACAGTTTGGCCTTTTTTTGTGAGTCTAGCAGCAAATAGCTCTCAGCTTTCCTTCTCAATCAATCCCTGTAAAAAGAGAACCATTTTATCGATTAAAACCACTAAGTCTATAAACACTACAAACAACAATATAGACAACTGTTGATCTATAACAGCAAATGAGTGCAATTGTAATATTAGCATCTAATGTATGGTCCATAACAACAACGAAAATCATTTCGTTATTTATGTGATAAATTCGTAGTACAATAATCTTCAAATTCGATCCTTAAATTAAGTTAGAGCACATGAGCCTGGACAAGGTCAGTCATGTCTATCGTTATCAACAACAATTATTGCTAAAGATTGCGTGAAAATTCTGAGGAGGGAAGGAGCCGCGAGAACCAAAACTTTGAGCGGGAGAGAATAGGGGTTTCGTGAAAGAAGTCAAACCTTTTTTTTTTCCTTTTGTTACACTTTTATTATTTTATTTTTGGAATTTAAGTATCTAATAATGTATTTAGATTTTGTGTGTTATTTAATGATTAAAAAAAATATTATGAATTTTTTATTTCTCAAAGTCTATATCTAAAAATAGATTCAGATTTTAGAGACAACAATTTATGTATTTTTTTACTCCCTCCGTCCGCCAAGATTATGTCACTTTCCTTTTATGGCAATGGTCCCACCATCCTCTTTAATATTTTATCCTTACTAACACTCTTTATTTACAAAAAACCCACTCAAAATTCAATCTCAACCACACATCTCATAAAGTGGTGGGACCCTTTCTCCACTACATCAAAATCATCACCAATTTTATTAAATCTCGTGCCCAAGCAATTTTACATAATTTTGGCGGACGGAAGGAGTAATATATAATATAATATTATTTTAAAAAATTAAAAAAATATGGTTATACATAACACTTTCAGAGGCGCTCATACATAACGTTTAATAAATCGTTGTAAATGACACTCATATATAACGTTTTTCTTAACGTCGGAATAACCGTTACAAAAATACGCTCATAGATAACGGTCGGTTTAACGGTTTTATAGTACCGTTATGTATGATACTAATAGATAACGCATAAACATAACGGATTAACTTAAACTGTTATGTATGAGTATGCACAACACTACATAGATAACGGTTTTTTGTCAAACTGTTATCTATACCTAAAAGTGCGCTCATACATAACGATTTTATTGAGTGTTATGTATGTATAATTTTATAGTAGTGACTCTCAAACTAAGCTCTAAACTTGAAGTAAAACTCTAGAGATCAACACTCTCTGCAACAATGATGAATCAAACCTTTTATAAGGAAGAAAATTGTAGCTGCATGCCTTCTGGAAAACTTCCTTAACTGAATGAAGTCATTGATCTGTTATAGCAGATTCTTCAAGCATTTGCAGAGCAGTCCTTAATGAACAATGATGAATCAAACCTTTTATAAGGAAGAAAACTGTAGCTGCATGCCTTCTGGAAAACTTCCTTAACTGAATGAAGTCATTGATCTGTTATAGCAGATTCTTCAAGCATTTGCAGAGCAGTCCTTAAGCATTAGTCAATATTGCACTTAAGTCCCTTATGATAAGCTAATTTGCATGCAGACACCATCTTTACAATCTCCTCCTTGTCTGTATGTCAGCTTATCCTTGACTTCTCTTTAAGCCAGAGTTAATCCTAATGCACACCGATACAGCTCTCTTGAAGAGAGCTCATCCCACTAAGGAACAACAATTTTGAAATTTTGCAACTGGTAGAGCTTTTGTAAGCATGTCAGAAGCATTATCCTCGGTTGAGACTTTCATTGCCTTCATAATTTCCTTCTCAACTATATCCCTAACAAAGTGAAGTATAACATTGTCACAGCCCGACTTAAGCTAGTGAATAGTTAAGTCGGAAAAAAGTGTGACTGAAAACAAAGTAAGAAAATGAAAAAGAAAATAGATCTCAATAAAAATTACTAACCTGCTTAAACAATAATTTACCAAAATATTTGGTAATCATAAACAATCTTTTCTAAAACTCAAAAGCAGACAACTCACAATACATAACGACAAGTTATCTAAGTATCAAGTGACATATTTCTGTAAGCTATTAGTTTGAAATCTTTGCAACACATCAATAAAGTAAAACGCACTAAGCGTTGCAGCGGAGTAACTTAAGTGGATTACATGTATGAAGACATGAAATCCTGAGCCTAATTTAGTACTTATGTTTCAAAGCTTCGCTCTGCCGATATCCATCTGCATCACAGCTTAACCTGCACATTTAGAAAACATATGCAGGGCTGAGTACTCAAAAGCACTCAATGGTCACATGCCGAAATAACTTGAAAGCTTGCTCTTAGAGCTATTTATTGAACTTGCCATCTCAAGCATCACACAGGAGTTTTATTTAAATAACCTGTGCACGCCAAAACTGTAAAACTTCTATATATATCATCATAACATCATATACGTCTGCAGACAATTAACATGTATGTACCATAACTACGCATCATGTAACCTTGTGTTGAGAAGTATGCCTCATTTTCAAACACAGTGATCGGCCCGAAGGCTCCCAATCACAGTGACCGGCCAACCTGCTCGATGACTCACGGTCACAACTATGTGTACAAACCCTTACTGACATCTTGCTTCAGCATAGGGTCGATATCGTCTATCTCTCGTAGATGGTAACATACAAGCTCATAAAAGTTTTGGCAAGTCAATAACTTTAATATAACATCATTCATATAATAACATAATTAAATAGTGCGCACTTCAAATTCTGAATTTAGAAAGCCCACCTGATACGCTTAATGAAGTAGAAATCCTTGCTTGTTCACTTTATAAAGCCACTCGAACCTTCATTATAATGAGGTTCCCAAGGTAAGATTGGATAGATAGACAAGAAATAAATAGAAAAGAATTCCTAGTTGAAACTTATATCTCTTGAAACTTTAGGGTTGCTTCCTCTAATCTAAGTAATCTACTTTTCTGAACTTAACTTATTAAAAGCATACTAACATATTATCTAAACCACAACTTAAACTACGATAATTGTAACTCTGGCGTTAATCATAACTCCGCTCACACTAATTAAAATAATTCTACATGTCTGGGCAATTTAATAAATCAAACTAATTATTAGCTAATAGCTAATAATCCTTTATACATATTTACTAGGCTCAAAATAATATAAACTCAGCTTAATTAATAATTAAGGCGTAACTGTATATTAAAATCATCAATAAATTAATAAATAAGCCCAACAACTATCTTATGCTATCTAAACCATTTAGAAAGGGCAATTCTATTCATAGCCCCCAATTTACTCACTATAGCCCATGTCCAAAATAATTAAAAAAATAGTAATTATAAATATACTATTTTACCCTATAACTCATAATTCTCAAATTAAATATCAGCATTCTCTTTGTAGCCCATTTTATTATCACCATAGCCGTCCCTTTGCCCTTTGTCATAACACTTTCTGCAACTCCAAACAAATCTCAAATTTCTATAACACATCTTCCAGATCTTATCTTTTATTTCTCCGATGAATCAAACACTGTCTCCCCACCAGGGCACCGCCGCCGACGACATGCTCGACTGCCGATGCTATACAACAGCCTAGAACAATAGCAGAAGCTCACTCAACTCAAATAACTCGACACATGGACAATCACAAACTCAACCCGATAAAAATCAAATTCGCTCAGAAAAGGAAATTAAAAATAAAAATAAAAATCATCTTCTTTATATTTTGGAAATTCTGAAAGTATATGATAGAAAATATTTGTTATTGTTGCGCTATGCCAATCGAAAACACTTGAAAGTTGTTGAATGAATTGCTCACAAAAGTGGTAGAATTTCAAGCAACGTAACTGTAATGCGTGTATGGATATTGAAGCCCTTTACATGAACCAGAAACCTTGATTCAATTAAATGGAGAAATTTCGAATAGAATAAAATGGGCTAGGAATAGAATATCTAGAAACTTAGTTCGACGGCTGTGGCATAGGATAAAAGAGTACATTCACAATTATTTAATATTATTATTTTAAATAAGGACTATAGAGAGTAAATTTGGGGCTATGAATAGAATCACCCATTTAGAAATATTAATAGGCCCATCAGAACTTTAGGCCCAGTATTTTGCAAGCCCAATTAGATTATATATCTCTCGCTCCTTTCTTCTCTTTTCCTCACGCAGACCTGCTCAAACCCTCTCTTTCCCTTCACCCCCTCTCTTTCCCTTCACCCCCTCTCTCACTCTCTACCTCTCCGGCGAATGTCGCCGGCTCTCGCCGCTTCCGGCGCGGCGAGGCTGACGCATCTTCTCCCCTTCCGCTTTCTTCCATCTCCTTCCTACATGTAATTCCCCAAATTCTAAAATCAATTCAACCTAGGGTTTTCAATCTCCCCCATCAATTTTACTCCTCTGGAGAATCCCGGCGAATAACGTTGCCGCCGCCCCAGCTCGTCGGATTTTCGGTCCTCCGTCGTTCTTCCTGCCTCAGGTAAGTCCTCCCCCTATCTCTTTTTCTCTCTATATTCTCCCTCTCAGTTTCTCTCAATCTGCCCCTCTCTCTCTCTCTGCCCTGTTCGTGACGGCAGCTGCGAGCCGCGACAGCGCATGCAGCGCCGGGGGTGGCCGCCGCCCCTGCTCCGCCTTTCTCTCCCCCTCGCGTCTCACTCTCTGTCTCTGTCTTTACTCTCTGTTTTCCTCTCCCTCGCTCAAACTCTCTATTGTCGGCAGCCACCGCGGACCGCCGTGGCGTGGGCAGCGCCGGCGGTTGCCGCCGTCAGACGCGGCCCGCCGTG
Organism: Salvia miltiorrhiza; assembly: GCF_028751815.1. NCBI lineage: Eukaryota > Viridiplantae > Streptophyta > Magnoliopsida > Lamiales > Lamiaceae > Salvia > Salvia miltiorrhiza. Next base: position 5,841,429 of record NC_080387.1, on the reverse strand, counting down.
GTGGCCCACGACCGTTCCTGCCGTTTCTCCTTCTTCTATTTTCTTTTCTTTCATTCTCTCTACTTTCCAATTTTACTACCTCAACTAATAAATCTCTAACTATTTTCTATTTCAGGGATTGATCGGCGTCGTCAACTCCGGCGTGTCAACTTCGTCTACTGCCCAAGATTCCATTTTTATTCCTTTGTGGTTATAAATCTGTTATCTTCACTATTTATTCGATTTATAAACTCCTGTATCTGGAAGCATACTATAGATGTCAAAGAAAATTGGTATTATTGCCTTGGTATATTGAATTGGAACTAGATCTAGCTATTGTCTATTTCTGTTATTTTTGGCTGTTGTCTATGAATGGATTACTGAACTGTATAAATGAATACTACCTGAATTGCTTTGCTGTGGAAGATTGTTGGGGAAAAAGCTGGGGATGATTTGTGTTTTGGGTGGATGATTGCTTGTTGGTGTTTTGATTGCAGAATGGAAAAAAATTGAATTGCCGAAACTCACCAGATTTCTACTGGATTGAGCCGGTCTAAAAGCAGCTGAGTATAAAGTTGGAAGCTACGTGTTGGCTAAATAGCTAATCTAAGTCTAATTATCCAATTTAAACTAATAAGAGTGTGCTAATTTACTGATTAAGTAAAGAATTGGGCTCGGGTCTCCTTTATATATTACAATTTGTTGGCCCAGAAAATAACTTATTGGACTTGGCCCCTTTCTATGTAGCAAAACTCTTGGCCCAGATAAATAATTATTGGGCTCACAAATTAGTTGAGTAGTACTTGGGCTTTTAATAAAATTGAGATTGGCCCGTCTCTTTTTACTTATATTTTTGGACTTCTAAATAAAATTCTGGTCCACCTTAAGATAATGAAAAAATAATGAAGTGTTTGGGATGCTACAACTATCTCAAAATAACTCAACTCACTAAATTTCTAATAAATTCAAATTCCTCCTATAACTATTTTGGTGTAGTTAATCAAATATTTCTAATTAAGAAGGGATAGCTCTACTATAGATCAACAAATAATAATGTAGTTAAGGTGGGGCTACTACAAACATCTATATGTTTAGACCTTTCATTAAAAACCTGATGCTTGACAAGGTGAATTGCACTTTGACTGTCACACAGGATAGTGACAGATTCTTGATCAACTCCTAACTCTTGTAGCATGCCCTTCAGCCACATTCCCTCTTTTACAACTTTTGTAATGGCCATATATTCTGCCTCTGTAGTAGAGAGAGCAACCACAGATTGTGGGGTAGACTTCCAGCTGAGTGCAGATTCATAAAGAGTAAACACAAAACCTGATTGAGATTTCCTAGTATCTAGAATACTTGCATAATCCGAGTCAGTAAATTCAAGCAAAACATGTTCAGAGTTTATAACTCCACCTTGAAACATAATCCCTTTATCTGTTGTGGCCTTTAGATACCTAAGTACACTCTTAAGAGCCTGCCAATGTGGCTTCCCAGGATTAGCCATAAACCTACTGATCAGACTAACTACATGTGCCAAATTTGGCCTTGTATACAACATAGCATACATTATGCTTCCTACCACATTTGCATAAGGAATGGTACTCATTTATTTCACTTCATCACTAGTTCTTGGACACTGATCATTGGACGACTTCACATGCTAAGCTATAGGAATACTTACAGCATTTGCCTCATTCATGTGGAACTATAATAGAATCTTCTTCACATAATCAGTTTGCATAAACATAAGCTTCTTTTTCTTTTTATCTCGTTCGATATCCATACCTAGAATCCTTTTAGCACAACCTAAATCTTTCATTTCAAATTCTGAGCTCAGAGCTTGCTTTACTTTGTCAATTTCTAAACTTGACTGACCAGCTATATATAAGCATGTCATCTACATACAGAAGTAGGTATACCAAATCAGAGTCAATGACTTTCCTCAGGTAAACACATCTATCATGTAAAGTTCTTTTAAAACTTATACTTAGCATGAACTCATCAAATCTCTTGTTCCAATTCCTTAGGGTCTGCTTTAGCCCATATAGTGATTTCTTTAAGAGACATACTTGACTTTTACAGCTAATTTCTTCAAATTCTTCAAGTTGATTAATATAAATAGTTTCTTCCAGCTCACCATTAAGAAAAACTGTCTTTACATCCATCTATTGTAGGTCTAAATCAAACTGTGCAGTTAAAGTTAGTATGAGCCTTATAGAGCAGTGCTTAACCACATGAGAAATGATTTCATTGAAATATATTCATTCTTGCATAGTAAACCCTCTAGCTACCAACCTAGCCTTATATCTAATGACCTCAGATCCAAGTCTTAACACACTTCTGATTTTTTGGTTTCTTAACCAATATCCATGTCTTATTCTTCATCAGTGACTCAATTTCTTCTTCCATAGCCTTGATTCATTGTTTATTTTCAGCACATTGAATAACTTCCATATAACCCTTTGACTCTTTATAGTTAATTTCCTCATCTATTAAAAATGCAAAATTGATATGATTTGGTTCAGAATACCTAGCTGAAGGCTTTATAACTTTTCTAACTCTATCTCGAGCTAGATGATATTCACTGAGATCGTTAGTATCATCCTTACTTGTTTCTTCTTCCTACATTACATCTGCTCTTACTAGTGCATTTGAGACCTGACTTTCAGAAGCTGACTTTCAGAAGCTGCTGTATCATCTTGTTTTTCACCTTCCATATCTACATTTGTACTCTTATCAGTAGTAGTAAAATTAGTCTTAAAAGTCATAGTACTTTCCTTAAACACCACATCCGTGCTAACTAAAGCTTTTTCTTTTCTAGGTTTAATACACCATAACTTGTACCCTTTAACACCCCGTTGGATAGCCTATCATAACACACTTGAGTGCCCAAGGCTTAAGCTTATCTTGCCTGATGTGCATATAGGCCAAACACCCTCAGATTTGAGTAATCAGCTGACCTTTCATTCCACTTTTCTTCAGGAGTTTTAAACTCTATAGCAGCAGATAGGGGTGAGCAAAAACTGAACCGCACGCAAAATCGAATCGAACCGCACCATTTCGGTGCTGTGCGGTTCCGCATCTGTTGGTGCGGTTCCAAAAATTAAAAACTGAAACTTTTTTATTTGGTTTCGATTTTAAATTTTTGGTGCGGTTTTGCACCGAACCGAACCGAACCGAACCAAACTGAACCGATAAATATATATATTTATTATATATTTATATTATATAATATATATATATATATATATTAATTTAAATTTTAATTTTCTAATTGTAAACCTAACCCAAAGTCTAACATCTGAACTTTATTCCATCCTTCAGTTTGATTTAGGCCAGCCCCCGACACAATACTTGATGAATTTAGGTGAAAATACATATTGCAAATCTATATCATAACGCTCAAATTAAAACTATTAACTTAGTTGGCGGTGGCTTAATATATAGTGATTAGGGAGATACTTTGTGGGGGTGATACATAGCAATTGGAGCTAGAGAGATTGGCGGCTGGGAATTGATCAACTTGAATTTGGAGTTGGCAGCTGGAATTAAGGGAACTTCGGGAGTGGCTAGAATCTGATAGTTAGATTTTTTTATTTTCTTTGCTTGAGAATTCGAATTGTTCGCATATTTTTGCCGATATTATTTTAGTTCGTATATTTAAACAAAAAAAAATGTATCGGTTCAGTAAAACATTGTTTTACTGATTTTAATAGATTTTTTCGAAAAAAAAATTGTAGCGGTTCGGTAAACCGAACCGAAACTGAAGGTTTTATATGTTTGGTTTCGGTTTGGTTTGACACCTCCAATTGGTGCGGTGAGGTTTCCATTTTCACCATATGTTCGGTTTTCGATTTTTATTTGTTGGTGCGGTTTTGCACCAAACCGAACCGATGCTCACCCCTAGCAGCAGATAAGCACCTATTTATAAGATATGCAACAGCAATCATTGCTTCCCCCAAAACTTGGCTGGCATCCCAATACTAGATAACATAAATCTAACTCTTTCAAGTAGTGTCCTATTCATCATTTCTACTACCCCATTTTGTTGAGGGTTACCAGGTATAGACTTGTGCCTCTTAATACCTTTTTCCCTGGAGTATTCTTGAATTTTTTCTAAAGTAAACTCTAGACCATTATCAATTCATAGGCACCTTAGTTTACATCATTTTTCATTTTCAATTTCACTACACCACTCAACAAACTTGTTAAGGCATTAGACTTATGTTTTAAAATATAAACTCAAACTTTTCTTGAAAAATCATCAATCAAAGATATGAAATATGACCCTCCACTTATAGCGGTGGTTTTTTATGGCCCCCATAAGTCACAGTGTACATATTGGAAACATGTTTGCCTACATGATATGAGAGTTTCTTACTTTTACTAAGTGCACATGCTTCACAGTTTTCTAGTTTAGCATCATGAGATAGACTTAGCATTCTCTTCCTTCTAAGTCCAGTCATACCTTTTTCACTCACATGTCCTGATCTAGCATGCCATAGTTCAATATCAGATACAGAAATGCTTTCAGACTCACCAACAATAGTGTTAGCTAGCAAATGAGTCTGTTTCCTTATACCTTTCATGACAATTTTAGTTCCCTTTAAAACATGCAAATAATTTATGAGGATTTAAACTCATAGCCCTTCATTTTCAATGATCCAAGCGATATTAAATTCCTTTTCAGACTAGGAATATACCCGTAAACACAAATTTTTGTATTTCAATTTTGATAAAATACAAAACGTGTTGCAGAGATAATTTGATAAACTTGAAGATAGATTATGAATGTAGATTTATGCGGGTTGCAATCTCTATTTGATCCTCTGATTCTTCTCTTCCATTTGATTCTTGAGCAATTTCAAAGGTTTTGGGATACTTGATTTGGTGACGATAAATCCAACGGACTCAAGTCATGATTTTGGATTTGACCGTTAGAACTGATTTGATTTGATTTGATTTGATTTGATTTGAAGAACGTCCTTAGAATTTGTAAGAACGCCTTGAAGGTTTTGAACTTGATTTGAAGACGTACTTAGAATTTGTAAGAACGCATTGAAGCTTTTGAACTTGATTTGAAGGATACTTGAATATTGCCTTGAAGATCTTGAAGATTTGAAGGATACTTGAAGAATACTTGAAGACTTGATAGAATTCTTGAAGATACTTGAAGACTTGATAGAATTCTTGAAGAATACTTGAAGATACTTGAAGACTTGGTAGAATTCTTGGAGATAATTGAAGATTTGAATAGAATTCTTGGAGATGCTTGAAGATTTGAATAGAATTCTTGGAGATGCTTGAAGATTTGAATAGAATTCTTGGAGATGTTTGAAGCTTTGAATAGAACTTTTGCAAGACTTCACTTGATAGAATTCTTGAGCTCTTCAATTCTCCACCACTTCAACTTATGATAGAAGAATACTTGAGCTCCCCAATTTTCCACTCCTTCAACTTGTGATTTGTGAGCACCCCAACACCTCTATTTATAGATGTAGGAGATGGGCTTCATGGGCTTTTAGGGTTTAGGTGCCAATGGGCCCATTAAATCATTTATATTAAATATTAATTGTATATCTATTTAATTTATGAATAAATATTCTATTTAATAAAATAGAAAATATAATTGAATATTTAATTCATGAATTTACTCGTGGCACGATTTAATTCGATGACAAATTTAATTGTCTATAATACCTGACTTCAGTTAAGAGTCTTACAATATTGTCATGAAGCTTTAACTTGATAGATCCAATACCTTTCACAAAACATACTTGATCATTCCCTAGGCTTAGAAGATGTGATATTTAGTGCTTCAGCTTCTTGAAAGAACAACCCGAGTCAAGAATCCACTCATTAGGATACATATGGAAAGAACAACCTGAGTCAAGAATCCACTCATTTTCAGTTTTAGAAGATGTGATATTTAGTGCTTCAGCTTCTTGAAATTGTTCAGCAATGTCTGCTGCATCAGTGGAGCCCTTTTGGGCTTACTTGATCTCTTCCAATTGCAGCTGTCTTTCTTGATATGCCCTGGCTTCTAGGAATGGTGGCATTTTTTGGTTTCTTTCTTATCATCCTCTTTCTTTCCCTATCCAACTTTTTTGCCATCTTTCCATGGCTTCTTGGACGGGACGGTATTACGTAGAAGACAATCGCTCTTCGTACGAAAAAGAAAGAAATAGATATATAAATCTAAACAAATATTGTATCCCCTCTTAATACATATTAGAACATATAAATAGGCCTAGAAACAAACCTAGAACAATACGGAAAGGAAATAGACTCCTAAAAGAACACAAAGACTGAAAATAAATAAAAGAACAGAGGCCAAAAGTGCCTGGACACAAACCAAAAGCTGCGTGAACTGCTAACTGCTCCATATCAGTCTCCCCCACTTGAAATAAAACTTGCCCTCGAGTGATCCGGGTATACAGATGGCTCAGCAGGAAAATAGAGATACAAGTCAGCCACATTAAAGGTGCGTGAAATACCCATCGACTCTGGCAGGTCCACCACATAAGCGTTATCATTAATCTTGTGTACAATCTTATAAGGACCATATTTCTTTGGCTGCAACTTATGATATTGCCCGACCGGAAAGCGTTCACGGCGAAGGAAAACCATCACTTCATCACCAACCTCGAACACATTCAAGCGACGATGTTTATCAGCAGCTTCCTTGAATTTCTTAGTAGTCTCCAACAATTTCTGACGAACTGCCGTCTGAATATCACAAACATCATTAGCCAAATTTGCAGCAGAGATACTAGCAATCTTAGGCAGCTTGACCAAGTCAACGGCATGGTGAGGAGATTTCTGATAAACAACAGCAAAAGGAGCTCTTCCTGTCGAGCTATGGACTGCATTATTGAAAGCAAATTCTGCTTGTGGCAAAGCAAAATCCCACTGCTTAGGACGGTCTCCACAAATACAACGAATAAGATTGCCTAAAGTTCGATTAACGACCTCAGTCTGTCCATCAGTTTGTGGATGCGCCGTGCTGCTAAAATTCAGTGAAGTATCAAACATCTTCCACAACGTCAACCAAAAATGACTAAGGAACTTAGAATCGCGATCAGAGGTAATAGATTTAGGCACCCCATGCAAGCGAACAATCTCTCGAAAGAAAAGGCGTGCAATGTGTGAAGCATCTGAGGTCTTCTTGCAGGGAATAAAATGTACCATCTTTGAGAACCTATCCATAACAACAAAAACAGAATCAACTCCCCGTTGAGTTCGAGGAAGACCGAGAACGAAATCCATAGATAAGTCTTCCCAAATAGCTTCAGGAACAGGTAATGGCATGTATAATCCAGTATTCTGGGCTTGCCCCTTAGCCGTTTGGCAAATATAACATCGCCGTACAAACTTTGCAACTTCGCGTTTTAACTGGGGCCAATAATATCGTTCTTCCAAACTAGTAGTAGTTTTCTCTCGACCAAGGTGTCCACTCAAACCACCACCATGCAGATCACGAACTAATTTGTCCCTTAAGGAAGTTCGAGGGATGCACAATCGATTACCCTTAAAAAGAGAACCTTCATGTGAGTAAAAGTCTTCAACAGGCAACTGATTCCATATTTTCGCAAAGTCCTCATCAGCTGCATACAATTCGGGAAGAACTTCAAAACCAACTATCTCATGGCTCATCGTCACCAATAGAGCTGCACGCCTACTTAATGCATCGGCGGGTTTGTTCTGAACACCAGATTTGTGCTTCAATGTGAACGGGAATTGTTGCAGGTATGCCACCCATCTAGCATGCATCTTGCTAATATTCTTTTGACTATTAATATGCTTCAACGCCTGATGGTCCGTATAAAGAACAAATTGATCCTGAAGGAGATAATGTTCCCAATGCTTCAAGGCGCGAAATACAACATAAAATTCTTGATCATAGGTGGACCACTTTTGCCGTGCTTCGTTCAACTTCTCACTAAAATAAGCCACCGGCTTTCCCTCCTGAGACAGAACAGCACCAATTCCAACTCCACATGCGTCACATTCCACAACAAAAAGCTTGTCAAAACTGGGAAGTGCGAGTACAGGGGCTGAACACAACTTCTCCTTAATCAGCTCAAAGCTCTTCGTTTGTTCAGAACTCCATTGAAATTTTCCTTTCTTCAAACAATCTGTCATAGGCGCCATAATAGTACTAAAATTTCGAATGAACCGCCTATAGAAGGTAGCAAGTCCGTGAAAGCTACGGACCTCCGTCACAGATTTTGGGATAGGCCAGTCACGGATCGCTCTAACCTTCTCCTCATCCACACGAATTCCATCCCCACTAATCACAAAGCCAAGGAAAAGGAGACTTGTTTGCATGTAACTCATTCTTCAATCGCATAAATGTGCTAGGGGCATTTGACAATCCGAACGGCATAACGAGCCACTCATAAAGACCCTCTTTTGTTTTGAAAGCTATCTTCCACTCGTCTCCCGGTCTGATGCGGATCTGATGGTAACCACTTCGCAGGTCTATCTTGCTAAAAATTCTCGCCCCAGATAAGTTGTCTAACATATCTTCTAATCGTGGAATCGAAAACCTGTAACGCACAGTGATCTTATTTATTGCTCGACTGTCCACGCACATGCGCCAAGAACCATATTTTTTTGGAGTTAGTAATGCGGGAACTGCACAAGGGCTCATGCTTACTTGAATCAATCCTTTGAGTAACAAATCCTCTACCATCTGTTGCAAAATTGTTCCCTCTTTTGGACTTATACGGTAGTGAGGTAAGTTTGGTAACGAGGCTCCGGGGACCAAGTCAATGGCATGTTGTATATTTCTCATTGGCGGTAACTTTGAAGGAAGCTCGTCAGGAACCAAATCTTGAAATTCCTTAAACAATTCGAGAACTCGATCTGGAGTCTCGTTCATCCTTGCAGAATTTTTGACCATGGGTACCGTCTTCACCACCAAAGCAAGAATTTCTCTAGTATCTCGTGCATCGTCCATCAATTCTTTCACTGAACGGGTTAATGTCAGAAACTTATGGTTTTCAATTTTCTTTTTAAACCCTAAAGGCAGCAACGTTATGCTCTTCCCATCCTTGAAGAATTGATAAATATTTTTCCTCCCATCATGAGTAGTGCCAAGATCAAACTGCCAAGGTCTGCCAAATAGTAATTGACAAGCATCCATGTCCACAATGTCACACATAACCTCATCTTTATAATATTTTCCAATAGATAAAGGCACACGACACCTCTCCTTAACCTTGATACCCTCACCATTATTAATCCACACAATACTATATGGTTCAGGATGTTTTTCCACAGGTAATTGTAATGCTCGAACCAAACTTTGAGAAATAATATTCTCACAGCTGCCACTATCTATAATTAACTCGAAAATCTGATGAGAGATCGTACACCTGGTTCGGAATAGAGCGTTGCGTTGGGAGTCATCTCCTCGTGGTGCTAGTAGAACCTTACGAACCACATACGTTGGGTGTTCATCATATTCTTCTCCATCAGGCTGCAAACTCCCTCTTCTTCATCGATTTCATGCTCAGTTGCATCGTCATCCTTACCATGCTCAGTCATATTCACCGGACGGCGTTTCGGACAATTGTTCGATCGGTGCCCAATCTCATGGCATCTGTAGCATTTATCTCCGGTTGGCTTAGCATATGGGTTTTCTGATTGTTTCTTTATGTTCTCCTTCACAACAATATCTCGTTTATTAGAACTTGAAGCAACTTCGAGGTTAGAGTTTGGTTTGTTTGTTTCACCAAAATTCCTGCGATTTTCTTCTCTCCCATAGTAGCTCCTAAATCCCATGGATTCAGCCCGTTGCGCCATATTCTGGGCCTCGCTGAGAGTGAGGATAACTTGACATCCAATCTTTTCACGGATTGTTGGCTTCAGCCCATGAATATATCTCGAAATTTGTTGCCCTTCAGTCTCCATCAGATTATTTCGCGACGATAAGCGCAAAAAGTCCGTAGTATAATCTGCTACAGATTTTTGTCCCTGAATTAGTGTCTGATATTGATGGAATAGAAACTGTTCATGATCCGGAGGAAGAAAACGAGCCATCATCATCCTCTTCATCTTCACCCATAATCTCACCGGTTGTTTTCCCAAACGTCGTCGTTGGTTTTGCACTTGCTCCCACCAAGGCGAAGCTCCTCCTTTTAAGCGATATGCCACCAGTTTCACTTGTTTGTTTTCATGAATTTCTGCGAAATCAAAGAATCTTTCAACTTCAGCGATCCAGTCTAGGAAAGCTTCAATATTGAAGTTTCCATTGAAGGAGGGAAGGTCTGCCTTCATGCGAAACTCATCATGCCTTTGGTTTCCCCTAGGGTTAGGGTTAGGATTTTCTGCAAACAACTCTTTCGCTTCTTCATCAGATGAATCCTCCTCATAAGTTTGTTTCACACCAATCGGTTGGGGACCCGTACGTTGAAGGACACGAGCAAATCTCCTGCCTCCTTCTCCGTCTCCTGGATTACCCCGACGTTCCTCTACTCGCTCAACACGAGTAGTTAACATATCAACTGCTATTGTCAGACGTTGCACCTCTCTGAGCACATCAGCGATGGTAGGCTCAGGTACCTTGTCTTTGTCGTTAACCATTGCCGAGGAAAAACCTTGGCTCTGAATACCAACTGACACGGGACGGTATTACGTAGAAGACAATCGCTCTTCGTACGAAAAAGAAAGAAATAGATATATAAATCTAAACAAATATTGTATCCCCTCTTAATACATATTAAAACATATAAATAGGCCTAGAAACAAACCTAGAACAATACGGAAAGGAAATAGACTCCTAAAAGAACACAAAGACTGAAAACAAATAAAAGAACAGAGGCCAAAAGTGCCTGGACACAAACCAAAAGCTGCGTGAACTGCTAACTGCTCCATATCAATTTCCTTTGTTGAACTTCCCTTTGATGTTTAAGCTTTCACTTGCAGCTTCTTTTCTGCATTCTGATGCTTTGTGAAGCTCTTTACATCTCAAAGCATTCATGACTTCTTCCCAAGATGTGGAAGTCTCTCTTCCATATAGCATAACATCATTCAAGTTGTCATGAGACATGGACATGGCATTCAAAAAGCAAGATAGCCTTGTCTTCATCCTCAAGTTCCACCTCAATATTTGCCAAATCATCAATGGCTTTATTGAAGTCATCGAGTTGATCTAGAATGATCTTCTCCTATGAGATTTTAGAGGCATATAACATTCTCTTCATGTACAATTGATTGGCCAAGGATTTTGTCACCCAACTTAGCTCATACACCAGTTGCAGAATCTTCTCTGGACACTTCCCTCAACACTTTATCTCCAAGACATAGGGTGCGTTTGGTAACCAAGACAAGATAAGGCTTGTTAGATTAAAACAAATGGGCTCATTGCAGGTAAGGCTTGTTGGGTAATATAGTAGTGTGTTTGATAGCTAGGTTAGTTGGAGAGATAAAAAATTTCGCTTGTTTGGTAGCAACGGTTAGGGATTGGAATAACTAACGGAATTACATATTTACCCTTAACCAAATTCACCAAGGACAAGCATATCCTTTTATATTTCGTAACATTTTTTTCATTAAAAAGATCAAAGCAAATGAGATGAGCATACATAAAGATGATGCAATTAATTACAGCCCAACTGTGATAGGTTCTTACAATCAAATGTCAAGAAATAGCGGACATAATGCCAAATATACCAAAAATACATTTAAGAGAAAATAAAATCTCATCAGACTTATCTGCCTTACTCATTTTATGGTGTATTTCATACTTTCGAATTAATTGGAATTAAAATTAAATCATGGCATTCCAAAAAGTTAATCGCCATCAAAATGCTGGAGATATTTTGACAAACTGAAGGTAACAATAGTTGTCATTTCCTAAAATCCAGAGAAATTACAAGGTTTAACATCTGAGTAAAACCCCAAAATTCCCAACAACTAATGGTTCTCAAAAGTATCTCAGCATTTAGCTTCGCTTCAGCTCTTCGAGGCAAGCTTTTCCTTGGTCTTCTGTATTTTCAACACCTTCTTCAGGATCTTCTACTCTTCCACCAAGAAAGCTCTAATGATCCTAACAGTAGAAGAAAGAGAGTTTGAAAATCATTGAGAAAAAGCATTCTAGTGATATTAGTGATGATGACAATATAAGGATGATGTGGAAATTGACATAATCAATCACCACATTCTACTCATATTTCATTCACAATTCGATCCTTAGTTGTAGTAACATTACATTCGCATTCGCAATTTTTTACCATTTTCAATATAGAAAACCACTGCATCTTCAAAGTATATAATATCTTTAAAAGAAACAATCACAGTTCCACAAGATTAAGTATTGATTTGACACAAAAATGGGGTGTACTTGATCAAGAAACTATATTTTGGGAGAAAATGTATCACCATGAATTTCAGTTTGCAATGTTCTCTAACAATTTCAAAGTCATTAAACTGACATTGACTATCCAAATGAAATAAAATAGCCAATGATAACTGATCATCTTTGCATAAAGACATAAGCTCAGATATAGCAACGAAAAACTGAGATTACATGAAATCAAGACTACAAAATGTCTCCTTTAGGCATAATTCCAACTACGTTTAACCAGAAAACATAAATAGATATAGATACAAACATAATCTGTGATCATTCATCCCATGATCTTCAAAAGAGCTAATAGCTAGATTCTTTAATCCTACACATGTCACAAATCTAACCAGTTCCTTCATCATTCATCCCATGATCTTCAAAATCCCTAACAGAATCTGTGATCTTTTTTTTTTTTTTTTTTTTTTGCAAAGTCATGTTAGATGTTAGTAATTAGTTCCCCATCCACTCCAAGAACCACCTTATCTCTCCATTCACCAAAATCCACCTTATATCTCCAATCTCCAAATTCGCTCCCAAGAGGGATCGAACCCGGGTCACTTCACTTAAGTGAGGACCCGGTGGCCAGTGGGCTAAGCCCCCTGGTTAGAATCTGTGATCTAATAGGCTCCTCTAAGCAAGATCAGATTTTTATAATAGTCTCAATAAAGATCACAAATTTTAACTCTCAACTAGTTTAAGACTTCACCTTTACACAGAGCTACAAGTTTTATTCTAAGAAACAAACAGAGAAGAAATCAACCATTTATACATATTATGTGCAAGGATCACACCTAAACTCTTATTTACTGAATGCACAATGCAACACGATGTCAGAGTTATGGTAGCAATCGACTCGTCTTCTGAGATCAAGTGGGTTCGGACTAGGGCTTCACGTTTCTTCGGCTGCCCAGCCGCAACCTCGGGTCAACGTCCGCCATGGTTGCCGGTGGAGATTGCTGAACTACGGCGTGAAGCTGTGTGCTAGTGCGAGCTCCGCAGCTAAGGTCGTCCTCTGTCGAAGCAGTCATCCTCTTCACAAAATCGAAGCAGCCGTCCTTTTCCCCCCAAGATCCACCGCGCCTCTGTTGAAATCCGGCAATGCTGCACCCTTCTCTCCGGTGTGGTCGTGCCGGAGGTCCTCTCCTCCCATCTTTGTCTTCCCGCTCCAAAACGAGCCTTAATCCTTTCTGTAAAAATTGTCACTGCCGCCACCATTTCTAAAATCTGGCGACGTCGTCGCTCAGCCTGAAACCGACGCCTCTCTCTCTTTCTCTCTCTTCTATTTCCCTTTCCAAATCATCCATTTGCGAAACACCGAGCTTCTCCCAAAAAGAAAGAATTGTTGGATATTTTTTAATTTCAAAGGGTAAATTGGAAAAGTGTAAATAGGGGAATCTCCCCACTTATATAATCTATCTTACAAAACTACCCACTTAAAGCCAAAGTCAAAAGTGATGGTGATAGGCATGCTTGATTTTTTGTAAAAGGTCTTACACAAGTACAATTGTGTAAGATAGGTAGTTGAATTTGGTTCAAAATCTGAGAAAGAGATAATAACTGTTCAACTCACGTCACTTTCACAATGTAATGTATACTGTATGTTTGAAAAGTTAGAAAAAAATTATCTTACGTTTGTGTTATAAAAACATTACTAAGAGGGCTAAAAAATTCACTATTATGTATATTATGCAACAAAAAAATATTATGAAACAAATGACGTAATTAGCCGCCGGAATTTCATAGCCGCGCACAGTAGCCGCATATATTTTGTACCGGCGGCTGCTGTTCACGGCTATGAATTTCCGACGGCTAATTACGCCATTTGTTTCATAATATGTTTTTGTTGTATAATATACATAATAGTGAATTTTTTAGCCCTCTTAGTAATGTTATATTATAACACGAATACCTTAATTTAGAGTTTTTATTTAAATTTTTATTTTTATTTTTTTATAGTACAAGAAGTACACATTGATGTGAAATATGAGAGATAGTGAATCTGCAAAAAATTGGATTATAGTGGGGTAATAATACTCATTTTATGCATGATTTGATTGAACATAAAATAATACAGTAACACATAAAATAATAGGCAATTTTTGAAGAAAACATTTGAAACTTCTGGACTTTGAACAGAAAAATATTTTAGAGCTAAAAAACGATTAGCCGCCAGAACTGCATAGTCGGTCGTACTAGCCGTGTGAAAAATTTCACCCACGGCCAGTGACGCCGGCTACGGTTTTGTGGCGGCTACAATGGTTTTTGGCAAAAAAATATTATTTTTGACGTAATATATATGGTTGTGAAATATTTTACCTTGTTATGAATGTTTGAAAGTAACATACGTATCCTTATTTTGTGTATTTCTATTTTTTTTGTTAATTTTTAGTTAAAAAAGTACATGTCGACATGAAATAAGAGAGAAGGTGACTGCAAAAATTTGGATTGTAATGAGGCTTTAATGCTCACTTTCTGCATCCATTTCATTGCACATTGAATAATAGATTGAATTATACTGAATGAACAATACATTTCACGTGAATTTGTACAAAGGAATATAATATTAGTCTATAATAAGGCTGCATTTGTGAATGAGAAAACATAAATCCAAATACTCGTAGATTCGCGAGTTGAGTTAAAAAATTGAGAAATTGAAACCCTCAAGATTTGACAAGTGGTTTTGTGCGATAGGCGGTGCAATTGGTGTTCAAATTCTACTTGAATAGGTGATTTTCTCATATATTGTTTGTATAATTAATAGTTTGCATGTTTTATGTTATATTTATGAGAAGAAATTATTAATTTACAAATACAAGCTGTTATTGTATGTGATAACACTAACTGATTGTGTTAAACACTAAAAAGCAAGTAGCCACCAGAAAATCATTAGCCGGCGACACTAGCCGTCGCCCACTAGGTGGTCAGCGACTAGTGCCGCCGGCCAATGATTTTCTGGCGGCTACTTGCTTTTTATGGTTCATTGTGAATTTTTAAAGCGTTTAAGCATATTTTAATACTATATTTTATGTGTTTTTATAGATGGAATTCGTTAGATACATATATGTGAGATACAACGGAGTCGTCGATGGTATATACTATATTGGTGGGGCTACAGAGGTCCTTCCCCTCCTCAACGAAACTATTGAGAGCCTGATGTGCAGCATCAACAATATTATGATGACGCATTCGTTGAGCTCGAGCTACCAATTGTATTATTTGACGACCAATCTATTTGGTAGGGAGACGAAATATGGCTTGACCACAGACGATGACGTGGAAGCCTTGTTGGCAACTGCCGACTATCCCATGGTGTACGTTGAGCACTACAACGGTCCAATTGAAGAAGCCTACATCCCTACTTTTGATTTTGCTCAGCCTTCGGTACACGTAGATGAAGCACAATGCAGTCAATATGAGACGCCGTATCATCATACGTCGTTTCATGGTCGCTAGAGCTCGCCTCCACGACAATATTTTACATGGGATGGACAACCGCTAGACGAATCTGCATGGAATCAAACTGAAAGTTTTAATGAAGTATGTGGGAGATTGAACAAGGTGCGGACAGATGAGGAACCTGAGCACGAAGTTGAAGCCTCGGTTGCAGCAGGAGACGATGATTATTCTGAGGAAGATGACGAAGATTTTGACCCTGCGCTCCAGGTGGGCACTGCTTCTGATGCCTCTGAGGATTTATTAGACGACGATCTAATCGATTTCACGGAGATCGAGCGAGCAGGTTGGATCCGACAAAGTACAACACGTGACAGAAATTCGACAGTCGAAACCGGTGATCTAACTAATTGGTTAGTTCCCTTGATTCCAGTGGACGCCTCGGCTTCGCTGGTTGCTCGCGAGAGTGACCATTCTAGAGTTGATGATCTGCAGAAGAATTCTTTTTACAACAGCAAAGACGACCTGATCATTGCTGTTGGTTTGTGGAACATGAAGCGAGGCACTGAGACGAAAGTTGTCCGCTCAGATCCGGGACGGGTCTATTTCACGTGCAAGCACTCTGACAAGTGCAATTTCGATCTTCGTGCGTCTAGTCACGGCGGAGGGATGTGGAGAGTGCATAAGTTGAAAGAGCATTCATGCGAAGGGGACTTGCGCACAGCTAAAAAAATCAAGGCATACTCGAAGGTGATTGCAGCGTATGTGGCAAACAGAATATGCTATGATGGAGAGGTCATTAAGCCGAAATCCATCATGGCGGAGTTGGTACGCGATTTCGGCATCAAAATCAAATATGATGTCGTGCTGCGTGCAAGAAATCTCAGGATGGAGATGATATACGGTCGAGTTGATGATTCGTTCCTCCTGCTCCCAAGATATCTGTATGCCCTGAGGGAAGCGAATCCTGGCACCTTGATTGGTTTGGAAGTAGACATAGACTGCCGGTTCAAATATTTGTTTGTTGCTCTTGCGGCTTTCATCTCACCTTTCTACTTTCACCTTCGATCAGTGATTGTGGTTGATGGCACACACCTGAAGGGAAAAAATAGTGGCATTTTGTTTTTCGCTGTGGCAAAAGACGGAAACGATGCAATTTTTCCCTTGGCGATTGGTGTCGGTCCGATCGAGAATGATGAGTCGTGGAAGTGGTTCATGTCACATCTGAGACAAGCTTGCGACGAGCCCGAGAACTTACTTGTTGTATCTGATGCGCATGTCTCCATCGCTAATGCTGTGAAGAGCGAGTTTCCAAATGCTACTCACGGTATTTGCTACTACCACTTGTTGAACAAGATCAAGGGTTACGGGCCCGGTGTTGCTGAGCTTTTCCGCCAAGCTGCATACGCCTACGAGCAATCAGATTACACACGTGCAATGTCAGCCATGGCTGCTCTGAAGCCAAAGGCGTACGAGAAGTTGTTGCGCGTAGGACCGGAGAAGTGGGCACGATCACAATGTCCTGTTTCCCGTTACAGTTTCCTTACATCCAATGCGGCCGAGAGTTTTAATGCACGTTTGTTGTGGGCCAGGAGTCTTCCCATCTGCTGTATGTTGGAGGCAATCAGATTAGTTATCGAGCAGTGGTTCAACGATAGGCTTGCGGCCGCACAAGAGAGCGATGAACATCTGACTCCGGAGGCAAACCAGAAGCTCAGTGCAGAACTTGTAAAAAGTCATCGTTACACAGCCAAGAGGACCGCCGAGAGAAAGTACAGGATTCGTGCTAGTGGTCACCAGTATATGGTTGACCTTTAAAAGCAGAGCTGTGAATGCAACGAATTCGACCTGGACCAGATGCCGTGTTCTCATGCGATTGCAGCCATTACGTATGTCATTTCTATTCATGAACACAATTACCATCTCTTGTTGAGAATATCCAGCCTCTCTAAGAATCGGCAGCGAAGAACGAGGCAGCTCGAATGGGTGTGATGAACTAGAAGGCTACTTAGTGTACGAGTAGCGTGGCCCCATATACAAACTCAACTCACCGAATGGGGTCAAGTGTAGGCCAGCCCCAAAAGTCGTAGGCACACCAAAACCAGTATGCGGGCCCGATGGGGTTTGCCAATCATCACCGGCGGAATGACCCGCATCCCGTATAGGGGACTCGTGTGCAGGGGACCTCTGCTGCGATGGGGCATCCGAGGATGCACGCCGCAATGGGGAACAGGGGTCGTGCTCGGGCTCTGCACTGGGGTCGTGCTCGGGCTCACGTCGCCTCTCCGAGTGAGGTCTTGGAGCAGGTCTGGGCTGCTGTACATCGGTGCTATGCGAGCATCGGCAACGCATACACCCAAATGTCTCCTCGGCCCAATTCTTCAGCCTCGTGAATAGGTCATCCTCCAAACGCCTCGCTACCCTGCCCTCACTCTCACGCACCATGTGGTCCATGCGCTGCCAATCCTGCTCGCTCCAACCAGAAGGCCCATGAGCACTGCTCTCTCCCCCGTACCTAGGCCTCCTGTGACTCTGTGACCTCCGGCCGGAAGTCACGGGGCACTCGCCGCCGCCACTCTGATCCTGGTGGCCACTACTCGATGAGGACGAAACCACCAATGGTCTCTGCCACTTTCCCCGATCTTCGCATCTCGAACTGCGATGTCGTAGTTCCGTCTGAATAGATGCCTCGGAGCGGTCCCCACCACTCAGGTTCGGTCGAGGCTGCCTTTGGCCGAAGACGCTCGGACCTGAAAACTGGACACCTCCCTCATACGCAACCGATAGCCAATAACGCATCGTCACCTCGTGCTCATCGGGCTGCAACTCATAAATCTCATTGTCCTACAATTAAAAATATATGTACTTGATGATTAATATTCATAACACAAAATATAATTAACAAATAAACACTTAAATTATTACCTCTGTCTCAAATAGGGGCTGCAAATCTTCAATGTTGTGCTTCAAGAAGGTCCACCTCTTGAATCTAGGGTATATACCGGCATTACATATAGCGACGGCTCTGCCCAAGCCGGTAATAACCTCAAGACCCCAAGTATATAGAGCCCAAGAAGGCCCATAGAAGTGGTACTTCAACCCTTCAGCGACCCGCTGGAGCCTGAAGTTCAAGCGATCATATGCATACCCACCCCAAGAAAATATGGAGAACTCCGACAAGTCCTCCACCAAAGCCCACGTCCAGGGCTCCACGGGTCGTGGCAAATCCATTCCCAAAACAAATGCGTGTAGCACCAACAGGTGGGCCACACGCAGTGCTATCCCGCCGTCGGGGTCGACAACATGCACCATCCGGTCAAAAAAAAAGCTGCTCAACTCCTGAACTGACATGAGCTGCCCGCCAGAAACTCGTCTGAAGGCTACAGCCCTGCTTAAATCGTGGCTGGCTGTTGGATCGAAGGGATGTTGCCCAAATGGCAATTCGGTCACAAGAGCGAAAGCGGCGTGAGAAAGGCAAACCCTCTTCTCGTTGATGTAGAACCACATCACATCATCCTCGCCTTCGTCACTAATCCACAGATGACGAGAGACAATATGGTGCAATGTCGTTGGTGAAGCTCAAAATTTTAACCTAGATCTAAACATGCTGGAAAGAGAAATCGGAGTAACCTGTATCACAATATGAGAACTCGCTTGAAAACTTGCAGATAAATCTTTAGAGTAATTTGTTGCGTGTGTATTACAATGAACTACAGGGAGTATTTATAAGACTACATTAGGGCGAAGGGTAAAAGGGTCTATACAAGTCATTCACGCGCTCCACATGCGGTGTAGGTGAATGATTCTCTGTCCTCTAACAAACTTTCCTAACTACCTCGCAGCTTTACGTTGAGTACGTGGCCTTTCTAGATTTTCGACATTGGTTGCTTCCATTCTTTTTCTGCGCTGACTCCGCTGGGACGACCTTTTGTCTGCGCTGACTTTATCATGTCTAACCTTTATCCGTATTGTCCTTAACTGGGGTAGAACTTTGTCTGCGCTGCTCTTTATATAAGACGTACTTGGGTCCTTCATATGTGTCGTCCCCTTGACTTATCCCCGCGGCTCTTTTAGTCTTCGTTTCCATCAGCGCCGCTTCTTTCTTTGACTCTTCTCCGGGTATTGCTTTAGTGTCGTGCTAACTCTTCTAGTCTGCGCTGACTTTTGTCTGCGCCGCTATCTTGCTTTCATATTTGCACGATGCGACTCCGCTCCTCCTGGCCAGGTGCACCTAGAGTCTAGATCAGTTTCCTTCTTGGTCTGCGCAGGCTTAGGTCTGTGCCGCTTGATTCGACGTTTCTGGAATAGGATGGCTGATGAGATCCTTACTCCTCATCAGCTACTCCCCCCTAGTCTACGAAAAGAGAGTTTCTGAATTTTCGTAGCTGCACTAGACTTCTGGCATATTCCCATCAGCGCGGGGTTTTCCTTGTCTGTGACGTTTTCTCATTTAATGCCTGACACCTTCACTGTTCCCCGTACGTATCTTTTCACAGTCTCTAATTCAATCTAAGCCCTTCATTCCCAACCGTCGTTTTATGATGTGATCTGGGCCCTTCTTTTCCTGGGCCCGTGTCAGCCCTAATGATTTCCCTCTCTTCTGCCCTTTTGAATTCTCGTCTCTTATAAATACTTACCATCCTCCTCTTCCATTCTTCTTCTTCTTTTTCTCTTACGCTCTCTGGTGTTTCATCTTTTCTTCAATCTCCTCTTTCTTGCCGGTCGTCCTCTTCCTCTTTAATGCCCTCCCCGCTGCTAGGTCTAACCAGGTACCCGCTCTTTCCTTCCTCTATTTTTTCGTATTGTGCTCTTTTTTCTCGGTGATTTTTTATTATTTCCCCTTTCCGCTTTGTACTATCGATCCGTTCAAAGCTTCGCATCACCCATGGCCGGCGTAGGGTCTGAACTTCCCCAATCCACCTTGCCTATTCAGTCCCTGAAAGCGATAAGGGATACTCTTCGTATCGATATTGGCGATCCGTATTACAAAATCCGGCCTCAAAATCCGGCTGATCCCACTTCCGATATGCCTGATACTCGCCGGGGCATTAATCCCGATGTTATTCCGGTCTGGCTACATCAAGTAGATGCGGGACTGCGAATCCCTCCCTCCCCCTTTTTGATCGAATTATGTAACCTGTATGGCATTCCCTTTTTCCAACTTTCTCCTTCTTCTATTCGTCGGGCCCATTTATTGCACATAGTCTGCGCCGCCAATAATTATCCTTAAAGCGCCGCCTTATTCCATAAGACCCACGTTCTAAAACGGACCGGGTCCCATTATAACTTTACTTCCAAGGCTGGTGGTTATATGGCCTTTATGAACAAATTGACCTCTCTAGACAAAGATTTTCATGACAAATACTTTTTTGTCCAAACTCGAAATGGCACTTGGCCAGACGTCATCGGCGCCGACGCCCAACTTCAGTGGCATCACACTAAGCATCTTTCCGCCTCCAGCTCTGCGCGTGTTACTGACATTGAAGACATCCATCTAAAGCGTTTGGTTGAAGCTCGAGATAACGATGTTTTGAAGGTGAAAGAACTAGTGACTAAGGCTTCCGTCTTGGCCGGTGCAGGTTTATTCTCCCGCTATCCTTTGTCCCGTGTGGGTATTGATTGTGTTGTTGCTGTTTAATATTAGTATTTACTCTGTTCTGCATTCGTGTCCACTTCTCTTAACTTATTTGATGTTCACGTTGTTTCTTGAGATATGTTTATGACGTGTTTTTCATGTTGGTTAATCTATGCCAGGTATGGAGTCGTGGAAAACACCATCGCAAGTTTTAACTTTACTCAAACAGGAGCTGGCCAATCGGTCCCAGCTGCGCAGACCATAGGCAGCGCCGCTCAAGCCATCGCTGCGGGGTCTTCGGGTTCTCGACGCCCACCAGTCAGTCCATTCCAACTTCGCGATGAGGATGCAGAAAATTCAGAAGAGAGAAATCCTCTGATTTAGAGGAAACAAAAAAGTGCTCCGACTAAAAAGCAACCTCAACAAAAGAAGAAGAAGAAAGCTACAACGCCGGCTGCGCCGCCAGAGACCCTTGACTTGATCTCGGAGGGTGCCGTTGATGAGCCCATGTTTGTGCTCATTTTTCGTGTCTGTTTTAGGTCTAGATAGAGTCTTTTTCCTTTGTTTTGCTAGAGTCAGTCGCCTGGGAGGGCGTAGTTCCAGGGCAGGCCCATTCTTTGGGCAGAACGTGCTTTTAAGGCATAATGCTGCTGCATTCCGCGAAAGAGGCATGAGTTTGAAGCAGAGGAGTTTGGGACACTCAAAAGCTTGTTTTGAAGACCAAAAGTCCGAGAAGCAGGATGTTGGGCAAACCGACCCTTTTGCCCATAAGTATCGCGCGGGATTCAGTTGCATCAGAAGAAGGTTCTGGGCATAATGCGACTTCGGTTCGGGGAAGAAGTATGAGCACAGCTACATAGCGAATTGGAGATTGGAGCAGCAGGTTACAAAAGCTTAGATAAAGTTTGGAGTTGCTCAAGGCAAAACCGACCCTTTGCCCATAAGTACCGTTCGGGACCCAGTTGCACCAGAAGATGATTGTGGGCAGAAGGTACAGACGGGGCAGAGAAGAAGAGTGCAGAGGATGTAGATAAGGAAAGAAATCAAAACAACCTTATCCCTTGAGGTTTGGATAAGGAAAGAAATCTCGGGCAGAAGGAGCCCTAATTCCAGCCCACTCCTTTTGGGCCCAGCCTGTGTAGCCCTAACTCATGCCTATAAATACCACATGGCTGTGAATCATTCAAGGAGAGAAAAAAGAAAAAAGGGAGAGGGAGGCACGAATTTTTGAGAGACCACTGCTGTAGTTTTACTTTCCATAGTTAGGTAGGAGTAGTCGCCCCTTATGGGCATAGCAGTTTAATTTTCTGTTCATGTTTTCTGCGGCACTTTTGGCCGTAAGTACCCTTTTGCCTTAAGTAAGTTTCTATTTCAGTTTTTACTTTATGTTTTCCTTTATGTCTTTTGCCTTTGTTATTTATTTTATGTTTGGCTAAGTTTTATATTCTGATTTGGGCAAGATGATCTAAGCATGAACACCTAACTCGAGAGGTCTAATTTGGGCATAATAACTGTATGAGCATATTCCCGATACACTAGGTTTGATTCCAAAAAGGTTGAAACAACTTGGTTAATTAATTGGTCACTAGTCAATTAGGGAGATCTAACCACAAGTAATAATTTGGGCACAAGGCTAGTTGCCATCGACCTCCAAAATAGTACAACTGGTGTTGGAGCCGTGACTGCTGTGAAATATCGGTGTAAGAGTCAAGTGGGTCTATCTAGAGCTTAAAGCATTCTGGGCAAAGCACAACTAGCGATAGACCATCGCAGAGAGCGTGGATGTTGCCCGGGGTAGTTGATTTCCATTAGCTGACCCTTCTAAGGGATCATAAACTGAAAGGATAGATTGGGCAAGGGGTTTTTGTGTACGTGACGAGTGACAATAGGGGCACAACAATTCTTATGCCTATAACCACTGGTATGCGAGTATAGTGATTTATCTTTGCACCAATGATCGAGTGCCTAGTTCATGTTTAGTGATTCGAACGCAAGTCAGAATTGTTTTGTTATTTGATTTATCTACCTTTATTTCAGTTTAGTTGGAAACCCCGTTCTGCCCATAAGCACGTTGTGGTCAGAACACTGCAGGATACGAAACTTTTTTAGTGACACCCTTGCAAGAGGAATTACTGCTCAGTTCCCTGTGGATTCGACTCTGGACTTACCACTAGCTAGTCTAGTTGTGGGCACAAGATATTTTATTTGCACAAAGCTCAAACGACAGCTTCGTCAGCCGTCTCCTCTGCTCAGATGCCCGCTTCTCCTCCCCGTCCTCTCGGCATTGGGGCGTCTTCTGGAGTGGGCATCATCCCTCGTGCCCTTGGACATTTGACCGGCGAAGAGTGTCGGTCTCAAATGGTCGCCCAGATCGCTCCGGCTGACCTCCAAGTTCGGAAGTCCTTGACCCGCAGGCAAATGGCAGATGACCTTGTGCAGACGATTGAGACGGTGAACTGTCGTTATTTGCGATGATGTGCTCTTTTTTTTTTTAGATGGATGTTCCCTCAATTTCTTTTCTTTATTATCTGCGCAGGCCAGGGTTGAGTGTTTGGCTTTTGCTCGAAGTCTCCTCCGTGCGGAAGGCGAGGTTCAGACCAAAGATAAGGAGGTCTTAGCAGCGCTGGCTCGGTGTACTCACGCCGAAGAAGAATCTCGCCTTCTACGAGAGAAGAACGAAAAGTTAAAGGCTGAGAGATTGTCTGTCGATACGGAGTTGGCCCGAGTTCGGGAAGAGTTGGCACGTGTAAACCAGGAGAAAAAGAAAGAGCTCGCGGCGGTTACTCAAGATTGGACAGAGAAACTGGCTGCTCTCAAGAAGGAGATCGTGGCTAAGGAGAATCTGGCTTTCCAGCGTGGCACCCGGCAATATCGACTACGCTACTTTCTTCCTTCGGAGGGTCATGCATTCCTGCGCATCATGCTACTGGAGACCATCACCGCCTTCGCTCGTACCCCCGAGTTGCTGAATGCTGCAGCTCCGGCGCTGCAATGGCTCGTCAAAGAGTCAACCCAGATCACCCTCAACTTGATCCAAGCTTCCCCTGAGCAAAGGGCCCTGTGTGAGAATGATGCGGTGCTGAACGCCATCGACTCGAATGCTCTTGGAGGAATTTTGGGTATCAATGCTGACTCACGACCAACTCCCGAATGGTGGTTTCCCGTCATAGACAAGGCTATTAGCTTGTTTGCGACGGGCCGCGGCGTTGACCTTCCTACTGAGCCCTTTATCAGGACGCCTTATCTGGACGAGATTCGTTCTCGTATCCGATCGGTTCGGGGTAACTACTCGGGTGGTGGGGTGTTCTATGAGCCAGCTCCCATAGTCGTAGCGGTGCCGACATCTCCAGTGTATGAGTCAGCGTAGCGTGAACCCTCCGGTAGGGATGGGAGCGGTGATACGGATGAGGAGCTGCAGATGGAGAAACCCCCGACTCCAACCCCTAATCCTTAGATTCTGAAGCATTTCTGTTTTTTTATTTGAAAACTTTGTATATTCGCTCCGAGACTTTTGTTGGCCAAAAACTGGTGTAATTTGTTTGTCTTTTGTATGAATCTTTTGATATCTTCCCCTTTCCAGTAGTTATTCATTATTTCGTATTGTGTTCTCGCAAGCGTCATGTGTTACTCACAAGCTTTCTGTTGCTGTTTGTGAAATGACATTTCCCGCATCGGATTACTCTTCCAATGATAACTAGGGCCATAGTCTTGATTAATGCCTTGCGCTCTTATGTTAGAACATTTGGGCCCGTGGTTTAACCATGGGGATTTTCGGCTGATTACTTAGACAAGGTGCTCACCTGCGCGGACTTGGGACCCTGGTCTGCGCAGCCCGGGGATCCGGATCGTCGTCTTTTAGGTTTTGCGATTACTACTGGTACCTTCGTCATGCAATTAATGCCTTAGACTTTTGCAATTCACGCCTTGTATCATGTAGTTAATGCCTTAGATGCTTACAATTTATGCCTTAGCTTATGCAATTAATGCCCACTATGTGCTAGCTCTCATATTCGTTTATTATCTCTTCATCCTTTATTCGCAAATGTCGGTCATTATTTCGCATCTTTCCCATTGTTGTTGCAGTCAAACGTGCTGAGATTGGACTTGATAAGGATATAGTGGCATTTTTATGAGTGCTTCATGCGTTGGAGCGTATTTGTGCTTTCTATTTTGATAAAGGGGGGGGGGGGGTTTCGACTGAGCGATTACTTTATCATTCCCATCAGCGCCAACTTGAAGTTATCATCTGTGTCCTCGTGGTTCTTTGTTATCGCAATTTATGCCCTTATTTTGCGATCAATGTTTTTGTTGTCATGGCTAACGTCTTGAATTTTGTGAATGAGGTCTTTAGTGAAGTTGGCAGCAGCGGCACAGACGAGTTCTTGCCAGTAATGCCTCCTTTGCATAGTCTATGTCCTGAACTTGTGCCATTGATGTCTTGGACTTGTACTGTTGACGCCCCACACTTGTGCAATTGATGCCTTGAGCTTGTACTGTTGACGCCCTAGACTTGTGCAATCTATGTCTCGAATTTGTGCAATTAATGCCTTGATTTTGTGCAATTAATGCCCTCATCGTGCAATTTATGCCTTGATTTTGTGCAATTAATGCCCTCGTCATGCAATTTATGCCTGATTTTGTGAAATTAATGCCCTCGTCGTGCAATTTATGCCTTGAATTTGTGCAATTAATGCCCTCGTTTTGCAATTTATGCCTTGAATTTGTGCAATTGATGCCCTCGTCGTGCAATTTATGCCTTGAATTTGTGCAATTGATGCCCTCGTCGTGCAATTTATGCTTTAAATTTGTGCAATTAATGCCCTCGTCATGCAATTTATGCCTTGAATTTGTGCAATTGATGCCCTCGTCGTGCAATTTATGCCTTGAATTTGTGCAATTGATGCCCTCGTCGTGCAATTTATGCAATTGATGCCCTCGTCGTGCAATTTATGCCTTGAATTTGTGCAATTAATGCCCTCGTCGTGCAATTTATGCCTTGAATTTGTGCAATTAATGCCCTCGTCGTGCAATTTATGCATTGAATTTGTGCAATTGATGCCCTCGTCGTGCAATTTATGCCTTGAATTTGTGCAATTAATGCCCTCGTGACATGTGTTGTAAATTATGCTAATGGAAGATATAAGAAGCAAGTTTTCCCTAAAACCATAGATCTTTATTGATGATGACCATGGCCCCAGACCTCATTAAAACCCCTGTGGGGAAAAAGAGTATCTGGTCTACACGACGACCGCACATATCTGAGATTTATACATAAAATTTCTTGAGATGGTTGATATTCCACGGCCTTGTAAGAGATCTCCCATCCTGATCAGACAAGTGATACGCTCCGCCTCTTAAGACTTCAGTGATAATATAAGGTCCCTCCCAATTAGCCTCAAATTTCCCAGTGGCCTTTAGAGCGTCCGCGCGCTTGAGTACTAGGTCGCCCTTCTGGAGTCGGCGCCGCTTGATCTTCCTGTCGTATCCTGCTTTGATTATACTCTTGTACTTGGCTGTTTTGACTTGAGCTTCTTCTCTCTTTAAGTCTATGAGGTCCAGCTCGAGTCTGCGTAGTTCCTCATTCTGCACTGGATCATATGTACGAATTCGATGTGACTCTAGCCTTACTTCTGCTGGTATGACCGCATTTGAGCCATAAACGAAGGTGAACGGGGCTTCACCTGTAGCTGTTTTTGGGCTGGTGCGCAGTGCCCACAGAACCGTGTCCAATTCTTCTGCCCATCGTCCTGTGCTTCTTTCCAATCTTTTCTTGATGCCTTCGCAGATGGTGCGATTAGCCAACTCTACTTGACCATTGGCTTGTGGATGAGCCACTGAGACGAATCTTTGCTCGATGTCCATTCTTGAACAAAAATCTTCAATTTTTCGGCTAGTGAAGTGGGCTCCGTTGTCTGATATTAGAACTCTGGGCACCCCATATCTACAACAGATGTTTTTCCAGATGAACTTTTCGATGGTGGTCTCATCCACCCTTGTTACAGCCTCTGCTTCCACCCATTTCGAAAGATAGTCTACTGCTACTATCTAGAAGCACTTTCCTCCTGGTGCCGTTGGCAGTTTGCCTACGATGTCAATTCCCCATTTGTCAAAGGGATGTGCTGAGTACATTATCCCCATTTCCTCCCCTGGGATATTAATTCTTGGCGCGTGTCTCTGGCAAGATCCACATTTCTTTACATATGCCTTGGTGTCTCTGTCGATGCCGGGCCAATAAAACCCTGCTCTGATGATTTTTCTGGTCAAGTCCTTGTATCCTGCGTGGTTCCTGCAACAACCCTGATGAATTTCTTTTAGAGCAAACTCTGCTTCTTCCGGTGATAAACATTTAAGGAACGGATGTGTGAAAGATCTTTTATAAAGCTGGTTGCTGATCAAGCAAAAATTCTCATATTTGGCGTACTTTGAGGTGTCTTCCTCCATTCTTTCCCCTGTTCGTAAAAAATGAATAATTGGAGCTCGCCAATCGTTCCCAACTTCAACTGTGCAGACTTGGACCTCTGAACTCCTCTTTGGCTCAAACAGGAGTGTGATTTCATCGTTCCATGATTGTTCGACGGCACTGGCCATCCTTGCCAGAAGATCAGCTTTCCAATTTTCCTCTCGGGGTACTTGTACTATTTCCAGTTCTTCAAATTTTCCCTTGATTTGCTGCATTTGATCGTAATAAGCTTTCATTCTGTCGTCACGGACCTCGCATTCACCCCTCAACTGCTGGGCTACTAGTTGTGAATCCGTCTTGATTATGGCTGTGTATGCTCTAAGTTCCTTCAAAATGTGGGCGGCCCTTATGACTGCCTCGTACTCTGTCTCATTATTTGATAGCTTATCCTCGAACTTGATCGCAAACTAGTAAGCTCCATCTTCCGGCGATTCAATGTATATTCCGACTCCACACCCTTCTTTAGTGACAGAGCCGTCGACCTGTGCCGTCCATGGTCCCCGCAACAGCCACCTTGTAGTTTCTTGAATGAAATCAGCCAAGGCTTGCGCTTTGATGGTTGTACGAGGCTCGAACATCACATCATACTCCCCCAACTCAATGGCCCACTTTACCATTCTTCCTGCAAGGTCTGGCCTCCCCAAAATTTGTTGAAAAGGCAGCGCTGTTCTGACGATAATTTTATGTGACAAAAAGTAAGGGCGCAATTTTCTTGCTGTGATCATAATGGCATAAGCTGTTTTTTCCGCGGCGGTGTATCTAATCTCTGCTCCTTGGATGATTTTGCTCACAAAGTAGACTGGCTTCTGCATACCCCTTTCCTCTCGTACTAACACAGCGCTCAACGACTCTACCCCCACCGAGGTGTATAGATATAATGGCTCTCCTGGTACTGGCTTGGTCAAGATGGGTAATTCTTTGAGATAATTCTTGAGGTCCTCAAAGGCTTGCTGGCACTCATTATTCCACTCGAACCGACTTCATTTCCTTAGGATTTTGAAGAAAGGCAGACTTCTTTTTGCCGACCTTGATAAGAACCGGCTTAGTGCGGTTATTCTTCCGTTCAATGTTTGTATTTCTTTAATGTTCCGCGGCGCTGTCATGTCGAGAATAGCTCAAACTTTGTCTGCATTCACCTCTATCCCCTTAGGTGTAACCTTGTATCCCAGAAATTTTCCCGACTGAACCCCGAAAGTGCATTTAGCTGGATTGAGCATGAGCTTGTGTCTTCGCACAACTGAGAAGATTTCCTCCAAGTCGTCCGCGTGTGTACGTGCTTCAGCGCTGCGTACTAGCATGTCATCTACATAAACCAACACATTCTCCTTTAATTGATCCTTGAAAATCCTGTCCATCATCCTCTGGTACGTGGCCCCCGTATTTTTTAGTCCAAACGGCATACTCACGTATGCGAAGATCCCTGCGCAGACTGCGAATGCCGTTTTGATAACATCGCTCTTATACATCTTGACTTGATGGTACCCTTGGTAAGCGTTCATCATCGACAAAAGTTCGCACCCTGATGTAGCATCAACTAGTTGATCGATCCGTGGTAATGGGTAACAATCTTTCGGACAAGCCGTATTGAGGTCCCGGTAGTCCACACACATCCTCCAGGTCTTAGCTTTCTTTTCTACCATGACAGCATTGGACACCCATTCCGGATAATGAACTTCCACAATATGTCCTGCCTCGAGCAATGCTTGTACCTATTCCTGGATAGCGGTGTCTTTTTCAGCGCCGAAGTGCCTCGTCTTTTGTTTCACTGGCTTAACTGTGGGGTCTACATTCAATCGATGCTCAGCTAGTTCTCTGTCAATTCCCTTCAGGTCCGCTGTGCTGAATGCAAATACATCAGCGTTTCTGCGCAGGCAGGCTATCACTTTTCTTTGCAGCTCTGGTTCCATATGTACCCCGATTTTGGTAGTGAATCCTTCTTTATCAGTGAAAAGCTCAATAACCATGCACGTATCAGTGGTGGTGACGAGGGGTATCTTATCATTTCCCCCCTGCAGCCCTGCGATCTCCTTCCGCTCGGGCTCTGAAGCCGTAACCATTCCCGTTTTTCCCTTCTTGCTTGTCTCTGTTTGGTGTATTGACCTCTCCCTTTTTTGTCCCGAGTATTGAGTTAACACTTGTACGTGGCATTTCTTCGATACGGCTTGATCTCCCCAAACCTCTCCAATTTTGCCTCCTTCCAAGGGAAACTTCATCTTCAGGTAGAGAGTGAAAATTATTGCTTTGAAAGAGTTCAGCGCTTGTTAGGTCCGGGGGGGGTCTCGAATAGGTGTATGGGGGGGGGGAATACACCTATAGGCTATTTTTACAACAATCTACTGACCTCAATCAGAGGGATCTCTGTCAGAGATTGAAACGAAACTTTGCACGCAAACAAGGACTCCTGTTTTTACTGAAAACAGTTTTGACCAACAGGGTTGACGACTGATACTGAAAGCTCTTCAGTAATGAGTTATCAGTTAAGTTGCTGGAACTTAACTGATCCAAGTAAGGGCTTCAGTCGTGTTTGCTAAGATAGAGATGATATCACTCTTCCTTACTATCAGAGGATAGTTCAGTCAGATTGATATCATACGCAGCGGAAATTAAACTTAGTTTCGCAATAGCCTCGGTGGAGCAGGTTGTTGGATTAAGGTTTCTCTTTGCTGTTAGTCAGTGTACAGTTTTATCAATTGAAATAGCACAAGTAAGAATATAAAACTGAAAGCTGTAAATAACACAGAGACTTTTACGTGGTTCGGAAAAACCCTTTCCTACATCCACGGCTGGTTGATCAGACCAACAATCCACTCCGCAAGTGCTTCACTGGTGCACTGCAAATCGTACCCGTGTGCTTGCCTGGTGCACACAACCGTAAACTGAAGATAACCCCTCTTCAGCACCCACACACCTCGCGTAGGATTTCCCTGCTAAGCACACCTCGTGCTCAGACTTTTCACTCAGAGTTCAGAGTACCTTCCTGAACTCCGAATCACTCAAACACTCTTATGGGGGAGAGGTTTAAACGAGTGCCAACTATACTTACAAAGAACAAGTTCTTTGAAGCAAGTTTGACCTTTGGCTTCTGGGTAAACAGATATATGCCTAGGGTCTAAGAGAATGTATGTAATCAGCAGTGACTGATTTTGGCTTTGGAATTCTCTTCTTCGATTCAAGCTTTGGGCGGTTAAGCTTTAGGCTGAGTAGCAATTTCGGCAGAGCTTCAGCTTATGTCATTGAATCGGTGAAGATTGAAGTGATCCTCGAGCGCTATTTGTAGGAGAACTCTTGAATAGATCCGTTGGCGTAAATCGTCCTGAAGATTTCTTCCGTTGGAGAGCAATTCGAATTTGGGCTGAGACTTCAATCTTCGAGGTTCCTTGTCTGTGTGGAAACGACTCTCTTTGATGGACAGGAGATGTGACATCTCTGAAAAGTAACCACCAGATAGGAATGACCTCTGCAGAGATAAGATATTTTGAGATCTCTGCATTTAATGCGGCTGTACTTGTGCGTACGTGGATTCCTCTGAACGTTGGAAGATCAGTCCTAGGAGGAATGTTCAACTGATACTTGACTTTAGTATCAGTCCTTTGCGCGCATTAAATAATCAGTCTTCAACTGATTCTTCAACTGATACTTCAGTTGGTAACTGCAGTCTTCAGTCTTCAGTCTTCGTTCTTCAGTCTTCAGTCTTCGGTCTTCGACACCGCAACTAAACTAGAAACGAACTCTAACACTTGAGTTCAAAACGATTCTAGTCTATTACATATAAGTCCTATGAATTTTGGTATCATCAAAACAAGGGTTAGGATATTCCACAAGGTTCCCAACAGCGCTGGTCTCCCAAAGATCATGTTGTAAGAGGGCTTTGGTGCATCAATGACTAAGAATTTGACCATTCGAGTCTTTTTTCCCCCTGATTGCCCTATAGTCATTGGCAATTCAATTGTTCCCACTGGTAGGACTGATTCCCCTGAAAATCCATAAAGAGGAGCCACCACGGGCTCTAACTTAGCCTCTAGACCCATTGCCCGCCAACATTCCAGGTATAAGATGTTGACAACGCTTCCTGAATCGACAAAGATGCGATGTACCAGGACGTTAGCCACATTGGCGGAAAATACCAAGGCGTCGTCGTGAGGATAGAATAGAGGCCTAGCATCCTTTAGTCCAAAAGATATTATCGGTTCATCGGGCGCGATGTTGACTGTCATGACAGATTGGTCGTAGTATCCTGATCTGACCGTGCGAGGTAATTGCTTTTTGGCTCGATTAGATGTTGGTATATTGTTTTCTCCTGTGATCATATGCACTTCTCTGTCATACTTGACATGATTTGCGGGGTTATGTCTGTCCTGACTGTCTCGCCTATGATCTCTTCTTTCCTTTCTTGCTTTACGTCTATCCCTCCTATCTCTGTCATCATGACCACGACGATCGTCATCACGTCTGCGCCGTTCATCGTCTCTGTCTCGCCTATGTTCATCATAGCGACGCTCTCTGTATGTGCCTCGTGGCCTTTCTATGTACTGGTCTAGGAACCCCTTCCTTGCTAAAATTTCTAGTTGGTGTTTCAAGTGTCCGCATTCGCGGGTGAGATGGCCATAGCGGTTGTGATATTCACACAATAGATTATTCATGCCCGGGATTGGCACTCCTGGTTGGTAATCTTTTGGGGATCTAAAATAATTCTCTCCCTTAATTCGGTGGAAAATCTCATCTACGTGACGGTTCCATTGAGTTGGATTTTGCGGACCATCTCGGTAACCACCGCGCTCTTCTCTCCTCTCCGCCTGCGCCGTGACCAGTGGGCCATCTCCGGCCTCGACGGCCATTGTTGGAATTCTTGGAGGTAATCCTCGGTAGGGATTCCTCGTGATGTATTTTTCCCCCGTGTCCGCGCTGTCTTGCTTTTTGGGTTTGAGTTTATCGGCCTCTGCCTTTCTTGCCATTTTTGCATCTTCCAATTGAAGATACCCTGGTATTATTGTCATGATGTCCTCGAAACTGGTGGGCGGCCTGATCTAGAGTGCCTCGAAGAGTGGGCCTTGCTTTAACCCTCTAGCGAAGGCGTACCACTTGATTTGAGATTCTGCCTCTGGTATATCTAACGCGATTGTGTTGAATCGTGCCACATATTCGCGAAGCGTTTCCTGGGGCTCCTGTCTGATGTCCATCAAAGAAATAGGCGTTTTCCCTACCCTCTTTGCGCTAGTGAACTGTCTCATGAACATGAGGTGAAGATCACCATAGGCCTGTATAGAGTTGCTTCTCAGGTTGTGGAACCATCGCTGAGCCATACCTGATAGAGTCGTGGCGAAGATCCTACATTTGATTCCCTCCCCGTACTGGTGCAGCACGGCTAATCCCTCAAAATGAGCCATGTGTACCTCCGGGTCGGTGGTACCATCATAGTCTAGTGAGATGGGGCGGTAATTTGCCGGTAGAGGCTCCGCCAATATTTCCTCTGAAAACGGACTCCTGTGGGCAGATATCACTATGGTAGTATCAGAGTTGTGCCCTTCTTTATCTCTTTTGAATACAGTTTCCGTTGGTCTGCGCCGACTTCTTTTGAGTAGCTCCCTCCGGGGTTCCTTGGATCTCGGCTCATGCTGGTCGGGGGATTTGTTCACCTCTGTGTTATGATCATGTTCTCTAAGTTCCGTCTCCAAGCTCTTCAACTGGTCTCGGAGGAAAGATACTTTCTCCTTCAGCTTATCGTTGTCTTTGTGTATCCCCAAACTGCGCTGCGGAGTAGTCCCGCTGGTTGAATCCGTCACATCCTCGATCTGGACACACTTTCGCTTATTCCTTCCCCCTTCTTCTCCCCTGTTCCCTCCTGTCTGTGCAGCCATCACAGTCTCTCCTCCCCCAGCCTGCGCCGGTGCAGTTGCTGCCTTTTGTGTAGTTATAACGCCCTCTGGTGCAGCGGCTGGCTGAGTAATACCCATTAAAGAGCGCATAGTTGCATAGTTGATCATGGCTAACACTTGTTCAGAAATAGGGACGTTGGCTGGTGTTAAGGCAGGAGCAATAGTGGCAGTGACGGGCATGGCTGTTCCCATATTGGACTGTACAGAACCTGGAACCATGTTGTTGATCGTGGCGAAACCTGGTGGAGTTAGCCCAGTCAGATCAATTCCCTTAGTTGATATGTCGTCAGTAGGCTTGGTGTTTGTGTTCCCCCTGGTAGCTTCGAAATCCTTACTTAGATCCTTGCAGTGTTCATGAGTTGCCATTGCAAAGTACCTGTATCACTGTATCACAATATGAGAAATAATGAGCTAAGCATGGAAGAAATATGTTGGCGCAGGCAAGCTGCGCTGATGTCGCTTTACATGTAATTCCCTTTTTATGATAGATGGGCCCATAAGCGTTCCAATAATAGAGATAAGCCCCAGAAAAAGAAGACCCACGAACTCCGGCCCATAGAATGATTCTCGATCAAATGTACGGAAATCCTTAGATAGAAAGAAATTCATAGAAGTCCTCTTTGAAGATCATAGATATTTTCCCTTTTCTGGGAAATAAACCCAGGCAGAGGTAAGCGAAAATTCCGTCGCTCATGTTTAAATAAAGAATGTTCCCATAATAAAGAACTCCGGCGAAATATGCCCTCCGGGAAAACACAAAGGTTAGTCGAAAATAACATGAAAATATCAAGCACAAGGAGAATAAGTTATCTCGACCAGCTCGTGATGGACATACGTTAAAATTTAAACAATCAAAGATTAACGAACAATGTAAGCATAAAAAGTTTGAAGAACTCAGAAAATGGCACAATTTCCCAGAGACATTTCGAAAATTTTCATTCCCCTCTTTTGTCTCCCTTGTTCATGCAAGGTGGCAGAGGCCACCCGGATCCCAAAAACCACACAAATCGCAAACACGTACAAACATATGCATATTACATTAATCGAAAACGTGAACCAAATCGTGTTAAACATTCAAACACAAATCATGTAATTGATCCGTTCCCTTTTTACGCAATAGGCAGATATGGTCAGTTATGAACACGAACGCAGATCTGGCAATTTGAACCCCATTTCCCCTCTAGATCTAGACTTGAATGACCAAATTTACCCAAAGCATGCATGAGAACACATGAGAACACCCGGATATACTCCCAAAACCTCACGCCTTAGCCCAGATTTCCCACAGACGGCGCCAGTTGGTGAAGCTCAACATTTTAACCTAGATCTAAACATGCCGGAAAGAGAAATCAGAGTAACCTGTATCACAATATGAGAACTCGCTTGAAAACTTGCAAATAAATCTTTAGAGTAATTTGTTGCGTGTGTACTACAATGAACTACTGGGAGTATTTATAAGACTACATTAGGGCGAAGGGTAAAAGGGTCTATACAAGTCATTCACGCGCTCCACATGCGGTGTACGTGAATGATTCTCTGTCCTCTAACAAACTTTCCTAACTACCTCGCAGCTTTACGTTGAGCACGTGGTCTTTCTAGATTTTCGACGTTGGTTGCTTCCATTCTTTTTCTGTGCCGACTCCGCTGGGACAACCTTTTGTCTGCGCTGACTTTATCATGTCTAACCTTTGTCCGTATTGTCCTTAACTGGGGTAGAACTTTGTCTGCGCTGCTCTTTATATAAGACGTACTTGGGTCCTTCATATGAGTCGTCCCCTTTACTTATCCGCGCGGCTCTTTTAGTCTTCGTTTCCATCAGCGTCGCTTCTTTCTTTGACTCTTCTCCGGGTATTGCTTTAGTGTCGTGCTAACTCTTCTAGTCTGCGCCGACTTTTGTCTGCGCCGCTATCTTGCTTTCATATTTGCACGATGCGACTCCGCTCCTCCTGGCCAGGTGCACCTAGAGTCTAGATCAGTTCCCTTCTTGGTCTGCGCAGGCTTAGGTCTGCGCCGCTTGATTCAACGTTTCTGGAATAGGATGGCTGATGAGATCCTTACTCCTCATCAGTCATGTTGCACCTGTGGCCCGGATCCCAATCCAACAAATGTCCAAAGCAACCCTGCCTGAACGTATTCTCCAGTGCTTCACCCCCAATGTCCCTCAGTTTCTCCGCTACCGAGGACAAATAACGGGTCTTGTAGTAAGAACTGATCTGCGTCCTGGGACGATTGAGTGTACCGGGCCTCCGATAACGGATCTATTCAATACCAAAAATATATCAATTAAAAAGTCAAAATATAATTAATTAAGAAACACCAACTAAAAATAACACAAAATTTAATAATAAGCTACTAGAAATATAATTTAAAAATTATATACACATTCTGACTTTAACATTAATATGTAATAAATTTTAACATTATGAAAAACACGAAAAAAAATTATTATTCAAATAAATACTTATTCAACATCATACTTATTCAACATCATACTTATTAATATATAATTTTTAATAATATAAAATATATTTTTAAATTTGAAAAAAAATAAAAAAAGGTTACTATTTTATGGCTAAGACAATAAAAAAACACCTAATTATCTAAATCTACGATTAATTCTATACTAAATCTTTTCGATATAACATATATCAAGATAATATTATACAATATTATTTTCGAAACAACATATTATCTAAATGAATTCTAGCTAATAATCTAAACATATAGAATTAATATATTATGTTGATTTTCTAAATAACATATATCAAGATAAATCCACCATTGTTACTTTCGGCTCTCCAAATTCCAAGGCATTCATATCACCACTAATTCAAGTATAACATGCTTCAAATAATTCGAATTTCAGTAACGTGAAAAACTAATATCATTATTCACGAAAATAATTAAACACAAGTAATTCGAATTAAACAATGTCAACAAAATGACTACACGAAAATAACATGCTTCAAACTAATATCCTTATTCACGAAAATAATTAAACACAAGTAATTCGAATTAAACAATGTCACCAAAATGACTACACGAAAATAACATGCTTCAAACTAATATCTTTATTCACGAAAATAATTAAACACAAGCAATTCGAATTAAACAATGTCACCAAAATAATTCACGAAAATAACATGCTTCAACTTGTTGTGGAAAATAACATGCTTCAAAGAATTAAACACAACTAATCCGAATTTAAAATCAACAAAATAGGATACTTGGTTTGAAGAATCAGCCATGGTGTATGCCTTCAAGTTGAGAAAATTCGTGCCACGAGGGAACCTAGTGAAGTATATGTGAATTTATCAAATAATGTTTTATATAGTTTGATTCTCATTCAAACATGGGACAAACACAAACAAAGCAAAAAAAAAAAAAAAACATTCCAATTTACCTTCGGTTGTATGGTAGCCGTGAATGCTCTCTTCTCTCTCAAAAATAAACCGATGCTCTTTCTCCTCTCTCTCTCTTTCTCGGCTCCCTTTCTCTCTCACTCTCTCTCAAAAAAGAGTTCTTGCCGTCTTCCGTAAGTGAATGCGGCTAGGTTAAAACTTCCAATTCTTATACATGTAAATGGGCCCCAATTCTGTAACACCCCGCCCATTTCTATTAAGTTTAGAATTTGTTTTGAACTTAGATTATATATGATGATTTATGCCGGAGAATTTGAAATGAATTTATTTTAATGCCAACAAAATTATTTACAAAATCTTTTGACAAATTCATCTATTCAAATCTTTATGCATTTCATATTATTCAAAGTGATCATATGTGTCTTTTGTACATGATTTAATTTAAGTTTGTGTTGGATTTTAACTATTTAATTGTGTTGGGCTTGATAGTTATTTTTATTTGGGCCTTTTAGTTAAGGTTAATTAGTATATATATTTTTAGCATTTAGTCCTTAGCCCAAACCCAACTCCATTTCTCTTTATGTCAATTCTCCCAAGTACAGCAGCTACCAGCTATGCAGCTCATCCCCATGCGGCCATGCCTCACCTCAGCTGCTCTTTTCACTCTTTCACGTCTCACCCTCCTTCACGTTTCACCCATGCTTTGCTACTGTATATGTACTTTAACCTATTCAATCTCACCCCTTCAAATACCTCTAACCTCCTCTCAAAATCCTTCACCCAACAACAAGCCCTCCTCGGTAATGTTTCCCCTTCAATTCATTCTCTTTTTTTCACTTCTTCTCATCAGTTAGATATTCTGAAACTATTTCCTCTGCTTATTAATTCTTTGCAGAACTTGTGGCATCCCAGAAAATACCAAAAAGGTTTTACCTTTGAACTCTTTACTTCCATTTATTTCATTGCCACAACATAATTCACGCACTGCAAACTAACCAACAACTCATTCTTTCATTCAAACCAACACATCAATTTTTACGAAGGCTGTAAACGTATGAACTTTATGAAATGTGTATACAATTTGGAATACAAGTACTGGAATAATATTGAACAAGCATTTATAGAACTAGCCTTATAAACTGTAAATTCGAACTTGAGCCGTTGAATGTTGAGTGTATGCTTGCTGTGATGAGAGTCGAGTCAGGGGAGAGAGGGCAGACGACGGTCAGCGGTGGCTTCGAGCTGCTGTTGTCGGCCGTGGTGGAGATTGGGGATCTTGGGTTTTACAGAGGGAGAAGGAGAAATAGGGAGATGGAGGGAGGCAGGGTGGCGACGACGGCGGCAATTAGTTGTTGCTCGTCGGGAATCGAGGCCAAGGGCCGCGATTAGAGTGCCTGAAATCAGGGGGATCCGGAGCTCGGCGGCGGCATCCTATGGCTGTGCAGTTGCCGGAGATTTGAAGGGGCGGTGGCTGGGATTGGGGATCTAAGGTTGGGGGAAGAGAGGGCGCCTGATTGTGTGTGCTGTCGTGTGAGAGACGAGAGAGAGGGAGAAGAAGAGAGAGAGCGAGGGCGTTAGGGGGCGGCGGCGTGGCCGGCGGCGGCTTCCACCGCCGGAGAAGGGAGAGGGCAGGGAGGCGTGTGACTGTGTGAGTTGTTGTGTGTGTGCGTGTGTGTGCGTGTGTTTTAAAGAAGAAGAAGAAATTGATTTGGGGCATTGTTTTAATTTCAGTTGGGCTTGTAAAGACTTGGCTGCATATTTTATTTAATACTTGGGCCTCACATATATTAATGATTGAGTTGCTTATTTTGTTTAATTTACTGTTGGGTTTTATTAATTAGATTTTACGTTAAGTTTGATTAATTATTTCTAGGTATGAACTGCATAATTATAATATTATCATGTGCATATGTATTAAGTGTAATTATTTATTATATGTTTTAAAGCATGAAAGAAATTTGCATCAAACATTTTGCATTTAATTATTTATGATTAAATTGGTTTTATTTTGAAGTCAATTATTTAAGAAAATCGAGCAAGGATATTGTTGGTGTTCTTAGCTCAAAATTTTAGTTTTCAATTATTTATTTATTAAAACATAAAAACCCGGCTAAGTGAATCATAGGATGATAAGCACTTCACTATGACTTAAGATTAGATTCAAGAGACCTATTAAGATTATAGATTTCTTGTAGGCTTTGTGGATCGTGAGGACTAGCACTGCTATTCCGATTCAGAGTTAAGATTAAACGACAGGCATTGCCTAATCAGGTGGGCTTATTTTCCAAATGTATGATTTAGCTATTGAGCTTAAATGTTTCAATGAAATTGTCACGACCGACCTTAATTAAGGATAATTAAACCAGGAAAACCATGACCAAGGGAGGGAGACAAGAAGCGGGGATAGAAGAGGGGAGTGAATAAATAGAGAAAGATCGTACTTTTCATTGATAACGAAGGAAACATCTAATGTATATAACGGAGGTTTAGTTGCAATGATTCAATTGAACTAGTAAGTTCGGATATCTCCGACTTAGCCAAAATAACATAAGACTTCTTTGAGTACGCAGCGGAAGAAATAAGGTTTCTGATTACATGTATGAAGACATGTACCCAAGAGTTTTTCATAACATATAATATTGCGACAAAAGAGGATTCCGCTCGTCACTTCATCACCATCGGCTACTGCTCAACCTGCACATTTATAAATACATGCAGGGCTGAGTACAAAGGTACTCAGTGGGCACATAAGCCTATAATGAAATATAACATGCTTCGTAGTTGTAAATTGTCATGCCATCATAAGCAGTACAGCAAGGGGGTTTTTCGCTAAAAAGGCCCAAGCTTACTAAATTCATTTGTGATTCTTAAAGTTCGTCTGCAGACTAAGTTCTCTTGTACTCTATCATATCTGGAACCTTGTGCCGGAGAGATGGCCACCTCTCACGGACACCTGACCGGCCAACCCGCTCGATGACTCACGGTCACACGTGTACACTAGCCCTAGCAGGATAGCTATCAACTGCTCAGGACCCGAATTCGATTGCATAATAACTGGCAAAGCCACATCAGATAGATATCATACCAAACATTGAAACATTTATGGCAAGACAACAGTTGAAATAATTTTCAGTTCAAGGATTTTGCAATGAAATAATTGTTCAAACATAACATTAAACTCATTTGATATATATGAAAGTAAATCCACCTGATAGCAAAGCTTTACTACAGATTAGTAACTCCTTGACGAGCTCTTATTCTTGCGCTCGACCTTTAATCCGAGAAAATAACGTAAGACTTTAAATCGAGGGAAAATTCTCAATTAAATGAGAATGCGTAATTTAACTATGCATGAATCTCGTATGCATGAACTATTATTCTGAGATAATAATCAGGGAATTTCTATTGTTAATCCAGGCTATCGGATTTAAACAAAAGCTAAGTCTCGTCTCATGAAGCCGAATAATTAACTAAAATTAATTCGTTCTCTTCGGGTGTTCTAATCCGTCAATTAAATAACCCCGCTCCTCGTAGTCAATAGAAAATAAATAAATAAATACTTCGGTTTATTCGCTTTATAACCTCATAATTAATCGGGCTTAATAATGAGGAAAAGTAATGTTATAAGTTCGAATAATTAAAAGGCCCAACATAAGGCAGCCTAATAATTAATTAAGCAGGAATGGGCTTGAATAATTAATATGAAAGGCCCAATTAAAATAATTCATTGGCTTAAGCAATTAAATAAATCTTGGCCCAAATAAATCAATAAAGAATAGCTGGGCTAAGTTAAATAAAGTATGCAAGGCCCAGCTGCAATCAAAGAACCCTCGGCCCAATGAAAATAAAGTGAAGCAGGCCCAAATTTTCTCAAGATCAGTCGGCCCAATAAAATAAGTTAGGCCCAACTGAATCTCTCTCTCTCTCTCTCAATCAGTCGAGCTCTCGCTCCCTCTCTCTCAGAACAGTCGAGCTCTCTCTCTCAATCAGTCGAGAATTCCCATCTCTCATCAGTCGCGGTTTCTCTCTGCTGAGGGGCTCGCCGCCGCGGCCCTGAAATCCGGCGAGGTCGACGGCTGGACGTACCTTCGCCTCGCTTCCTCCTCATTCCACCATTCCAGCGAAGACCTGGTCGAGCCCTAACCCTTCTTCGCCCAAATGCCACCGCCGCTGCCGCCGTACTCTTCGTTGGAGTCATCGCCCAGAATCCTCACTATCAAACTCGGCGTCTCCCCCTTCCAATCTGCCTTTGGAGAGGGCGGGAGAAAAAGCCCTAATCTCCCGCCGCCGCTGTTCTTTGGCCGTAAATAGGCGAAGCCGGCGTCGTCTCGCGTTCTCCTCCGAGCCGTTCAGGTCTCGATTCAGCCGTCAAGGTGGGCAGGGAGTCGAGCCCTGT
Organism: Salvia miltiorrhiza; assembly: GCF_028751815.1. NCBI lineage: Eukaryota > Viridiplantae > Streptophyta > Magnoliopsida > Lamiales > Lamiaceae > Salvia > Salvia miltiorrhiza. Next base: position 5,800,030 of record NC_080387.1, on the reverse strand, counting down.
TTCTTTTCCACCTCCGCCACCATGGTTCTGCCGCCATCTCCACCGCCTGTGGAAGATCGACGATTCAGCATCGTTGCTCCACTCGCGATGCAAATACTGCTGCTGCTGTCACACGATTTCCGCCGAGGCAGCAAGAGCTGCCGCCGTCATCGTCGTTGTCGTTTTGGTTCAACCGAACTGGCAGCCGATCTTATTCATAAAGCTAAGGTCTCTAGTCTCGTTTGTTTCTATTACGCGAGTGTCGATGAGTATGCAAACTGAATATTGAAACATCAATGTTGGGACTAAGTTCGTGTTCGATTAAGAGCTAAGGTGTTCTCTTTCTTTTTGTCTGTGAAGCAATATTGATGCTATGGGATTTTACATGAATGAACTGATCATGCTCTGGTACGAATGCTCGTTAGAATGGTATTTGATATAGAATTAATACCTTGTGACTGAATGTTGGTTGGCTGTTTGCCGCTGAGTTTAACAAACTGGAATGGCTGAAATAATAGAATAGATCGAACTTGTTCCTTTAAATAACTGTAAGTTGTAATTGGAAGGAGATGATGAATCAAGGCTACTCTTACCTTAAAGTTTGGCAGGGAAATTAATGAATGTCTTAACTTGCTTTTCGGATACGGCGTGTCGAATGATCTGGAACTAAAAATTTGTGTTGTTGTTTCAGTAATTGCAGGTGATCAATCGAAGAAGGTGGGGCATTAAAGCAAGGCTTACCTTGAGAACTTGGCTGAATGAAATGGGGGCTTCTCTGCTCTCCCAAAGTTTCCAAGTGTGGAAAGGGAATGAAATGAGAGGTTGCTGCTGATAAACTGATTTGAAGAAGTGTAGTGGCAGCTGCACTTGAGTGATCTACGAAATTGATGGCAGTAGGGTGGCTGATGTATGGGTTAGATTAGATGGGGCTGACATGGGGAAGGTAGCTGGACTGCACACTTGAGTGTGCTAGCCAAAATGTGCAGAGATAGGGTGGGAGCTGCTGCTCCAGCATACCCACACGTCCTTTCCCCTCTTTTTTTTTTTCTTTCTCTTTCATGTATACCTGCTAGACTATGGTGTAATTGAGAAATATGAATGAAAGTTGATTGTGTGGAAAAAGGTTGCCAAGTTTGAGAATGATATAGTGGTGAATAAATGAATTATATTCCTATGTCTCGGTGATTCTGTAACTGTAATATGAATCGCGTGCTCGCATCTGCTTGATACCGTCTATTTAAATAAATCTCGTATTTCGACATATGACTTCCTGCCTTGCTAGAATCGACAGGTTGTAAAATAAATCTAAATTAAATCCGTAGATTTAATTCATTCGTTGTTCTGATATCTAAATTAAATCCGCAGATTTAATTAACTTCACGAGTCGAAAATAATTCACGACCTGAGTAAATATAAAAATAAACCTAGTTCCATCTCGCTTGAAAAAAAAAATGTGACTTTGCTAAGTCAGCTATAAGTCTGAAATAATATCATTGACTGCTTTAACAATATAAATTCAGGATCATAAGCTGAATTCATATCAGGATAATAACCGGTTTCATTCACTGTTGGAAAATAATAAACACGCAATACTGGATTTAATATATATAAAAGAGCGGGTCACTACAGAAATGAAAATTGTTTATCCGATAAAATATTTTTGTGCACTCTGCTCTGTTTAAGGCTCGCATAAGTTAATCGATCGAGGTTCTCTCTTGACCTAACACGTTATTTGAGAATTGTGTACACCTATTAGCTGACTCGGTGGGTTGATCTCCATTCGGGCACTAATCATGTATGAGGCGTTATAAGGGTGCTCGACGGGATGTGTTCCGGAGCATTGGGTCCCAAATGGGAACTTGGCTGGGTTACGCCCTCAGTTCAAGTAAAGCAGGAGTAATGGATCCGTCGGTGGCTAAAAGGTCCGGGATCACAGCGAGTAACGGAAAGGGAGTGTGACAATTGCGCGCAATATAATAAAATGTTTTAACATGCTTAGAAGTTATTTCAATTTAAAACCTTCTAAGTCATGTCAAGTATAATTGGATAAACTGCTCTTATGATTATGAAATGTTTATAAAAATGCTAGCCCACTAAGTACATTAGTACTTAGCCCAAAAATACTTTCAAATGTTTTCAGGTTGATTGGTCGGTGCTGACGGGGCAGAGCTGAGGCTAGGGTTCAACTCCGTATTTTGTCTTCCGCTGTTGCACTAGCTCTTATTTGTCTTTTGTTTCTCCAACTTAAGACCTTTATGTTAAATTCCGAATTATGTTTCTTATCGAGCGTAGACTCTCAACTTCTAGCTCTATGTTATTTAACGTTGGTTATCAGAAGCATGAAACCAAACTTGTGATCCCGAGGTTTAGAATGTTGTTGATTGATTAGTATCACTTGATTTCTATCTTTCTTCATTCAAAGGGCGTTGCCCGCCCTTTTTATCCTATTATCTGAATTTCACAAGGTTCTTCCCTTGTTATTTCTATGATTTTAGTCGCACCTCGATTATAGTTTATTCCTTCAAGAATTGGGGTGTGACAAATTCAAATTCATTGGTCAAACATGCCTTCAATTGCCTTATGAATTTGCGATAAAGCCGTGTACATCCCCCCCAATAAAGCTTCCGCGATTCTCGCCTATTGTATAGCCGTATGAATTGTCCAATCCCCCTTTAAGTTTATAATTAAAAAAAAAATAGGTCTTCATGTATAAATAGAAGAAATAGTAGTAAATTAAGGCTAAAAAATACCAATATTCTATAAAATGATATAATTTTTTTTTAAAAAAATATTAAACACATTACCCGCCAGTACTGCAAATGCATGAGATTCCCACCCTATAAAGCTGCAGTGTAGCCGTATGAATTATCCAATCACCCTTTAAGTTTATAATAATAATAAAAACTAGGTCTGTTTAAAAATTTAAAACCAAGAGTATTATGAAACCAGAAATTTTTTTAAACCTAATGCAGTATTTAGCCGCCAGTTAATCCTAGCCGCTCACAGTAGCCGCTGGGATCCATTTGCCGCCGGCTACTGTTAGCGGCTACGATTAACAGGCGGCTAAATGTTGTATTAGCTTCAAAAAAAAATTGTTTCATAATACGCTTCATTTAAAATTTTTTCAACTTTCTTATAGATGTTTTATAACACGAAAACGTGTCCTTATTTTTTCGAACTTAAGGCATTTTTGGGTTACAAAGTGACGTAAGTTAGCAAATAATGCCATTTCCTCAAATTTAGAGTCATATTTAACTACCTCTCTTACACATTATCTTACAAAATTATACTTGTGTAAGAAACGTGTAAGAGCTTTTACAAAAAACTATGCAAACCTATCACCATCAATTGTGCTTTAGGTAGTTTTATAAGACATGTTATATGGGTGGGTAATTTTGTAAGATAAGTTATCAAAGTGGGTACTTTAAATTCCGCCCCATTGGAAAATTATAGTACTCCCTCCGTCCCATTACTGAAGACACAATTTCCTTTTTGGGTTGTCCCAATAATGAAGACACATTTTTTTTTTGGGAAAGAATTAGTCATTTAAGTACACTAATTAAATCATGGCTAATGAGAGTATAAATACTCAAATTTCTCTCTCTTTCTCATTAATTTACGATCTCTTTCACTCTGTGTCAAAACTTCACGCTCTCTCTCTCTGCCATTACTCCCCAAACCCTAGATCACCGAATACATGAGCGCCGCTCCCTTCGATCGAATCGGTGGCTCCCTCCACCTTCAAAATCCGATACACCGTCTCCCTTCACCCTAGATCTCCGATACGTCGCCCTCCCTTTCTCCCTCGACCTTCGATCCTAGATTCGTGAGCGCCACCCTCCTCCGAGGTGAGTCCACTCAGTTTCTGCCGCCGAATCTCTAAAAATTGAAGTGGATGAGCCCAAAATTTGGTTGGGCTTCTTATTCAAGCGGTGAATTCGTCCCCGATTAGGAGGACATCGATTCATTTGAATCTATGCCTTCAATGCCGCCGCCACCCCCTGGTTATATTGCTGAGCTTCACAGAGAATTCCAGTCGAAATTCGACAGGTTCTTGGGGTTTTCTTTGCCTTCGTTGCCGCCGCCGCCTGGTTACTTTTCTGAGATAGAAGGCAGATTCCGGACTCCCTCAAAGGAGTCCTCCGGTGGTACTTTAGAGGAGGGGTTGACGGTGAATGATACGCCCGTGTTGCCGATCCGACGGCCCATGATTCGCCGTTATATTCGCTGCCGACGCTCTCTCGCGATGAAGAAAGAGGAGTCCGATTTTCTCCCTTTCATATGCACTGAGAAAGGGGAGGACGTCCTCAGAGAGAGGGATGAGGCAGCTGTCGATGATGACACCCCAGAATGGTTGAGCGGTTGTACTCCGGTGGTCCGACGGTTCCTCGAAATCTACTTACCGCCTGTGAAAAGGGTGAGATTGTTCTTATTGTACTTGTATCCCTCATATTAATTGCCTTAGTACATTGTGGTAGATGGATTTCGTATGCTGAGATGATGATTCATGAGTAATATAGGCTGTGTGATTTGATTTTGTGTTATGGCTGTAATTTTGGTTCTATCTTCTTCAAGATTGTTAACTGACTGAATATGGTGTGTGTCCTCTGTGTTTGAGGGCTGTGACCCCCTTGTGCTCATGTATGTGTTGGTTTGAGGGTTGTGATCCCATGTGCTCATGTATGTGTTGGTATGAGGGCTGTGACCCCCTGTGCTCATGTATGTGTTGGTATGAGGGTTGTGTCCCCCTTGTGCTCATGTATGTGTTGGTATGAGGGTTGTGTCCCCCCTGTGCTCATGTATGTGCACTCTTTTCCTTCGACTCTTACTGATTTTTTTGCTTTGAACGGTGACCAACTAACCTTGTGCATGTCCCTCTTTTGCAGCCTTCCACAAACGGGCGATAGAACTCCGACAGCATCCCCATTTCTCCATGGCTGCCTTTGCCGTCCCATAGTGAAGCTTCCCATTTGATGAGTTTTGAAGAAGAAACAAAGCAATAGCTTGTCGTTCGGCCCCGCTGAGATCTTTCCTTCTTGTCATTCTTTTTTTTTTTGGTGGAAGCAGTTTTTTTTAGAAGAATTTGGGGCGAAATGCTGCCCAAATTTTGGTGTAATAAGAATGTGCAAACACCCCTTTTTATAGGGTTGTAAACATAACTTTTGGTGGCAATTTTAATTGAAAAGTGGCGCCAGTTTTTTTCATGTTTAATGTGTTCATTTTTTTCGGCTATTTGGAGGGAATTAGGCAGCGGCAATTTTGGGAAATGAACAAAAATTTAAAGAAAAAAAAGGAATAAATAGAAATAAAAAAAATGTGGCAAAAATTAATTTAATGAAATTTTTGAATTTTAAATTTTTTTAAGTTTAAAATTTGAAGTCAAAAGTTAAAATAAAGGTCAAACAATTCATTAAACAATACCTAATCAAAATACTAATGGAGGTGGGCCATATCACTTTAACACCTAAACCACTACTCCTTAATATCCGTGCACAAATGAATTGTGTCTTAAATATTGGGACGGAGGGAGTACTATTTTTTTTCCCAACGCTGTAGCACCAAGACTAATCTAAACTCACCAATTTGGCTAGACTCATAAACAAGATGGAATAGTGATTTACAGCGGGCCCCAAAGGTAATTAATCTTGCCTGCCAAACACATGGAAGACAAGAGATAAATAAACAGTCTAGCTTAATCTAGCCTAGCTTAAGTTGTGTGCATTCTGTAGCATTTCCTCATGTTTCACCTTGGTTTCTCCCTCCTTGAGTGCCTTTTCTGGTTTCAATGCATCAGCCAATCCTTGTTGAATAAGTATGGCCTTCATCTGCAATCTCCATAAGGAGAAATCGTTTTTCCCTGTAAATTTTTCGGTGTCGAATTTAGCAGTGGCCATTGATTGAATTGCAATCAATATCGAGCTGACAATGCAGTCTTGAAGTAAATTCTTCTCAAATCAGACCTTTTCTCCCCAGCAGTCTTCGCGTCGAACACGGTCTCCTTTCTTTCCCATAAACGGCACCATTTGTTTGTGGATTTGTTTGTGAAAAATGAGCAACAAGAAGTAAATGCAAAAGAGAACAAGACACCGGTTTACGTGGTTCGATCTACATCCACGGACGAGAAGCCAAAGATTTCACAACTAACACTCAACACTTTACATTTTACACTCAAGAAACTTAAGATAATAGAAGGAGTATGTAGCTCACAAATCTTTCAAGATTGCTACATTTCTTAACTCTCAAACTAAGCTCTAAAACTTGAAGTAAAACTCTAGAGTTTCGTACCAATCAACTCAATGAAGTTGTGATGCAAGAGATTAAGATATTGGTTGCCGATGGTGTCGGAAGAAAATTTTCCTTTGCTTTGCTTCATCATCATCATGGATAGCTTGTAGGCAGTACTTTCAGATGCTTTATCCTACATTTTTCAAGAAAAATATATGAGGTTTTATTGAATGAGTAAAATATATCCACACAATCATTAAATTATTTTTCATTAGGAAGTGAATGATTTATGTCTAGAATGAGGTTAATTCTTCCTCCAGTTCCTTCTTACCCATCATGCCAGTTACTCGTCACCTTAAACCTTCAACAGTATAGTTCCCGAACATCCCATAAATATCACATTATAAAAATCATAAGCCAACTCTTCTTTTGGATTTTCCACACCATTTCAACTACGTCAAAATGAATCGAATGCTACTTTATTCACAATTTTCTGCTAATTAGAAGTAGGAAGAGTCCACACTATATCATTCATAGTCTGAAAAAATAATGCACATTTAAGTAAACATTGAATCAACTTTATCAATCCAAAATGCTACTTTTTTTAATTACTTAATTCTTACAAAGTAAAAACTCAAAATGAAATGTACAAAACCAAGTAATGATTACACTTCCAACAAATAAAAAATTACATGAAAATTAAGCACACGTTAAATGACAGCATGAAGGGCACCTTTTGTATTCACCTTGTATCATTGTCCTATGAGTACCAAAATTAACGTGGAGAAGTCTCCCCAATTGTACTACTTTATACTTTTCACTTCTAAACATAATCATATCTGAAAAAACAAAAACAAAAAATTAATATCCTAATTTGAAAATTATTATACAAAGCTAAACACGTACATGTATTTGTTGTCTATATTGCCTTAAGATGACACACACAATGATAGTTGGGTTGGCTTGTGGCGAATGTTCATATCGTGCAGTAATTGGTGAAGGGACGAATGTATGAAGATACAAATTTTTTTAGATATTTGCAGCAAATTTTTTCTAGATTGATGACAGAATTTTGGAATTTCATGTGCATATATTATCATTGTAGAAACATACATGCGTAAAATTGAAAAATATTTACATACAATTTTATGAAACAATAACTTCTCAATTTGAAGTACCTATTATGCAATTCTACTTATCATATTCAGGCCAGTCTTCAAATTAAAAGCTCTATGTTTTTTTTTACAAAGAATATTTAATTAGCTTCTGATGGCCAAATTTTGTATGCATTCTTACCTCCGAAGTAGGCAATGTTGACAAATATAGTAGTTAATATCTAGTCTTAGAATATATAAGTTTGGTGTGGGAAAAAGCCAGTGATATGGAGGCTTATGTAAATCATACTCAAAGTATTATTCAATATTGCAAAACTCTTACCACACATCTATCATATGGGGTTGAGTTGAGTAATTCCTTGTTACGGTCTCAAAGTCGCAAAGTGAGTAAAAGTTTGATGAGGTGAAGTTTTTAAACTTACTCTAAAAATGACTAACTCTCATGTGGGGTTGAGTTGAGTAATTTCTTGCTGCAACCTATTTAAAATTACATAACGAATATGAGAATGAACTCAACATTGAATACAAACACTAATTAGATTTCACAAAGTGCACAAGCAGCATAATGGATACTATACACTACTTCTCATTATACAAGTTATTAACACGAAACTTCAACCTAAAGGAAACAACATAAATGAGAACCTCGTTCAAATTTCATAAGTGAGAAAATTCACAAATATTCATAGATAATTCCATCATCCATGGGTATTATCCAATAATATATTTTCATTTATAAAAAATATCATCAGACTTGTACCTTTGTGGGAGTTCACTCTTTCAGGAAATTCATCAGCGACGAACCGCTCAAGGCTTTTACACCAATGCGTGACAAAATAACATTGTTGAGTAGCACCCTTACTATTTCTCGTCGCCGCCAAGTCTTGCCGAAGGAGACGTCTTTCGTCTGATTAAACACCAATTTCAGCCTCAACTAATTATCTCAATTATAATATCCAATCAATTGCATTGACATCGAAATATTAAATCCCAACAACATAATTCAATTTAATGAATGATAAAAAGAAAGGGATATATAAATCTTCTATGAAATTCATTATTGACTTAAGTTCTACATGTTCAGGGTTTTGGAGAAAGATTGAACGATTTTCTTTTGCAGGGACGATGGATTGAGTTTTTGAAATATTGAAAGAGGAAAAATGGTTCATTGTTGTGCTGGTAGGGATATTTAAACTTTTTTTTAGTATGGCAAACTCGTGATGTTGTGGTGGAAGAAATGAATCGAAAAAACTATATAATTTTGTGGTAGAAATAACTTTAAAAGTGGCGCCAAAAAAGAGCCATTAAAAACTGATCTTTCATATAATATAGATATAAATAGCTCCTATATATAAAAAATAATAATAAATTTATTATTTTACCCTAGAACTCCTAATTAAATTATTTAATAAATAACCCTTCATTCAAATAATCCTAGAAAATCACATAATATAATTTACGTTTGCCCAACGTTCAACAACTAGAATTAATCATAGCTTTTTCAGGTTTAGTTGTGATTAAAAAAATCATAAATCACAAATCTAAACAATCTTTGAGCTCTTATCAATTAATTTAGTTTCTTTTTTTTTTGAGGAAAAAAGAGGATAAAATAACTAAGAAGCATGAGTGTTCAACATGACAGGGAGGCCCTCATCAGAGACATTAGCAACACGATTACATAAAGGAAAATTTGCTAAGTTATCAGCTATAACATTTCCTTCACGCGGCGTCCAACTGAAAGCATGGTAGCGAAGGCTTTGAGCAGCAGAGTGTATGGCATCCAACGTCTTGCCCAAATAAGAAAGGTCGGGTTCGTGCTTCTTCAGTAGCCAAAAAAGACTTTTGATAATCCGTCTCCACGATCACGTCCTGACATCCCCGTTCACGGCATAGGGAAAAGCCCTTATGATGAGGAGTAATATATGCAGAGCAGAGGAATGGACTTGGACAGAGGTATCGTTCGGGTCAGAGGAATGGGTTCGGTCAGAGGAATCACTGAAGTCAGAGGAATGCTCTACCCACAAGATAGTCAACGGTAGAAATGACCACTTTACCCAGGAAGCGCCAGAGCAAAGGAATCCAGAGCTCCCCAATACATACATTTCTCTGTCGCTGAGTAGAGGAATGAGCGAAGGAAGGCGAAATTACCTCGTACCCCTGACCACGCGGGGAACATGACTTCAAGGCTGAAATTACTATTTTGCCCCTAAAGTGTACTCTATAAATACTCATGCAGTTGTATTATGGATTTTCACGTGCTTTTCTCTCAATACAACAACAAATTCCTTTCTTCTCAGCAATTCAACTCTACTATTTCAATTTTCACGTTCAACATTAGGTAAAACTCATAATCTAATCATAATTCACGGTTAAAATACTACCCAATCAGTCACGATTCACCAGCTGGCGCTGTCTGTGGGAATGCTATGAGTCTAAGGCGTGAGTTTCGGCTTGCGCATGCAGATTTGCAATTGCGGGCGAATTTGAGTGCGTATGTCCCAATTAGTCCGATGATCCGAGTACTCGGGTGGATTCGGGGCGATAGATCTACTTTTTCCGCTCCGATCCATTCGAAAACTTATAGATTCACGGGTTTTGCTGCTTTCTCGTATATGCACATTTGGAGGATGGGTAAAATCGAGAATCGGGTGCTGGTATTTGTCTATTCTGTATGATATGATGTTAATTGTGTGTGATTTTCATGTTTTCTCGTACGATCTTCATTTTGTAGCGTATCTAACGTGTTTTACTAACGATCTCTCGGTTGTTTCTCTATTCATATTTGTTTTTGTGTTTTTTGAGTGGTTCCCCTGATAATCTGTTCTTTCCGCCGAATTTGAATCTGAATTCAGGGAGAAAATCTCTGTTATTCGTTCTCCATGTTTGAATCTGTGCCCTGGGTTTATTTCCCGGTGTATGGAAGTATTTTGATCGGGTATTCATAATAACCTTCGCACCAGTATTCAGGATTTCTTACGTCGAGGATTCCTGTGACAAGGGGTGGATCGTTTATTCTTCTATCGGGATTTTTCTCACATTTTCTATGTGTAGGTACCATGGACTCTTCTGACGTTCGCCGCACCCTCGAGAAAGACTTTGACAACACCGGGCTCAACTCTGCCGCTCGTACTGAAATGCCCGTTTCTCTGATAAGTAGTCTACCAGTCAGCACTGTTTTCTCTACACCGTCGGGCTTCCTCAACACCTCTGTTAGCCTGCTGTCGGGCCAGAACGTCACCTCCTAGAGATCTGCTCTGGTTGCTGCTGGGTCTGAGCTACAGGGCCTGGTCCTCACATCTGGTGGTGGATCACTGAAGTTCGTTTTGGCAGAGCAGATGATGGCTCTGTTAAATTACGCCGCTGTGCGTTAGGTACTGGGAACTCCGCTCGTACCAACTGTCCCCACTACAACTCCTCTGTTGGGAATGCTCAACCAGCAGGGCACTGAACTCCCACCTCACGCTGCTCTGGAAGTAAACGAACAATTTGCCAGTAAACAACCCGCACTGCCGAAAGAAACACATAAATTCCCCACTGAAAAAGAACCGGAGAGGAGGCCGGAAGGGAGCCGCACAGTGCTGCGTAGCATTGTCCAAATGGAGGAGGTGGATGAGTCTGATAGTCGTTCCATTACTCCTATTTTCGAAGAGGAAAGACCAAGGGAAAATGCAAAGCTGAAAAACCAGGTGTCACAACTAAAAAATCAACTCAAAGATCTGGAGGATACTCTGAGGGAGAAGTCTCAGAGGGTTGAGAAAGCACAGAGGTCAGAGAGATCTCGCAGAGCAGAGAAGTCATACCAGTCAGAGAAATCCCGTCAGACTGAAAGGTCAGAGGAACGAGAACAAGAGTACACCTCTGGCAGCCGGGGGCACAAGGGCCACAAATGCCACCACATCCATGATCACCAAGAGACAGGAAGAAACAGGGAAAATACAAGGGGGAAAAGTGGGCCAAAACATCAAAGGTCAAAACCACCACTAGCCAGAGCCCGTTCTCTGTTGATATCTTGGCGGATACTCTGCCAAGGAGCTACAAACCCATTTCACTCGACTACGATGGCACTACTGACCCTGAGGTGCACCTCAGCCGGTTCGAAGGGCTAGTCACGTTACACATGCACTCAGAGGACATCAAGTACAGTATATTTTCTACTACTTTGACTGGACCCGCCCAGTTATGGTTCGGAACATTGGCGCCAAACTCTATTCACTCTTTTGAGGACTTTCAAACACGTTTTCTCAGACAGTTTGCGAGCTCGCGAAGGGTAGGAAAGTCAGCCATCTCCCTGATGGATATAAAACAGGACCAACATGGAACGCTGCGGGAGTACACTGCCTGGTTTAATCTCGCTGCTCTGGAGGTCCCAGAGGCAGAGTCACAAATAAAAAATTACGCATACGTAGGGGATTGAAGCCCGGTCTTTTCTTTGACGAGTTACAGATTAGACCGGCTAGGGATTTTGACGACATTATGTCAAGATTACGAGGATATTTGCAATTAGAAGATGCCCGAACGGCACGAAAGGCAGAAAATGATAAGCACAAGGCCAGAAGGGCCGAGGTCACACCAGAACAAAACAGCAAGAACCAAGATCGGGCACCTTTCAGGGGGTTGCCCCCTAGGGTACTAGATGCAGAGGTACCGCCCGACCAGCAACGTACCGTGAACGAGGTCAACCGCTTCGATGAATACACTCCTCTGAACAAGCCACAGGAAGAAATCTTTCACCTGATTAAAAACCAGCGGTTCTTCAGGGCGTTGGGTACTTACAAGGATGGGCAACCACAGCCGGGGCCTAACAACAAACTATGCGAATACCACAATGCCTATGGGCGCTATACTAGATACTGTGGACATCTCAAGCACCAGCTAGAACTCTTAGTACGCCAGGGTAACCTGGATCAATTCATAGCCAGATGAAATGAGGTTCAGGGTCAGCAGGCTCAGGGAAATGATCAGAGGCAAGCTCAGGGAAATAACCGAGACCGTGTTCGCTATTTTATTTACACGCCGCAAGTGTACGGGTGCAATTGTATATAGTGGCAAACAAGGTCGAATCCACAGGGACTAATGGTTATCAATGCCTATTCTTAATTACATTACTCTATCTGGAAAACCGAATTGTAAAGGTTTGATTTTGGAAAACAAATTTAAATTGAAATAAAGAAACACTAAAAAGCAATTTTTCTGTGAAAAAGCGAAGTAACTGAAGAAAGAGAGTTTCCCAAGGCAAAGGTTTCAACAGATTCTCCTAACTAACACGTTTGATTCAATTAATGAGATAATTCCTAAGGCAATCTCAAAGTTAATTCATACCCACTCCCGTGGCATACAAATCGTTGATTACATGCAAGGCTACCATCCCTGGATCACACTTCTAACATGTAACTCCTAAAAGTTCCTAGGATTAACGCCCTCACAGTTATTAATTCCCTTTAGAATTAGAATAAGTGTGTTCTATGTTCTTAGTTCAGGTATTAATTATCATCTCCCGATCTCAAATTAAAACCTATGATAATGCTAAATTGGTGATCAAGCAATAAAGCAAGCAATTATAACAAGAACATAGAAAGGAATATAAATCTCAATTAATTAAATCAACAGTCAGAAATTCGAATCATGTTTACTCCCTAAACCCTGGGAAAAGGGATTTAGCCACACATTGACATATGACTAACAATCACAATCTCAATAAAACTAATAAACATTAAACAATGAAAAACCGTAGAGAAGTCGAGATTCTTCAGTCTTGCTCTTGCTCCGTGTCTCACAGCTCTCAGGAAAAGTCAGAATATGATAAAAGGTGTTTGGAATAAGCTAAAGGATGGTATTTATATGCCCTAGGTCGTCTAACTCGAAAATACTCCAAAAATCGCGTTTTAGGTGAAAAAGCGGAAAAAATGGGCAGACTCGGCGTCTCGCGCGAGCTGGTCGCGCGGCCGCATGGCTGGGCCGCGCGAGCTCGCGCGGGCTCCTCGCGCGGCCGCGCGCCTGGACCGCGCGGTCTTCCAGCGAGTTCTGCATCTTCGCGCGGCCGTGGCATGCGGCCGCATGCCCGGACCGCGCGACTTCCCGGCGCCGTCCTCGCGCACGGGCGCGTGTCCTCCGACACACGGACGCCCCGGCGCCCGTTCTTGCTCATCCGATGCCCGATTCTTGCCCCGTTCGTGCCTATGGACTCGTCACTTCGCGTATTCCACTACGCTTCATCCAAAAAATTCACAAATCGAGTCCAAAACCTGTAAAAACAACACGAGCACGGACGAGTAGTATATTCCACACAAATTTAACAATTCAAACCAAAGACACTCAAGAACTCAATGAAAACACCCAAAAACTATGAATAAACGCGACAAAGGAGATGAAAAATGCATGTAGAACAACCCCCCAAACTTAAACCATTGTCCATCCTCGGACAAAAACAAAGATGAACCACAGATGAATCGACAAGAGCGCAGAGAAAAGTGGATAACCTTGTGGCTTCAGATTTATCAACAAAAACAATAGCATGCATTTGTGTCTCCTATCATCAAGAAATGACACTCATGACAAACTTCAAATTATGGTCTCAACGATTCGCAATCCTCACCAAAAAGATAAAGAAAATACGAACTCTCAACTCTCAAGTGTATCAATCAGAAAGGACGTGTATACGCTCATTTCAAGCTAAACATGTACTCATCCATAAGCTTGTCAATCGTCTCACCTCTCCACCACTAAATGTGTGCTCCTATAACCAAGATCAAAAAGGTCTTTATTGAAGGTTGTAATGTAGGCTCTTTGGTAAGGTAGGATATGTTTGGCTAAGTGACTCAAAGATGCAAATCAAAGTAACATCATCACCAACCTTATATCATTCTTGCTCAATTCTATCCTCCACCTTTCACAGAACCAAATTTTTCAATATATAATTCACCACAACACAACAATTATCTCCCATGACAATATGACCTTCTAATGTATCCTATGTACCCATTTTTTTTTCAATTTTCTAACTCTTTTTTTTTTCTTTTCTTTTCTTTTCTTCTTCTTCTTCTTCTTCTTCTTTTTTTTTTTTTTTTTTTTTTAGAGACTTGTAAGATACTAGGATTTTTTCAATCAAAGACAAAGTTCATAAACCATGATCACACACCTCCACAAACCAACATTCCCATAGCAACAAACTTCAAGTTCCCACCCACGGCTAAACCAAATAAAATGGATAATAAAAGCTCAAAGGGGCGAAACTAGGATCATATAGAGTAAAAGGACAAGTATGGGATATATGGGCTAGCAAAGATGGCCTTCTATCATCTCACAGTTATTAAGCACACTATGTGACCTCGAGGGAGAAACCAAGACAAGTTCTAGTGAGAAACAAGCATGCTTGAACAATCACTCAAGAAACAGAAATAAGACTGTGGAAAATAGTGACAGTCAAGGCTCAAATCTCACAGCTTATAACATTGATTGCGAACACATAGAGACCATGCTTATCATTTATCAATCATGCTCAATCTCAACGATGTCAACACAAACACATGCAGTTTTACCATTTCAAAACAGAAATCATCATAGACCAGTCATCCAACTAATCCATGCACATCTCATCTTTTCACCAGGGCATCAACATAGAGCGACAAACAAAAACAAGACTGACAGCTTCTCAACAAAGAAAACAAGACTCAAACGACTAATACAAACTAAAAAGAAACAAAGCAATAAAGATAGAGTGCCCACACAGCCACATCCCCCCAAACTTATTCTCCACAAGGAAGGATAAGTTTGAAAAGGAAGTGTAGGGCACAGAGTCGAACTCACCGGGGTTCAAGGGGCTGGCGGGTCCTGAGGATCCTGCGGCGGTCCTGGGAAGGCTCGCTGCCAATCATTCATCGACCTCATATACGCCGCATGTTGGCGCATATACTCCTCATGTTGCCGTAGGCGGGCAGCGCGCTCGGCTTCAAATTGGGCATCAAAGTAGCCCTGTTGCTGCCTCTGGAATGCAGCGAATTGAGTGTCCACGTGGCCGTACATGTTGGTTTGCAGGTTTTGGAAACCTGCATCCATGTGGCCGTACATGTGTTGCTGCATCGTGGCAAAGCCGGCATCCATGTGGCCGTATAGCCGCTGCTCCATGGCAGGAAAATCATATCCAACGGGCGGCGGCGGAGGTGCATGATGGTGGGGAAAGTAGGATGAAGTCCCCACCTCCGACTCTTGGGGCACGTCGCCCCCTGCTTCATAAGCTGCTTCCTCCTCTGCAGCTTCATCTCTTGCCGCTGCCCGTCCTGCCTGTGATGCCGGTGCGCGTTGGCGTATGAGGTTGAGGTGCTCCGGGGTGTTCAGCAGCCAGTTCGAATGATCTGCCACATCCAACACGGTGGTCAAGTGTGGGTTTGGCAATGGAAAGTATAGCTTTGGCTTCAAAACCCAGTACAAGTTCCGGCCACCCGTGATGTGTCCCGCTGCTTTTAGCACTTTCAAATCCACCAAGATTTCTTCAGAAACCGCGGTCTCCGTGATCTCAAGTTCCAAGTCGAGAGCAAGGGCGGTGACAAATCCTCCAATGCCAATGGAGGCGGTCGGGGAAGTGAGCTGACTGTGAAATTGATCTAGCAACTGAGGGGCTAAATCAATCTTGTCACCTGTGAGCATACAGTTCAAATGTAGCAATTCGTCAGAACGTAGGTTGCCCACATTTTCCCGAGCGAAGTAGTTGTAGGCCATCACCCGCTGTAGGTATCTGAATACCGGGTTTCTCAATGCTTTGGACTTTGCACGGCCAGTGACAAAGTGCTTGGAGTCCTCAAGAGTTAAGTCAGCCATGGCGGCCCATAACGTCTGCGGTTGAAAACCGGCAACACCATATATCCCGCTCCGCGGACTTTCAAGAATGTCATTGAAATTGTTACAGGTCAGCTCGTAGTCCGTGTTGAGCAGGCGGAATTGGCACTCCGTGGGAATGGTTCGATCATATTTGATCTTCAAAGTTGACAAGAACTCGATCGTGAGAATCCGATAAGTGCGCCAATTCCCTGTGAAAACCTGTCGAAGTCCTGCGCGATCGACTATAGCCCAAACATCATCCTGGATGCCCAACTTCTCCACAGTGGTTGGACAGATGTACTTTGTGGGCTTGACCGGGATGTGGATGAGCTTCTCCCAGTTTTTCAGTGAAGCATCATCAGGGAGTTCCACACCGAAGTGGGCCGGTGAGAACTCCGAAACCGGCGGCGCCGCACGATTGGTTCTGGATGACGACCCAGTAACCTTGCCCTTTCCCTTGGCGGCCCGGGATGCTTTCCCTTTCGGTGGCATGCTGGAAATACTGCAAAACCCAAACATGCTGCATTATAAACTATCCCCCAAACTTAAATTACACACACAAGAATAATAAAATCAAGGCACATCAAGCCACCACCCAACACACCAAAACAATTCAAAGGCCAAACTCATGCGTTGCTTATGCTTAAAATATGTAGCATGTGATTAAGAATATAAGCTAGAACAATATAGAGCATAGGAAGAAGGCCAAAGAACATCATCCCCCACATCATAGCATATGAACCAAATCCACACCAAGAGCTCAAATTGACCAACAATTAAGTTTACCCATGATAAATAAGACATTCCTAAGCATGAATTCGTCCAAATATAAGCATAGAATCAAGAGAAATCAAAAGAAAACGAGAAATCCCCAATTAAAGCCCTAGTTTGGAACTAAGAATATAAATCATGGAATAAAGCAAAACAATCGGTCAAAAGCTAGTAAATCATGCCAAGAATTGAAAAACATAAGTAATTTGGGCAAGAAAAACATACCTTGGATGGATTGGATGGAAGAAAGTAAGAGAAAAATATGAATTGGGGTGTTAGTGTGTGAAAATTGGGTGTTGTGTGTGTGAAAAACGTGAAAAGAGAGATAAATAAGGGTAAAAACCGGTTCTGGGCGGGTCGAGGCGCGGGTCGCAGCCGGGTCCGGGTCGCGCGGGCGTGTCGCGCGGCCGCATGGCCGGACCGCGCGAGCTCGCGCGGACTCCTCGCGCGGCCGCGCCCCTGGACCGCGTGATCTCCCCAGATCTGCTGCCTTCGTCGCGCGGGCACGTCGCGCGGCCGCATGGCCGGACCGCGCGAGCTCGCGCGGCCTCCTCGCGCGGCCGCGCCCCTGGACCGCGTGAGCTCCCCAGAATTTCTGTCTTCCTCGCGCGGGCGCACGCCTGGGCCGCGCGGTCTGGGCGTCCAACTCCAAAAAAACTTGTTTTTTTTTTTTTTTTTTTTTTTTTTCTTTTTTTTTTTGGTTTATACCTACAAAAACGCAGCAAGCAACACAAACGAACAAAAGCAAGGCGAAACTAAAGTACTAAAACAAAAGAAAAACTCACAAACTTTGGGTTGCCTCCCAATAAGCGCTATTTTAACGTCGATAGCTCGACGCTTCATGACTCAACAATCATGAAGATCAATGACGTCCACCGTGTGGACTTGATCCGGGCTATAGTAAGCCTTCACTCGTTGCCCATTCACTCGAAACGGCTCACCTCCTTCTTTGCTCAACTCAATCGTTCCGTTAGGAAAAACTTGGGAGATGGTGAACGGTCCCGACCACTTCGACTTTAATTTTCCCGGAAACAAACGAAGACGGGAATTGAATAAAAGTACTTGATCTCCTGCGGCAAACTCTCGCTTGATGATCATCTTGTCATGGAACCTCTTCGTCCTCTCCTTATAAATGCTAGAGTTTTCAAAGGCTTGATCACGAAACTCTTCCAAAGCACTCAAGTGAAGCATCCTCTCTTTTCCAGCCGAATGAAAGTCCAAATTCAACTTCTTCACCGCCCAAAACGCTTTGTGGGCATACTCCACCGGCAAGTGACACGACTTTCCAAACACCAATTGATATGGAGACATACCTAAAGGAGTTTTGTATGCCGTGCGATACGCCCCAAGAGCGTCATCTAGCAATATTGCCCAATCCTTGCGACCTCCATTCACAGTCTTTTCCAGAACTTGCTTAATCTCACGGTTGGCTAGCTCGGTTTGTCCATTCGCTTGAGGATGATATGCCGTAGTGACACGATGCTTTACTCCATTCCTCTTCAACAAGCTCTCCAACCATCGATTGCAAAAATGTGATCCCCCATCACTTACTAAGGCTCGCGGCGCTCCATATCTCGACAAGATGTACTTCTGCAGAAATTTCATCACCACCTTTGAATCATTCTTGGCGGTGGGAATGGCTTCGACCCATCTCGACACATACTCAACGGCCAAAAGGATGTATTGGTTCCCATAGGATGAAGGGAACGGACCCATAAAGTCGATCCCCCACAGTCGAATAGCTCAACTTCCACCACGCTAGTCAAAGGCATCTCATGCCTCTTAGAAATACCACCCATACGTTGGCAATGATCACAACGAGACACGAAAGCGTGGGCATCCTTAAAGATGGAGGGCCAATAGAAACCACTTTGTAGGACTTTGAAGGCGGTTCTATTGGCTCCAAAATGGCCTCCACTTGGTGATGAATGACATTGAGTGAGGATCGGTCCCCACTCCTCTTCTGGCACACAACGGCGAATCACCATGTCAGCGCATCGTCGGTAAAGAAATGGTTTCTCCCACATGTAGAACTTCACATCATGGTAGAATTTCTTCTTCTTATAAGTACTCACATCCTTGGGTGGAGGATATTTGGCGGCCAGGAAATTCACATAGTCGGCATACCATGGTATAGGCGAGCTCACTTGCAAAATCTGCTCATCCGGGAATGTCTCCTTGATTGGAACTTGAAGTTCCTCTCCTTCCACCGGATTCTCTAGGCGAGAGAGATGATCGGCAACCACATTCTCACAACCACGACGATCCCGAATCTCTATATCGAACTCTTGCAGCAGCAGGATCCACCGAATGAGTCGTGGCTTGGCATCCTTCTTATCAAAGAGGAAGCGGATGGCTGCGTGATCGGTGTATACAATTGATTTCGTCCCGATCAAGTATGCACGGAACTTATCAAAAGCGTACACAATTGCAAGCATCTCCTTCTCGGTGACTGTGTAGTTTGCCTGAGCTTTATCCAAAGTTCGGCTGGCATAATAAATGACACGAAAAATCTTGTCCCTCTTCTGACCCAATGCAGCTCCAATGGCAATGTCACTAGCATCACACATCAACTCGAATGGCTGCGTCCAATCCGGAACAATCAAAACAGGAGCTGTGACCAAGGCTTTCTTCAAAGTCTCAAACGCAACTGTGCAAGCATCATCAAAACAGAACTTGACATCTTTCTCCAACAGCTGACTCAACGGCTTAGCAACCTTTGAGAAGTCCTTGATGAAGCGGCGGTAGAATCCGGCATGACCCAAAAAACTGCGCACTGCTCTATCATTGGTTGGTGGCGGGAGCTTCTCTATGGCAACAATCTTGGCTCGATCAACCTCCAAACCTGCAGCTGAAACTTTGTGGCCAAGAACAATGCCTTCTCGCACCATAAAATGACACTTCTCCCAATTAAGCACCAAGTTAGTTTCCTCACAACGAGCAAGCACAACAGATAAATTCTCTAGACAATGATCAAAAGAACTACCAAACACAGAGAAATCATCCATGAAAACTTCCATCACACTCTCAATCAGATCATGGAAAATAGCCATCATGCATCTTTGGAACGTAGCAGGAGCATTACACAAACCAAAAGACATGCGACGATAAGCAAAAATCCCATATGGGCAAGTAAAAGCAGTCTTGTCTTGGTCTTCCGGGGCAATCATAATTTGATTGTACCCAGAATAACCATCAAGAAAACAGTAAAACTCATACCCAGCCTATCTATCAAGCATTTGATCAATAAAGGGGAGAGGAAAGTGGTCTTTCCTAGTAGCAGCATTCAACATGCGATAATCAATGCAGACTCTCCAACCAGTAACCACACGTGTAGCAATCATCTCATCAGACTCACCCTTCACAACAGTCATCCCCCCTTTCTTAGACACCACTTGGGTAGGACTTACCCACTCACTATCAGATATAGCATATATAATCCCAGCATCAAGCAGTTTCAACACTTCTTTCCTAACGACTTCTTGCATAATAGGATTCAAGCGCCTTTGAGGTTGCGCTCTAGGCCTAGCATCATCATCAAGCAAAATCCTATGCATGCAGACACTTGGGCTAATCCCTTTCAAATCAGAGATCGACCAACCAATAGCAGACTTATGCTTTCTCAACACACGCAACAAAGAATCCAATTCACACGAAGTAAGATGAGCTGATACAATTACCGGATACGTCTCACCATCACCTAGGAAGGCGTATCTCAAGTGATCCGGCAACGGCTTCAATTCAAGCTTTGGGGCGATCTCCTTTTCCTCCTCCATCTTTTTCTTCTCCTCCTCGGTGTGCAACTCCAGAAATCGTCCTCTCCTAGGTGCAATCTCTGCAACACTCTCCAATGCACTATAACACTCAAATAACTCATTAGAAAACAAATGCATATCAAGAGGAAAATCAAAATCAGTAGAGAAAAAGAAATGAGAGATGCAAGCCTCAAGAGGGTCGCCGAGACCCTTCCATGAAGATGGTGTGTCGCAGGAATCAACTAGGCTCAGCAACTTGCACTCCTCCATGTCAATGTCTTCCTTCTCATCATAGAACTTCAAAGCTCGATATATGGAGAAGGTATGGCTCTCATCATTGACTCTCAAAGTGAGCTCCCCATTAGCCACATCTATCAATGCTCTTCCTGTGGCCAAGAACGGTCTCCCTAGGATCAACGGGATGGTCTTGTCCTCCTCAAAATCCAGCACCACAAAGTCAGCTGGGAATATGAACTCATTGACCTTCACCAACACGTCTTCCACTATTCCCCGTAGATACGTCACCGACCTATCTGCCATCTGCAACGCGATCGACGTCGGCTTCATCTCTCCAATAGCCAACCGCTGGAAAATAGATAAGGGCATGAGATTAATGCTTGCCCCCAAATCGCAAAGCGCCTTCCCAAACTGCTGGCCTCCAATGATGCAGGAAATAGTGAAGCTGCCAGGATCTTTAAGCTTGGCTGGGAGCTTCTTCTGCAAGATCGCACTGCACTCCTCATTGAGATTCACCGTCTCAAACTCTCCCAGCCGCTTCTTTCTCGAGATGATGTCCTTCAAGAATTTTGCATATTGTGGCATCTCCTGCAACGCCTCCACCAATGGAAGATTGATGTGCAACTTCTTGAAGATCTCCAAAAACTTGGAGAACTGCTGTTTCACCTTCTCCTTCTGATGTCGCTGAGGGAACGGCAAAGTCACTGTTGCTGGCGAAGTAGTCTTCTGCTTTTCATTCTTCTTTTTGCCAGAAACCTCAACGGTGACCTCCTCAGCTTCTTTCTCATCAACCGGCGACACGATCTCGTCCTCAGGCATCTTGGGTCCCTCATAAGTAGTCACACTCCTCAAATTGATTGCCTTGCAATGCTCCTTGGGATTAACAGTTGTATTGCTCGGAAACTGACCCTGTTGGTGTAGATTTGTAAACGCATTGGCCAGTTGACCCAATTGGGTCTCGAACATCTTCATCTGGGTTCCCACAGCTGCAGCATTGGACTCCAACTTTTCCATCCTCTCGTCGGACTTGGCCACGAACTTCATTAGCAACTCCTCAAGATTTGGCTTTTTCTCTTCGTTTATCACTCCGTTGGTAACCGAGAAGCCTGGTGGAGGTTGAATTGCATTGTTGGGATTCCCATATGACAAATTCGGGTGTGAGCGGCCTCCTTGCTGATATTGTTGTCCTCTATTGTAGCCACTCTGCTGTCCACGCTGGAAATTCCCGAAGTTCCTCCCATGAATGAAGTTGGCATCTTCTATGCCTGTCGGATCCTCCACAGCTGGTTCAGGTTTTCCCATAGACATTGCTGAAATTTGTGAACTCAGCTCTGCCAACTGAGTCGAGATCACTGCCAAAGGATCTGAGCTAGATGCTGCAGCAACTTTCTTCAGCTGCACCTTCTCGGACGGCCATTGGTAGCTGGTAGCTGCCATACTTTCTATGATCTCCATCGCGTCCGCGCTTCCCTTCTTGAGTATGGAGCCTCCAGCTGCTGTGTCCATGAACATCCTCGTGCGCTCTCCACAAGCATTGTAGAACATGACGACTAGAGTCCCTTCATCAAAGCCATGGGACGGGCACTTCCTCAATTTCTCTTGATATCGTTCCCATGTTTCTGCTAATGATTCACCTTCAAATTGCTGAAACTGAACGATGTCCATCTTCAACTTCAAAGTGAGACCAGGAGGGTGAAACTTTCGCAGAAATAGGTGTGCCAACTCTTCCCATGCTGGATTGGCACCCAATTGCAGAGTATGGTACCATGACTTGGCCTTGTCCCGCAGTGAAAAGGGAAATAGACGAAGGCGAATAATGTCATCTGCTACGCCATTCATCTTTATAGTGCTGCATAACTCCAGAAACTGTCTCAGATGCACATTTGGATCCTCTATGGCACTACCTCCATATTGGTTCTGTTGTACCATGGTAATCAGCCCAGTCCTTAGATCGAAGTTAGTCGCGTTGACTCTGGGCGGCTCTTGGTACTGGTACAGTGGAGTAAATGCCTCATCAATAGGCGGCTGTTTCTGCTCGGCAGCATTTTTCTGAGCATCCAACACCGCCTGCAACTGCTCTCTCAAAGCACGGACTTCTTCCGCAGTAGCCATGTGATCCAATTTGACTTTGGTCGTCTGGCTGTAGTTATGGCGGCACGTAGCTTCAATCTCCGGATCAAAATCTACTAAAGGTAAATTTTTAGATCTTGTGTTCATACACCACCTAAACAATCCACCAGTTTCAAATTAGAACCACAAGAAAGAAGTAAATAACGTAAATAAATAACAGAAATAAAAATCCAGAGTAGTATCAAACAATTAACAAAATAGTACTGATAAAAATCAGTTCCCCGGCAACGGCGCCAAAAACTTGTTCGCTATTTTATTTACACGCCGCAAGTGTACGGGTGCAATTGTATATAGTGGCAAACAAGGTCGAATCCACAGGGACTAATGGTTATCAATGCCTATTCTTAATTACTTTACTCTATCTGGAAAACCGAATTGTAAAGGTTTGATTTTGGAAAACAAATTTAAATTGAAATAAAGAAACACTAAAAAGCAATCAAGCTGTGAAAAAGCGAAGTAACAGAAGAAAGAGAGTTTCCCAAGGCAAAGGTTTCAACAGATTCTCTTAACTAACACGTTTGATTCAATTAATGAGATAATTCCTAAGGCAATCTCAAAGTTAATTCATACCCACTCCCGTGGCATACAAATCGTTGATTACATGCAAGGCTACCATCCCTGGATCACACTTCTAACATGTAACTCCTAAAAGTTCCTAGGATTAACGCCCTCACAGTTATTAATTCCCTTTAGAATTAGAATAAGTGTGTTCTATGTTCTTAGTTCAGGTATTAATTATCATCTCCCGATCTCAAATTAAAACCTATGATAATGCTAAATTGGTGATCAAGAAATAAAGCAAGCAATTATAACAAGAACATAGAAAGGAATATAAATCTCAATTAATTAAATCAACAGTCAGAAATTCGAATCATGTTTACTCCCTAAACCCTGGGAAAAGGGATTTAGCCACACATAGACATATGACTAACAATCACAATCTCAATAAAACTAATAAACATTAAACAATGAAAAACCGTAGAGAAGTCGAGATTCTTCAGTCTTGCTCTTGCTCCGTGTCTCACAGCTCTCAGGAAAAGTCAGAATATGATAAAAGGTGTTTGGAATAAGCTAAAGGATGGTATTTATATGCCCTAGGTCATCTAACTCAAAAATACTCCAAAAATCGCATTTTAGGTGAAAAAGCGGAAAAAATGGGCAGACTCGGCGTCTCGCGTGGGCTGGTCGCGCGGCCGCATGGCTGGGCCGCGCGGGCTCCTCGCGCGGCCGCACGCCTGGACCGCGCGGTCTTCCAGCGAGTTCTGCATCTTCGCGCGGCCGTGGCATGCGGCCGCATGCCCGGACCGCGCGACTTCCCGGCGCCGTCCTCGCGCACGGGCGCATGTCCTCCGACACACGGACGCCCCGGCGCCCGTTCTTGCTCATCCGATGCCCGATTCTTGCCCCGTTCGTGCCTATGGACTCGTCACTTCGCGTATTCCACTACGCTTCATCCAAAACTTCACAAATCGAGTCCAAAACCTGTAAAAACAACACGAGCACGGACGAGTAGTCTATTCCACACAAATTTAACAATTCAAACCAAAGACACTCAAGAACTCAATGAAAACACCCAAAAACTATGAATAAACGCGACAAAGGAGATGAAAAATGCATGTAGAACAGACCGACGCCCGGAGAAAAACCGCGATCAGCGTAGAGGGGTCGAACAGGCTCAGATATCTTCCCATCCAGCTAGAAGGAAGGTGCACATGATTTTTGGGGAGAATGGGCTACCAACCTCCGGCCGCGCCAAGAAACAGATTGTGCGGGCAGTGAGGTCAGGATATTACCCTAAACAAGTAATGAAAATCACGGGCGCAGTAGAGGAACCAGTCATAACCTTCGGATCAGAGGACCTGAGGACACTCATGTACCCCCATGATGACGCGCTGGTTTTCATGGCCGACATAGCAACTTGTATTGTACATCGCATCTTCGTGGACTCTGAGAGTGCGGTGAATATTTTATACTTAGAATGTCTCCAAAGTATGGGGATCGAGGCTAATATTGAACCCACGAACGCCCCTCTGTTCGGATTCAGCGGAGAAATCATCATGCCACTGGGGTTTGTGGAGTTACAAGTTACTCTCGGCAGGGCAGATGCCTGCAAAAACAGGATGATACGATTTTTGGTGGTAGACATGCCCAAACCATCTTACAACGTGATACTCGGACGCCCTGCTCTGACGGCGTTCAGAGCAATCATTTCAATGTTCCACCTAAAAATGAAATTCCCAATCGGAGGCGGAAGAGTGGGGGAAGTCTGGGGTGATCAAAAGATGTCAAAAGAATGCCATGTGTGAATGCTCACGCAATCTTTGGTTCAAAAAAGAGAAAGAGAAAGGGCAACAGAGGGATCAGACACTAGAAAGAAGGGGAAGACGAGTGATGTCGCTGGCCCGGCAGAAGAACGATGGGAATTGTCACAGCCCGCAATCCCTAAGGATGGCTTAACCGGGGTTATGACTCGGGAAGGGGATTCAGAAGCGGGGAAAGAAAGGGGCATCATTTGAAACTGTAAATCTTACTTAACTTAAGAAAAATCATCGTATTTACTCATTAATACTCTTTTGAATAGTCTATGAAAGACAACATAAAACTTAATTAATATCATTAATCAAGTTATACATCATATGAAACCATTCTCTTAAGACTCAAAGTATGACATAACATACTATAACATCAACAACATCTTGCAGCGGAAAGTAGCTAGACATATGTATGAAGACATATTCTAGACAGGTTAACTATTTATTAACAACCCTGGAGACTCCGCTCATTGCAGCACCATCATCACATCAGCTCAACCTGCACATTTAGAAAACATATGCAGGGCTGAGTACAAAAGCACTCAGTGGGCACGTATGCCTAGGTATAAAAATACATGCTTCAAAACTGTAAATTGTCATGCCATCATAAACAGTACAGCAAGGGAGTTTTTCGCTAAAAAGGCCCAAGCTTACTAAATTCATTTGTGATTCTTAAAGTTCGTCTGCAGACTAAGTTCTCTTGTAATCTATCATATCTGGAACTGTGTGCCGGAGAGGTGGCCACCTCTCACGGTCACTTGACCGGCCAACCCGCTAGATGACTCACGGTCACTGGTGTACACTAGTCAAGGCAGGATAGCTATCAACTACTCAGGACCCGAATTCGATTGCATCATTGGCAAAGCCAAAGCAGATAGATATCATACTAAAATTTAAACATTTTCTGGCAAGACAATACTTGAAATAACTTTAACTCAAAGATTTTGTCATGAAATAACTTGCTTGAACGTAACATTTAAACTCATTTGATATATATATGAAACTGAAATTAACAGTTAAATCATCTCATGCATTCATTCGTATAAGAGGCCTACGACACGCAGGGGATCTCTATATACGTATAGTAAAAGTAATGCCCACCTTATTCGTTCCCACTAGGGGCGTAGAGTTACCTCCTTCTTTAGCTTTCACTTCCCGTCTGGACCTTTATTGACGAAGAGTCGATAAGTTCGAGAAGAAAGTCGTGTAAGAAAGGAAGATAGGTCTCTAAACTAAACTATCTCCTTTAATGATTTTAGGGTTCTAGCATCCATATTAATCTTGTCTCGTTCAAAACCTTAAACTCAAAACATCTATCACATAACTAACATTTAGGTTCGAAATCGTTTATTTGAACATCATCATGCGCATCAATCATAACTCGTTCTACTCACGCCATCAAGTTAAATATTCCGTCATTTAATAACAAATCATATAATATTACATAAACAAATTATGTCATCATAGATCATTCTTTCTCATACTTAAAATAATTTAATCATTTTCAAATAATCCATATTAATAAGTCATTTGAAAAGAATTAATTTGAATAAGAGTTTAACTCAAAATATTTTATTTTAAAGTCCATTTGTAAAAATACTTGAAATAAAGAACTCCATTTAAATAATTAATTTAAAGGTCAATTTATAATTAAATTAATCAAGCTCAATTTAAATTAATAATTAAGAGCTCAAATAATTTAAATAGATATAAGCCCAAATTAATTAGATAAATTAAGTCTATCATGTTTTTCTTTGAATAAGGCCCAAACAATTAAATTAAAGAAGCCCAAATCCTTTAAATAAAAGAAGCCCATCAATTTTTTTAACAAAGGTCCAAACACTTATTAAAATCGGCCCAAGTCTCGGCCCAACAGTTAAATAAAAGCCCAAGTTCATCCCAAGCCCATCTTAATTAAAATAAAAACAAGGCCCAAAGCCCATTTTCATTTCTAACCCTAAAATAAACATACACACAACACATTCA
The DNA here is from genome assembly GCF_028751815.1 of Salvia miltiorrhiza. NCBI lineage: Eukaryota > Viridiplantae > Streptophyta > Magnoliopsida > Lamiales > Lamiaceae > Salvia > Salvia miltiorrhiza. Next base: position 5,772,709 of record NC_080387.1, on the reverse strand, counting down.
AACACACACACAAAGCATGCGCCTCTCTCTCTCTATCTCTCGGCTCTCTCTCCCGACTCTCTCTGCTCTCTCTCTTTGTTCGGTTGAGGGCGGCGCCGCCTCCGGCGCGTCGCCTCGCCGTCGCCTCCGCTCTCTCTCTCTCACCCCCTCGGTCTCCTCTTCCATCTGAGCCCTATCTCACTCGGTCGTCTCTCTCTCTCTCTCAAGACTGCCGGAACAAGGTACAGCAGACGCACGCCGCTGTCAAAGCGGTGCGCCGCCGCCGCTGCCTCCGTCGTCCTTGCAGCAGATCCGCTGCCGCGTCAAGACCACGGCCACCGCCTTTCCTCCCTCTCTAACTCTCACCCCTCGTCTCGATCTCTCTCTGGGCCGACGAACGACGTAAAACGCCGCCGCCCCCTCTTTCGGTCGATCCAGCAGTCCTAATGGCTACCGCCGCCGTCGTCCTTGTCTTCCTCCAATTTCCGGCGAAGCCGCAGCCTCCGACAACCCAGGTAAACCCTAAGTTCCCCTATTCTCTTTTTCTTTTTCTTTTCCTCAATTCCCTTTTAAAACTTGAAGCTAAAAAAAACTCTCTTCTTCCCCTTTGATTCTTGGCAGATCGGAGACAACGGCAGGTTCACCGCCGCCGCTCCGTTGCCGGCGACGAGCCACCGCGGCTGCCGCCTCCCTCTGATCTCGACTCTCACACACACAGCAGGGTTTCAAGCCATATAACAGTTCACAAAAATAGCATAAGATTTTTCTTAGCACATATCATTCTCATACTGTAAATATCATATATATCAATTGCTTATAACATCTGAACATCTTTTCTTGTAGTTTAAAAATCTAAATTTCAGATCGTATGCCATATCTTGTAAACACATAAAGAAATATGGTGGTTCTCTGTTGGTGGTTCTCTGAAAATTGACAACGAAAGGGTGATGATACCTTGAATAGGTGGATTTTTGTCTCTGCATAATTATGTGTATAGCATAAGTTAGAAATCTGTAGTGAAGAAAATTGAAAGAGGGAGAAATTTCCTTTCATTATTACCGTAAGTCTTGCTGTTGAAAATGGGTTGCAGTAGTTGAAAATGGTGGTGTGATAATGGTGAAGGTGGCTGTGGTTTTAAAGAAAAATGAGGAGCGTGGAAATGGTATGAACATAGAAATTCTTTTTCAGCTACTTTGTATGACTGAAGAATTTCTTCAGCATGCGTAGTAAATTCTTCAGCATGCTTAGGATTCAGCATGCTTAGGATTTATTCAAATTTAATCATTAAAAAATCTAAGAGATTAATATATATTAATTATATGGTTCCAAACTCATTTAAATACATTAAGACATATAAGTCTAATTCTTATTGAAGCATAAAATTCATTTGAGCTTGCTTCTAACATAAATTAATTTACTCATGGGCTTAAGTAAACAATCGATAAAAGATTCATATTTAACACTTCAGTGTTAAATTCTCCACAATAAATTAATGGACTCAAAATGTATTTTGAGTGCATCATCTATTGAAAATAAAAAAATAAATCATCACATATATAAATTATCAAATTCATATAAGTCTGTATTTTATTAATGGATGTCGAACCCTAATTATCATAATAAATCCTTAAATCAGTCATTAGAAGAATTAAATCCTCAATTAAAAGTCGGGTCATTACAGGAATTGTCAGAGCTGTTAAATGCTCGGGAAAACTCTGAGAAATCTGCCTTGATATCTACCAACGACGTGTGTAACATGATTGAGCTATTTCCGGGAAAAGAGGACTTTCAGACAAAAATCGGGTCATCCATGAATGAACAAACCAGAGCAGAGCTAATCAACTGTCTTCAGAGGAATGCGGATGTGTTTGCTTTCAGCACAGGCGACTTAAAGGGCATTGACAGAGGATTGGCGGAACATCGCCTCAATGTAGATCCCAATGTAAAACCAGTAAAACAAAGAACAAGGCATTTTGGGGCCGAAAAAGATGTTGCGATCAGAGAGCGGGTCCAAGGATTACTAGATGCGGGTCACATCGAAGAGGTACAGTACCCGGAATGGATCTCAAACGCCGTGATGGTGGCTAAAAAGACAAACACTTGGCGCATGTGTGTGGACTACAGGGACTTGAATGCCGCTTGCCCTAAGGATCATTATCCTCTACCGAGGATTGACCAACTTGTGGATTCTACCTCGGGTTGTGCGTTGCTATCCATGATGGATGCCTATCAAGGGTATCACCAAGTCAAAATGCATAAAGGGGATATTTACAAAACGGCCTTTGCCGTCTGCTGCGGGGTATTTGGTTGGAAGAGCATGCCGTTCGGTCTTAAGAACGCGGGGGCTATGTATCAAAGAATGATGGAAAAAATATTCAGGGAACAGCTCTCGAAGAATATATCGGTATATGTGGATGATATGCTTGTGCGAAGTATCAGAGCAGAGGACCACGTCTCTGACCTGGAAGAAATTTTTACAGTTATCACGGATCATAGACTCATGCTTAATCCAGCAAAGTGCACCTTCGGGGTCACCACAGGGAAATTTTTGGGATACAAGGTCACCCCGGCAGGGATCGAGGTCAACTCAGACAAGGTGAAGGCCATAATGGATATGACACCGCCCAGAGGCATCAAAGAGGTACAAACTCTTAACGGGCGTATCACTGCCCTGAGTAGGTTTATTTCACAATCTGCAGAGCGAAGCTTGCCGTTTTTCAAGATTTTAAGGAGGGGGACCAGATTTGAATGGGATGTGGAGTGTCAGTCAGCTTTCGATGATCTCAAAGCATACTTGGCAGAGCTCCCGACTCTGACCAAACCAATTCTTGGGGAAGTATTATATTTGTACATAGCAGTGGGCGAGGAATCAGTTAGCTCTGTCCTTATCAGAGAGGCGGGGAGTCATCAGAAGCCGGTCTACTTTGTCAGCAGGGTGATTCAAGGGCCCGAATTAAACTATTCAGAGATTGAAAAGGCTGCTCTGGCAGTCATGGTCACAGCTCGGAAGCTAAGACCCTACTTCTTATCACATCGCGTGGTGGATCGAACTGCCTTACCCTTCAGACAAGTGCTGGGAAGGCCAGATCTTTCAGGACGCATGGTGAAATGGGCCATGGAGTTAGGGGAATATGATGAGGATTATGAGCCGAAGATGGCTATCAAGGCCCAAGCCCTTGCGGATTTTATTCAAGAAACTACTCGTCGCCCTGTGCAAGAGTTTTGGGTGGCTTTCGTAGATGGATCGGTTACAAAAGAGGGATGTGGGATCGGAGTGTATATCATTTCTCCAGGATCAGAGGTATACCAATTCGCTATCAAATTCACCTGTAAGATACCCAACAATGAAGCTGAGTATGAGGTCGTGGTCAGAGCAGCGCATATTTTGTCAGAGCTGCGGGCGGAATGTGTCACCATCAGAACTGACTCACAATTGGTAGCTCAGCAACTCTCGGGAGGATACCACATAAAAGAGGATCAGATGCGAGCATATCACAGCAAAATTGTTGAATTAAAGAAAAAATTTGTGGAATTCAGAATAGAACAGATCTCGCAGAGAGGAGAATACCCGGGCAGACTTATTGGCACGGGTTGCCAGCGCAGTGGAGCAGACGTGGAATGATGAGATCGCGCTGCTCTGCGACACCAGAGGGATGAGGACTTCCCAAGTTTTCGCGGTGGAAATCCGGGACGATTGGCGGGCTCCAATTATACACTTTCTTAGAATAGGGGAACGACTGAACAAAGAGTCCAATCAGAGGGCTCGATACGAGAACTATTATTTGATCAATGATCAACTCTACAAGTGCTCCTTCACCCATCCCTTACTAAAATGTTTATCTCCTGAGGAGGCTAACATTGCTCTGACAGAAATTCATGCAGGTTGCTGCGGTGGGCACACGGGATTCAGGGATCTTATACGAAAAACCATCCGGGCAGGGTTCTATTAGCTAACTATTACTAATTACGCCAGAGAATTTGTTCGCAAATGCGAGGCTTGTCAGAGGCATGCTGGCAGGATTAATGTTCCAGGGGAGACTATGGGAGTAATGTATGCCGCTTGCCCGTTTGACAAATGGGGCATAGACATCGTCGGGAAATTGCCTACGACACCAGGGGGCAAATGCTTTCTCATTGTGGCAGTGGATTACTTCTCCAAATGGGTAGAAGCCGAGGCTGTGTCAAAGATTGACAAGGGAACGGTAGAGCGGTTCATCTGGCGAAATATATGTTGCCGGTATGGAGTCCCTAGAATCAATATATCGAACAATGGAACCCAGTTCACGGGGCAGAGAATCGCCGATTTTTGTGATTGCATGGATATAACGCCACGCTTCATTTTCGTAGCCCATCCGCAAGCAAATGGGCAGGTGGAGTTGGCAAATAGAACAATTTGTGAGAGGATTAAAAAACGGCTAAATCAGAGCAGAGAAAAGTGGGTCGAGGAGCTAGACACCGTACTTTGGGCCTATCGCACCAGCCCAAAAATAGCAACCGGGAAGGCACCATTCACTCTGGTGTATGGATCCAACGCGATGATACCGGCGGAGGCCAGACTGGAGTCGTACCGGATAACAACACATAACACAGAGCAAAATTCAGAACTCCACAGAGCAGAGCTAGACCTTGTGGAAGCGCAGAGGGATGAAGCCCAGGTCAGAGCAGCGAAATACAAGGGCATTATCAAAGCCGGATATGACAAGAGGGTCAGAGCGCGAAAGCTGTCCAAGGGCGACCTAGTTCTCAAGAGGGCCGACGCTCTGTAACCAGTGGGCAAATTCGAGCCCAATTGGGAGGGTCCTTTCATTGTCACAGAGGTTTGCGGTTGCTTTCATATTAAGGGAGGGAAAGGTTTCAGCTTTTGAGGCGGAACTTCTTGCGGTGATTACGGCTATTGCTATTGCGCACTCCCGTGGTTGGCGTTATCTCTGGATCGAAGCGGATTCCACCTATGTGGTGGAGCTTATTCGACAGAGAAATATGGGAGTTCCGTGGCGTTTTCGGAATTATTGGCGGGACACTTTGAGGCGTTTAGATGATACCTCCCTTCGGGTATCACATATTTATAGGGAAGGAAATGCCGTTGCCGACATTATGGCAAATCCGGCACGGACGGAAGGTTGGTGGCCAAGCGCGGTTGAGGAGATTAAAGAAGCAGTTCTTCTGGATATGGCGACTCATAGTTTTACCCGTCGCATCTAGTATGCTTGGGGTGTTAGGGGCTGGTCCTGGTTCGGGTCTTTTTTCGAACAGTTGGGGGGCTTAGTTTGGTGGTTGGTTTGAGCTGTGTTTTGGCGTTTGGTTGGCAGCGGGTTTCTCTTCTGTTTCTGTTCTTTTTCGAGCCAGGTGGCTTGGGGGCAATGGTTAGGCCGGAGCCTCCGAAGCCACCTTCCGCTCTTCTTTCTTGTCGTTCTTTTCTTCGTCGCTTAGACGGGTACTCTTTTCCCTATATAAGTTTTTCCCGAAAGGGTTTTCTTATATAGGTTTTAACGAGGCTCGGCCCTTAGTTTGCAGTTTGTGCTCTCAAGGGTTTAGGTTCTCCTGCTTTCGTTTTCTTTTTTATATACAACCTACTTTAATTATTATTTCATTGTCACAGAGGTCTTGGGCGGCGGAGCCTATGTATTGTCGGATCCAGACGGCAGAGCTCTCCCAAGACCGTGGAATATCAACACCTTAAAAAAGTTTTATGTGTCATTTGTTAAACAAAATACCAAATTGTAGACCGGATACTCATTTTCCCCACAGGGGTTTTAACGAGGTTCGGGGCCATGTTATCAATAAAATTAGATGCGTGATTGTAGGAATTCTACGGTGTTATCTCGTTCATTTTAATTATTTCATTTTACGTTGCACACTTTACTTAACATGTTCATGCAGAGCATTGCACATGTCACCAGAGGGGGGAGTAGGGTATATACCCATAATTCATAATTTCAATCCAAATTACTGCTTAGCAAGTCAAGGGGAAGACAAACATCCAGGGTCAACATCCACGTAAAGGGAAAAGCAGAGGGTTCGTCTTAATCGTAAGTCGCGAAAGTTGGATGCATCCCCCGGATCATCCATGCTCCGCGTAGAGGGTTTGTTTTAACCGTAAGCCACGAAAGTTAGGCGGGTCCCTCTAACCGTCTATGCTACGTGTAGGGTGTACTCTTAATCGTAAGCCGTGAAAGTTGGATGGATCCCTCGGATCATCCATTCTTCGTGCAGAGGGTTCTTTCTTAATCGTAAGCCGCAAAAGTTGGATGCATCCTCCGGATCATCCATGCTCCGCGCAGAGGGTTCTTTCTTAATCGTAAGCCGCAAAAGTTGGATGCAACCCCCGGATCATCCATGCTCCGCGCAGAGGGTTCTCTCTTAATCGTAAGCCGCCAAAGTTGGATGCATCCCCCGGATCATCCATGCTCCGCGCATAGGGTTCTCTGACCGTCTATGCTACGTGCAGGGTGTACTTTTAATCGTAAGCCGCGAAAATTGGATGGATCCCCCGGATCATCCATGCTCCGCGCAGAGGGTTTGTTTAGCCCTATTTTGTGATGAATTTGTGGGTGTTTACGTCTTATATTGACTTTTATTTTGGTCTCTTTCATTCAAGAGTTGATTGATTTGAGCTTTTGTGCTAATTTTGTTGTCTCAGGATTTTATGCTCAAATTGATTGATATGTGGACAAAAATAAAGTCAGAATTTAGTTGAATGGTCCTCAAAATAATCGAAGTTCGTCTCGATACGAGTTCGTAGGCGAAAACGGATCTAAAATCCGACTTGAAACGAGGAAGAACGGACCAAAACAAAAACGCTGCGCATTGTAGTACCCATTCTGCGAAGGGCATAGGCGGCGGCGCCGTCCGGCGGCCATGGCCGTCTGCGCGGTCTGGCAGTTACGTTTTTAGGGTATAAAACCCATTTTGTAGGGGTTTTTGCCCCCATTCTCGACCCATCCAGCCTCCAGCTCCATTTTTACTGTATTTTCTTAGAGTTTTGGTAGGGAGAAACACATTAGAAACTCTCGGATTACGCTATATCGTCGTTTCCTTTAATCAATTGTAAGTTCTATCTATTGATTTATCGAATTCTACAAGCTTTCTTGGTTGCTGTTTTCCTAGATAATTGAACACATTTTGATAATGATATTTAACATTGATTTATGCTTTGTTAATCTTATTGCCTAGTTAGTATAGTTAGATCGTTGGTTGATTTGTTAGAGTAATACTCAGTTGAATTTATGTCGCTTTTCATTTACATGTTCCTTAGGAAAAATCATGCTTAGTATTAATTTGATTAGATGCTTGTTCTTTTATCTCGCCTACATAATCGTTGTCTTTGGTTGTTGATTTAATTATTGCTTTCTAGATTGCTAGTTTAGAACCCTAGCTTTATTTTGCCTTCTTGCTTTCTTTACCTGCTTCCTATCTTTCGCCTAGGTAAATTTATATGCTTTATTTTAATTATGAATTAGTTAACCGGAGAGAGATTCTCAGACCCAATCTTTTGATTAGAGTGTTTAGGTTTTTTTTTTTTTTTGTGCGTAGCATGATCAGAGCCCTGTTTAGCCTTCCTTGAGAGACGACTTGGGTTAGCTTACTACACTAGGACGACCTCGTACGATTGTGAGTCAATCCCTTAGGTGTTTTGGGTTTAGTCAATTTTTGGCGCCGTTGCCGGGGAAGGCTTTAGGCGTTTGGTTGTGCTACTTTGTTTTCCGTGTTTATTTTATTTTTATTTTTGCTCGGTTATCTTCTTTCTCCCACCGGTGTGTTTAATCTGTTTTGTTGAGTGTTGTGTTGCTAGGGAGTTAAAGTCTTAATAGGAATATGGCATTCTACTTGACAACACTCACCGTGCACGCGAGGTGCTTGAAGCCTAGGAGAGGGTACCGAGTCTCTTTTGTTGGAGTTGAGAAGATGGCAGGAAGGAATTTACAGTACATGGGGGATTTTTTTCGGCCTGTCATAGAGGCCACGAACTCAGCTATTGTGCTCCCCACTGCAGTGAGGAACTACAACTTGAAACCTAATGACTCAAGTCTGCTTCCTCTTTTCTATGGGCTGCCTTGAAGTTTATCCGGGACTTCTGCACCCAAGTGCAAACTTTTCCACTGTTGGAGATCACAAAAGATCAGCTGAAGCTTAAATGTTTCTAGTATGCACTTAAGGATCGGGCAAGGACTTGGCTTCTCTCCTTACCGCCTAGTTCTATCACTACCTGGGGAGAGGCCTGTGAGAAGTTTATGTTGAAGTTCTACCCAAATCACAAGACACAAGAGATTAGAACTCAAATCATGAACTTTGTTCAAGGAGCCGACGAGCCACTTCATGAGGCTTGGGAGAGATTCTAGGAGCTCCTCCGCCAGTGCCCGCAGCATCAGTTAACCCCAGTGATGTTGATGCAACTCTTTTATGACGGGTTGCTGCAGACTTCTCAATTTATGGTGGATAGCACGGCATGAGGTAACATTGCGAGGAAGACTCCCGATGAGCTAAGGGAGATTTTTAAGACCCTAGCCGAGAGCTCGCAACAGAAGTCAGTCCGAGGAAGGAAAATTGAAGCTAGTGCAGTGGCACCTAACTATGAGCTGTAGAAGCAGGTTGCTGAGATCATGAGGGAGATGCAGCAGCTGAAAATGAGTAAGGTGGAACCACCTCCAGCCCGTGAGCCCATTGTTGAAAGTTGTGGCATTTGTGGTGATTATGGCCATGGAGCCAACGAGTGCCATAGGATGGGCGGGCGTACTTATGAAAGAGGAGTAGAAGTCTTTGCTGCACAAGGGTATTCGAGTAGGCAACCCCAGGGTCACATGCAAGGACACGGGCAGAGTTCTCAATACTGTCAATTCCAGCAGCCTATGGGTTATTAGAACCAGCAGCAGTTCTACCCACCTCAGCAGCACCAACCTCCAGGCCCCTTATTTGAGGATCAAATGCAAGCTTTCATGCAAGCTAGCAAACAGGCGATGGAGGCTCAGAGTACTACCATCAAGCACCTCGAGAATACAGTTGAGCAACTAATGGGGGCCTTGAATCAGTTGCAGCAACAATAACCAACTGGGAAGTTTCCAAATCAAGACGAACATCCGCATCAAGCTCATGCCGTGGCGGTTGTCAAGGAAAATACCCCAATAACTATGGGGAAATGGAGAAGCAAAACCGTGGAAGCAATCAAGGCTATCCAATGCCCCAGTAAGCCACTGCCACCTGTCACTGTTGCACCAGACCAACCACCACCCAAGCAAGGAGATCTAGGTGGCTTTATTTTTTATATTAGTTTAGGTGGGGTTGAAAAGGTTTTGGGAATGCTTGATTTGGGCGCGGCAGTCAATTTGATGCCACTTGATATTTTTGAGAAATTAGGTAATAAAGAGCTTAAATGCACAAATATGAAGATAGAGCTAGCTGACGGCTCTATTAGTAGCCCATGGGGCCTTGTTGAGGATGTTGAGGTTGTTGTGAAGGGGATTAGTGTTTTGGCTGATTTTGTTGTCCTTGATATGGGAAAAGGGATTAGAGGCGAGAATGGGCATCTCGTGCTGCTTGGCCGACCTTTTATGGCCACCACCCATACTCGCATCGATGTGAGTACGGGAACTGTGAGTATGGCAGGGGCAGGTAGAGCTGTAACATTCTCAACTTTTGATAAAAAACCTACTACCCCAACTTCCTTAATTCAAAACTGCTCTTATGTTGAAACTTTTGATGCTTTGGATGAGGATTGTATTGTGCAGGAATTCCTTAATAAGCTATAGGAGGAGGACGAGATCGTGGAAGAATTTCTTGCTAACTTGCAAGATGAAAGTGAGATTGAGCAAGAATTCCTGGATAAGCTGCAAGAGGAAGATGATAAAGAGCAAGGCCTTCTGTGTGCCTTGCTACTGGAAGAGAAGCTTGATGAGGTTGTGTCACTCGATCTCCTTGGACGTGTGGATAGAAGACCATCTCATGATATGAGCATGGAACGCTCATTTGGAGGACCCGCAGCTGCAATTCAAGAAGATGTGTTTACAAGGGCGTTAAGGCAGCTAGAGCTTCAATCGGATTTTGGTTAAGGGGTTCTCTTAGTCGGGCTGGCGACTTAAAAACTAGCGCTGCATGGGAGGCAACCCATGTTTTCTTGCTTTTTCTTATTTTCGTTTTTATTTCATTTTGTTTGTGTTTGTGTTTTGTTGCTTCTGTTGTTTGGTGCAGGTTGATGCGTTGGAGATTGTTGGTTCTATGGATGAGAGATAGGCAGACATCGTGGGAAACTACGGGCTCACAACTTGAATCGATATTCAGGGAAGTTTTTCTCTTTCACCCCTCTTTTTGCGAGCACTGAGGACAGTGCTAGATTTTAAGTGTGGGGGGGTGTTTGTTGATCCTGTGGGTGCCTTTTTGTTGTGATTTTGGGTTTTCTTGTGTGGGGCAAATGGTCTCCTTTATCTTGATTGTTGCTTGGCTTCAAGTAATAATGCACACTTTGATGATTTATTCACAAGTAAATTTCATGAATTGTGTTGGCTTGGTTGCTATCTTTGTCTTTCAGGCTATGCATATTCCTCTCTTGATGTAAGTTGTTTAATGTTTTGGATGCAACACCCTTATGAGCTATTCTTGACGTGATTTATCCGGTAGATGCTAGAGGGAGTGTTTTCATTGTGATAGCCTACGATCTTATCCCTTGAGTTTGAATGTTGGTTTATTGTGAAGTTTTGATAGCTCTGGGTCTCTGTTCCTCTGACGGTAGTGTTATGAGCATGGAAAACTGTTGGATTTGTATACTGAAAGCAAGAACTTTATGTTTGTATACAATGATTCTTGTTTTCACTATTCTTATCTCCTATCTGATTGTGTTCATGATTGCATATGTATGTTCTTTATCTCTGTATGAGTAGATTATATGGTGTGTTGTAGATCACAGAAGACCATATAATTGGAATAACCTTAAGAGATATAATATGATCACAGCCGAAATAACTCTAGGACAAGTTATTGGTTTAGGCTGCAGTATAGATGGAAGTAGTTTGTCTTGGCTACTTGTCTATACTGGTACGTCATTACGTATTGATAGGACCACAGTTTGAGATGTATTCTTCTATCTGACTTAAGTGAAGAATCAAGATCTCGGTGACTTATAAGATCTTAATACTAATAAGTATTCAGATATATATGTTAATTCGTATATCACTTTGACTTACTATGGGTGAAAGTTATATACTAACTCGAGTACTTTGTATCTTGGGTGATAGCGGTTAATATATGATATTTGATTATCTGTATTAGTACCCGTATCCGGTATAGGATAATGACATCCCCTTAAGGAGCTCAATAAGGTTTATTACGCTAAACCCTGCAGGTTGATTAAGTTCAGGCGTAATAATAAAGTTTGAGTGGTACTGCTTAAGGAATTATTAAGAGATTAATTAATTTAAGCTGTCAGAGCTCTAATTAATTAATGGATGTCGGATATTTTAAATACGGAGATTTAATAAGTCTAAATATAAGCCCCGACTCATCACCGGCAATAAAAGGGTAAGTCAGTATCGGTTCTCTAGTGGAATGAACTGATATTTATAAATTAATTATGGTCTGGGTTGACCATAGATAAATTAATTTATTTGAGGCCCATCTTTATTCCTTGTATCTGGTCCCTGGGCTGGCCCAATGTCTCCTAGCCCTAGAAGAGCCAGAAATCGCCCCCAACACTAAATAAGCGCCCCATACGTATTTAATTCTCTATTAAATACAGCTGTCAGCTCTTAGGGAAACACACTAATAAAATTAGGGTTTTTGAGAGCAGAGCGGGGCGCAGGAAACGTGGGTGAGCATTCTGTCTTGGGAATTTCCATAGCTCGTTGTCCATCCAACGTTGGGAATTGAGCGGGATACAGTCGAGAAGATCAGAACTGGAGTCAGATTCTTTCGACACGATCATCAACAACTTGTGCATCCGATTCTCAAGTAAGTTTTCCTAACACCTATGTGCAGCTGTTAAATTCATAGGAGCATGTTAGGATTTAATCGTTGTATGATAAATTAATAATAATCCAAGAAACGATCATCGGGCATTAGAGTATTAATTCAGTTTAATATTCCTTCAGTTGGTATCAGAGCCCAGGATTAATTTCTTGGCTCTATTATTAATTTATGTACGATTAATAATGTGCGTTTGTTTAACTGCTGTTGTTCTTCGTGGTTCGTTGATTCGTGGGATACGTCGTTTTGACGTTGTAATTGTTTTTCACCACGAGAAAATCCGTGGTTAGATTAGGATTTCAAATTGTATTTGTTCTTCCTTTGTAATCTGTAAAAACTGAGGAACAAGACGAAGATGACAACGATTCAACGACGAAGAACGGTGTAAGGAGGACGTCACGGGCACGGTGCAGCATGGGCTGCCGGCGCCGAGGGCCGCGCGCGCACGGGCACTTCGGCACCGTGTGCTGCGCGCGCCTGGTCAGGCTGCCACGCTGCCGCGTGCTGTTGTCACCGAGGCTGCCGGATCGTGGCGAGGCGAGGGCGACCGAGAGCGAGGGGCTGCGGGCGCCGAGGGGCGGCGCGCGCGCGGGTGCGTGCACACCGCGCGCAGCGCGCCCAGGTCAGCGACCGCGCGGCCGCTGCTGTTCTCTGGTCTGTTTGTGCGCTGAAAGGCGAGGAGGGCAGGAGCTGGGCGAGGGCTGGAAGCCACCAGCAGGGGAGGTGCGCGCCCGGGGCTGCGCCTGCGCGCTGCGCGCCCGGCGGGCGGCGCACTGCCGCTGCTGTCGTTGCTGTTGCCGTCTGCTGCCGCCGAGTTCGCCGACGAGCTGCTACTGCTGGAGGCTGCTAGAAGGGAGCTGGTGCAGCGCCGGGTCGCCGCGTGCTGCCGGGCGGCGCTGTGCGGTGGCTGTGTTAGAAGGCGGCGGCAGCTAGGGTTTCCAAACCTTAGCTGCGATTTTCGAACCCTAGGGGGCCCAAACCCTAATTCCACGACGGGCTTGAAGTTTTTCGGGCCGTGTTTTAGTTTTGGGCCTGTTTTTCTATTTTAAATGTAATAGAATAGTTGGGTTTCCACGAATGGGTCACGAAGAATTCTAATTCTTTAATTATGTTCTTTGCATGTCGTGGTTGTTAATCCCTTATGCTCTTTACCTGCTTTTGCACGTCTTTGCTTGTTAATATTTGTTTATTAACTGCGCTTAGACAAGCATGATAGTAGGTTTATCGTTTTCTTAAGCATGTTTTAGAATTCTGCGAGCATGATTTACATGTTGCGTTCTAGAGAAGCATGTTTAGGTTTATGTGCTTGAGCATGTACAAACCTTTTGAAAGAAAAAGACTAAGCTGTTTAATACTCCCTCCGTCCCATTATTCATGGCCTATTTTCCTTTTTGGACTGTCCCAATATTCATGGCCTGTTTCTTATTTTGGAAATAATAAGGGTGTAATTAACTATACTAATTAACTACACTCTTTTTCACTCTAAAAGAAAAAGACGGACGGTTCACTCTTTTTCACTCTCTCTCTCTCTTGCGCCGCACATTCCATCTTTTCTCTTTCCTCTGAAACCCTAAATCGCGGCTCTCTCTATCTCTCGATTGCTCATCACTGCTCTCTCTATCTCCCGATTCTCTGCGAATCTCTGCCCCTTTCGCCACCCTTAGATCGGCGAATCTCTGCCACCGCACGCTGCCCTTAGAACGGCGCTTCTCTGCCGCCGTGATGAAGTCCAAGTGGGAGGCTTACCTGAGCGGACAGTACGTGCCGGACAGCGAGGACTCGTGCTCCGATTGGGGATCGCCGCCGGAGGTAGATTTCCCGTTCTCGGCTGAATTTTCAGAAACAGCGGAAGACTCTCTCGGCTTCAGTGAGATCGAGAGTCTCTGTGGAGATGGGAGATGTCTTGTTTCACCACGGGCTCCGATCTATAGCCGCCCCCAAAATCCTGTGAGAAAATCGGTCTCTGATATAATTACCCCTGAATCTCCTATTTTGAATGATAGTACTGACTATCCCCTTTGTCAATTACTCTGTGAGGAATCGTGGGATGAAGTTGTGGCCTGAAATGCTACTGTTGGACCGTGTGTGGCTTCTCAGCTGGTGGGTTATACCCCAGTTCAAATGAATATGTTGAAGAACCTATTGCCAGCCTTATTTCGGGTGAGATCTCACCTTTTACTTTGACCTATATTTGCATGTGAATGTACTAAGGGAGATAGGGTTACTTTCGGTTTTGAAGTGATGAAAAACATGCTCACTTAGTGGAAAATTGATTCTAACATCTATGATTCTTGCATGAGATGTAATTAGCTGCTCCTATTGTGTAGTTGTGGCCCTGTGTGGCATCTGCTTGCTGCCTTGTGTTGCTTATGTTTGCTGCCAGTTGTGCCTTATATTTGTGGCCCTGTGTGGCTTATTGAGTGGCCCTGTGTGGCTTCTGATTGCTGCCTTGCGTTGCTTCTAATTGCTGCCTAGTTGTGCCTTATGTTATGGCCCTATGTGGCTTCTGCTTGCTACCGAGTTGTGCCTTATATTATGGCCCTGTGTGGCTTCTGCTTGCTGTCTTGTGTTGCTTCTGCTTTTGTTAAGTTGTGGCCGTGTGTGGCTTCATGTTTGCTGCCTGTGTGGCTACATGTTTGCTGCCCTGTGTGGCTTCATGTTTGCTGCCTGTGTGGCTACATGTTTGCTGCCCTGTGTGGCTTCATGTTTGCTGCCCTGTGTGGCTACATGTTTGCTGCCCGTGTGTGAATATACATCAATGATTAAACTAGTCCATGTATGAGATGATAAAACAAAATATTCATTCATGTTTGGCCTTAGCAAAAACATAGAGGTTCACAAAATAACTTCACATACTAGTCTAATCTAGCAAAAGCATAGAGGTTCACAAAATAACTTCACATACTAGTCTAATCTAGCAAAAGCATAGAGGTTCACAAAAAGCTTCACATACTAGTCTAATATAGCATTGGTGGCTGTTGAATACCTAAGTTATTCATTAGGTATTCAATGCCATCTAATGAGTAGTTTGCTATGCCTAACTTATTCATTAGATGGTACATTCCATCAACAATGCCCTGTTCCATTAGGTAGGAAATGCATTCCGTTACCAACTCGGCTGGAACTTCCAAATTCAATGGAAGTTGATTAGCCCTAATTAGAGCCCCTTTCTTCATGTGAGGAATTTTGTAAGAATTCTGGCCCTTTACCTTCATTATCTCCACCATGCATCCTTGTAAGCTTAAGAAGACGTTATTGAGTGTTGTTGGAGATAACTCTTCAAATGATTTCTCAACTGCCTTCACTAATGAATCCACATTGTTGCAAACTGTATCGTTTTGTAAGCTTTGAATGGCTCTAAACCATCCTAAGTCGTTGATGTTTGTGTCTGGAGAATTTGGAGGCTGATTTACTATCCTTATATCAAACCCATCTGCACTTGCTGCCTCTCTAAATTGAGGATCATTGTCTTTGATGTGTGGTCGTGCATTGTCTTGTTGAATAAAGATAACTTTACTAGCAAATGCTGGCCATTTTTGCTTGATGGCTGGTATGATCTGCATTCAAATGATTTCAATGCATTAAGTTATAATTCAGTCACAATAATTTACATAAATCATATGTAATGAATACCTTCCTGAGTATGAAGTCTTTGATTACTTCCTTTGTTATGGACTGAATCGGTTTTTGCTCTAAAGTGCCTCCCTCCCTGTTCTTGCTCTTCCTTTGTGCTGGAACCATCTCTGTGAATGGGAAAATCCCAATTTTACCATCAAACAACACACTCCCATCTGGTGCAAAGATGGGTCTGCACACAGCGCAGATGAACATCACTTTTGTGATGAATTTTTTCGATTTGCAAGTTCTGTGCGGTTCAGCCTCCTCGGGGGTTAAATAAAACCTTTGAGAAGTTTTGGTTATGTAAAACCACTTCTCATCGATATGCACTGTGTTGTGCATGCTTTTGAATTGAAGAATCTTGAGGATTCTATCATATTCGATGGCTTCGAGGCTGAATCTCAAACGTAACAGCTTGTTAGGAGCAGTTAAGTCAGGTTTAATTGCACTAGTGTGAGCTCTGATCAAACCTTTGTTAACCCATCTCCCGACTGTGCTTTTACTGCAATTTATTCCAACAGCAAGCCTTCTAATTGTGCTTTTCTTGCTCAACTCCAAGCTTGATATGAGCTCTAAGTCAATTTGCACTCTTTTTCTTCTTGGTTTTTGAATTTTTGTGCTTACTGAATTCATATGCTCACCATTGTCATATTGTTTTCTTGCTGCAGCCCATAGTCGACTCACGGTCCGTCGAGAGCACCCAAACTTGGTGATAGCTTCTTGGATCTTCCCTCGTTTTGGCTTCCCGTTGTTGGAGTTGTGAAGAAGAAACTGCACAATCGTGTTTCTCTCGGCCGTAGTTAGATCGGGCCTTCTTATTTTGTAGAGTTTAAACTTCTACTGTCAGCTTTGATAGCTTTTGTAAATTTTCAGATTTCAAACTTCTACTGTCAGCAGCAGCCGATTAAAGGCTTTTATAGAAGCCTTGGGAACATATTAGAGGGAAATTTGAACTTTTAGTAAAAGTGTTATGGAAATTTTGTACTTTGCCGCCATTTTTTATGCTTGTGTCATCATTTCTTTTTCTTAAACTGTTCTGCACTGCAGTGTTTCAACATTTAGGAAACAAAAAAAATAAACATGTTTTTTATTTAATTAAATTAATTTTAGATAAATAAATAAATTATTTAATTAATTTATTTATTTATTTATTGCAAGTCAATATTTAATTTTGAGTCAACAATAATTAGTAATATTAACAACATTCTTAAACATGTGGGTCATCCTATTTATCCATCTACTTTAACTCTCCTTAGTTCCCGTGCCGAAAAGAAACAGGCCATGAATAGCGGGACGGAGGGAGTAATTTTTATAGTAATTAAAAATTATTTTAGACCTCCACATGCGGTCTCTAGACAAAGTGATTAGCAATGTGAGTAAACGTCCACCCAACGTGGCTTACTTCATATTTGTTTTTCATAAGTTTGTCAGAAGAGGTTTCTATAAAAAATATTTAAACCATTGAAGTAGTGGGAGTTATGCAGTAAACGTCCACCCAACGTGGCTTACTTGTGTAATTTTCACAAGTACTTTGGAGAATGGAATTAAATAAGATAACCAAGAAAATTAAATTGAAAGCGGCATGGTCCGAGTGAGTATGCTAATTTCGAGAATTTAATTTTTAAGGTTAAAATGTGGTCATTGCTTAGATATCATATCAAGTACAATGTACAACTCTCAAAGGAGTCCCTTCTTGATGATGATATGGTCTAGTTAAGGTGCCAACTATTAATTTCCTTTGTCAAAAGGTTAAGTTGACATGGATGGAAATTAAATGACTAGGTGTAACACCCCGTACTTTTCCTATGATGTGAGATAGTGTCTTAACACTATTGAGAGAACTGAGATGTTGAGATGCGAGACTTTTTTTTTTTTTTTTGATTAGATAAGACAGATTGTCTTTTAAATAGAGATACGAGTGACTAAACCGAGGATAGAGTTAGAATGATGAGATTCGAGAAATGAGCAGAGATAGAGATGCTGATTGAATTGAGTTGAGATTTTAATTTTATTTCCGATTACCGGGAATAGATTTACCAGATACTGAGTTATCAGAGTTTGATTGACCTATTAAAGAGAATAGGTATAATGAGTCTGACCTAGAGTCGAGGAAGAAAGAGTGAGAACCTTGATGAAAAGAGTCGGTCCGAGAGATGTCTAGTTTGTTTGTTTGCCGACTGCTTTAATGTGACATATGTGAAATTACGTGACTGATTGATTATGTGATTTTCGTGATGTGTGTCACTGTAACCGAGTTATTATGATTTTTATTCGAGACCTTAGCATTTGGAATTTTGATTAAGTTTCCAAAGCAAGTATGGTTTATTTTTATCGAGAAATCGAATGATGCCGGTTTATGAAAATTTTTCCGGGTATAATATTTTTAAATTATTATTTTTCCTACGAAGAGGAATATTATGATTGAGTGAGTGCACTAATAATAGTGCTATGATCATTATTTTGGTCACATGAATAATTATACTATGGTATTTTATTAATGAGTGACTTTACCATAGTTTTGTGATTTTTATTTAATCACCCTTCTCACACTTTATTTATTTTCCCATACCATATGTTATATGTCTCAATTTTGCTAAGTATGGAATTGAGAGAGTAGAGATTGAGAGTATAGAGAATGAGAGAGTAGAGATGAGAGTGTAGAGATTAGAGAGAGATTAGAGAGAGAGAGAGAAAAGATTAGAGAGAGAAGAGAAAAGATTAGAGAGAGAAGACCATTAATTACCAAATATTTCATAAGATATGCAAGATCAAATTCAATCTTGCAAAAGCCAAACCTCTCTCTCCCTCACTAAATTTTCGGCCACCCCTCTCTCCCTCACTACAATTTTCGCCCAACACACATACATACACTCATCTTCTTCACCTCACACTTCCACCATTTTCCACCATTAGAGCAAACCTTCGAAGCTTCCAACAAAACTACCAAACACCTCACATCACTCTAAAACTTTCCATAAACACTATCTATCCTAAATTGATCAAGAGAATCCTTGAAGAAGAAGCTCCAAAGTAGAGTGAGAAAGTGTAGATTTTGGTAAGAACTTGGGTAAGTAACCATGTCTTCCCTAAAATCTTGTTTGAAAGATGTTGTGTGAGTGTATTTTTGAAAGAGGAGCAAGAAAATCACCCCTCCCTTTTCTTTTCCAAATTTTCGAAAAAAAGGGTCTTCACCCCTTTCAAAATTTTTCTTTTTCTTTTCTTGTTTGGGGGTGAAAAATGAGAGTTATGTGATGTATATTGATGTTGGATATATGTTGTGAAATATGTGTCATGAGATGTGAAACTTTGATGGAAGTTAGTTTACCCCAAAAATGGTAACTTTTGAGTTAATGAGTTAAATGATGAATTGATGATATAAATGAGTCTATGAGGTGTAGATGATGATGATTGATGGATTAATTTAAGTATACAATGTCAATTGGAGTTTTTGATGTAAGTTAGTTTGCTAAAATTAGGGATATGTGTATATATGCCCCTATTGGTGAATTGATGGTTTTGATGTGAGATTAATTGGTTAAAAATGAAAGATCTATGAGATGATTAAAGATTGGTATGTGTTTGTAAAAATTTCAAAGAGTTAGTTAGTAAAAATTAGGACTTTTTAGTCTATGTGTTATTAAGTGTTTTTGCTTGGGATATATGTTTTTAAGCATGATTGTAGTGTCTTTGTATTTTTGATTAAGTCTATTGTAGGCTAAATAAAATTTTGGCTTAGTTTAGTTTGTATGATTTTTGAGTTTTTATATGAGGTGAGTTTGATGCTTGATAAAATAAGGTTCAATTTGCTCTATGATCATTATGAGAATTTTATCCATGTTTTGCTAAGAGTTTTATGTTGATACATGGATTTTCATAAAAATGTAATAAATATAGTTTTTATGATAAAAAGAGAGTAAATATGAGAATAATGAGTTATATGATGTAAATGATCATATTTGAGTATTTGAGAAATTTCGAGCATGAAATTGAAAAGGAATTTGTTAGATATGTTCGTTGAAGTGTTTTCTATGAGATTTGAGTGGATGATGAAAGAAAAGAGTCGAGATTGAGTATTACGAGTATTTTGATGTATTTGGATGTTTTTAAGTGCTTTAAGTGCTTAAAATGAGTTTTGATGTGTTTGCTTTGTGTAAATGTTGAGTTGAGCATGTTTGCTTGTGTGTATGTTTCGGAGTCGTTTTTCACGACACACTGACCTACTGTTTTCGAGGGGTTCTTGATACCCAAACGCCCTGAAACTTTTATGGTAGGTATATTTGAGAGTCTTGAGCACACCGGTAAAATTTTAAGTCATTTGGACTTCGTTTGCTATTTTTATAAAATGTAATACTAAAACTGCTACATTCTGCCGAATTGTTCGGTGAGTAGCCAATAGAGTCGTCGTTTCCAGTAGCTTTCCTTAGCATTATGGAACCCAAATGTTTATGGTTGAGACTTGAGTGTCCTAGCTAAGTACCCACAAAATTTCAGACCGTTTTGACAACGTTTACTATTTTTCAAAAATCAAACTTTTCGGTTGCTAAAAACTGCCGAATATGGTAGACTGTAGTAAAACAGTCATATCTCCTAAAATACTTGGAGTTTTTGATCCTACTTTTTTTTACATGAAACCAGACTCGAAGAGGTTTCTTTTGGTATGAGGTACGACCCCAGAAGAGTTCTGTACAGAGTCTGGTGAGGTTTTAAAGTTGAGTCAGTGCAGAGTAAAGCTTGTTTTCGACTTGTCTATGTGTGTTTTTAATATGCTTAAGTGCTTATACTTGTTTATGTGCTTGTTTGCTATGAGTTTGAGTCGAGTTGAGAGTTAAGTCGAAAATTGGACGTGTGAATCCTTAGAAGCCAAGTATACCTAGGGATTGAGTTTTAACGGGTAAATAGACGTTGAGTGAGAAGTTAGAGTAAAGAAGAGATTGGATTTAGAATTTGAGTTTCTGACTAAGGTTTGTTTTATCACATGAACCTTCGATGACGATGACGATGTGATGATGACATATGAAGGCCCGAGCGAGACGAAGAAGTAAGTTGCCTGATTTCTTTCCAGAATAAGCGAAGGACTTCAGGTGGGCAATATTTTGAGTATACAAATATTATCCGAGCTTTCTAAAATGATTTAATGATATAATGATGTTATGAGATTAACAAATGTTTTGAGATAAATGATATTTGAGAACTGTTTGACTTGCCAATTTTTGATGTTGAGCTTGTGTGTTACCCTCTACTGATGAGACGAATTCGGTCCTGCCACAAGCGGGATTTTGTGCACAGAGGTGACTGTGAGCCGTCTTCGGGTCGGCCGGTCACGGTACTTGAGAGGGAGGCCTACTTCTCAGTACCTTAATTATGATGATGAGTTGTAGATGCGGTACATACATGACGTATACTTTGTCTGCAGACACTTATTTATGATGTTAATTATGAAAACTGCATGCACAGATTCTTTTAATACTAATTTATTTCTGTGTGTTGCTGAGATGTGGCAAGTTTCAAACCTATAGCTCTAAGAGCATCTTTTTTTGTTTTTTCGGCATTTGCCCACTGAGTATTATGTACTCACGCCCTGCATGTATTTCTAAATGTGCAGGCTAAGCTGGGAGTGAGATTGGACTGGTGCTGATGGGGGAGAGTTTCAAATGATGTAAATTAAATTACTATTTTGCCTCTATGATAATAGAGTCTTGATGTTTGAATTACTTAGTTTCTTTTGAGATCAAGCAATACACTCACGGTTATGTGTCTTCATACATATAATCGGTTCGCCTTTTGCTGCGATACTCTGCAAATTATGCTTCCTTATGAAAAATGAACTATACGCGTTTTGTTTTTGTTCGTGAAATTCCTAATAATTAAAAAGTTATGACAATGTTGACGATTTTACCCTTGGGCTAATTTTATGAAGTTTTTCCTTAGCATGCTTTTACGTGAGCTTCCGCATGACGTTCACCTAGTTCTTCTTATCTTTTATTCTTTAAAAATAGTCGTATCGATACTCGTACCCCACTATTACTAGTGTCGGGTTTTCGGGCTGCGACACTAGGTAAATAGTCTGGTTAAGGAGTTCGTGTGTAAACGTCCACCCAACGTGGCTTGCACATGGGATTCTTTGAGCCGTTGGAGGTTTCATTAATATTGTTTTATCAAAAGGTTACAATATTATTGTTACGAATTATGTGCTTCATGTTCTTACATGTTTATTTGTTTACTTTCAGATATGTCTATGTCTCCGATAATTAACATTCTAGCAAACAATCCTCTCATCGGTCCTAATTATACCGAATGGAAACGCCATATTATGTACATTCTTGACGCTGATGAGCACAGTTTTGTGCTTACCACTCCACGTCCCGCAGCCTTAACTGATGAGTCGACTGATGCAGAACGAGAGGCGCATAAAAGGTGGCACAAGTCGAATAATATGGCCAAGTGCTATATTATGATGACTATGTCACAAACTTTGCAACTCCAGCATCAGGTCATGGATGACGCGGCTAACATCATGTTAAACCTCAAGGAGGTTTATGGGGAGTCCGAGAGGTCTGCTCGCTTTAACTTGATGAGAGAAATCTTATCTTGTAAGATGAGCGAGGGCAGTCCTGTGCACGATCATGTCATGCATATGACAAATTTGTTTGACAGGCTTGATCTGCTAGGAGGGGGTATCGAAGGCGAAGCCAAGGTCGATATCATCCTCAATACTCTCCCCAAAGCCTATGAGAACTTCTGTCTCAATGTCGTTATGAGCAAAGTCAACTACACTCTTAATGAGTTGTTGAATGCTCTAGTTGCGGCAGAGGGAGTGATGGGCCGTGGGAAAGAGGTCCTTGTTGCTGCCAAGGGATCTGCTTCTTCGTCGAAAGGCGGGAAAAAGAAGTGGAAAGGTCCAAAGGGCAAGCATGACCGTGAGGCTAGTGGGAGCGGTAAAGCCAAAGTAGATGGCCCTACCGGCGGCGTGAAGAAGCCAACGGCCAAGGGAAAGTGCTTCAAGTGCGGCAAGGTTGGGCATTGGAAGAAAGATTGTCCAGTGTTCAAGGCAAAGGGAGAAGGTACGTCACAAGTTTTAGTAACTGAAACATGTTTAGCTTTGTTTTCTACTCATTCATGGGTAGTGGATACGGGGGCAACTGACCATGTTTGTTACACCTTGCAGGGCTTTAAGCCGACAAGGGAACTGGCAAGTGATGAGATCACCATCTCCATGGGCAACTGCGTCGAAGGTCGCAGCTGTTGCAATTGGAGATTTATCTTTATGTTTTGGTGATGACATTTTAGTTTTGAGGGATATTTTGTATGTGCCGGAGTTTCGGCGGAACATAATTTCTGTTTCAAAATTGTTTTTGAATGGATATTCTGTTACTTTTGATAGGGGTGTCTCTATCATGAGAGATAACAAGACTATTTGTTTTGGAATTTTGAACAACTCTCTCTATACTATTACATGTCCAATTAACAACTCTGTCCATGTTGCATCTACATCACAAATCCTTCCAAATCCGAATAAGAGGAAGTATTATTCTCATGAACAATATACACATACTTGGCACCTAAGATTAGGCCACATCAATCTAAATAGGATCCAAAGGCTCGTTTCAAATGGAATCTTGAAAGACTTTCAATCGGTTCCATTTAGAACCTGCGAATCCTGTATAGAGGGAAAGATGACGGTAAGGCCTTTTAAGGCAAAGGGGAATAGGGCCTCGCATGTGTTAGAATTGATTCACTCTGACTTGTGTGGACCGATGTCCACTAGAGCTCGTGGAGGGTATGAGTATTTTGTCACTTTCATTGACGATTACTCAAGATATGGATACATTTACTTACTTCAACACAAGTCTGAATGCTTTGAGAAATTCAAAGAATTCAAGGCGGAGGTGGAGAAGAGAACGGGTAAATCTATCAAGTCATTGCGGTCTGATCGCGGTGGCGAATACCTCGGGAACGAGTTTTTGCAATATTTGTCAGATTCTGGGATTAGATCCCAATTGACTGCACCGGGTACTCCCCAACAGAACGGTGTAGCAGAGAGAAGAAACAGGACTCTTATGGAAATGGTACGATCTATGATGAGCTATGCATCATTGCCTATTTCGTTTTGGGGATATGCCTTGGAAACAGCGGTTTATTTGCTGAATCGGGTACCGTCCAAATCGGTTCCTAAAACTCCTATTGAGTTATGGTCAGGGCGTAAGCCCAGCTTGAATCATATAAAGATATGGGGTTGTCCTGCATACGTGCTAGACAAGGAAGCGAGGAAATTGGAGCCTAGATGCGAACTAATGCTGTTTATAGGATACCCTAAGGAAACGAAAGGTGGTTATTTTTATAATCCGAAGGATCAGAAAGTGGTTGTTAGTACCAACGCACGATTCTTGGAACACGATTATGAAGATAATCACAAGTCTAAGTCCGAGATTGTCCTTCAAGAAATCGAAGGCAATGGACAGGCGATTCCATTACCCCAGCCAAGTGTGCAAGTGAATGCACCACAAGACACTGCACGAACCATTGTCACAGCTGTACCACCACCGCTTCGTCGTATTGGGAGGGTTATAGTTCAACCCGATCGATTTATGTTCTTGGGAAAATCTTCGGATCTTCTCCCTGTTGATGAACAAAAGGATATCGACCCTGACAACTTTAGACAAGCGATGGAAGATCAAGATGCAGATTCTTGGTACGAAGCCATGGTTTCTGAGATAGAATCCATGGGTGCTATAGATGTATACGAGAAGACCGAACTACCAGATGGCTTTTTAGCTATAGGTAGTAGGTGGGTATACAAGAGAAAGAGAGATTCGGATGGCGAAGTCGCAGCTTTTAAAGCTAGACTGGTGGCGAAAGGTTATACCCAGGAACAGGGTATAGATTATGATGAGACCTTTTCGCCGGTTGCCATGCTCAAGTCTATCCGAATACTCCTTGCCATAGCAGCCCACATGAACCTTGAGATTTGGCAAATGGATGTCAAGACCGCTTTCCTAAACGGTTTCCTTGAAGAAGGAAGGGACATCTATATGTAGCAACCTGAAGGGTTTGTGAAGAAGGGCGAAGAGCATCTTGTGTGGAAGCTTAAGAAGTCCATTTCTGGACTTAAGCAAGCTTCGAGGTCATGGAACAAATGTTTTGACAAGGTAATTAAATCCTATGGATTTACTCGTTGTGAGAATGAAAGTTGCGTGTACCATTTAGATGCCAATGGTGACGTGGTTTTCCTTGCACTTTATGTAGATGATATCCTCCTCATTGGCAACAATGTTGAGCTATTATCAGACATAAAGAAGTGGTTATCCGAACAGTTTCAAATGAAAGACTTAGGAAATGCAGCGTACATCCTGGGGTTCAAGGTCGTTCGTGATCGCCAGAAAAGGATGTTGAGCTTATCTCAAGCGTCTTACATTGATAATGTGATTGCTCGTTTTAGCATGCAAAATGTCAAGAAAAGCTTGCTACCTTTTAGACATGGCATTCCTCTGTCTAAGGACATGTGTCCTAAGACTCCTAGTGAGGTTGAGGAGATGAGAAAGATACCCTATGCTTCCGCCGTAGGTAGCCTCATGTATGCGATGCTATGCACGAGACCTGATACTTGCTATGTCGTTGGCATGGTTGCAAGATATCAGTCGAACCCTGGACCAGGACACTGGACTGCGGTAAAGCATATTCTGAAGTACCTGAAACGGACTCGAGATTATAGGCTAGTTTACCAGTTAGACAGTCTATTTCCTTTGGGTTACACCGATTCGGATTTCCAGGCTGACCGGGATGAGAAGAGATCTACCTCTGGTTATGTGTTTACCTTGGGAGGTGGAGCCGTATCATGGCAGAGTGCAAAGCAGAAGTGCATTGCAGACTCCACCATGGAAGCCGAGTATGTAGCTGCTTCGGAAGCTGCTAAGGAGGCTGTATGGTTCCGGAACTACCTCTTGGATCTAGGAGTGGTCCCTAATTTGCCTAAGAGTATCATAATTTATTGTGATGACTCGTGTGCAGTGGCAAATTCTAAGGAACCCAGGAGCCACAAGGCGTCCAAACACATAGAGAGAAAGTACCACATCATACGAGAAATCGTAAACAGAGGAGATGTGCTAGTTGAGAAGATTGACACATTGGAGAACCTAGCTGATCCTTTCACGAAAAGCTTACCGCAAAAGACCTATGAGAAGCATGCTCGAGGGATGGGATTGCGGTTGATGCCACCCACTTAGAGAAAAACTTTCAGTATAAGTGGGAGAGATGAAGTGAAGTTTTTGTAATAGCTAGTATTTAGACACATTGTATACTAAAAGTTTTGCTTTAGTATAAGTGGGAGATTGTTGGATTTGTATACTGAAAGCAAGAACTTTATGCTTGTATACAATGATTCCTGTTTTCACTATTCTTATCTCCTATCTGATTGTGTTCATGATTGCATATGTATGTTCTTTATCTCTGTATGAGTAGATTATATGGTGTGTTGTAGATCACAGAAGACCATATAATTGGAATAACCTTAAGAGATATAATATGATCACAGCCGAAATAACTCTAGGACAAGTTATTGGTTTAGGCTGCAGTATAGATGGAAGTAGTTTGTCTTGGCTACTTGTCTATACTGGTACGTCATTACGTATTGATAGGACCACAGTTTGAGATGTATTCTTCTATCTGACTTAAGTGAAGAATCAAGATCTCGGTGACTTATAAGATCTTAATACTGATAAGTATTCAGATATATATGTTAATTCGTATATCACTTTGACTTACTATGGGTGAAAGTTATATACTAACTCGAGTACTCTGTATCTTGGGTGATAGCGGTTAATATATGATATTTGATTATCTGTATTAGTACCCATATCCGGTATAGGATAATGACATCCCCTTAAGGAGCTCAATAAGGTTTATTACGCTAAACCCTGCAGGTTGATTAAGTTCAGGCGTAATAATAAAGTTTGAGTGGTACTGCTTAAGGAATTATTAAGAGATTAATTAATTTAAGCTGTCAGAGCTCTAATTAATTAATGGATGTCGGATATTTTAAATACGGAGATTTAATAAGTCTAAATACAAGCCCCGACTCATCGCCGGCAATAAAGGGGTAAGTCAGTATCGGTTCTCTAGTGGAATGAACTGATATTTATAAATTAATTATGGTCTGGGCTGACCATAGATAAATTAATTTATTTGAGGCCCATCTTTATTCCTTGTATCTGGTCCCTGGGCTGGCCCAATGTCTCCTAGCCCTAGAAGAGCCAGAAATCGCCCCCCACACTAAATAAGCGCCCCATACGTATTTAATTCTCTATTAAATACAGTTGTCAGCTCTCAGGGAAACACACTGATAAAATTAGGGTTTTTGAGAGCAGAGCGGGGCGCAGGAAACGTGGGTGAGCATTCTGTCTTAGGAATTTCCATAGCTCGTTGTCCATCCAACGTTGGGAATTGAGCGGGATACAGTCGAGAAGATCAGAACTGGAGTCAGATTCTTTCGACACGATCATCAACAACTTGTGCATCCGATTCTCAAGTAAGTTTTCCTAACACCTATGTGCAGCTGTTAAATTCATAGGAGCATGTTAGGATTTAATCGTTGTATGATAAATTAATAATAATCCAAGAAACGATCATCGGGCATTAGAGTATTAATTCAGTTTAATATTCCTTCAAAAACCACGTGAGAACATTTTGGATTACCTCCAAAAGTGTTGATCTCACAAAAGTTGGCCCATCTATTGAGAATGGAATAACATCACCTTGAAAAGAAAGATGTATAAAATTATATTTGGTTTGATAGTTTATCATATTCAAGGAAAATGGGATTTGATTATAAAGGCAATCACATTAGGAAATTCACCTCTAGCAGAGAATCGGGTCTGATCGAAATGAATTGTATCATGTGGTTGTTGCTTCTTAAAATATTAACAATAAACATCTCGTGAGGAATGTAAATGGCTAAGAGACTTAGATTGGTTGGAGATGTGAATGGTGAGGAAGTTTTCTTGTGATCTATCATTTTGTGTCGTGATTTTGCTTGAGGACAAGCAAAGAATCAAGTGTGGGAGGGTTCTTTCTTAATCGTAAGTGATAACACTCATGTTTCCATGGTTTTTAATGTTCATATGATGATAATTTTATAGGGAATTGAGTGTTGGATGATTGTTTTGTGCTTAATTTGCTTTATCATTTGAAACATGATTCTTACTCGAACTTTGAAGGAAAGTTCAGGTTTATTGAGTTCGAATTTGGAAAACTTAGCTGAAATAGATGTTGTAGATCGTCTCAATACGAGTTCGTGACCGCAAACGGATCATAAATCAGAGTTCGGAGGAGAAAGTTATGACCAAAACAAGAAAGTCGCGCGCAGCAGCGAAACAGCGGCGACCCTGCGGCGACCGGGCGGCGACCGCCGCATGAAGAAGGAAATTTGTGAAGGAGTCGGCGACCGGGCGGCGACCGCCGGGTAGCCCGCTGAGTTTTCGGCGCCAGCGGCGTCCGCGCGGTGAGCGCTGTCAGACCGTCGCGCCTCCGTATTTTTGCGTTTTTTATGCGTTTTTCAAGTTCTTTTCGAGCTCAAACTCTGTATTTTACCCTGGTACTATAAATAGGTCTTCTTTTGACCTATTTTGGGTTCCTATTTGAGTTCCAAACTTTTATTTTTCAATTTCATAGCTTTAGAATTTATTTCTTTCCAGTTTTTTTCTGCTTGGATTGGATTTCCACAAGATTGAAGATTCAAGCTGCTACATTCGTTCTTATTCAGTTTTATTTAATTCAGTTTTTATTATTGCTTTCTTTTTAATTATGTTTATGCATTCTTTTGCTATGTCTGGCTAGTTTCGTTTAGCTGATTCTAGGGTTTGTAAATAGTTGATTGAATTTATGTGATTTATTTGTTAATACCTTTGTGCCTTTCAGTTTATGATTCATAATTTCTGGTGCTTAATTTCTTGTGAATTATCTGGCGAATAATTTGCATGTGTAGCTATTCGGTTTGAGACCTAGCGGAGATAACTGTTTAGCGGATTCAGGAATGTATGATATGATCTTAACCTTGAGACCTAGCGGAGATAGGTGGATTATAGGGAGCTATTCTTATGAGCTATTGGGAGTTAGTAGATTTTCTTGAGACCTAGCGGAGATAGAGAATTTACTAATCTACGATCGTTGCTGCCCTAGCGAGAGTGATTGATTAATTAATTTATCTCTCATCATAACTGGATTAAAATTGGTTAATAGGATTAATAGATTTATTATGTGGATTTAGTTAATGAAGTTACTACCCTAGGAGCAGCTGTCTTTATTATTTGATTTTTCTACGTGCTTTTATTTATTGCTATCTGCGTTTTAGTTTAAGTCAATCAATCTCTACTTTCTGTTGCCTGTCTACTGTTATAGTCTGTTTAGGATATAGCTAGAGTTATTTCGTTGTGTCAGTCCCTGTGGATACGATACTCGGTTACTGATTATTTGCTATAATTGCACCGTGTTAGTTGCGGTATTTGTTGCTAAGAAATTAGTGATCAACCTTTTTGGCGCCGTTGCTGGGGACTGATTAGAAGTTGCTTTAATATTTCCGATAGGACTTTATAGTACTTCAGGTTTTTATTTGTTTTTTCTGTTCTAATTTTTAAGTGTGATTTTGTAGGTTTCGCATGAACACAAGATCGCACAGTACTCCTCTTTTTGAGCTTGATCCTGAAATCAACACTACTTTGCGCAATCTTAAGAAGCAAAAGAATCAAGCTGAGCCGGATACGATGGCTACCCCTGAGCAAATTCAAATTCGAGCTTCGCAAGATCAAATGAAAAAGCTACTTGATGAAAAGGCGGCTGCAGAGGCTCAGAAGCCTCCGATTAATGAGGCATTCATACCGCAATATATTTACCAGGAACCTCCACGAGTGAACGTTAACAATTTTGAGCTGAAAACGGGGTTGATTACAATGGTCCAACAGAGCCAATATGGTGGACATGCGACCGAAGACCCTAATGCGCACCTGGCGCATTTTCTGGAGCTATGCAGCACGGTAAAGATGAATGGTGTTCCCGATGACATTATCCGTCTTCGTCTTTTTCCTTTTTCACTGCGGGATAAGGCGAAGTCGTGGTATCTGACTCATCCAAAAACACCTAACGGATGGACTCGAATTTATACGAGGTCGTCCTAGGGCGGTAAGGTGACTCAAGTCGTCTCTCAAGGAAGGCTTAGCAGGGCTTTAACTGCGCTACTCACAAGAAACAGAAAGGAAACCTAAACATTCTAATCGGGTAATTGGGTCTGGCACTCTCTCTCTTTAAATCTAGGCGTAATTTAATAAAGCTTGTAAAATTATCTAGTGCAGAATCAACGGGAAGCATATAAATCTATCTAGGCAAGAAATAAATATGAAGCAATAGATCAAGCATAAAAACTAGGGTTCTAAACTAATCACTACTAGAAAAACGCTCATAGATAACGGATTTTATCCGTTATCTATGAGCAAAAAAACCGTTGTGTATAGTGGTGTTATCTATTCTATACGTCATACACAACGGTTTCAAAACCGTTATGTATAGTAGCATAGATAACGGTACGATGCGTCATACATAACAGTATGCATCCGTTTTCTATAAAGGTTATACATAACGGTTTTTCACCGTTATCTATTAAGATTTTTCCGTTATGTATTAATTTTTTTTTTTTTTTATCATAGTTAACAGTTTTTTGCACTTTTTATAACGGTTTTAACCGTTATCTTTGATAGAATACATAACGGTTTTTCACCGTTATGTATTAAGAATTTACCGTTATGTATTATTATTATTATTTTTTTTATCATAGTTAACAGTTTTTTGCACTTTTTATAACGGTTTTAACCGTTATCTTTGATAGAATACATAACGGTTTTTTGCACTTTTTATAACGATTTTTTGCACTTTTTTATAACGATTTTTGCACTTTTTATAACGATTTTAACCGTTATCTTTAATTAGAATACATAACGATTTTTTGCACCTTTTATAACAGTTTTTTGCACTTTATATAATTGTAGTATATTTTTAAATTTTGCAATTTTTATAAAACGACAAAATGATAAAATCAACGACAACAATATTATATATCATCCAAAAAATTCATACATTATTATACAAATGAACCAAATATCAAGTATACATCATCATTGCATATTCCGATTCAAAATTGAAAATACCAACTACCTTATAGCTAAAACAAAAATCTATAAGATGATAGAGACCTAGCAGCTCTTCCTGGAAGAAGTGAAACAGATGATGACTGATGCCTTGACCTTGATAGCAGCTCGGACCTATAAACATTTTATGAATTGTAATCATTCCATATATAGGAGACAAAATAGAGAAATGTATATAGATAGAAATGGAAAAGAAATGAGAGCAGCCTATCATCTTTTTACATGTTAAATGAAGGTGAACAAACATGAAGCTGCATATGAGAGAAAATAATGGCTTAGTTGTTCGACATATAAAACATCTACGGGCCTAACGCAGACTCTCATGTGGCTAATGTCAAGGATTCACCCCCGTCACGTTCAATCATATATCCCAGCAGAGACGAAGCCCGTTACTGATCTCATCAAAGCTCAGAAATGTGTACATATACAGTATATATGAATAACAACTCTCGTACAAAATAACTTACTATATTCTCCTCAAGAGGCGACAAAAATGTCCAAACAAAGTCGACAACTCACCTTATTACAACCAAGAACCAAATCCTGAAGAATTTTCATCCTCTCACTAATCTTTTCTCTCCTAGCCTGCACCAAGAATGACAGATAGCATGAGAAGAAATCACCCAAAATAACTATTCATCATCTACTTCAACTATCTAACCATCAATCTCAAAACTAGTTTACATAATTATTTGTCACTCTTACTGAATATACACAAAAACACCATGAAAAAAGAAATCGTAAACACAAGAGCATTTCGAGTCAGATCATTACTCTTTCTGCTAAACTATGACTATCGGTAGCTTGACCTCGTCTTGCTCGAACATGGATGTAGTCTTGCTTCGGCAGTTCGTCTAGCTTCGAGCGTCTCTCCACCGCGGCCGCCCCCTTGCTAGAATTCCCTTCCCCTTCCACTTTAAGTTCACCCACTGCCTTCATCCGTTTACTATCACCTTCATTCCTTCGTTCATTCTGCTCAAACAACAATGTCACAAATTAGGTATTGCTTGTAATTCAACTACTTCAATCTCATGCCTCTCAGTTCGTTATAGCCATTCCAACAACACTCGAGCTCTCCACTAAAGCATTCATAAAAATCAAATTAAACGCGCTGAATTTCAAATTCCACCTCACAAAGTCACAATCGAAATTCTAGACAATTCAATTAGGCGTACGCAGCAAAAATTGCAACAGATGCAGCCGCAATAATTCAATTTCTGTTCAGTTCAAAAGAAATACCGAGACGTTGTTATTGTTGTTGCAGCTGCCGCCATTGCTGCTGCTGGTGGAAGCTCCTCCTTCCCTTGGCGCAATGCTCATCTCCATCCCGCCGCTTCCGCGAATCGTCGTTCGATCTCTGATCCGTCAACATCGGATCCAACCCCAAGCAAACAACAAACAGGAATAAAACCCACACACAACTCAAGAAGTCAGCAAATAGACATGCATCATTTCACTCATGCAGATAGGCCAAGCTAAGCATGTATTACAGTTTCCAATAGAACATGTTTGCCATAAAGGAGCAGAACCATGTCTATCCACCAGCAAAAGTCGGCAGATGCCCTCAAGTACACCAAGCATACATATTATAAAGAGTTCTAAGAATATTACTCAGCTGAAAACCATAATTCCAGAAGAATATAAAGCTTAAACTACCTCTTATTGCAGACTCAAAATAGAAACTCACCTGAATCACTCCAGCCATGATTTGAGCCTATATTTGCACCAGCATACTCTTTGTAAGGGAAGGCATAAAGATGCCCAACAGCCGCAATAAGCATCTCAACACAAATTATAAGAGATCAGAACCACATACGAGCAAGCCATTAAGTGACTCAACGAGAAAAAGACAAAACCTCATGAGCTTGCTCACTTGTTACTAACTAAAAATGGTAGCATTATCAGTATTGAGTAACTTGCCTGTTAAGAGGAGATATAAACATATCCATTAATCAATCCAGGAAGAGGAGATATTATGATTAGTTACTTACCCTTCACTGGAAAGAAGAGCCCCCTGAAGCACTGACTTGAAGGCTCTCGCTGCAGTTGCACTTATACACATAATAAATCCATATAGATGGAAGCTGGGCTCACCCTAGAAGAGACGAGAAACTGATGCGATTTCAAAAACCAGAAATCAAGTTTGAGTAAGAAGCAATTGCTAGTAGAGATGCCATCAACCAAAGATAGTGCTTTAGACTAAATTCAAACCACGACGAGCTTACAACATAGAGCTTATGTGAAAATAATGGGAGTAGAGAAGCAATTGTTAGACTGCTTCTATTTTCTGGATGACCGCAAGCCAAAATCAGAAGATCCTGATATGAAACACGAAGTGTGAGATTTCAAAGGGAAAAGACACCAGTAACACTATAGTAAAGCACTAATAATGAAACAATGAGAACCACATACCAGTTTTTAGAAAGGCATAATTTCTGATAATGAATCAAATGAGTTTTAAGGGTAGAGAGGCATGAAAGTTTGTCTTTAGTATCAGTTCAACACGATCTCAATTTATCATCACAAAAAGCAATATACAATAATTGTTACTTACCATCTTCAGCATCACCCTCCAGTGGGAAGTCATCACTTTTCAAGTTTGAAGAACTCTCACCATAGCCTTTTGCAACAAAAGTAAGGAACAATTAGTCTTCATAAACAAATAAGGCAAGGGACACAAATGAACATTCAAAATACCGAACTAGCATTGGCAATGACAAACAAATAGAGAAGACAAAAGCCAGAGCATCAGTTCAAAGAGACAAACCATGCTCTGCAATATGATCAGCGGTAACCTCATTCCGTGAATCCCGAGCCTCTGTAAATACATCAGAAACTGACTCTGTTTCAATGAGTGAACCCCTGAAAAGCCAGGACCAATTGAAAAGAACCAGAAATCAGTTGAACTAAACAGATGTTCTCCTCTATGTATCAACATATGATTCCCTATTAAGTCCAGAAAGCATTATGTCTCAGTTCCTATCTCACTTCTCCTAACACATAAAACAAAACCCCATCTTCTAATTTCTTATTTGGACATCAAATTCGAAGAAATTAAGTCCAAAATACATTCAAAAGACAACAATTCAACAAGTTTGTCAAGTGGCATGATAAGCAAACACAAAACTCAAGAATTAAAGCTTGAATTGAAGCCTCTAAAGAAAAGGAATCTCCAAACACAACAATTTTCGTGAAAACATCGAAGAAAAAGATGAAGTAATTGAAGAAATTGGAGTTACCCTTTGGCGTGACTGATTTGGAGTGCGCGGGAGAAAATTTGATCGGCTCTTAGAGAGAAGCCTCGAGCGGAATAAAGTTTGGAGAGGTCTTGAAGAGCAGTGGCCAACTGATCAGCTACGGAAGAGGGAGTTCAGCGGCGGATTGAAGCTAGGGCACGGCAGCGGCAAGGAGCCGCTGTTGTCGCCGGAGTATGGAGAGCAGAGGGGGCTTTGGGCTGCGCTCGGAGGCGGCGGCCTTCCCGCCGTGTGGTCGACGGGAATCGACAGGGAGGTGGCTGTAAGATTATAGATCTAGGATTTCAGGCGCGGTGTGGTGTGCGTGCATTTGAGTCAGAGAGAGAGGAGATTAAGAGGGAGACGAGGGAAGTGCGACGAGCTTGGTGGCTGACGTTGCTGCGGCCGGGGAGGACAGAGGGGGGGCGTGCTTTTATGGCCAGAACTTGCCTCGGCAGCGGCGGCGACTATCTCTCAAAGTGGGAGAGATCGCGAAGAGAGAGAGAGATTTGGGGAGGAGATGAGACGCAGCGAGGGTGGGCGGCAGCGGCGCGACGCAGCGCGACAAGGGTGGGCGGCGACGGGCTGGCTCGGGGCAGCGGCGCCGGCGGCGGAGTCGAGAGGGGAGAGAGAGAGTCGAGAGAGACAGGGAGGAGAGGACGAACAAAACTAGGGCTTCTAGTTTGGGGGGGGGGGGTTTAATTTCTAAATTTCCTAAATTTTTTTCTTTTTGTCTTTTTTTCACTTTTAATATTCAATTTTTGGTATCTAGATTTCTAATTTAGATTTTTAATTTACATTTTATATAAGTGTTGATAAAATAAAAAAAAATGTTATGAATTTTTTATTTTTCAAAGTCTATATCTAGGAATAAATTCAAATTTTAGGATAAATAATTTATTTGTTATTTTTTAATATAATATAAGAATGTAGAAAATTATTTTAAAAAAATTAATAAAAAAAATTATACATAACAGTTTTTAGAGACGCTCATACATAACGGTTCAAAAACCGTTGTAAATGACTCTTATACATAACGGTTCAAAAACCGTTGTAAATTACTGTTATAAAAGATGGTCATAGATAACGGTGGCACAACGGTTTTGTAATACCGTTATGTATGCAACTTATAGATAACGCAAAAACATAACGCATTTGTTCAAACCGTTATCTATGCATTTAGACAACAGTACATAGATAACGGATTTTCGCAAAACCGTTATCTATTCCTAAAAGTGCGCTCATACATAACGGTTTTTGAAAAAAACCGTTATCTATTCACTGTTATGTATGTAAACTTTTGTAGTAGTGAATTAATCTAGAAGCGGTAAATAACCTAAAAACGTAAAGCAATATTTATCTAGGCGCATAAAGAAATAATTATCTAGGTGATGAAAACATCAAAAGCATGAATCAAATATCATTATCTAAGTGCTCGATTATCTAGGCAATGCAATAACAAGAAAGCTTGTAAAGATTAACTAATCAAAATGAAGAACTTACAATCGATTCAATGAAAGCAACGATCTAGCGGAATCCACAAGTATCTAAAATGTTTCTATCTACCTAAACTAGGGGAAAAAGCATAAAATCGCAAGTGGAGGCTGCTGGGGTCGAGAGTCTCTTCAAAACCCTAAAAATCGGATTTTATAGGGTGAAAACGTAACTGCCGGAATTACACAGGGACGGCGGCCGCCGTGGGACGGCGGCGCCGTGAGCGCCCTTCGCAATTTCTCTCCAAACATTACGCGGCCCGCGCCGTGGGGCGGCGGCGCCGTGGGACTGCGGCCGCCGTGAGCTCAGACTCCCAACCGACTCCAAATGATGCCGAAACGCGCGGTAACTCCCGAATCCTGCATACGACAGAAGCACACCCAAAAGGTCATCGAGCACGTGAAAAATAGAGCACAAAAGTACGAAACGAGCTCGAATGCACAGCAGGAAAACTCACAAAATCATCACAAAATAAGGCTAAACAACCCCCAAAATTTGACTCATCCAAAAACACCTAACGGATGGACTTCATACGAGGTCGTCCTAGGGCGGTAAGGTGACTCAAGTCGTCTCTCAAGGAAGGCTTAGCAGGGCTTTAACTGCGCTACTCACAAGAAACAGAAAGGAAACCTAAACATTCTAATCGGGTAATTGGGTCTGGCACTCTCTCTCTTTAAATCTAGGCGTAATTTAATAAAGCTTGTAAAATTATCTAGTGCAGAATCAACGGGAAGCATATAAATCTATCTAGGCAAGAAATAAATATGAAGCAATAGATCAAGCATAAAAACTAGGGTTCTAAACTAATTAATCTAGAAGCGGTAAATAACCTAGAAACATAAAGCAGTATTTATCTAGGCGCATAAAGAAATAATTATCTAGGCGATGAAAACATCAAAAGCATGAATCAAATATCATTATCTAAGTGCTCGATTATCTAGGCAATGCAATAACAAGAAAGCTTGTAAAGATTAACTAATCAAAATGAAGAACTTACAATCGATTCAATGAAAGCAACGATCTAGCGGAATCCACAAGTATCTAAAATGTTTCTATCTACCTAAACTAGGGGAAAAAGCATAAAATCGCAAGTGGAGGCTGCTGGGGTCGAGAGTCTCTTCAAAACCCTAAAAATCGGATTTTATAGGGTGAAAACGTAACTGCCGGAATTACACAGGGACGGCGGCCGCCGTGGGACGGCGGCGCCGTGAGCGCCCTTCGCAATTTCTCTCCAAACATTACGCGGCCCGCGCCGTGGGGCGGCGGCGCCGTGGGACTGCGGCCGCCGTGAGCTCAGACTCCCAACCGACTCCAAATGATGCCGAAACGCGCGGTAACTCCCGAATCCTGCATACGACAGAAGCACACCCAAAAGGTCATCGAGCACGTAAAAAATATAGCACAAAAGTACGAAACGAGCTCGAATGCACAGCAGGAAAACTCACAAAATCATCACAAAATAGGGCTAAACAACCCCCCCACACTTAAATCCTTGCTTGTCCTCAAGCAACAATCACAACATCGACCGAAAATCCACCAGCGATTCTTCTCACCAAGCAAACACAAACCAATCCAAGTCCTTCAAGAAATCAATGTCCCCCAATTAAGTGTTCAAAGCTAAGATTTAAAAGTGCAACAACAAGGTGATACAACTCAATCCGATCAGACCCAGTTCTCCGCTAGGGGTGAATTTCCTAATGCAATTTCCTTTATAATCATATCTCATTCCTTTTTCATGTTCTTTCATTTTTTATTTTTTTATTTTTGGGTCAAGTTATTGTCGCTCTTAATAGATGGGCCAAAATTCACGAGATTGAACTTTTGGAGATGATCCAAGATGTTCTCGTGTGGTTTCCCATACTCATAATGAAGCCATTAGAGGAGCAGAGACCCAGAGCTATCAAAAACTCAACAACCAACCAAACATTTCAACACAGAGAATGATATTAGGAATTTGCACTGAAAACACTCCCCCTAGCTTCTACCGGACAAATCACGTCAAAAGTTGCTCATCAGGGTGTTGCACCAAAACCTTAAACTAATTACACTTCATTGGGAACAAATCAATCAAGAAAAACGAGGATAACAGACAACACAGACACAATCCAGAATCGCCAATGAACCACTATCAACATGCGATGCACTTAAAAACAAGCAAGAAAACAAGGCAAGGGGACCATTCGCCCCAACACAAGAAAGCCCAAGGACACAACAAGAAGACACCCACAGAATTTACAGATACCAACAAACGCCCCCCCACACTTAAACACTGGCACTGTCCCCAGTGCAAACAAAAGGAGGGGTGAAAGAGGAAACTTCCCTAAATACCGATCCAGTGGTGAGTCTGTAGTGTCCCACAATGTCTGCCTCTCTCTCGTCCAAAGAACAAGCAATCTCCAACACAACAACCTGCACCAAACAACAAAAGCAACAAAACAAAACACAAACAAAACGAAAGAAAAATGAAACAAGAAAAAGCAAGAAAACATGGGTTGCCTCCCATGCAGTGCTAGTTTTTAAGTCGCCAGCCCGACTAAGAGAAACCCTTAACCAAAATCCGATTGAAGCTCCAGCTGCCTTAGCGCCCTAGTAAACACATCTTCTTGAATTGCATCTGCGGGTCCTCCAAATGAGCGTTCCATGCTCATATCAGGAGATGGTCCTCTTTCCACCCATCCTAGGAGATCGAGTGACACCACCTCATCGAACTTCTCTTCCAGTAGCAAGGCAGTCAGAAAGCCTTGCTCTATATCACCTTCCTCGTGCAGCTTATCCAGAGATTCCTGCTCAATGTCAACCTCATCCTGCAAGGTAGCAAGGAATTCCTCCACAATCTCGTCCTCCTCCTGTAACTTATTAAGGAATTCCTGCACAATACAATCCTCATCCTAAGCAGCAAATGTTTCAACATAAGAGCATATTTGAATTAAGGAAGTGGGGGTAGTAGGTTTTTTATCAAAAACAGAGAATGTTACCGCTCTACCTGCCCCTACCATACTTACAGTTTCCGTACCCACATCGATGCGAGTACGGGTGGTAGCCATAAAGGGTCGGCCAAGTAGCACGAGATGCCCATTCTCGCCTCTAATCCCTTTTCCCTCATCAAGTACAACAAAATCAGCTAAAACACTAATCCCCCTCACAACCACCTCTACATCCTTAACAAGGCCTCGTGGGCTGCTAATGGAGCCGTCAGCAAGTTCTATCTTAATATTCGTGCATTTTAGTTCTTTATTTCCCAACCTCTCAAAAATATCAAGCGGCATCAAATTGACTGCCGCGCCCAAATCAAGCATTCCCAAGACCTTTTCAACCCCTCCTAAACTAATATCAACGATAAAACTACCTGGATCTCCTTGCTTGGGTGGTGGTTGGTCTGGTGCAACAGTGACAGATGGCAGTGGCTCACTGGGGCATTCGGTTGCCTTGATTGCTTGCATGGTTCTGCTTCTCCATTTCTCCATGGTTATTGGAGCATTTTCCTTGATTACTACCACGGCATGAGCCTGATGTTGCTGCTGGTCCTGGTTTGGGAACTTCCCCGTTGGCTGTTCTTGCTGCAGCTGATTCAAGGCTCCAGTTAATTGCCCCACTGTAGTCTCGAGGCGCTTTATGGTGGCACTCTGAGCCTCCATCGCCTGTTTGCTAGCTTGCATCTGATCTTCAAATAACGGGCCTGGAGGTTGGTGCTGCTGCGGCTGCTGGAAATTCTCTTGTTGCATGGGGAACTGCTGCGGCGCTGGGTAGAATTACTGCTGGTTCTGATACCCCATTTGCTGTGGAGGTCGGGGAACTGGTTGCCTTGGATTGATCCCAACCCTTGGCCAGGAGCTTGGTTCCTCCATCCCGAATTCTGCTCATTTCTCCAACCCGAGTTGGAGTTTTGTTGCCCTTGATTAAAGCTGGGCCTCTGTTCAAATTGAGGCCTCCCCGGATAGCCCTGAGCAGCATAGACTTCTGCTTGTCCTTCAGGTGGGAATTCGCCCATTCGATGGCACGCGTTAATTCCATGGCCAAATTCGCCACATATGCCACAACCTTCTGCTGATGGTGCGCGAGTGGGTGGAGCCTCAACCTGGTTCATCGTGAGGTGTTGTACTTGCCTCATCAAGTCCGCTACCTGCTTCTGAAGCTCATTGTTTGGAGCTACTGCATTGGCTTCAACCCTCCTTCCTCTAACTGATTTCTGTTGAGAACTCGCGGCAAGTGTTTCGAAGATCTCCTTGAGCTCATCAGCTGTCTTCCGGGCAATGTTGCCCCCTGCTGTACTGTCCACCATGAACTGTGCCGTCTGAATCAATCCATCATAGAAGAACTGCATCAACATGACGGGTGCTAACTGGTGCTGCGGGCACTGGCGAAG
The DNA here is from genome assembly GCF_028751815.1 of Salvia miltiorrhiza. Classification (NCBI taxonomy): domain Eukaryota; kingdom Viridiplantae; phylum Streptophyta; class Magnoliopsida; order Lamiales; family Lamiaceae; genus Salvia; species Salvia miltiorrhiza. The sequence continues at coordinate 5,732,888 of NC_080387.1, read as the reverse complement.
GAGCTCTTGGAATCTCTCCCAAGCCTCGTGGAGGGGCTCGTCAGCTCCTTGCATGAAGTTCATTATCTGTGTCCTAATCTCTTGCGTCTTGTGATTAGGGTAGTATTTGAGCATGAACTTCTCACTCGCCTCCGCCCATGTGGTGATGGAGTTTGGCGGCAAGGACAGTAACCACGTTCTAGCCCGGTCCTTGAGTGCATAAGGTAAGCACTTGAGTCTCAACTGATCCTCGGTGAGCACCAGTAGTGGGAAGGTCTGCACTTGAGTGTAGAAGTCACGGATGAACTGTAAGGCGTCCTCACTCGGCATCCCATAAAAGAGCGGCAACAGGTTTGAATCGTTGGGCTTCAGATTGTAATTCCGGACTGCTGTGGGGAGCACTATCGCTGACGTGCTGGTGGTCCCAATGACTGGCCTGGAAAAATCTCCCATGTACTGGACATTCTGCTCCGCCATTGCTTCTTGGTCAAGGTTGGGCCGAGCTTCCTCTTCTTCTTCTTCAGAGTGCTCTGAAAGCGTCTCCTCAACGGCTTCCAGGATGGGATTGGAAGCAATTCTCTCTTCACAGTTTTCCTCTTGAAACTGTGATTCCACAAGGCTTCTCGAACTGGACTCGAACTCCTTCTCCAGGCTTGAAAGGACCTCACGAGGTCGATGAATGTTGTCGTAGTAAGGTGCAAGCTTTCTCTTCAAGCTTCTACGTCCTTGCATACACAACACGAACAAACAAATCAAACGCACCGGAGGGAGAAAATAACCAAGTCAAAAGAAAGAAATAAAATAAACACGAAAACAAATCCAACACAATCAAATGCCTAAAGCCTTCCCCGGCAACGGCGCCAAAATTTGACTCATCCAAAAACACCTAACGGATGGACTCGAATTTATACGAGGTCGTCCTAGGGCGGTAAGGTGACTCAAGTCGTCTCTCAAGGAAGGCTTAGCAGGGCTTTAACTGCGCTACTCACAAGAAACAGAAAGGAAACCTAAACATTCTAATCGGGTAATTGGGTCTGGCACTCTCTCTCTTTAAATCTAGGCGTAATTTAATAAAGCTTGTAAAATTATCTAGTGCAGAATCAACGGGAAGCATATAAATCTATCTAGGCGAGAAATAAATATGAAGCAATAGATCAAGCATAAAAACTAGGGTTCTAAACTAATTAATCTAGAAGCGGTAAATAACCTAGAAACGTAAAGCAATATTTATCTAGGCGCATAAAGAAATAATTATCTAGGCGATGAAAACATTAAAAGCATGAATCAAATATCATTATCTAAGTGCTCGATTATCTAGGCAATGCAATAACAAGAAAGCTTGTAAAGATTAACTAATCAAAATGAAGAACTTACAATCGATTCAATGAAAGCAACGATCTAGCGGAATCCACAAGTATCTAAAATGTTTCTATCTACCTAAACTAGGGGAAAAAGCATAAAATCGCAGGTGGAGGCTGCTGGGGTCGAGAGTCTCTTCAAAACCCGAAAAATCGGATTTTATAGGGTGAAAACGTAACTGCCGGAATTACACAGGGACGGCGGCCGCCGTGGACGGCGGCGCCGTGGGACGGCGGCCGCCGTGAGCTCAGACTCCCAACCGACTCCAAATGATGCCGAAACGCGCGGTAACTCCTGAATCCTGCATACGACAGAAGCACACCCAAAAGGTCATCGAGCACGTGAAAAATAGAGCACAAAAGTACGAAACGAGCTCGAATGCACAGCAGGAAAACTCACAAAATCATCACAAAATAGGGCTAAACAGTATCAAACGCTGCAGCTGGGAGATAATACCATGTGGGCGGACTTAGCTCATGGGTTCCTACGCAAGTTTCATCCGCCTGGCCTTACTTTGAAATTGAAGATGGACATCGTGCAGTTTCAACAGTTTGAAGGAGAAAAGCTAGCGGAAACCTGGGAGCGGTATCAGGAAAAGCTCAGAAAGTGCCCAAGCCATGGATTTGATGAAGGTACGCTCGTGATCATGTTCTACAGTGCCTGCGGGGAGCGTACACGGATGCATATGGATACAGCTGCAGGTGGCTCTCTACTCCAGAAAAGCAGCTCTGACGCATGGAACATTATTGATAGTATGGCTTCTACGAGCTACCAATGGCCATCTGAAAGAATACAATTGAAGAAGGTTACAGCTGCGTCCAGTTCTGATCCTATAGCAGCAATGGTTACTCAACAGGCAGCGATGGCTACACATCAGGCAGCGATGGCTACACAGCTGGCAGAGCTGACTACAAAATTAGTGAATTGAATGTTGGACGTCCTGAGCAAGCTGTGACAGACCCTTCAGGCATGGAAGATATCAGTTATATTAATGGCAGAAACTATGAGAATTTCCAGCGAGGACAGCCAGGAATGTATAACAAAGGTCAGCAATATCAGCAGGGCCAGCAGCAGTTCCAGCCAGGAGGACGCCCGCATCCGAATCTTTCTTATGGCAACCCAAATAATGTTATGCAACCTCCACCAGGATTTTCTGTTTCTAGTGGGGGAGTAATCAATGAGCCAAAGAAAGATTCAATGTAGGAGATGATGAAGCAAGTGTTGGTGAAGGTCACCGGGATGGAGGCAAACTCGGCAAACATGGGAACCAAAATGTTCAGCATGGAGCAAAAATTTTCAGCACTTTCTAAGCAGGTGCAGATGTTAGAGAATCAAGTTGGTCAGATGGCTAACCAAGCAGCTGCGCAGAACAAGCCAGGCCAATTTCCTAGCAACACTCAGTTCAATCCGAAGAGCCAACATCAACAGCCTCAGCAAAATCAGCAATGTCATTCCATACGAGTGGTTGATAATTCAGTTGAGGATGAAGGTATTTCTGTTTCTCCCCCCCTTCCATTCCCGAGGCCAAGATTAGATGAGCAAAGCTCCAAATTTTTGGAGACATTTAAGAAGTTGGCAGTGAATATTCCTTCCGCGGAGATCTTGAAAAACAAGCCAAATGAGGTGCAAATTGTGAAGGATGTGATGGAAAAGAAGCGTGCATTCAATGAATTTGAGGAGGTGCTCGCAGTGAAGGAGTATCAGTTGCCTCCAAAGAGAGAAGATCCGGGCAGCTTCAATATTCCTGTGAAGATTGGAAAGTCATTGTTTGAGAAAGTGATGTGTGACACCGGAGCAAGCATAAATGTCATGCCTCTCAAAGTTTATAGGAAGTTGCAGCTGGGGGATTTGAAGCCAACCAACAAGACAATTCAGCTTATTGATAAGTCTTGCTCTAAACCTCTAGGAGTTGCGGAAGATGTGCTTGTGAAGGTGAGTGATTTTTTCTTCCCAGTCGACTCTGTAGTGTTGGATATTCCGGAGGATCCAAAGATGCCTTTGCTGTTTGGGAGACCTTTCCTTGCCACATGTGGAGCAAAGCTAGATATGCAAAGGGGGACGATGACTTTGGGAGCCTATGGGGAAACTGTGATTTTCAAGAAACCTCCACCAAAGGAAGTTCCCCATAATGAAGTGGTTAATTTGGCTGACAGTTTTCTAGCAAATTCGGAGGATGAAGAGGTTGAGAAGAATGAGCTGCCCAAGTATGAAGCCAAGAAAAAAACTCCAAAACCAAAAGAAGTTCTGACTTTTGAGATGTGTTTGTTTTTGGAGCATGATGGGGGGTCTTTGAAAACCCATACCCCCAAGAAGAAGAAAGTGAAATTTCGGATTTTTTGGAACAAGAATGAGAAGGGGGCAATGCTTGTGGAGGATGTTCGAGCCAAGAGAAATGTTTTGGTGGAGAGGGCACCCAAGAGTAGAAAAGCTTTCCAATGGTTAGAGTGTTGTTTCCGACCTCCATGAGCCATGAGGTATCGTCGAGCTCTAGACGTTAAATTAAGCACTTGTTGGGTGGAAACCCAGCCGTTTTTATTTTATTTTTCTTTCTTTTAGTTTCATTTTGTTTCTTTTTGTTTTGTTGTTTTGTTTGGGGTTTTAGTGCAGTGTTGAGCTTGGAAGATGAGGGAACTCGCGCTTTGTTCATACTACCACCATGGAACATGTTTTTCTGTGAGTAGTGACACACATATCATCATCCCTCCAAACTTATTTTCGAACTTATGTTCTATAATAAGTTTGGGGGAGGGGGTGAGAGTAGATATGTGTATCACTTTTATCTTTTTGTTGGCTTTATTGTTTATCCTGCTTGGTTGGTGGTGTGTGATTGTTAGCTCCATTAGATTTTTGGTGAGATGTCAATGATGATTTCTGTGAAAAAAAAAATTTGGAGTTTGATTTTCTTTGATGATTTGAGCATAATTGGAACTAATTTGCATAATTCTAGAGTGATTTTGACCTTGACTTTTAGACGTTGAATAAACCTGTGAGATTTTGAGCCATATCTGTTTATCATACACAGTTTATTCTTTGTTGTGAGTTTTGTCATGCATGTGGTGATCTTCTAGAACTTGCCATGGTTTCTGTATCGAGGTTGCTGTGTGCCCAGGATTAGGAGATGATTTTAGGCCATCTTTTGTTAGCCACATTATTATCCCAAACACTGTCCTTAATGAAAAAAAAAATTATCCTTTGCTATCCACTTTGAGCCTATTTAGCTTTTATTCTTTAGCTGGATAATAGGGGGTGATGTAGTATATGGGAATCTTTGTGTGGTGAATATCATAGTGGTTCATGAAAAAGAAGGGATGATATTATGATACTATTTACTCTTATGAGCTCTAGAAAAGTTGTGGAAAGAAAAGAAAAAAAAAGTTGTTCAAGAAAAAAAAAGAAAAAAAAAGAAAGAGAAAAAAAAAATATAAAGTCGAGTGTATATTGAGACATTTGTAGAAAATCGACTTTGTTTGTTAGAAATAAATGGAGAGCATAAAAGAGTGTTTAGTTCTGTTATGTGATGATTAAATCCCTTGAGTTTTGTTGATTATGGTGATATAGTTGGGTGGAAGTTGGAATTTATTCCATACTTGTTTTGCGAAGTTATAAGGTGTTAAAGTTCTTGATATATTTTTGAGTCACTTAGCCTATATTTCCCTACCTCAACCAATGTCCCTACATTATAACCCAAAAATAAAGACCTATTTGATCTTAGTACTGGCATACTTTTAGCGATGGAGATTGTAGACGATTGGCAAGCCTATGGTAAGAGATCTGCATTGCATTGAATTCGATGAGAGCATACACGTCCTATATATTCCATCAAATTGAGAGTTGAGTGATACACATACCTTGTGAGATTCAATTGTTTGGAATGTCAAGGTTGATTTTGCTATTGGTTGTGTTTATTGGTGAATTTTGTGCTTAATTATTGAGGATTTGAGAATTCTATCATTCTTTATTTTTTCTTACCCATTCGTGTTTTTTATTGTGTTCTTCTCATTATTCGAGGACGAACAATGGCTTAAGTTTGGGGGAGTTGATAACACTCATGTTTCCATGGTTTTTAATGTTCATATGATGATAATTTTATAGGGCATTGAGTGTTGGATGATTGTTTTGTGCTTAATTTGCTTTATCTTTTGAAACATGATTCTTACTCGAACTTGGAAGGAAATTTCAGATTTATTGAGTTCGAATTTGAAAAACTTATCTGAAATAGAAGTTGTAGATCGTCTCGATACGAGTTCGTGACCGCAAACGGATCATAAATCAGAGTTTGGACGAGACAGTTATGACCAAAACAAGAAAGTCGCGCGTAGCAGCGAAACAGCGGCGACCCCGCGGCGGAAATTTGTGAAGGAGCCGGCGACCGGGCGGCGACCGCCGGGCAGCCCGCCGAGTTTTCGGCGCCAGCGGCGTCCGCGCGGTGAGCGCCGTCAGACCGCCGCGCCTCCGTATTTTTGCATTTTTTATGCGTTTTTCAAGTTCTTTTCGAGCTCAAACTCTGTATTTTACCCTGGTACTATAAATAGGTCTTCTTTTGACCTATTTTGGGTTCCTTTTTGAGTTCCAAACTTTTATTTTTCAATTTCATAGCTTTAGAATTTATTTCTTTCCAGTTTTTTTCTGCTTGGATTGGATTTCCACAAGATTGAAGATTCAAGCTGCTACATTCGTTCTTACTCAGTTTTATTTAATTCAGTTTTTATTATTGCTTTCTTTTTAATTATGTTTATGCATTCTTTTGCTATGTCTGGCTAGTTTCGTTTAGCTGATTCTAGGGTTTGTAAATAGTTGATTGAATTTATGTGATTTATTTGTTAATACCTTTGTTGCCTTTCAGTTTATGATTCATAATTCCTGGTGCTTAATTTCTTGTGGATTATCTGGCGAATAATTTGCATGTGTAGCTATTCGGTTTGAGACCTAGCGGAGATAACTGTTTAGCGGATTCAGGAATGTATGATATAATCTTAACCTTGAGACCTAGAGGAGATATGTGGATTATAGGGAGCTATTCTTATGAGCTATTGGGAGTTAGTAGATTTTCTTGAGACCTAGCGGAGATAGAGAATTTACTAATCTACGATCGTTGCTGCTCTAGCGAGAGTGATTGATTAATTAATTTATCTCTCATCATAACTGGATTAAAATTGGTTAATAGGATTAATAGATTTATTATGTGGATTTAGTTAATGAATTTACTACCCTAGGAGCAGCTGTCTTTATTATTTGATTTTTCTACGTGTTTTTATTTATTGCTATCTGCGTTTTAGTTTAAGTCAATCAATCTCTACTTTCTGTTGCCTGTCTACTGTTATAGTCTGTTTAGGATATAGCTAGAGTTATTTCGTTGTGTCAGTCCCTGTGGATACGATACTCGGTTACTGATTATTTGCTACAATTGCACTGTGTTAGTTGCGGTATTTGTTGCTAAGAAATTAGTGATCAGTAAGCCGCAAAAGTTGGATGCATTCCCCGGATCATCCATGCTCCGCGCAAAGGGTTCTTTCTTAATCGTAAGCCGTGAAAGTTGGATGCATCCCCCGGATCATCCATGCTCCGCGCAGAGGGTTCTCTCTTAATCGTAAGCCGCAAAAGTTGGATGCATCCCCCGGATCATCCATGCTCCGCGCAGAGGGTTCTTTCTTAATCGTAAGCCGCGAAAGTTGGATGCATCCCCCGGATCATCCATGCTCCGCGCAAAGGGTTCTTTCTTAATTGTAAGCCGCGAAAGTTAGCTGGGTCTCTATGACCAGCTATGCTCCGCGCAGAGTATTCGAGCCAGCACGATGGAAGAATCAGAGAAATTTGTGCGAAGAAAAGTCAGAGAAATGCATAGGAGGGAGGAATCAGAGAAATGCACATGCGGGAAGCGTCAGAGAAATGCCTAGGAGGGATGAATAAGAGAAATGCACATGCGGGAAGCGTTAGAGAAATGCTTAGGAGGGAAGAGCTAGAGAAATGCACACAAGGGAAGAGTCAGAAGGGAGAAGTTAGAATAAAGTGTGCTAAAAAGAAATCAGAGCCACGAAGATCAGAGAAATCACCCATACTCCAACAACATAAAACAACACAGCCAGAATCAAAATAGTACGCCAGAATTCCAGAAGAGCGAAAAGTGAATTTACATCATGTCAAAATAAGGAAGAAATTACAACGGGAGTTCATCAATAATTCAAAAAGATAAAACCTTACGTCACGGCGAAATAAAAGAGTATCATTCAAATATAGCAGAATATTTACAACTAAGTTGTACAATTGCCGGCAAGAAGGAGAGGATAATAACAGCAGTCAGGAGGAAGGAGCACCAGTAGAGGAGTTTGGGTCAACAGCTTCAGCGGCAGCATCAAAGGCTTTGGCAGAGGGGATCCCTTCTTCAAGCACCTTCAACGTATCAGAGTCATCCACTTCGCGCAGTCGTTGTTCCACGTCCAACAGCTTCAGAGCCTCTTTGGTATACTCAGTTTCATTGCGATACAAGGCAAAGAGCTGGTCCACAGCATCAGAGGCGGAGACGGAAGCGTCAAAGGTGGGAGGCAAATGGGGGTCCATGCTGAATTGATCAAACCCCCGGGAGCCAACGTTAGCCCAGCCCCTCAATTGTCCTACAAATATTTTCAGGGACTCACGGAAAGGGGCCGGATACTTGGGAGCAGCCAGCGCAGGATCGGAACAAACCCCAAAGGCAAATAGGGGAAGGACCTTCTCCAGAACCAGATACCACCATAGAGGCTTCTTCGGGGAGTTAGCAGTTATGCCCAGCAGCTTGTTGAGGTCCTCATCTCGAATGTTATCCATCAGGGCCTCCAGGTCCAGAGCAGAGGCTTGCTCATCTGACGTCCCCAGTACTTCTGCCGTCTTCATTGCCGTCTCTTTGATGACATGGGCAAAAAGCTAGGAGAACCCCTCCAGATACTCTGGTGTCCTCTGAAACGCCTCCAGGGTGTCCTCCAGCATCATGTCTAGAAATTGCTGGCCCCGAGGGGAGATGAAGAACTCCAGTCGCCGGTCCCGAGCACCCAGCACATAGCCCTGAAGGAATATTAAACTGAATTAATACTCTAATGCCCGATGATCGTTTCTTGGATTATTATTAATTTATCATACAACGATTAAATCCTAACATGCTCCTATGAATTTAACAGCTGCACATAGGTGTTAGGAAAAACTTACTTGAGAATTGGATACACAAGTTGTTGATGATCGTGTCGAAAGAATCTGACTCCAGCTCTGATCATCTCGACTGTATCCCGCTCAATTCCCAACGTTGGATGGACAACGAGCTATGGAAATTCTCAAGACAGAATGCTCACCCACGTTTCCTGCGCCCCACTCTGCTCTCAAAAACCCTAATTTTATCAGTGTGTTTCCCTGAGAGCTGACAGCTGTATTTAATAGAGAATTAAATACGTATGGGGCGCTTATTTAGTGTGGGGGGCGATTTCTGGCTCTTCTAGGGCTAGGAGACATTGGGCCAGCCCAGGGACCAGATACAAGGAATAAAGATGGGCCTCAAATAAATTAATTTATCTATGGTCAGCCCAGACCATAATTAATTTATAAATATCAGTTCATTCCACTAGAGAACCGATACTGACTTACCCCTTTATTGCCGGTGATGAGTCGGGGCTTGTATTTAGACTTATTAAATCTCCGTATTTAAAATATCTGACATCCATTAATTAATTAGAGCTCTGACAGCTTAAATTAATTAATCTCTTAATAATTCCTTAAGCAGTACCACTCAAACTTTATTATTACGCCTGAACTTAATCAACCTGCAGGGTTTAGCGTAATAAACCTTATTGAGCTCCTTAAGGGGATGTCATTATCCTATACCGGATACGGGTACTAATACAGATAATCAAATATCATATATTAACCGCTATCACCCAAGATACAGAGTACTCGAGTTAGTATATAACTTTCACCCATAGTAAGTCAAAGTGATATACGAATTAACATATATATCTGAATACTTATTAGTATTAAGATCTTATAAGTCACCGAGATCTTGATTCTTCACTTCAGTCAGATAGAATAATACATCTCAAACTGTGGTCCTATCAATACGTAATGACGTACCAGTATAGACAAGTAGCCAAGACAAACTACTTCCATCTATACTGCAGCCTAAACCAATAACTTGTCCTAGAGTTATTTCGGCTGTGATCATATTATATCTCTTAAGGTTATTCCAATTATATGGTCTTTTGTGATCTACAACACACCATATAATCTACTCATATAGAGATAAAGAACATACATATGCAATCATGAACACAATCAGATAGGAGATAAGAATAGTGAAAACAGGAATCATTGTATACAAGCATAAAGTTCTTGCTTTCAGTATACAACACTACGCCAGATTCGCTCATAGATAACGGATTTTATCCGTTATCTATGTGCGAAAACATCCGTAATATATAGTGGTGTAATGTATGTGGATTTCATACATAACGGAGATTTAAGCGTTATCTATTCTATTATACATAACGGATTATATCCGTTATCTATAGTATTATATCCGTTATCTATTCTATTATACATAACGATTGTTTATATATAAGTAACGGATTATATCCGTTATCTATAGTATTATACATAACGTTTCAAACCGTCATGAAAGTTTAATATTCACTGTTATGTACACACCTATACATAACGGTTTTTTGATATTAATAACGTTTGGTAATCCGTTATGTATAACGTTTTTGACCGTAATTAGATTTCTATTTCTCCGTTATCTATTAATTTATACATAACAGTATAAATGATAAAAACCAACAATAATAATATTATATATCATCCAAAATATTTAATTTTATATTATTATCATAAAAAAGAATTCATACAAGATTTGAATATAGTCAAAATTCAACAACTGCTCTATCTATACTATTATGCCTTACAAAAATACTAAACATATTAAATATGCAACTAGCTAGCCATATGGTACAACTTTTCTTGTGAATTCACAAGCCTCTTCAGCTCAACGTACGACTCATTTAATCCACCACAAACCTGCCACAAAATCATACAAAGAGCCAACCAAGAATCACAATATAGAGCATCATGATAAACACTTAAAAAGCATATCAAAGTGATTGGTAAAATGGACAAAACCTATCAAGTTACTAAGCACTAAAAACTTCTCCATTTCACATTTTTTGGGAAATATTGCTAAGCACTAAAAGTACCCAAAATTGATGCAAGAACAAGGAGAGAGTGGGACCTGCACCCACTGAGCTTCCATGAGAGAATAACACGAAACCTTGTAGAGTATTGAAGTATGCTGCCATATTTTCTTCAAGGGCTTTAACCTCAGGAGTTCTCAGGAGTTTCTCCAGTATACAACATTCCAACTACACATAAAGCAGTATAAATGCAGACGATTAGTATTGCGCACAACAAGTGTAAAGTATATTGCCTAAATGTGGCTCTTATCTGAACACAATGATTAATACAGCTAAGCATTAGCTCTTCACAAACAACTACAGAAAATAAGGCTTCATGTTCTATCAGTTACACTCAACTTATCGCTGAAACTAGTTCAGTCATTCGGTCACAATGATAGTAAGTTAGTGATTCATAGCTTGGAATAAAGAATTACATAGAGGTCGAAAGATGAGACAAATCAAGCAGAACGAAACAGATACTTAGCTAAGAGATTTTTAGTTGATTCCATATAATCAAACATCAAACTTCCTACTTGAGCACTATATCAGCCTTTAATCACATAATGTACAGTTTCAACATACATACGTCAACTGCATTTTTTTAATTGACATTGATAGTCAGAAAATTAAAGTGAAGCAATACAAATATAGAATAGATCGACACATTTATAGCTAAGCAGCCTGTTGTATTGGTATTTTTACCTCAAAAAAAGCCTATAATATTTGTACCTTGAACCTCATAGGTCCTTTCTCCGGCTGGCAAACTTTGTATGATTGGCCACATCAGTAGTGTCATCATTCATCAAGGACTACACAAACAAATGCAGAGAGAAACTTAGAACACACAAAGAGTTAAAGAAAAACACCAATTTTAGAAGTTCAAAGGAGCAGCAAACTCATACAATATGAAGTTAAACAATTAAGTAAGAGTCTATCTTTTAATCAAACACTGGCAAACTTTTTTTCAAGAATGAGAGTTATCGTGCTCAACTTAGCTACAGATGCAATAAATCTTTCGCCATATTTTGCTGCAATGGACAGCGGGCTTAACCCAACAAAATAGTTCTTTGAGTAAGCATTAACCTGAAAAGAGAAATGACTGCACTTATGAAAAGCAATTCAATCAATCCCAATACTGAATATAATTGAAGGGAAGATTTATACCAAAAGCAGATACTAATGAAATGAAAAGGCTGCAAAATCAAGAAAAATTGAAATAAACTACAACTAAAGAGGTGAAACGAAACTTCCTGGAATGAATCTTTCATTAACTAAAGAAGCAAACTTCCTGGAATAAAATACCTTAAGCAACAAATCCACGCATTCAAATGAGTGAGAGCCTTTAAATTCACTTAGCAAACTTCCTGGAATTGAAATTCACTTAATTTAGCTCTATCTTTAGCAATATATGCAACAATGGTATGAAAGTAAACAATTCTCAACTTTAAAATGCAAAGGCTCTTAGGCAATTTTCACTCCCAACTGGATACTTGAACCGATTCCACAACCAATAACTAAAATTTAAAGAATACAAAGTATATAGCCACACACATTGAAGCTCCAAACATCTCCACGCCAACCACTTTCTACAAATGACTGCAGTGTGATGAATATCTTACCATCTTTATGTAAACAACTCAAATTATGTCAAATAATGAGCTCCATAGCCTAAACATAGCTTATTTAAGTCCAAACATTACATGTCCTTTTGCAATACTCTGTTTTTTAACAAGAGAACTCAATTAAAAGAACTAAACATCCCTTACAAAATATCAAGTATAGAGCAGACAATAATCAAAACACTGATTTCTACCACTGAATACCAAAATATTTGAGCTAATGATTTTCCATAAACATGTTTATTCCTGAGGTCATGGAGCAAGAATCAGTATTAACTGAGAAAAAAGCCTGAAAATACACACCTGGAGTTTTTCCAAGGTTGATTTAGCAGCAGATGCCTCCGGTGATTGCACGGAGTCTTGCTCAACCTGCATAACAAACCACGAATTATATGAATCACTAATTTAGGTGCTCGAGAATTATATGAATCACTAATTACCTAATTGTTTGCTCAACCTGCATAGCAACCATACACAAATTCCCCCAAAACAACAAACCACAAAGATACGCACAACGTAGCATCACAATAAGAAAGCAAGCAATCGAAGACCAACTAATAACCCACAATCAAAATTAACCCCAAGTAAGCATCACAATGCCTCAGATTCCAAATAACCAAAAATCAAAGAGTGATAGAACAAAATCACCTCGTTAGAGAAGAGTCAGAGCTGCAAAACACCAGATTCCAAGCATCTGGAGCATGAATCGATCGGAGATGCGACAAGGATAGAGAAAATGAGAACAGGGAGGAAAGCAGGCAGTGCGAGGGGGACCAGGCGGTGCGGCTAGGGTTACCAGACAATAGGGGCGGCGAGATGGGAGATGCGGCGCAGATCGCGAAGCCTAGGGTAGCGACGAGGACCAGGGCGACGAGATAGGGGCACGTCGTGGCAGGCAGCGCGAATCGCCGCACCTAGGGTTAGCAGACGAGAAGAGGGGCAGTGAGATGGGAGCGCAGCGTGGCAGTCAGAGATTGAGGTCGGCGAGATTGCGGTGGCGAGATTGAGGTCAGAGATGGAGCGCACCTAGGGTTAGCAGATGAGAAGAGGGGCAGCGAGATTGCGGCGGCGAGATTGAGGTCGCGACGTACCTGGTGGCGTGGGGTTTATAGCTGAAGGGAGGAGAGTCACGACATGGAGAGGCTCTGGCCGTTGCCGCTCGGTGTGGCGGGCGCGTCGCCGTCGCCGCCATGGAAGGGCTGATCGAAGACGTCGCCTCCTCTACAGGAGGCGTTGATGTGGTGTATAATTCTAGGGTGGAGGTGAATGAGGGGTGTGAGGAAGGGAGAAATAATAATATAATTCACATTATATTTTTAATTATTTAATTAATAAATTAATTATGAAAATAAAAGATAAAATGGAATAATCGCATACATAACACTTTTTCTTAACGATTTCAATAACCGTTATGTAAAAGTTTAAAAATACGCTCATAGATAACGGTTGGCTTAACGGTTCGATAATACCGTTATGTATGCAACTAATAGATAACACTCATTTATAACGAAATACCTCATACCGTTATCTATGCTTATAAATAACACTACATAGATAACGGATTTCTATAAAAACCGTTGTCTTTTATAAAAATGCGCTCATACATAACGGTTTTTTAAACAAACCGTTATGTATGAAGTGTTATGTATGTGTATTTTTGTAGTAGTGCAAATCCAACAATCTCCCACTTATACTAAAGCAAAACTTTTAGTATACAATGTGTCTAAATACTAGCTATTACAAAAACTTCACTTCATCTCTCCCACTTATACTGAAAGTTTTTCTCTAAGTGGGTGGCATCAACCGCAATCCCATCCCTCGAGCATGCTTCTCATAGGTCTTTTGCGGTAAGCTTTTCGTGAAAGGATCAGCTAGGTTCTCCAATGTGTCAATCTTCTCAACTAGCACATCTCTTCTGTTTACGATTTCTCGTATGATGTGGTACTTTCTCTCTATGTGTTTGGACGCCTTGTGGCTCCTGGGTTCCTTAGAATTTGCCACTACACCCGAGTTATCACAATAAATTATGATACTCTTAGGCAAATTAGGGACCACTCCTAGATCCAAGAGGTAGTTCCGGAACTATACAGCCTCCTTAGCAGCTTCCGAAGCAGCTACATACTCGGCTTCCATGGTGGAGTCTGCAATGCACTTCTGCTTTGCAGTACGCTATGATACGGCTCCACCTCCCAAGGTAAACACATAACCAGAGGTAGATCTCTTCTCATCCCGGTCAGCCTGGAAATCCGAATCGGTGTAACCCAAAGGAAATAGACTGTCTGACTGGTAAACTAGCCTATAATCTCGAGTCCGTTTCAGGTACTTGAGAATATGCTTTACCGCAGTCCAGTGTCCTGGTCCAGGGTTCGACTGATATCTTGCAATCATGCCAACGACATAGCAAATATCAGGTCTCGTGCATAGCATCGCATACATGAGGCTACCTACGGCGGAAGCATAGGGTATCTTCCGCATCTCCTCAACCTCACTAGGCGTCTTAGGACACATGTCCTTAGACAGAGGAATGCCATGTCTAAAAGGTAGCAAGCCTTTCTTGGCATTTTGCATGCTAAAACGAGCAATCACAGTATCAATGTAAGACGCTTGAGATAAGCTCAACATCCTTTTATGGCGATCACGAACGACCTTGATCCCCAGGATGTACGCTGCATCTCCTAAGTCTTTCATTTGAAACTGTTCGGATAACCACTTCTTTATGTCTGATAATAGCTCAACATTGTTGCCAATGAGGAGGATATCATCTACATAAAGTGCAAGGAAAACCACGTCACCATTGGCATCTAAACGGTACACGCAACTTTCGTTCTCACAACGAGTAAATCCATAGGATTTAATGACCTCGTCAAAACGTTTGTTCCATGACCTCGAAGCTTGCTTAAGCTTCCACACAAGATGCTCTTCGCCCTTCTTCACAAACCCTTCAGGTTGCTGCATATAGATGTCACTTCCTTCTTCAAGGAAACCGTTTAGGAAAGCGGTCTTGACATCCATTTGCCAAATCTCAAGGTTCATGTGGGCTGCTATGGCAAGGAGTATTCGGATAGACTTGAGCATGGCAATCGGCGAAAAGGTCTCATCATAATCTATACCCTGTTCCTGGGTATAACCTTTCGCCACCAGTCTAGCTTTAAAAGCTGCGACTTCGCCATCCGAATCTCTCTTTCTCTTGTATACCCACCTACTACCTATAGCTAAAAAGCCATCTGGTAGTTCGGTCTTCTCGTATACATCCATAGCACCCATGGATTCTATCTCAGAAACCATGGCTTCGTACCAAGAATCTGCATCTTGATCTTCCATCGCTTGTCTAAAGTTGTCAAGGTCGATATCCTTTTGTTCATCAACAGGGAGAAGATCCGAAGATTCTCCCAAGAACATAAATCGATCGGGTTGAACTATAACCCTCCCACTACGACGAAGCGGTGGTGGTACAGCTGTGACAATGGTTCGTGCAGTGTCTTGTGGTGCATTCACTTGCACACTTGGCTGGGGTAATGGAATCGCCTGTCCATTGCCTTCGATTTCTTGAAGGACAATCTCGGACTTAGACTTGTGATTATCTTCATAATCGTGTTCCAAGAATCGTGCGTTGGTGCTAACAACCACTTTCTGATCCTTCGGATTATAAAAATAACCACCTTTTGTTTCCTTAGGGTATCCTATAAACAGCATTAGTTCGCATCTAGGCTCCAATTTCCTCGCTTCCTTGTCTAGCACGTATGCAGGACAACCCCATATCTTTATATGATTCAAGATGGGCTTACGCCCTGACCATAACTCAATAGGAGTTTTAGGAACCGATTTGGACGGTACCCGATTCAGCAAATAAACCGCTGTTTCCAAGGCATATCCCCAAAACGAAATAGGCAATGATGCATAGCTCATCATAGATCGTACCATTTCCATAAGAGTCATGTTTCTTCTCTCTGCTACACCGTTCTGTTGGGGAGTACCCGGTGCAGTCAATTGGGATCTAATCCCAGAATCTGACAAATATTGCAAAAACTCGTTCCCGAGGTATTCGCCACCGCGATCAGACCGCAATGACTTGATAGATTTACCCGTTCTCTTCTCCACCTCCGCCTTGAATTCTTTGAATTTCTCAAAGCATTCAGACTTGTGTTGAAGTAAGTAATTGTATCCATATCTTGAGTAATCGTCAATGAAAGTGACAAAATACTCATACCCTCCACGAGCTCTAGTGGACATCGGTCCACACAAGTCAGAGTGAATCAATTCTAACACATGCGAGGCCCTATTCTCCTTTGCCTTAAAAGGCCTTGCCGTCATCTTTCCCTCTATACAGGATTCGCAGGTTCTAAATGGAACCGCTTGAAAGTCTTTCAAGATTCCATTTGAAACGAGCCTTTGGATCCTATTTAGATTGATGTGGCCTAATCTTAGGTGCCAAGTATGTGTATATTGTTCATGAGAATAATACTTCCTCTTATTCGGATTTGGAAGGATTTGTGATGTAGATGCAACATGGACAGAGTTGTTAATTGGACATGTAATAGTATAGAGAGAGTTGTTCAAAATTCCAGAACAAATAGTCTTGTTATCTCTCATGATAGAGACACCCCTATCAAAAGTAACAGAATATCCATTCAAAAACCATTTCGAAACAGAAATTATGTTCCGCCGAAACTCCGGCACATACAAAATATCCCTCAAAACTAAAATGTCATCACCAAAACATAAAGATAAATCTCCAATTGCAACAGCTGCGACCTTCGACGCGTTGCCCATGGAGATGGTGATCTCATCACTTGCCAGTTCCCTTGTTGGCATGAAGCCCTGCAAGGTGTAACAAACATGGTCAGTTGCCCCCGTATCCACTACCCATGAATGAGTAGAAAACGAAGCTAAACATGTTTCAGTTACTAAAACTTGTGACGTACCTTGTCCCTTTGCCTTGAGCACTGGACAATCTTTCTTCCAATGCCCAACCTTGCCGCACTTGAAGCACTTTCCCTTGGCCGTTGGCTTGTTCACGCCGCCGGTAGGGCCATCTACTTTGGCTTTACCGCTCCCACTAGCCTCATGGTCATGCTTGCCCTTTGGACCTTTCCACTTCTTTTTCCCGTCTTTCGACGAAGAAGCAGATCCCTTGGCAGCAACAAGGACCTCTTTCCCACGGCCCATCACTCCCTCTGCCGCAACTAGAGCATTCAACAACTCATTAAGAGTGTAGTTAACTTTGCTCATAACGACATTGAGACGGAAGTTCTCATAGGCTTTGGGGAGAGTATTGAGGATGATATCGACCTTGGCTTCGCCTTCGATACCCCCTCCTAGCAGATCAAGCCTGTCAAACAAATTTGTCATATGCATGACATGATCGTGCACAGGACTGCCCTCGCTCATCTTACAAGATAAGATTTCTCTCATCAAGTTAAAGCGAGCAGACCTCTCGGACTCCCCATAAACCTCCTTGAGGTTTAACATGATGTTAGCCGCGTCATCCATGACCTGATGCTGGAGTTGCAAAGTTTGTGACATAGTCATCATAATATAGCACTTGGCCATATTATTCGACTTGTGCCACCTTTTATGCGCCTCTCGTTCCGCATCAGTCGACTCATCAGTTAAGGTTGCGGGACGTGGAGTGGTAAGCACAAAACTGTGCTCATCAGCGTCAAGTATGTACATAATATGGCGTTTCCATTCGGTATAATTAGGACCGATGAGAGGATTGTTTGCTAGAATGTTAATTATCGGAGACATAGACATATCTGAAAGTAAACAAATAAACATGTAAGAACATGAAGCACATAATTCGTAACAATAATATTGTAACCTTTTGATAAAACAATATTAATGAAACCTCCAACGGCTCAAAGAATCCCATGTGCAAGCCACGTTGGGTGGACGTTTACACACGAACTCCTTAACCAGACTATTTACCTAGTCATTTAATTTTCATCCATGTCAACTTAACCTTTTGACAAAGGAAATTAATAGTTGGCACCTTAACTAGACCATATCATCATCAAGAAGGGACTCCTTTGGGAGTTGTACATTGTACTTGATATGATATCTAAGCAATGACCACATTTTAACCTTAAAAATTAAATTCTCGAAATTAGCATACTCACTCAGACCATGCCGCTTTCAATTTAATTTTCTTGGTTATCTTATTTAATTCCATTCTCCAAAATACTTGTGAAAATTACACAAGTAAGCCACGTTGGGTGGACGTTTACTGCATAACTCCCAGTACTTCAATGGTTTAAATATTTTTTATAGAAACCTCTTCTGACAAACTTATGAAAAACAAATATGAAGTAAGCCACGTTGGGTGGACGTTTACTCACATTGCTAATCACTTTGTCTAGAGACCGCATGTGGAGGTCTAAAATAATTTTTAATTACTATAAAAATTATTAAACAGCTTAGTCTTTTTCTTTCAAAAGGTTTGTACATGCTCAAGCACATAAACCTAAACATGCTTCTCTAGAACGCAACATGTAAATCATGCTCGCAGAATTCTAAAACATGCTTAAGAAAACGATAAACCTACTATCATGCTTGTCTAAGCACAGTTAATAAACAAATATTAACAAGCAAAAACGTGCAAAAGCAGGTAAAGAGCATAAGGGATTAACAACCACGACATGCAAAGATCATAATTAAAGAATTAAAATTCTTCGTGACCCATTCGTGGAAACCCAACTATTCTATTACATTTAAAATAGAAAAACAGGCCCAAAACTAAAACACGGCCCGAAAAACTTCAAGCCCGTCGTGGAATTAGGGTTTGGGCCCCCTAGGGTTCGAAAATCGCAGCTAGGGTTTGGAAAACCTAGCTGTCGCCGCCTTCTAACACAGCCGCCGCACAGTGCCGCCCGGCAGCACGCGGCGACCCGGCGCTGGCAGCAGCCCGGCGTTGCACCAGCTCCCTTCTGGCAGCCTCCAGCAGCAGCAACTCCTCGGCGAACTCGGCGGCAGCAGCGGCAGCAGACGGCAACAGCAACGGCAGCAGCGGCAGTGCGCCGCCCGCCGGGCGCGCACCGCCTCTGCTGGTGGCTTCTAGCCCTCGCCCAGCTCTTGCCCTCCTCGCCTTTCAGCGCACAAACAGACCAGAGAACAGCAGCGGCCGCGCGGTCGCTGACCTGGGCGCGCTACGCGCGGTGTGCACGCACCCGCGCGCGCGCCGCCCCTCGGCGCCCGCAGCCCCTCGCTCTCGGTCACCCTCGCCTCGCCACGATCCGGCAGCCTCGGTGACAGCAGCACGCGGTAGCGTGGCAGCCTGACCAGGCGCGCGCAGCACACGGTGCCGAAGCGCCCGTGCGCGCGCGGCCCTCGGCGCCGGCAACCCGTGCCGCACCGTGCCCGTGACGTCCTCCTTACACCGTTCTTCGTCGTTGAATCGTTGTCATCTTCGTCTTGTTCCTCAGTTTTTACAGATTACAAAGGAAAAACAAATACAATTTGAAATCCTAATCTAACCACGGATTTTCTCGTGGTGAAAAACAATTACAACGTCAAAATGACGTATCCCACGAATCAACGAACCACGAAGAACAACAGCAGTTAAACAAACGCACATTATTAATCGTACATAAATTAATAATAGAGCCAAGAAATTAATCATGGGCTCTGATATCAATTGAAGGAATATTAAACTGAATTAATACTCTAATGCCCGATGATCGTTTCTTGGATTATTATTAATTGATCATACAACGATTAAATCCTAACATGCTCCTATGAATTTAACAGCTGCACATAGGTGTTAGGAAAAACTTACTTGAGAATCGGATGCACAAGTTGTTGATGATCGTGTCGAAAGAATCTGACTCCAGCTCTGATCTTCTCGACTGTATCCCGCTCAATTCCCAACGTTGGATGGACAACGAGCTATGGAAATTCCCAAGACAGAATGCTCACCCACGTTTCCTGCGCCCCACTCTGCTCTCAAAAACCCTAATTTTATCAGTGTGTTTCCCTGAGAGCTGACAGCTGTATTTAATAGAGAATTAAATACGTATGGGGCGCTTATTTAGTGTGGGGGGCGATTTCTGGCTCTTCTAGGGCTAGGAGACATTGGGCCAGCCCAGGGACCAGATACAAGGAATAAAGATGGGCCTCAAATAAATTAATTTATCTATGGTCAGCCCAGACCATAATTAATTTATAAATATCAGTTCATTCCACTAGAGAACCGATACTGACTTACCCCTTTATTGCCGGTGATGAGTCGGGGCTTGTATTTAGACTTATTAAATCTCCGTATTTAAAATATCCGACATCCATTAATTAATTAGAGCTCTGACAGCTTAAATTAATTAATCTCTTAATAATTCCTTAAGCAGTACCACTCAAACTTTATTATTACGCATGAACTTAATCAACCTGCAGGGTTTAGCGTAATAAACCTTATTGAGCTCCTTAAGGGGATGTCATTATCCTATACCGGATACGGGTACTAATACAGATAATCAAATATCATATATTAACCACTATCACCCAAGATACAGAGTACTCGAGTTAGTATATAACTTTCACCCATAGTAAGTCAAAGTGATATACGAATTAACATATATATCTGAATACTTATTAGTATTAAGATCTTATAAGTCACCGAGATCTTGATTCTTCACTTAAGTCAGATAGAAGAATACATCTCAAACTGTGGTCCTATCAATACGTAATGACGTACCAGTATAGACAAGTAGCCAAGACAAACTACTTCCATCTATACTGCAGCCTAAACCAATAACTTGTCCTAGAGTTATTTCGGCTGTGATCATTGTTTACCTCATTTTTGGGCGGTATTTGCTAGTGTTCTACCGTGTTTTCGAGCATGTTTTCTTTACCTCTTTGCCTCTTTGCCTTATTTTTCACATGCTCGATGATCTTTTTGGGTATACTGTCGTCGTGTGCAGGATTCGAGAAGTTTCAAGTAATTTCAGCTCGACTGGAGCAAAAATCTCGAAGTTGACCTCACGGCCGCCGCCGTGCCACGGCGGCCGCCGCGGAGACGGCGGCCGCGGCCCTACGGCGCGGGCCGTGCCTGTTTTGGAGATGTTCTGCGAAGGGGCCTCACGGCGGCGCCGTCTCACGGCGGCCGCCGTCCACGGCGCCGCCGTGCCTGTTCAAATCCGGCACTTACGGATTTTCGTATAAAAACCCATTTTTAGGGTTTTATTGAGGACTCCTCGACCCAGCAGCTTCCAAGGGCGATTTCCACATTTTTCCTTGGGTTTTTAGAGTTTCAAATCAATTACTTTCGATTGTGGATTCATTGGATTGCTTTGGATGTCAATTAACACTTCGTCGGATTGGTTTTCCTTGGATTGATATGTTTTGTAAGAACTCCCTTTGATTCTCTTTGTTTATGAATCCCTTGGTTATTTAAGTCTTTGTTTCTCTTGTCTTTAATGAATATGATGATTGAAGATTATTGTTGTTGATTCTATATTCTCTTGGTTTTAAGAATCTTTTGATTAATTGAGTTTTGTGTTTTATGTATTTGATGAATGTGAAGATTGAAGTTCATTGTTGTTGATTCTAGATTCTCTTGGTTTTCTAAATCCTTTGGTTTATTTGAATCTTATTTTGTGTTTTGATTAATATGATGATCGGAGATAATTGTTGTTGAGTTTAGATAATCTACGTGATTCGTAGTTTGTTGCTATTGTTTACCCTTTTCCTTTCTTGTTGATGAATATTTAGAGATTTCTTTTATGGAGATTAAGATTTTCTTGCATTCGAATCTTATGCTTGATTGAGTTCTTGCCTAGGTAGTTATTAATCTTTGATGTTTACAAGTTTATGATCGTTTGGTTTAGTGTTGGAGTTGGAAACTCTAGTTGATTTCGTTAATGTTCAAATGCCATGTTCTAGTTAGTTCGTCGTTGAGTTGCTTGCGAAATTCTCTTTGATTGTGTGTGTTTGCTTAACATTCATTTGAATAAATGTTAATATGTTATTTCGCCTAGATAATCGTTGTTTATGGTGTTGAATTGATGATTGCTTTCTAGATTGCTAGTTAAGAACCTTAGCTTGTTTTCCTTCTTGCGTTCTTATTGGCTTCCTATCTTTTGCCTAGTTAACTTTATATGCTTTATTTTAATTACGCATTAGTTAATCGAAGAGAAAGTGTCAGACCCAATTACCCGATTAGAGTGTTTAGATTTCTTTTAAGTTTCTTGTGAGCAATACGATTAGAGCCCTGCTAAGTCTTCCTTGTGAGACTACTTGAGTCACCTTACCACCCTAGGACGACCTCGTATAAATTCGAGTCCATCCGTTAGGTGTTTTTTTGGATGAGTCAAATTTTGGCGCCGTTGTCGGGGAAGGCTTTAGGCATTTGATTGTGTTGCATTGTTTTCCGTGTTTATTTTTGTTTCTTTCTTTTGATTTGGTTATTTTCTCCCTCCGGTGCGTTTGATTTGGTTTGCTAGTGTTGTGTATGCAAGGTCGCCGCAGCTTAAAGAGAAAGCTTGCACCTTACTACGACAACATTCATCGACCTAGGGAGGTCATTTTAAGCCTGGAGGAGGAGTCCGAGTCCAGTTCGAGAATTCTTGTGGAATCACAGTCTCGAGAGGGAGACCGTGAAGAGAGAATCGCTGCCAACCCCATCCTGGAAGCCGTTGAGGATACACCTTCTGTGCACTCTGACGAAGAAAAAGAAGCTCGGCCCAACCCTGACCAAGAAACCATGGCGGAGCAGAACGTCCAGTACATGGGAGATTTTTCCAGGCCAGTTATTGGGGCCACTAGCACGTCAGCGATAGTGCTTCCCACGGCGGTCCGTAATTATAATCTGAAGCCCAACGATTCAAACCTGCTACCGCTCTTTTATGGGATGCCGAGTGAGGACGCCTTACAGTTCATCCGCGACTTCTGCACTCAAGTGCAGACCTTCCCACTACTGGAGCTCACCGAGGATCAATTGAGGCTCAAGTGCTTACCTTATGCACTCAAGGACCGGGCTAGAACGTGGTTGCTGTCCTTGCCGCCAAACTCCATCACCACGTGGGCGGAGGCGAGTGAGAAGTTCATGCTCAAATACTACCCTAATCACAAGACGCAAGAGATTAGGACACAAATAATGAACTTCATGCAAGGAGCTGACGAGCCTCTTCACGAGGCTTGGGAGAGATTCCAAGAGCTTCTCCGCCAGTGCCCGCAGCACCAGTTGGCTCCCGTCATGTTGATGCAGTTCTTCTATGACGGATTGATTCAGACGGCACAGTTCATGGTGGATAGTACCGCTGGGGGCAACATTGCCCGAAAGACAGCTGATGAGCTCAAGGAGATCTTCAACACACTGGCCGCGAGCTCTCAACAGAAATCAGTCAGAGGAAGGAGGGTCGAAGCCCATGCTGTAGCCCCAAACAATGAGCTGCAGAAGCAAGTAGCGGACCTGATGAGGCAAGTTCAGCATTTAAGAATGAATCAGGTGGAGCCTTAAACCGTTCAACCACCGCCAGCTCAAGCACCACCAGCTCAGGCGCCGCTAGCAGAAGGATGTGGCATATGTGGCGATTTTAGCCACGGAACCAACGAGTGCCACCGAATGGGGGAGTTCACACCTGAAGGGGAAGCAGAGGTCTATGCTGCCCAGGGATACCAGGGGAGACCTCAATTTGAACAGAGGCCCATGTTTAATCAAGGGCAACAGAATCCCAACGTGGGGTGGAGAACTCAGCAGAATTCTGGATGGAGGAACCAAGCGCCTGGCCAAGGGTCGGGACCAAATCAAGGCAATCAATTCCGCCGCCCTCCTCAGCAATTTGGGTATCAGAATCAGCAGCAGTTTTACCCACCTCAGCAGCAGTTCCCCTTTCCTCAGCAGCAGAACTACCCGCAAGCTTATCAGCAGCAGCAGCAGCCCCCGCAGTATCAACAGTTCCCTATGCAGCAAGGGAACTTCCAGCAGCAGCAGCAAGGGAACTTTCAGCAGCAGCAGCAATACCAGAATGCGCCCCAGCAGTTTCAGAAGCAAGTCCAACCACAGAAACCGTCTCTCGAGGACACCATGCAATCATTTATGGAGATGACAAAGCAGAGCATGGAGTCCCAGTCGGCTACAATCAAGCGTCTCGAGACAACCGTTGGGCAGCTCTCCGGGACATTGAATCAGATGCAGCAGCAGCAACAACCAGGGAAGCTACATGGACAAGGATTGCAACCCCACCAAGCCCAAGCAGTTACTGTTTTACGCAATGGGAAGGTGGTGAACAACAAAGTGGAAACCCCTGTAGAAGAACCCCCCAAAGAAGCCCGCATGGAAGAGCAAGTAAAGGAGCCGCTGCAGCCAAGAGAGGAGGAGAAGGAGAAAGAGAAAGAGCCCGAAGTGAAGCTCCACAAGGCCGCCAAGCCATACAAGCCACCGGTTCCTTACCCAAGCCGGTTGAAGAATGAAAAGCTGGACCAACAGTTCACCGACTTCTACAACATGTTGGCAAAGGTGAACGTGAACCTGCCACTGCTGGACGTGATCAGAAATGTTCCGGCTTACGTGAAGTTCTTCAAGGAGCTGGCGTCCAAGAAGAGGAAGTTTGTTGATAACGAGAAGATCCTTGTGTCCGAGGTTGCCAATTCCATCATGCAGCAGCCCTTGCCACCCAAGCAACGAGATCCAGGTAGTTTTGTTATCAATATTGCTTTGGGGAACGGTAAGGAGGCCTCGGGTATGCTTGATTTGGGGGCAGGGATTAATTTGATGCCGTACTCTATTTTTAAGCAACTAGAGTTAGGCGATTTAAAACCCACTCGAATGTGCTTACAATTGGCGGATAGATCAGTTAGATACCCTCGCGGGGTTATTGAGGATATCCTAGTTAAAGTGGGTGGGTTGATTGTGCCTGTCGACTTTGTTGTGCTTGAGATAGGAGAAGTTCATGAGAATGGCAAGGAACACACTTTACTGCTAGGAAGACCATTCATGGCCACCACTAACACGTTAATTGATGTGAAAAATGGAACAATAAAAATGACCGTGTTAGGAGAGTCCGTGTCCTTTTCCGTGCATCATAGTCGCGCTTTGCCATCATCTTCTTTCACTAATGAATGCTCTTATATAGATGCTATTGATGGCCTCGCCGAGATGGTTTATGTGCAGGAACAAGAGATAGTGGAGGTCTTTGCAGGATCGGCGGACATGGAGGAGTTTGCTCGGGAAGCCGAGGAAAGAGAGAGAGAACGAAGAGACAAACTCCCCATTGATGAGCCTGTGGTGCTCGAAGAGGCCACGAAATGCAAAAAGCCCAAGTTGGAACTGAAGGATCTCCCAAAGCATCTCAAATACGTGTACCTGGAAGAAGGAGAGGAGAAACCCGTGATAATATCCGCCGAGCTCACGCATGAGCAAGAGATGGCGTTGTTGGAAGTACTAAGGAGCAACAAGTTGGCATTTGGTTGGGGCCTTGCCGATATCAGTGGCATTAGCCCCGCCACATGCATGCATCGGATTCACCTCGAGGATGGAGCAACACCTAAGAGGGATGGTCAACGAAGGCTCAACCCCGTCCTCATGGAGGTAGTACGCAAGGAGGTACTCAAACTTTTAGCGGAAGGGATCATTTACCCTATCGCCGATAGTGAGTGGGTAAGCCCGGTGCATGTGGTGCCCAAAAAAGGAGGAATCACGGTGATCCTCAATGACAACAAGGAATTGGTGCCGACCCGTCAGGTCACTGGTTGGCGTATGTGTATCGATTACAGGAAGCTAAACGCCGTCACAAAAAAGGATCATTTTCCGCTTCCTTTTATTGATCAAATGTTGGATCGTTTAGCTGGCCATGATTTTTATTGTTTCCTTGATGGTTTGTCAGGTTATTATCAAATAGCAATCGCGCCGGAGGACCAGGACAAAACGGCATTCACCACCCCTTTTGGTACCTTTGCGTGGAAGAGGATGCCATTTGGGCTGTGCAATGCACCGGGGACCTTCCAACGGTGCATGATGTCGATCTTCGCGGAAATGATAGGTGATTTTGTTGAAATTTTCATGGATGACTTTTCCGTGTTTGGAAATTCGTATAGTGATTGCTTGGGTAAAATTAATTTGGTTTTGAAAAGGTGTATAGAGAGTGGGTTAACTCTTAGTTGGGAGAAGAGTCACTTCATGGTGACTAGTGGCATCGTTCTTGGCCACGTGGTGTCAAAAGATGGTATAGAGGTTGATAGGGCTAAGGTGGAGGTGATTGAAAAATTACCCCCACCAATTGATGTAAAAGGCATTAGGAGTTTTCTAGGTCATGCCGGGTTTTACCGGCGTTTCATTAAGGATTTCTCTAAGATTGCCCAACCTTTATGTCGTCTGCTTGCTCAAGATGTGGATTTTGATTTTAATGAAACTTGTATGCATGCTTTTGAATTGCTGAAGCTCAAGTTAAGCACTGCACCTGTTGTTGTTGCACCTGATTGGTCTTTGCCTTTTGAGATTATGTGCGATGCTTCAAACTCTGCTGTGGGGGCCGTTCTTGGTCAACGTGTTGACAAAATGTTGCGTGTGATTTACTATGCTAGCTTGACTTTGAATAGTGCACAAGTGAATTACACTACCACTGAGAAAGAGTTGCTTGCTGTGGTTTTTGCTTTAGACAAGTTTCGTGCTTATATCATAGGCTCTAAAGTAATTGTCCATAGTGATCATGCGGCTCTAAGATATTTGTTGACTAAGTCTCAAGCTAAACCACGCCTTATCCGTTGGATCTTATTATTGCAAGAGTTTGATCTTGAGATTATGGATAGGAAGGGGAGTGAAAACTCTGTTGCCGATCACTTGTCTAGACTTGAGCATAATGTGGTTGAATCGAGTCGAGATATCATACATGAGTCTTTCCCTTTTGAGCATACTTATGAAATTGCCTCTGTGCCTTGGTTTGCTGATATTGTCAATTACCTTGCGTGTGGGGAATTAAGACCCGATCTAACATCCCAAGAGAGGAAAAGGTTTTTGGCTACTTGCAGGCAATACTATTGGGAAGATCCCTATCTCTTCAAGTTGGGAAAGGACGAGGTGATTCGGAGATGCATCCCGGATGTGGAGCAACAACAAGTGTTGAGGCTCTGCCATGAAGCCCATTGTGGTGGACATTTTGGTGGACAAAAGACGGCTCATAAGGTCCTCCAATCCGGTTTGTTTTGGCCCACTCTTTTCAAAGATGCTCATTCTTTTTATCTTGCTTGTGATCGGTGCCAAAGAGTTGGGACAATTGGGCGCAGGAATGAAATGCCCCTAACGAGCATTCTTGTTGTGGAGATTTTTGATGTGTGGGGCATAGATTTCATGGGCCCCTTCCCCATGTCTTATGGTTATGAATATATCTTGCTTGCCGTTGATTATGTGTCCAAGTGGGTTGAAGCCATCCCCACAAGGACATGTGATGCTAATGTCGTCTTGAAGTTTGTGCAGGAGAACATATTATGTAGGTTTGGATTTCCCAAGGCCATAATCAGTGATGGAGGCAAACACTTCTGCAACAAGCTTTTTGAGAAGCTTATGAGGAAAAACGGCATTACTCACAAAGTGGCCACACCTTATCATCCTCAGACCTCGGGACAAGCCGAAACTAGTAATCGGCAAATCAAGGGCATACTGGAAAAGACGATCCAACCTTCCCGGAAGGATTGGTCTCTTAAGCTCAATGATGCCTTGTGGGCGTACCGCACCGCCTTTAAGGGAGTCCTGGGAATGAGCCCCTACCGCCTTGTCTACGGTAAAGCATGCCACTTACCGGTGGAGGTTGAGCACCGAGCTTATTGGGCAATCAAGGCCACCAATTGCGACATTACTACCGCGGGAAAGCACAGAGCCTTGCAAATGGAAGAACTCGATGAATTGCGCAACGAGGCGTACGAGAATGCAAGGATCTACAAGGACAAGGTCAAGAGGTTGCATGATAGCCGTATTGTGCCAAAAAATCTCCAACCCGGAATGAAAGTCCTTTTGTTCAACTCAAGGTTGAAACTTTTCCCGGGCAAGCTCAAATCTCGTTGGAGTGGCCCTTTCATTCTTAAGGAGATTCTCCCTCATGGCGCTGTGATCTTAAGCAAGGAGAACAACGAAGAGACGTTTACCGTCAATGGACATAGAGTGAAGCCCTACTTGGAGCATGAAGTGGTTGCCGCCGTAGTGGAGTCCCAAGCACTCCACGACCCTTTGTTTTGACAAGCTTAACACCGTCGAGCTCTCGACCTTAACTAGAGCGCTTCGTGGGAGGCAACCCACGTTTCTTTTTTTTTCTCTTTTCCTTTTTGTTTTGTGTGGAGTGAGTCCTTGAGGTGTTGTTTCCTGTTGTTGCCGGTGTTAGTTGGGTTTTCATTGGTGTCTTTTGTGGTGCTGCAGGAAACAGGTGTAATGAACTGACCCCGTGCTCGAAGGATGTACATTTTGCTGCCGGACGGCAAATTCAGACCAAAGGCCGAAGGGGGGGGGGACGGCGGCGCCGTCTCACGGCGGCCGCCGTCCACGGCGCCGCCGTCTCACGGCGGGCGCCGTGCTCGCGCACCACCAGATGTTCCTTTTTCCTCACCAAAAAGCCGAAGGGGGGTCACGGCGGCGCCGTTGCGCGGCGGCCGCCGCCCACGGCGGCGCCGTTCCACGGCGGCCGCCGCCCACGGCGCCGCCATGTCACAGCGGGCGCCGTCACCCTTACTCCACAGCCTTTTCCCTTTGCAACCCAAAAACCCCGAAGGGGGTGCACGGCGGCGCCGTCACACGGCGGCCGCCGTCACCCCCAGCCCGCTCCTCCCAGCCCGGCCCAGCCCAGCCCAGCCCGCTTCACCCCTTTAAAAACCTAAACCCTACCTTTCCCCTCCTACCTTCAGCCGCCCACCCCCCCCCCCTCTCACACCATTCTCCCTTGCCACCGCCCGCAACCCACCTCCGACCACCACCACAGACACCACTCCCATCACCTCCGACCACCACCATTATCCACGGCCAACCACCACCCTACCTTGCCCACCGCTGCCCACCAAACTCCACCAACAACCCTCAGCCGCCTCCACCTCTGCCGGCCTCCATCCCAACCGCCACTGCAGCCGCCGCCACCACGCCGTCTCCGCCACAACCGCCGACCCCGAGCTACCTCGCCACCATCCTCAGCAGACCACGGCCCCCGCCGTCCGCACATCCGCCGTCGTGCTTCACAGCCCCCGACGTCCGCACATCCGCCGTCGTGCTTCACAGCCGCCGCCGTCCACACGGCCGCCGCCTTGCTTCACAGCCGTCACTTTCTTCACGGCCGCCGCCGTCCGGACCGCCCCCGCCATCTGCACCACCTCCGCTGTTCACCTCCATCCCGCTCGTCCCATGGCACCGCTCACCACTTACAAGCGCCGCCGCCATCATGTCATAGTCGATGAAGACGAGGACGAGGCCCCGCCTAGTCCTCAAGCCCCCCCGAGCCGCCAGCCGGCCTCTTCTAGCCGGCAGCCAGCCTCGCCGATTCCCCGCCCTCCCTCGCCACCGAAGGACATCCGGCATGTATACAATGCTCCTTTTGCTATCTTTGAGGACTGGGAAGGCACCCGATGGAAGGCCCTAAAAGGGAAGAAGGTGACTCAGCCTCGATGTCTTGATTGGCCCCTGCTCCGAAGGGCGAAACTCGACCAAGACGTCACGGCACATTTGAAGAGTTTGGGACTCTACAAATTTTCCCAAACCACGCCGCCGGGTTTGCTTCCTTTGCACTTGGAGTTCCTTTGCACACTCAACATGACCGCAGACAAATCACAGCTCCATTGCCGCATGCTCAATACGCCATGCGTCGTCACCTACCGGATTATGAGTGACGCCTTTGGGTTTCACCCGAAGCGATTGAAGGGATTCCCGGATACGTGGGTGCCGGCTAAGGCTTGGCAAGAACTGACTGGATTGCCCACTTGGACCGGCCAAGGTGCCCCGAGCAACCAACTCATTGACGCCGACATCGGCGTGCTCCACAAATTCCTGTCTTTGTGCATTTTGGGCAAGGAGCAAGCCAACAAAGTCAACGAGACTGAATTGTACCTGCTATGGTGTGCAAAGCGGAAGAAGAAGATTGACGCCACGACCATCATCTGGAACCAGCTTCACAGCATGGCCCGGCATGGGGGTTTCAAGCCTTCCCTGAGCCCCATCTCTACCGCCCTAGCTCTCCATTTCGGCCTCTTCACGCCGAACCAGGTTCCCGCACACCTAAGCGCCGCTGAGACAAGGGCGATTGATCACTCTGAGCTCAAGACTTTTGTGGCCAAAGACTTCACCATCATTCCACAGTCCAAACGCCACAATGTCCGTTCCATTTTGCAGCAACTCCAACGGGGCGAGGGCACGTCATCTTCGGCGCGCCAGGTCATAGATGACAATGATGAGGACAATGATGAGGAGGAGTACGACGAACCTGCGCCACCACCTGCTTTCGTATATGATCCTGAGGCGGGCCCCTCAGATGCCTTTCAGCAGTTTCAGGCCCATTTTGACGAGTCCTTTGGCCAGTTCCGCCAGGAGGTCTCCTCCCGTTTTGATTCAGTGGAGGACTCGGTGGGCGGCATCTATGCTCGGATCGACGACATTTATGGTCATCTGGACCATCTTGGTGGCTACGTGACGCCCATGCATGCACAGTTGGGCGACGTCTACGGCCGGGTGAACACCATTGGCGGAGAGGTCACGCGTTTGCGTGAACAGGTGTCGTCTTATGATGCTCGGTTTGCCCAATACAATCAGGGCCTCACCGATGCCAACCAGGGCCTCACTGACACGAACTACTACCTCGCCGACCTTGAGCGATAGTGGGCCGCCTTCTCTTTGCAGAACCAGGACCAGTTCCGGCACCCCCCGGGCCCCCCTCGGGGCCCCTACTGAGCGACCTCTTACCCACCTTTGTACATATTGTCTTTCCTTTCGTTCTTGTTTTATGCTTTTCTATCTTGTGGGTTTTCTCGTTGTTGGTTTACAGCTCTAGGTCGCCGCTCTCTCTACTGCTGTCGCCGTGTTGACTGCACTCCTATTCAGGGACGTCCTCTAACTTTACATTTTTCTTGCCCTGAGGACAGTGCAAGTTTTTCTGTGTGGGGGAGGGGCGTTAATTATTCATTGGGGGGGTCGTATGGTCCGGTCTTGGTTGTGTTGTTGGTTGTGCCGCATGCGGTTTACGATGCTTTATCATTCCGTTGCATGCTTGGTTCTGTTGCCCTGTTTTGGGGCGAATGGTCCCCTTCTCTTGTTTTCTTGCCTGTTCTTAAGTGCATCACATGATTGATGGTAGCTCATTGGCGTTTCTGGATTGTGTCTGTTTGGATTGTTGTCCTCGTTCTTTTTGATTGATTTGTTCCCAATGAAGTGCAATTAGTTTAAGGTTTTGGTGCAACACCCTGATGAGCAATTCTTGACGTGATTTGTCCGGTAGATGCTAAGGGGAGTGTTTTCAGTGCAATTCCTAATATCTGTCTCTGTTTTGAATTGTCTGGTTGGTTGTTGAGTTCTGATAGTCTGGGTCTCTGCTCCTCTAATGTTGTCATTATGAGCATGGGAAACCACACGAGAACATTTTGGATCACCTCCAAAAGTGCAATCTCGTGAATTTTGGCCCATCTATTATGAGCAAAAATAACATGACCCCAAAAAAAAAAAAAAAAAAAAAAAAAAAAAAGAGGGAAGTGTAATGAAAGATTTTGAAAAAGGAGTGAGACATGATTGTAAAGGAAATTGCATTAGGAAATTCACCCTTAGCGGAGAATTGGGTCTGATCGGATTGAGTTGTATCACCTCGTTGTTGCACTTTTAAATCTTAGCTTTGAGCACTTGTTTGGGGGACATTGAATTCTTGAAGGGCTTGGATTGGTTTGAGCTTGATTGGTGAGAAGAATCGCTTGTGGGTTTCCTTTCCATTGTGTGTTTGTTGCTTGAGGACAAGCAAGGATTTAAGTGTGGGGGGGTTGTTTACCTCATTTTTGGGCGGTATTTGCTAGTGTTCTACCGTGTTTTCGAGCATGTTTTCTTTACCTCTTTGCCTCTTTGCCTTATTTTTCACATGCTCGATGATCTTTTTGGGTATACTGTCGTCGTGTGCAGGATTCGAGAAGTTTCAAGTAATTTCAGCTCGACTGGAGCAAAAATCTCGAAGTTGACCTCACGGCCGCCGCCGTGCCACGGCGGCCGCCGCGGAGACGGCGGCCGCGG
Organism: Salvia miltiorrhiza; assembly: GCF_028751815.1. Taxonomy (NCBI): domain Eukaryota; kingdom Viridiplantae; phylum Streptophyta; class Magnoliopsida; order Lamiales; family Lamiaceae; genus Salvia; species Salvia miltiorrhiza. Next base: position 5,700,591 of record NC_080387.1, on the reverse strand, counting down.
CCCTACGGCGCGGGCCGTGCCTGTTTTGGAGATGTTCTGCGAAGGGGCCTCACGGCGGCGCCGTCTCACGGCGGCCGCCGTCCACGGCGCCGCCGTCTCACGGCCGCCGCCGTGCCTGTTCAAATCCGGCACTTACGGATTTTCGTATAAAAACCCATTTTTAGGGTTTTATTGAGGACTCCTCGACCCAGCAGCTTCCAAGGGCGATTTCCACATTTTTCCTTGGGTTTTTAGAGTTTCAAATCAATTACTTTCGATTGTGGATTCATTGGATTGCTTTGGATGTCAATTAACACTTCGTCGGATTGGTTTTCCTTGGATTGCTATGTTTTGTAAGAACTCCCTTTGATTCTCTTTGTTTATGAATCCCTTGGTTATTTAAGTCTTTGTTTCTCTTGTCTTTAATGAATATGATGATTGAAGATTATTGTTGTTGATTCTATATTCTCTTGGTTTTAAGAATCTTTTGATTAATTGAGTTTTGTGTTTTATGTATTTGATGAATGTGAAGATTGAAGTTCATTGTTGTTGATTCTAGATTCTCTTGGTTTTCTAAATCCTTTGGTTTATTTGAATCTTATTTTGTGTTTTGATTAATATGATGATCGGAGATAATTGTTGTTGAGTTTAGATAATCTACGTGATTCGTAGTTTGTTGCTATTGTTTACCCTTTTCCTTTCTTGTTGATGAATATTTAGAGATTTCTTTTATGGAGATTAAGATTTTCTTGCATTCGAATCTTATGCTTGATTGAGTTCTTGCCTAGGTAGTTATTAATCTTTGATGTTTACAAGTTTATGATCGTTTGGTTTAGTGTTGGAGTTGGAAACTCTAGTTGATTTCGTTAATGTTCAAATGCCATGTTCTAGTTAGTTCGTCGTTGAGTTGCTTGCGAAATTCTCTTTGATTGTGTGTGTTTGCTTAACATTCATTTGAATAAATGTTAATATGTTATTTCGCCTAGATAATCGTTGTTTATGGTGTTGAATTGATGATTGCTTTCTAGATTGCTAGTTAAGAACCTTAGCTTGTTTTCCTTCTTGCGTTCTTATTGGCTTCCTATCTTTTGCCTAGTTAACTTTATATGCTTTATTTTAATTACGCATTAGTTAATCGAAGAGAAAGTGTCAGACCCAATTACCCGATTAGAGTGTTTAGATTTCTTTTAAGTTTCTTGTGAGCAATACGATTAGAGCCCTGCTAAGTCTTCCTTGTGAGACGACTTGAGTCACCTTACCACCCTAGGACGACCTCGTATAAATTCGAGTCCATCCGTTAGGTGTTTTTTTGGATGAGTCAATCATATTATATCTCTTAAGGTTATTCCAATTATATGGTCTTCTGTGATCTACAACACACCATATAATCTACTCATACAGAGATAAAGAACATACATATGCAATCATGAACACAATCAGATAGGAGATAAGAATAGTGAAAACAGGAATCATTGTATACAAGCATAAAGTTCTTGCTTTCAGTATACAAATCCAACAAGCCCCGCTTCAGAGCACCTTCACAAGCCACTTTCCATCGGTGCTTGGCCTCTTTGTATTCCACGTGGTATCGGGCCCGGAAGCGCTCCAGGCTCTCATATCCCTCCTTTTTAGTCCTCTCCAGCTCTGAAGCCATGGAGGCATTCTCCACCTCAAGCTGCTCAACCTGGGCCCGCAGCGCGGCCATATCCTTATCAGCCTGGCTGAAGCGCTCCCCCAGGACCGTGACCTCCTGGTCACGCTTCGCATGCGCATCATTTTCCTTATTTAAATCCTTCTCCAATGTATCGTAATCATCGATACACTGGATTGCCTCGCCTATTTGTGACTCCAGCTGCAGGGAATCAAGGGGCAAATGTCAGAGCAGAGGAATTAAAAGGCGAACATAAAACATCACCAGGGTAAGAGTAAATGCAGGGTACCTGAGTCCACAATTGGCCAATGCTGCTGGCCAACTTCGCCCTCTTCATTTTGGAAGCTGCCTCCCGATCCTTGGGATGAATCTGGGTAAGCAGCTTTCGAACAAAGTCTCGTCCCTTCATGGACGAGACGGGCTTGGAAGTGGAGACCTCTGACGCCTCTGCAGTAAGGGCCAAAAGATTGCCCTCTTCAGCATCTGCGGGAGTGGTCTCTGCTTCATCTGTCGGCTCCTCTTCCACAACCAGTGCATTCCCCTTTTGCAGAGCCTCTTTCCTTCTCATCTCCCCAAGAGACATCAAGGTACCCTTCCTCTTCTTTCTTGTAAATGCAGGGGTAGGGATGTCCTGGGTCTTCTCCGGTGCAGGAGCATTCTCGGAGATATCCACCACGGGGATACTACCCCCAAAAATAGCAGACCTCCCCTCTGCCCTGTGAGAACTGCCACCAGAGCTGCCAGCCCTCTGCTGATTCGGGCTAAACATCGCCAGTACCTCCATGGATTTTCCCTTGTCCGGAGGAAGGCTTCGAGTGGGGGTGGTCACCTCTGCGACGTCGGATACTATCCGAGAGGTGTCCACTTCAGAGCCAGTAGGCTGCTCTAACGTGTCCGCCCTGGAGCTGGCATCTCCAGAACCGCGTCCCCCGGGACCAGAGGAAAGGTCGGCAGATAGAATCGATTGACATTTTTGCCTCCACGACATGCCTTCAGATAAACAATGCTACATCATCAAAATCAGAGTAGTGCCAATACATATATTTATTATCACATGACATTACCTATAGTTGTGCGTGGATACAGAGGGAATAAGTCATTGGCTGCTAGAGCCGAGTTGCTCTCGGTGAGCTGTTTGCAGAGGAAGGGCTCTTCCCTATTAAGGGCATTAAGGTTGGCTATCACCCCCAGATCAAAATCGTCGGGGGTTCCTTGGGAAGCGGGCTTATGTTTGGTACGAATATCATGCCACTTTAGCTCTTGGGCACCGTACTGGCGCCAAGTACCAGTGGCGGTTACCACATAGCAGTAATAGGGGAGGAAGCCCTTATCATAGGAGTTCAGGGAGCTGAGGAAGGTGGTGGGGTACGTTTTGCGGGCGGCGAAGCTATACAGGGGACCACCCTGTAATCTCAGGAATTGGGTCTGAAGGAATAGTTTTTTGGTGTCTTCGACACCATGAGATCTACACAAAATGTGGAAACAGAATAATCTCCGAAGGGCGGAGGGGGCTACTTGATAGAAGGAAATCTGGAAATAATTACAAACTTCTACTAAGTGTGGAGGGGGGGAAGTCTTAGTCCGACGTCAATCTGGGCCTGCCATACGGCCACGGTATTCATCTTCATTTTATGGAATGGCTCTAAAGACTTGGTCTGCGGTTTGAACCTCAGGCCAGTAGGGTTTCTACACTTTTCGGCCATCTTATTCATGTCCGCGACATCTAGCCTGGATGGGGGAATAGGTTTAGGCATTTTAGGAGGAGGTGAGGAAGATTCAGGGGAGGCCGGAGGGTCTTGAGGATCCCGGGGATTGGAAGAGGAGGGTGGAAAGGCCGGAGGATTTTGTGGATTCAGGGGATCGGGAGAGGAAGGAGGAGAAGCCGAAGGAGTGGGGGTAGGAGAAGGGGAAAAAACGGGCAGTCGGCGGATGAAGACGCCATGGAAGATTATAGCCTAGGGTTTACAAGCTCTGAATGAGAGCACCAATAGACTCAACACAACTAACCCACGCCGAACACAAGTACCAGGGAGAAGGGATGTAGGATTTACCTAAGTCTGCGGTAGAAACTGAAGAAGATAAATCGCAAGGTATACGCCAGAATTGGGAAAGGAAGGCCGCCGAAAACAATGGGAGTAGTTGAAGCGTACGAAGCAAGAACAAACAAAATGAAAAGTGAAAATTGAGTTTGAATCCACTTATAATTAACCTACGCGGGCAACAACAAAGTAGCGGGATGAATGACACGTGGCATTGAGGGGTGGATCGATGGTTGAGAATTTCTACGGAAAAACGAAAAGACGGAAGGGCTGAAAAGGTAGCCTCAGGATGCGAAAAAGTATGCTGCAAGAGGGCAGGCATTTAATGCAGATGACGTCAGCAATGCGGGGGAACACTCTGACTAGTTACTTCGTTACAAAGTAACTAGCCAGACCAGATGGGGGAGTAGCTGATGAGGAGTAATATATGCAGAGCAGAGGAATGGACTTGGACAGAGGTATCGTTCGGGTCAGAGGAATGGGTTCGGTCAGAGGAATCACTGAAGTCAGAGAAATGCTCTACCCACAAGATAGTCAACGGTAGAAATGACCACTTTACCCAGGAAGCGCCAGAGCAGAGGAATCACCCGCTCGCAGAGGAATCCAGAGCTCCCCAATACATACGTTTCTCTATCGCTGAGCAGAGGAATGAGCGAAGGAAGGTAAAATTACCATCGTACCCCTGACCACGCAGGGAACATGACTTCAAGGCTGAAATTACTATTTTGCCTCTAAAGTGTACTCTATAAATACTCATGCAGTTGTATTATGGATTTTCATGTGTTTTTCTCTCTATACAACAGCAAATTCCTTTCTTCTCAGCAATTCAACTCTACTCTTTCAATTTTCACGTTCAACATTAGGTAAATCTCATAATCTAATCATAATTCACCTGTTAAAATACTACCCACTCAGTCACGATTCACCACCTTAGAAACCGCAATTGCTTCCGCCTCAATCGAGAAAAATCCCCTGAATGAAACCATACCTGCTTCCAAGGAGAGAGCCAGCATCATCTTTCAACACCACTCCAAAACCCATGCCTGAATTCGGATCTAGTGTTGCATCACACCAGATTTTTACTTGGATTTGGCTGCTACATTCAAGACTGATAGGTGGCTGCTGATTAGGTGGATCACAGACGCGCTTAGTCCAGAGCACTCTTTGCGCAAGTAGGAGGCAGTCGACGTGAGAAATATCCTTCCCTTGGAATAAGAGCATGTTTCGAGAATACCAAATAGCCCAAGCGATATTGGAAAAAATATTATGAAGTTCCTTATGAGGGAGGTTCCTTACAAACTCCAGCCAAGCAGAAAAACCATGCAACTCGTTTTGGTTATTGATAGAAAGGCGAAGAGGTGAAACTTCCCAAAGAAAAGCAGCCCACTTGCACTCCAAGAGCACATGATCTGTGTTTTCAATCGATTCTCCGCATCTATAACACAATGGATCCACATCAATAGAGCATCCCCTCAAACCATGAGAAGTCGGTAGCACACCCGAGAGGCATTTCCACATAAAAAGTTTCACTTTAGGGAGGACATCCAAGCCCCATATCTATTTCCAAAGACCTGCAAACCCGATTGCAGAGAGGCAGGTGGGGATATGGTGTCGGTGTAGCTACTAGGATGAGGAACTCTCGGACCGAGAGGGTAAGTTTTTTGCCGAGGGGGGACATTATTGGGTCCTCGGTCAGAAGTTTGGTTGTATGATAGAGGTGGGGGTCGGGGTTTGTTGGTTTTGTGGGTTTAAAAGTGGCAACACCAAGTGTTTGATGAAATGCCACTTTCGGCTGGGAAGTGTTAGTCATGCAATGGTTTTTGGGGGTTACAGCAGGTTCATCAGGCTTCATCAGCATATGGGTCTCTGGTGCCTTGCCCAAGCTACCATCAAGCGTAGCCGATTTAATGCGTTTGAGAGGGGAGACTTTCAAAATCAGACCATATAAGAGATCCTCAAATTGCTTTCCTGAATCATCATATGTCTACTTCTCACATGCATGGGTATGATGACCCATTATGCCGCATCGATGGCGAAAAATGGGGAGATTTTCATATTTCAAGGGAATCCAAAGTTGTTTACCATCAACCTTGATAGTTACACCACATAGAAGTGGAATAGTGACATCAAAGTTGATCTTGAATCTAGCAAAATACCCAGCAGAATTAGCATCCATATCAACATCTTCAACTGTTCCAATCCGTGCAGCAATATTGCGAAGAATAGTCGGGGCCATACACTTCATAGGCAGATCATACGCTCTAACCCAAAAGCTTTCTTTATGGCTGAATAGATCCATCGAGGCTTGAAATCGCAAATAAGTGCCTATCAAAATGCCAGTGTTGTCTTTGAATCACCCATTCCCAATCCTCCTTTGTTTCGAAAGTAAAAAGGAAAAGATATTTCCTCCATTCTCTCGCTGTGAAATCTTGTGATGTTTTCCAAGATTTTTTCATAATCTCGATCAAATGGAAACCATTGGGTGGTTTTATACTAATCAGCCGCCCCACCAGATTATGGGATGAGGGGTTCTCCGCCATCCCTCAATCGTATCAGTACCATCAATTTCCACAATATGAGCCTCATGTTCAATGCGCTCTTGAATACCAGTTTCAGATCCATAACCCCAAGAAGATGCACCGCGCTCCATCGAACCTGCACATAACAAAAACGATGAAAAGAAAGAAATCGCCTGCCCTATTACACAATCGGAGTATCTAAGCGAAGAGAAGGGTTAAGACTCAAGAGAACGGAAAGATGAAGGAAGTGAAGTGGAGGGAGACGAGACGGGAAAGGTGAGCAGAGGCGGACAAGCCGCCGACCAAACACAGGGGCGGAACCCTAGACAATCTCAGGCGAGAGACGCAAAATCCTAGAAGAAAACCTAGAGAACGCAAAACCCTAGAAGAAACCTAGGGAACAATTTGTTTTTTATACTGTTTAAAACTCTTAGCTAGCTATAGATCAATTAATTTAGTTTCAGTGGTGAATAATTAGACTAAAACCATTTGCCACAATGAACTCGAAAATAGATGCGCAGTTCACGCATCTCAACGATAAGAAAGGTAATAATCTTTTATTTTTCTAAAATTTCATTGAATCTCCCCACAACATCTGAATATATTTATTTAACCACTTCCCTTCCATTGCTTCTTGCTTCTGAGAATTTAAACATAAATGCAGGTAAGAAATATCATAGCTATGCAAAACGTGGGAGTAGAGCTGTCAAACATTGCGGGCCGGGCCGACCCGGCCCAACCCAACGGGCCTAGGCAATTTTTTGGGCCGGGTCGGGCCGGCGCAAAATTTCAGCGGGCCTCGAACAATGAAGCCCAGCGCGGCCCTATACGGCCCGCCAGGCGGGCCGGGCCAAAACGGGCCAAAATTAATAAATTAATATATATATATATATATATATATATATATATATATATATAGTTCCAAAAATTAATAAATTAAATCAAATTTAAAGAAAAAAATTGAAGACAAATTCGATGAAATAAAAAGGGCCTTAAACAATCTACATCTAACTTACGTAACTGACTAAAATTAAATGTAAACAAATATGACTAAAACTAAATGTAAACAATATGAATACAAGTAAAAAACAAAAACTAATTGCAAAAACAACAAAAACTGAAATTTATTCACAAATGAATTAATACAGTAATCAAATCAATTGGAATCAAATAACAACCACAAAAAATAATCAAAAATAAATAAATCTTTCAAGTAAAAATAATTTAATATTGATTGTTGATTGGTAATTTAAATCTTAAGTTAGACTTTGATTCGTCATTGTCGTCAATTGAAGAAATGGACTTAGATTGGGTTGGGTCCATTGGGATTTGGGAGGAGATATAAATTTTTGAAATTTTAACATAATATACTGACGGGCCGATTTGGGCCCGAAAGCCCGGCGGGCTTTTTGGCCCGCGGGCCGCGTGACCCGGCGGGCCGCATGGGCCGGGCCAGGGAGGCCCGGATTTTTTTGGGCCTTGAAAATCCTAGCCCAGCCCGGCCAAAACTACGGGCGGGCCTATCGGGCCGGGCCATTCTCGGCCCATTTTGACACCCCTACGTGGGAGACTACAATTAAAAAAATATAGGCTATATGGAACAGCTCAATTATTTATTAATTATTTTATTTAGAATTTTGGTAAAATATTATATTCATAAATATTTTTATTATTATTTTAAATTAAGGGTTATAAACTTATAATGATTCTATTCCTAGCTTCTAATTTACTCTTTATAGCCCCTATTTAAAATAATACTAATACATAATTATAAGGGGTTATTGCCGGAAAATACATATAGTTTGTCAATTTTCTGGTTTATAGCATGACCTTATAATTTGACCAGAAAATACATCAATTTTCAATTTAAGTGCAATTATAACATGACCTTATAGTCTGACAAGAAAATACACCAAATTTCAATTTAATCTCAATAATAACATGACCTTATTTTGATTATTGTTCATCATAGATGTATTAATATTTATTGTGATTTCATATTAAATGTTATATGTAAAATATTGTTAATTGACTGATTTATTTTTATAAAAATTACATTAGATGATTAATTATTTCATAATATATATATATATACATTATATATCAAGATATTATATTGATGGTTTAAAAATACATAAATATATATATATAATATATATATATATATATATATCTACATTTTCAACACACAAATGCATATATATAAATTTGATTTTCATATTCTATTGTGTATTTTTCTGGTCAAGCTACAAAGTCATGTTATAATTGCGATTAAATTGAAAATTGGTGTATTTTTTTGTCAAATTATAAGGTCATGTTATAAACCAGAAAATTGGCAAACTATGAGTATTTTCAGGCAATAACCCCAATTATAAATTTACTAATTTACCCTGTAATTGATACTCCCAATAAAATCATGCTTAATATGAAAATTCATAGTTCTACATTAAGTAAGAATCCGAATTGCCTTTGATTTTTCGTAAGAAATAAATATAGCTGATCGAAACAAGAGATTAGTAATGAAACCCCACAAATTGTCAATTTCTTTTTAGTAAGACCAGATGCAAAACATAAATTTTCATCATTGTTCTTGAACAAAAACCATGCTTCCACGTGTCAATCGCACTCTTCAATCGCAGCATCTTATCCCTCTACATATATACTTATACATAATCCATTTCAACCACAAAATTCAACAACACATCACATCTTCTTCCCGAATAATAATATGTATGCTATCAAATGATGATGGCGGCGGCGACGAGTTTCTGTAGTGTCCGCGACTGCACACCGATCGGCAGAGAGAAGAAAACCGTGTTAATTAGGTGGGGCTATAATAAAATTTGGAGGTTAGTTAGGTTATAAAATCACTCTAATTTGGGGCAATGAAATATATGGATTGAATTGTAACTTTATAATTATTTTTTATTTTTTTAATAATAAGAGGCTATAAAGAGTAAAAAGGGGGTTATGAATAGAATCACCCTGAATAAAATGGTGACTACGAGTGTGCTGTGTATTGACCAATTGATAAGGAGTTAATGCATAAGGTCAAAGGTCTTGCGTTCGAGCCCCCTGTTGTTAGGGATGTCAATCGGGCCAGCCCATCGAGTTTTCGGGCTAGCCCTATCGAGTTCCGGGTTAGTCGGGTACGGGCTAATCGGGTTGGAGATTTTTTCGGGTTGTAAATCTTCAACCCTAACCCTAAACTTTCAGGTTTCGGACTAGCCCATCGGGCTAATCAGGTTAAAGACGTAAAAATAAAATTATCATTTGTATTTTATTATTCCTAATGATCTAATGTATAATGTATAAAATATACATAGATATTAAAGATAAAAATTATATAGCAAAGCATGAAATGCAAAAATATAAGATATTCAAGATTACATATACAAAATTATATTAAAACGAGATAGTAAAATTTAACATGTATCAATGCACTAGAATCAATCTGGATTATTACTGAATAATTAGTGGATTTGCCATGCACGTCTCATTGACAGAAAAAAAAAAAAAAAAAATGGTATCACTTTAAAATGAGATACTAATAATTAATTTATAACTAATGAGATACTAATAATCAATTTCTACAAAAAATCCATAATTAATTTCACTTTTTTTAATGAGATTGCACACACACATATATATTCTAACTAATTAATTTCACTTTTTTTAATGAGGCTACATATATATATTTAAGCAAATACAATAGATCTAAACATAGCAGAAGTTGTAACTGGATGCATCAGTCACAATTCCGTCAGCCCACCGGGCCAGCCTATCGGGTTTTCGGGCTAGTCCTATCGGGTTCCGGGTTAGTCGGGTACGGGCTAATCGGGTTGGAGATTTTTTCGGGTTGCGAGTTTTCAACCCTAACCTCCTCTGTTTCAGTCTGTCTCTCACACGATCCAGCTGCATAAATCAAACATATACTTTACTTCCATCAATTTTACTGATTTGTACCACTAAGGATAAAATCTGTAAAGCAACTTACCTGAATTTCAACAATTTTACTGATTTGTTTCGAATCCAGAGGCTGGAAAACAATGTATTCATCAATCCGGTTCATGAACTCTGGCCGGAAAATTTGTCTTGCTAATTCAACCACCTGTCTTTTCATCACATCATATACTGCATCCTTGCTATCCTCTGTGTTTCTAAGAGTTTCAAGGATGTAATGAGATCCAATGTTTGATGTCATGATTAGAACTGAATTAGTGAAACTGACAGTCCGTCCTTGAGAATCAGTTATTCTTCCGTCATCCAAGAGCTGCTGCAACAGGATGTTGAAAACATCATGATGCGCCTTCTCAAGTTCATCAAACAACACCACCGAATATGGCCTTCGCCGGACCACTTCTGTTAACTGTCCGCCCTCTTCATATCCAACATAGCCAGGTGGTGCACCAACCAGCCGCGAAACTGCATGCTTTTCCATGTATTCACTCATATCAATTCGTACAAGCGCATTCTCCGTGTTGAAAAGATACCCAGCAAGAGTTTTTGCTAGTTCAGTTTTACCAACACCGATTTGGGTCAGAAAGCCCTGCCCTGGAACGTCGTATTGCATCAGCTACAGATCTCACAGCCATGTCCTGCCCAACAACCCTTCTGTGGAGAACCTCCTCTAGCAAGACGAGCTTCTCTCTCTCAGTCTGCTGGAGGTTAGATAGTGGTATGCCTGTCCATCTACTTACTATCTCAGCAATGTCGAGATCTGTAACTTCCTCCCTTAGTAGTGACTTTCCAGATATCCGATAATCAGCAATGTTTTTCTCAGCCTCTTCAAGCTGGCGCTGGAGTGCCATCAATGTGCCATACTTGAGTTCAGCAGCACGATTCAGGTTGTATTCGCGCTCAGCAGCTTCCATCTCTAGGTTAACTCTGTCAATCTACTTGCAGAATAAAACAAATGAGTCCAAGGATACTCTATGATGTAGCCAAATTTAACAGCTGACACGAGAGTTTTAACAAAGCTATTACCTCTTCTTTAATTGACCGAACTCGGTTCATAAGAATTTTCTCATTTTCCCACTGTTTGTTTAACTCCCCTTGCTTTTGTTTTAGAGCCACCAAATCATGTTCCAGCTTCATCAAGCGCTCTTTTGAAGATGGGGCTGTGTCATTTTTAAGAGAGAGCTTTTCCATCTCCAACTTAAGCACTGCCCGATCCACCTCATCCAACTCAGTAGGCTTTGATGTTATCTCCATTTTCAGCTTTGCAGCAGCTTCATCAACAAGGTCAATGGCTGGCATAACAAATTTCATTTGTATGAGTGTGTGGCTGAAGTTGGATTACCTAATCTGGAAACTAAACACCCAAGAACATGTTTAAATGATTTTGCAACTACTGGAGCAAGGATTAGGTCAATGGGATGAATTATAATAGTGCTAGTTCCTTTCTGCATAACAGGATAATTAATTTGAAAGAAAGGAGATAAGGGCCTTAAGTGTTATGAGAAACAAGAATAATCTATTGTTGCTCAGACCTTATGAGCAGCATGTGAAGTGTTACACCTTACATGTGTAAACAAAACCTATGGTTTACCTTTGTCTGGTAGAAAGCGCTCTGTGATGTATCTATCCGAAAGAATTGCTGCTGATACAAGAGCATTGTCTGATATTTTCACCCCATGCAAAATGGAAATTGTATCTTCCACAGATGGTTGTCCACAAAATACTTGTTGAAATCTACGTTCCAAAGCAGGGTCCTTCTCAATGTATTTCCTGTACTCATTCAGAGTGGTGGCCCCGATGCATCTTAGTTCTCCACGGCCAAGCATGGGTTTCAACAAATTCCCAGCATCCATCGCACCTCCAGTAGCCCCTGACATGGAGTAATCCACTCATCACAATATGTTCAGGTATGGATAATCATGGTGACAAGACACATTTTATTTCCCAAGCCTAAACATGCATCTCAAACATCTGATCCCCTCTAGGACTAGCTAGCTTAACCATATATCCAGAAGGTAACTTCTTCAGATCAGTAATAGAGAAGTATAACTTGATGTTTAATCAGACAATGAATTTACAAGGTCGAAGCATCAAGCTTATTCATAGCAAATTTTGAACATGTCAAAGTCACCACTTGAACCCAAGAAAGCAGTTGTTTATTTGATGACCAGATACAAACTTTATGCACAAGGAATGGAGATGAAACAGTAAAACTTTTCAAATTCCTGCACCAACCATGGTGTGAATTGTTGGAAATATGGTTTTATGCCATATCTGAAAATTATTATTTAATTAAATATTTATTATTTAATTAAAATAATTATTGGATGTTAATCTACATCTCGAGTAGATCAACGTGATATACTTGAAGTCTCAAAACCGATTTCCGATGAGTGAGATATTGTATGTCAAAGTTTGGATGTTGAAGAGGGAAAATAACATTTGTTATGCTATCCCACATTGGAAAACATAGAGATGTTTTTCATGTATAAGAATAGCAAAGCACATGGAGTTGATAAATTGACTTGTGGGCTTGCTAGTGGGCTTGATCTAAGTACTAGCCTCGCACACACACGCGCGCCGCCGACGATCGAACGGACGACGACGTCGTCGCCGCTGCCGCCGCCGGGCGGGCCGCGGCCAAGGACTTGGATCTTGGCAATTGGTGCTTTGGGGTGGTGTTTGGGGCCCAAACTATTATTTTGGACCAACTCCACTGGGCTTTTAATTTTGGCCCAACAGAATTTAATTCTTGGCCCAAATGATTGTTTTATTCCCAAGCCCAGCCCACACAGCAGCAGCAGAAGAAGCAGTAGCAGAAGCACGTCAACTTCGACTTCTGCATGGCAGCTTCATCCTTTTGACTGCGACCACCGGCCATCTCTTCATCTTCAACCTTTACGGCTTCCAGCCGTCGGAGTAGAATTCAAGGTGTTGAATTCATACTTACTACATGCTTATAAATAGGCTTGTGGAGAGCATGCAGAAACAACCCACAAAGATCAACAAATATTCTGCATTCTGCCATTTCTACACACACTCTCTGCATAACACTTGCGCTCAGTTCTTAATCCTATTCAGTTCGCCGGAGCTCGCCGGATTGTGGTGCTACATCCAACGAGACGAAGTCGTTTTACCTTTGGGGAAGATACGCCAAACCGAATAGCACTACCGGGGCGATAATCTTCTTGCGGGAAGAGATTCATCTCGACTCGACTTAGTTTATACGTATAATTTATTTATACAGTATATTTCAGTTGTATACAATTATTTGAGTTGTAATTTCTCAAATTATTTTCTTTGTAATATTTTCAATTATTTTGAGTTGTAATATCTCAAAATATTTATTTTGTAATATCTCGATCGTGTACCCGGTTCTAACATGAATTTCATCAATAAACAATATGAACTGCCCATTTGAAGCGGTCACTTCCTTCAGGACAGCCTTTAACCTTTCCTCGAAATCACCTCGAAACTTCGTGACTCAACTAGAAACACCTCTAGATTGACTTGCAATAGAACAAAGACACTCTAGTAGTGGTAAGTTAATCCAATGTCGTCTCTCAAGAAAGATCTTTAAGGGCTTTTAATTATGTCACAAGAAAACCGTAAACTAAGGATTATTAAACTAAAACATGGAAAGTAAATTAACGTGAATTAAACTTAACTAGGCAAAAAGGAATTATTAACTAATGCTTGTAATTTAAACTTAACTAAAAACTTAATCTTAAAATTATCTAGGCGTAAAACTATTAAACCCTAGGCAAGAACTAAACGCATAAAAGTAAAAGAACTTGGAATTTAAATACTTGTACTTTAAAAGCTTCTAATCTAATGAGCATAAAACTAAATTGCATAATTTAAAGGAAAGCATCATAAAACGCATAAACTAAATTGCATAATTAAAAAGGCGGAATTTAAATTGCAGAATTTAAAGAACGCAACTAAAAGCAAATAAATAAACTTGATTAAAGAAATACCGTAAAACCGTCTCGAGAAGTAATCTGTCACGTAAATACAACTCTAAACGGGAACTACTCTAAAACATGAATTAAAAGAACTATAAACTAAACTAACTAGAACATGAATCGAAACTAGAACTATGAAAGCAATAAACCTAAGCTTTAGCTGCCTAGCGGAAACTAAAGATTAGGGCAAGGGATTGATTTTTTTACAATGAAAAGTATGGCCCTATTTATAGACTTCAAATCCTTCTGGATCACCATAAAAGTTGCCATGCAAAACCGGACTCTAAAAGGAATAGAATCGTGCAAAGGAAGGTAAGTCCAGCTGTGACGCGCTCTACAAGTCATCTCCACCCTAGCGGAAATCGCGGCTCTCGCCAGCGGAATGGCTTCCGCTCTGGCTTTCGCCAGAGGAATGGTGATTTCTCTGGCTATTCGATTCCACTGTAATGGACTTCTATCCCCTCTGCTCTGACTCTTGACTCCTCTGGTGATTACTTAGCTACACTGGCTTCTTGATTTCGCTGACTCCAGAAAAATGATGATTTCTCTGACTCCAGAGAAATGGTGATTTCTCTGGCACTTATGATTCCTCTGCACTTATGATTCCAGCAGCGAAGTGATTTCTCTGGCGCTTCCTCACTCGCTTCGATTCCTCTGGCGCTTCCTCGCTCGCTTCGATTCCTCTGGCGCTTCCTCACTCGCTTCGATTCCTCTGGGGCATTTCTCTGGCTTCTCATTTCGCTGCTCTGGCAAGCGAGGCTTTGCTTCTCTTACATGCCAGAGTATGCACAAAAACACGATTCTTAGCCCAAACTCTCCAACATTTGCACTCTTCATCTTGAAAACCTAAATCTCCTGCAAGGCATAAAATACACCATAAAACGCACCAATTTCCAGAAGATTTAACTTAAAATATGAACATGCAAACCCCTAAAATTAGAACAATTAGGCATAAATCAACCCCCCCACACTTAGCCTTTTGCTTGTCCTCAAGCAAAATCCTATGAATCCTAGGAAGAGATTGATTTCAACAATGCTAATTTCCATCCAAACATTCTCAAAGTCAATTCAAAATTTTGCAATCAATACACATCTCTCGATTATGTAAGTAACTCAAAATTTAAGAAGCAACAAAGGAGTAATGAAGCAATTCGATCAGACCCAATTCTCCGCTAGAATTGAATTCCCTAATATGATCACCTTTATAATCAATATCACCATTTTTCACACTTTGTGTGCTTAAGATTTTCGACAGTTGAGCCATAATTCATGAAATAAAAATCATTTGGATGTAATCCAAAGTCTTTTCACGTGGTTTCCCATGCTCATAGTTAGACTAGCGGAGCAGAGACTCAGAGCTATCACATTTCAGAACAGGCCAGATGTTTCAGAGCTGGCGATTTTGAATTTTGAAGTTGGCAATTCGTCCAACATTTTCACAGATAAGATACGATCGTAGGCAATCACAATGACAACACTCCTTCTAGCATCTACCGGACAAATCACGTTTTACTAACTTACAAACATGTTGCAACAAAACTCAAATCCTTTGCACAATCAAGAAACATATATCAAGAGTAAAACAAGAATAACCACCATTCATTCACAAACCCGAAATTCACATTGAAAACCATGTTCTCTTCCACAAATTCATAAAAATTAGCCAGATCCGAGACCAAAAACTAAGCATAGAAAAATCAATTTCGCCCAATTGAAAGCATATGCGCAATAAAACACCCCCCCACACTTAAAGCATGCCATGTCCTCAGGGTACAAAAGAAATAAGAAGAGTTGAGAAAATGTCCCTGATTATCGGCATGGAGAAACTGAAGCATCGTGCGAGGTGGTGAAGAGGGGAATTCGCGGTCTATGGCATAGTGAAGAGTGGCCACGCTGAATCAGATTAGCGCTGGCAGAGCAGCGCGGAGAAGTGTAGCGCGGAAAAGTACAGCGCGGAGAAGTGCAGCGCGGAAAAGTGCAGCGGTGGAAAGGTGCAGCGCGGAAAAGTGCAGAGACGTGCTGGCGCGGCTGCGCTGTCGACAGAGTTAGAACTGCAGCGCTGAAGTCAAAACATGAACACCACATCAAAGTATCCGTGCAAGCAACCAAAACTTAGGAAAGACAACACAAAAACGGAAAACAAGAAAAACAAAAACTAAAAACAAACCAACGATGGGTTGCCTCCCACCAAGCGCTAGAGTTAGAGTCGCCAGCCCGACGTAGAGGATCCCTTAACCAAAATTGCTATGAAACGTCAGCTGACTTAGTCCTCGTGAAAGCACATCATCCTCCAGTTCAGCTGCGGGTCCTCTTAGTGAGCAAGCAGAGCTCATCACATTCATCATTCTCTCGAACCAAGAATTATGTCGAGATCTCTCCTCTTTCTTCTCTTCCAAAGGTGGTGCACTCTGCACTCTTAGCACGGCATTATCCTTGCACGGCAGCACATCAGCCTGTTCTTCCTCAACGGTTGCATCCTCTTTCACGGTAGTTGGTACCTCATGAACGGCATCAACGTCGAGTGGAAGCTTGGCCAAAAATTGATCTTCAATGGCCTCCTCATCCTGCAAATTATCAAGAAAATTTTGTATAATTTTTTCCTCTTCCGGGCGGGTGCACATCAGCTTCTCCTTAGCAGAATTCTGGCGCATGCTGTTCTGAGCTGTTCGAAGAATTTCTGCTCTGTCCTCCAGCGGCAGAGCTGGAATAGTCAGCGCTGGCGGAATCGGCATAGATGGAGTAATCAGCGCTGGCGGAATAGGCATAGATGGAGAAAGACAGTTAGCTCTGAAAATTTCTACTTCTTCCTCCTGGTCAGCAATCTCCACAAGAGAACAGATATGCATTGAAGAGTTAGAAATAATAGGCTTTTTATTAAAAACGGAGAATGTTACCGATCTACCAAACCCGGCCATGCTCAAAGTTCCAGAACCCACATCAATGTGCGTCTGGGTAGTAGCCATAAAAGGCCGACCAAGTAGAACAAGTTGCCCATTCTTTCCTATAATGCCATGCCCTGCCTCGAGCACCACGAAATCGGCTAGCACCGTGATTCCTCTCACCATGACTTCAACATCTTTTAAAATACCACGAGTGCTACAATATGCCCCATCAGCTAGTTGAAGTCTTATTTTCGTGCTTTTAAGCTCCTCTTCCTTCCTGCCCAATTTCTGAAAAATAGCATACGGCGTCAAATTGACTGCCGCACCCAAGTCTAACATGCCCGTGAATTCTCCAGCTCGACCCAAGCCAATACCAATAATGAAACTCCCTGGATCTTCTTTCTTTGGTAATGGTTGGGTTGGATCAACACTTGATGGTGGCAGAGGCGGGCTGGGCTTCGGTGGTTGATATGGCGTACTTGATTTGTGAAGTTTCTGCTCTGGCCTTATCAACTCTGGTGCTCTCCTCTGCTCCGTCATCCTTCTCCTCTGCTCTGGCTGCCAAGCCAGAACTGGCACTCTCCTCTGCTCTGGCTGCCTAGTCTGCTCTGGCTGCCTAGTCTGCTCTGGCATCCTTGCCAGAGCTAGCGCTTGATGAGTTTGGCTCTGCTGCTGCTGTAGCTGGTCCAGCGCGCCCGACAGTTGCCCTACGGTGGTCTCAAGGCGTTTAATAGTGGCAGCCTGAGACTCCATGCTCTGCTTGCTAACCTCCATAAACGCTTGCAACGTATCCTCCAGAGATTGTTTTTGCGTTGGAATTTGTTGTGCACTCTGAAATTGATTGCGCTGAAAATTCCCTTGGTGCTGACCTCTCCATCCACCATTGCTTTGATTATAATTTATGCTCTGCGCAGGGACAAGTGCAGCTTCCGTATGGCTCATCTTGAGCTGCTGTACTTCGCGCATGATTGACGCTAATTGCTTTTGCAGCTCATACTGGTTCGTCACAGCGCTAGCCTCAACTTTCTTTCCACGGATTGATTTCTGCTGGGAGCTCTCGGCTAAGGTCTTGAATATCTCCTTCAGTTCTGCTGCAGTCTTCCGAGCTATGTTACCTCCTGCAGTGCTGTCCACCATGAATTGGGCAGTTTGCACTAACCCATCGTAGAAAAATTGCATCAACATCACGTTGGAAAATTGATATTGCGGGCACTGGCGGAGGAGTTCTTGGAATCTTTCCCAAGCTTCATGAAAGGGCTCGTCCATTCCTTGGGTGAATTCCATGATTTGCGACCTTAGCTCCTGAGTCTTGTGGCTGGGATAGTATTTTAGCATGAATTTCTCACAAGCTTCTCCCCAAGTGGTGATAGAGTTGGGCGGCAGAGTTAGCATCCATGTTCTCGCCCGATCTTTAAGTGCATAGGGGAAGCACTTGAGCTTAAGTAGGTCCTCCGTGAGATTCAGCAATGGAATGGTTTGAACTTGTGTGCAAAAATCACGGATGAATTGTAGGGCATCTTCACTCGGCATCCCATGGAATAGAGGTAAAAGACTTGAATCATTCGGCTTTAGATTGTAATTTCTGACGGCGGTGGGAAGCACAATAGCCGAAGTGTTGGTGTCTCCGATGACGGGCCGGGTGAAATCTCCCATGTACTCCATGTTCAGAGCCATCTCTTCTTTGTTTGTGTCTTGCTCTACTCGGTCAGAGGCAGAGCCGGCTTCAGAGTGCGCCTCAGAATCAGAGTCAGAGTATAACACGTCTGCTCTGGTATGTGTGCGAGTGTTATTCAGCGGGGAAGTTAGTTTTCTTTTTAGACTACGGCGTCCCTGCATACACAACACTTAACACACGGATTAAACGCATCGGGTGGTAAGAAAAGAAAAGTAAAAACGAGAAAAACAGAAATTTAAATAAAGCAAGTAAAAGCAACACAATTAAAACGCCTAAAACCTTCCCCGGCAACGGCGCCAAAATTTGACTCAACTAGAAACACCTCTAGATTGACTTGCAATAGAACAAGGACACTCTAGTAGTGGTAAGTTAACCCAATGTCGTCTCTCAAAGAAGATCTTTAAGGGCTTTTAATTATGTCACAAGAAAACCGTAAACTAAGGATTATTAAACTAAAACATGGAAAGTAAATTAACGTGAATTAAACTTAACTAGGCAAAAAGGAATTATTAACTAATGCTTGTAATTTAAACTTAACTAAAAACTTAATCTTAAAATTATCTAGGCGTAAAACTATTAAACCCTAGGCAAGAATTAAACGCATAAAAGTAAAAGAACTTGGAATTTAAATACTTGTACTTTAAAAGCTTCTAATAAAAAGGCAGAATTTAAATTGCAGAATTTAAAGAACGCAACTAAAAGCAAATAAATAAACTTGATTAAAGAAATACCGTAAAACCGTCTCGAGAAGTAATCTGTCACGTAAATACAACTCTAAACGGGAACTACTCTAAAACATGAATTAAAAGAACTATAAACTAAACTAACTAGAACATGAATCGAAACTAGAACTATGAAAGCAATAAACCTAAGCTTTGGCTGCCTAGCGGAAACTAAAGATAAGGGCAAGGGATTGATTTTTTTACAATGAAAAGTATGGCCCTATTTATAGACTTCAAATCCTTCTGGATCACCATAAAAGTTGCCATGCAAAACCGGACTCTAAAAGGAATAGAATCGTGCAAAGGAAGGTAAGTCCAGTTGTGACGCGCTCTACAAGTCATCTCCACCCTAGCGGAAATCGCGGCTCTCGCCAGCGGAATGACTTCCGCTCTGGCTATTCGATTCCGCTGTAATGGACTTCTATCCCCTCTGCTCTGACTCTTGACTCCTCTGGTGATTACTTGGCTACACTGGCTTCTTGATTTCGCTGACTCCAGAGAAATGATGATTTCTCTGACTCCAGAGAAATGGTGATTTCTCTGGCACTTATGATTCCTCTGCACTTATGATTCCAGCAGCGAAGTGATTTCTCTGGCGCTTCCTCACTCGCTTCGATTCCTCTGGCGCTTCCTCGCTCGCTTCGATTCCTCTGGCGCTTCCTCACTCGCTTCGATTCCTCTGGGGCATTTCTCTGGCTTCCCATTTCGCTGCTGTGGCAAGCGAGGCTTTGCTTCTCTTACATGCCAGAGTATGCACAAAAACACGATTCTTAGCCCAAACTCTCCAACATTTGCACTCTTCATCTTGAAAACCTAAATCTCCTGCAAGGCATAAAATACATCATAAAACGCACCAATTTCCAGAAGATTTAACTTAAAATATGAACATGCAAACCCCTAAAATTAGAACAATTAGGCATAAATCACTTCGCACCAGCAAGCAAAGAACCCATATCCGGAGAGATCAACTAATGCACACATATGAAAGCAAATTCCACATTAGAAGGATGAGATAGGTAAGAAAATTCAGTTGAACCGAACTGTAAATTGGTAGGGGGCAGGGAGTATTTGAATCTACTTCGTAGATGCATGTTAGGAGTGTTAAAATGATGACAATTACATATGCCCCAACCCCAACAGGAGCAGATGATTCTTAAAGCCAATAGGGTGTCTGATATTTATTGTAAAAGTTGGAGACAAATTAATCTTGAGATACTAAATTATGTTGGGAAAGTGTGATGCAGAACTGGGAAAATTGGATTCTAAAGTTCTCAAGCAAACAAATACCGGAACTTGAGCAGCCCTTCATCTCAGCACCGTCCACAAAGATGGTTTTTAAGTTCCAAACAGATTTCTAATACAAATTTCATCATCTATATGAAAAATCAGATGAAGACTACTACATTTTAGAGTTTTGACTTCTCATTTTACTCAATGAATAAAGAAAGACATACTGTTAATGCCTTGCGATCAACAAGTGCATAGTGTCATAAAGGCTTAAAAATATTTCTACTGATGACTGATGATGCTAAAAGAGGAAGTAATGAACAAATTGCTTCTTTGCAAATAATAGTTTCATCATTGCTGCAAATGGAATCACTATGACAGAGAGACTACCTTCCGATTTAGCAAAGGTTCTGGAACATCTCCACGGACAATCCTTTGAGCTAACCTGCAATATAGGTAGATGGTGAATTACTGTTAATCCTCTATCTTATATACCTTCAATTACAGATTGTTTTCAGATACAATGTATGAAATTGGAAAACATTGCTAGAATTTCTCCAAGAAGTTATTGTCTACCCTAAATCCTAATACAGGAAAAAGAAAACTAAACACCCGTAAATTAAAGTAAACCGAATCAATATCCCTAGTTCTTCCAGCAATGAGTAAGCATCTTCTGATCAAAATTTATCTTATAAAATGAATTGAGATCTATTTACAGAGCACATAAAAGACCAGATACAGAAATAAGACACAGCTCCAAAAGTTTGTACCCTTCAGCAATTGCAGTTTTTCCAACTCCAGGTTCCCCAATTATAACAGGGTTGTTCTTTGTTCTACGAGATAATATTTGGATGCACCGTCGTATCTCATCATCACGTCCAATAACTGGGTCAAGCTTTCCACGTCTGGCAAGCTCAGTTAAGTCATTTCCATATTTCTCGAGTGCCTCATATTTACCTTCTGGATCTACAAAAGATGGTTTACTAGTTAGTTTGATCACATTTACTTCCTGTGCCTAGAAACAAACTCTTGCAATATAGGTAAAGGTTATAAAAGTAGAAGTTGCAAGATGTTAGAACATACTTTGGTCAGTTACTCTTTGACTGCCACGAACGGCATCAACAGCATCCTTCAAAGCCTTGTCGCTTAGTTGAAGATTGTTGAGCAGCTTTTGCCCAAATCTTTTATCCGAAGGGAATGCCAAGACTAGATGCTCAACAGACAAAAACGAATCACCCATTTGTTTTTTACATTTCCGAGCATTCTCCAACAGAGAAGTGAAGTGAGAGCCCACAATAGGTCCGGTTGTATTGTATCCCCTGAAACCTGGCAGGAAGAAAAAAAAATGAAGGCCAATAGAAGAATTCAACCAAATATGATGAATGGGTATACCTTGGGCTGCCGATGAAGGGTTATATACTTAAAGCAACACTTTTATGCTTGTATATATTGATACTTTATTCATTACTATTTTCCTATCTGAATTATTGTTATTGCATAATCCTATTATAGTCCAATTTATCTCATACTATAGATTATATGGTGTGTTGTAGATCACAGAAGATCATATAATTGGAAAAAGTTGAGATATAAATTGAGTTCACAATCGAGGCAACTATGGACGAGTTGCTGGTTTAGATTGTAGCATAAATGGATAAATAGTTTGTCTTGGCTATTTATTTATGCTAGTACCTTCGTGTATTGAACAGGATCACAGTGAGATGAATTCTTATATTCTGACTAATTAAGAATCAAGATCTCGGTGACTTAAATAATTTAACCTTAATTGAATTAATCGGTGTAAATAATTAATTGATTATTACTTTGATTTATCATGGGTGAGAACTCTGTTGAAGTTCAAGATACTCGATACTTTGAGTGATAACAATTATTATTTGATATGCGATTATATTGCAATAAGGATCTGTGTCCTGCTGATAACAAGATGATAATATCCTCTTGAGGAACTTAATAAGTTTATCGTATTAAACCCTGCAGGTGGAATTAGTTCCGATACGATAATAAGTTTAAGTGGTAGCACTCGAGATGTCGTTTATAATTAAACGACTAATTAATTAATTAATTGACCGTCAGAGGAATTAATTAATTAATGGATATTCGATATCTTAAACACGGAGATTAATTAAGTCTAATACTAGCCCCGACTCACCTAAAGAATAAAGAGGTAATTCAGTATTAATTTTCTAGTGGAATAAATTAATACTAGTGTCTCGATTTATATTCTGGGCTGAATAAGAAAATCGAGCACTGGGAGGCCAAACTTTATTCGAGCTAGTAGATCCCCGGTTGGCCCAAATATAGGCTTAAATCTCAAGAGAACAATGTACCAATTCTCTAAAGGATCTTTCTCTTAATTATAATGATGGGCATTATTATTTATTCTAAATAATAATTAAATGATCATGATTGTCCAACTTTCACTTTTGCTATTGTTTAAACTATCACTAGCCGAAAGTGATGGTAAAGGAATGAAAGTTGGTGCTTAGTCATGCACATCATTATCTTTTCACTTTTGCTATGCTTTTGCTATATTTTTAGCATGAAAGTGTGCAGAGAACGGTTTGTGAAAGAGTGTGTGAGAAAGAGTTAGAGAGAGATAGGTGATTTGCAATTCTCTAGATTGAGATAAGGATTCGAAGATAGTTGCCATCCAACGTTGAATCTTGCCGTGGGAACAATTCGGAAGATCAACTCTGGAGTCGATCACTTCTCGTTTCGCAGGTATACTTCTTTTACTACCTTGTAGGATTATGGTTTTTGTATGTACTTGTTAGATATCCGAAATGGATCGTGGGCACACGAACCGTATATCAAAAAATGGTTCCTTCAATTGGTATCAGAGCCAAGGTTCGGAAATTTCGGCTCTATCGGATTAATGAGTAGTAAAACCATTAGATCTTGGTAGAACTTTGCTATATCAATATGCAGGTTTTGTATATTGTTCGTCGTCTTATCGTGGATCATTTATTTGATTTGTCAATCTTGGCCTGTAATCTTAAAATCACGACAAGCTATGCGTGATTAGATTAGGATTTCCATTTGTATTTTTTTTCTTTGTTGGTTTATCTATTGGAGAACAATAGAAATCAAGAACAGAGGGTGATAGAATGCAAAATGGAGAAGCACAGAAATTCCGGGCTCCCGCTGGTCGCCCGGTGCCGGAATTCAGCCGGCGCCGCCGTGCCTCTCGCAGGAAATCAAGTTCTGGCAGTCTCCGAAGAACAGCTATAACTTCCTCTACAGAAGTCCGATTGAGGTGAAACAGGTGGCCACGGAAAGCTCTTTCAAAGACGAAGAAGTCGTATTTCTGCATAAAATACGATTGGAGGTCGTTTGAGGGGTCAAACGGAGCATTGAAGTTGGCTGACCTGTTCAGCGACAGTTTGACGAATTGGGCCTATCTTTTGGACTTCTATGATTTAATTCCATTGGGCTCTCTTTTGGGCCTCTTAAATTAAATATATTGGACCTATTTAATTAAATTAAGTTGGGCCTATTTAATTAAATTAATTTGAGCTTAATAATTTGGGCTCTTTTATTTAATTAATTTGAGCCTCTTTGATTTAATTAATTTGGGATCTTTTATTTAATTTGGGCTACTTAATGGATGGAGTGTTTCTGTCACGACCGGCCCTAATTAAGGATAATTAAGCCGGGGAAACCGTGACTAATGGAGGGAGATTAGGAGCGGGGTAGAAAGGGGGATAATCAAACAAGGAAGGATCGCATTTCATCATTTTTTTATAAAAGGGATATTTATAATATAACGAAGGTTTAGTCGTATAGACTCAAATAACTAGTATGTTCGGATAACTCCGACTTAGCCAAAATAACATAAAACTTCTGAGTACGCAGCGGAATAAGGTTCTGATTACATGTATGAAGACATGTATCCCTAGAGTTCATTAATACATAATAAGACAAAAGAGTCCCGCTCGTCACTTCATCACCATCGGCAGCTACTCAACCTGCACATTTAGAAATATATGCAGGGCTGAGTACAAAAGTACTCAGTGGGCACGTATGCCTAAGTATAAAAATACATGCTTCAAAAGTGTAAATTGTCATGCCATCATAAACAGTACAGCAAGGGAGTTTTTCGCTAAAAAGGCCCAAGCTTACTAAGTTCATTTGTGATTCTTAAAGTTCGACTGCAGTCTAAGTTCTCTTGTAATCTATCATATCTGGAACTGTGTGCCGGAGAGGTGGCCACCTCTCACGGTCACTTGACCGGCCAACCCGCTAGATGACTCACGGTCACTGGTGTACACTAGCCCTGGCAGGATAGCTATCAACTGCTCAAGACCCGAATTCGATTACATAACTGGCAAAGCCACATCAGATAGATATCATACTAAAATTTAAACATTTTATGGCAAGACAATATTTGAAATAACTTCAATTAATTTAATCATGAAATAACTTGCTTAAACGTAACATTTAAACTCATTTGATATATATGAAAGTAATGCCCACCTGATAGCAAAGCTTTGCTACAAATTAGTGACTCCTTGATGAGCTCTTATTCTTGCGCTCGACCTTTATCCGAGAAAATATCGTAAGACTTTAAATCGAGGGAAAATTCTCAATTAAATGAGAATGCATAATTTAACTATGCATGAATCTCGTATGCATGAACTATTATTCTGAGATAATAATCAGGGAATTTCTATTGTTAATCCAGGCTATCGGATTTAAACAAAAGCTAAGTCTCGTCTCATGAAACCGGATAATTAACTAAAATTAATCTATTCTCTTCAGGATGTTATAATCCACTGATTAAATAAATCTTACTCGAGGTAATCGATAGAAAAGAAATAAATAAATACTTCGACTCATTTGCTTTATAACCTCATAATCTCAATCGTGCTTAATAAATGGGAGAAAGTACTGTAGTAAGTTTAAATAATTAAAAGCGTCAACATAAAGCAGCCTAATAATTAATTAAGTAAAAGTGGGCTTGAAAAATTAATATGAGAGGCCTAATTGAAATAATTCATCGGCTCAAGTAATTAAATAAATCTTGGCCCAATAAATAAATAATTTGATTAGCTGGGCTCAATTAATAAATCAAACGAGGCCCAACGAAGATAATATAACAGCCCAATTAAAATAAAATAGGTGGGCTTTAATTTAAATAAATTCGGCCCAAAGAAATAATGTAATAGATGCCCATCTGAGTAAAATAAATAAGGCCCAACTTTCGGCCCAAATACTAAAATAAATAAAGCCCCATAATTTGGCCCAATTTAATAAAATAGGAGCCCATCATCAATTAAATTTTAGCCCACAAGTTGGCCCAAAGTTTCAGCCCAAATCCTTCCTTCTTCCTTCACGGTTCACGCTTTTTCTCTCCCATTTCTCTCAAAATCGATCTCTCTCTCTATACTCTCAAAATCGGCTACTTCCCTCTCTTCTCTCTCTCGTTCTCAGCCAAGGAGTCCGCCGCCGCGGCTCCGGAGCCCGGCGACCGTCGACCGCCGTTCATCCCTCCCGTTCTTCTCCTCTCTCTATCTATTCTCCCTTTCGATTCATGGAAGGAGGCAAAATATAGAAGGAGCCCTGATTTCCTCCCCAAATCAGAAATTGCCGCTGCCGCCGCTACACCTGAAGCTCCGGCGTCTTCGTGTCGTCGGCACGAACCCCTGCTCTCCCAAATCGGAAATCACCGCCGCCGCCCCTGACACGCCTGGAAGCTCTATCGCCGGACGTCGCCGCTGCTGAGGTAACGCCGCCGCCCGGAGTTGCAGCTACTTTGCCCGGAATCGAGGTCGCTGGTCTGATCTCCAGCAGCCCGCCTCGCTCCTCGTCTCTTCCACGAAGGAAAAGCAAAGCCCCAATTCTCCCTTGAAGTTTCAAACGGGTTTTCTCCCCCAAAATCAGATCGGCCTTCCCTTTCAACTCCGGTCGGCTTCTCCTTCCCCGGCCGTTCAGCTTCCGCCAGCTCCATCCGGCGTTGGCTGTCTCCGTGTCTAACCCCAGCGTCGTCCCCTCTCGGTTCAGCCACGCTGCTGCTGGTCCAGAATCGGCGAGGGTCGTTGGGAGTCGTCGTCTTCCTTGAGCTCGACTAAACAGGACAGTCGGCTCCCCCCTCAAAAGCTAACTTCAACAATTCTACGATATTCTGTTTTCGATCATATATTATGCTCTTCGATTTGCTGTTATTCTCATAGCTCGTGAAATCTTGGTTATTCTATACTCTTGTTATGAAATGCTGTGGTTTTGCTACTGATTATGCAAATTCTCAATGCAATTGACTTGTGTGGGAGCTTATAGGTTGTTGGTTGTTCTAGGTGACTACCGATTATGCTGTTCTTTCTGTACTAACTCAAGCTCATTCTAGATTACATAAGTGTGTGACTTTGCTAAGTCCATTATGCAAATATACATCTATACACAGTCTGCCCTTTCTAATTAATCATGCTTGTTGGATGATATGCGAACTGGATTCAAAAATAAGAGAGCTTAGTATTTACCTGCGAATGCTTGTGTTTGGGTGGCTGCTGTGTGATTGAATCGGTGGGACGATAAACTCTGAAGTTTGGCAGTAGAGCAATGAATGGAATTCCTCCTCGTGGGTCATTAGTGTAGCATGGAGGGGAAATGGGAAGTAAAATGGAAGAGAGTTGCTGCTGATATGTTTATTTGAAGGAGTGCATTAATGGCTATACTTGAGTAGTCTACTAAAATGGCTGATTTTGTTCCCACACGCATGCCTTTCCTTTTCTTTTCTTGATGTAGTAGGTAGGAAGTTTGGTTTGTTTTCTTGATGTAGTAGGTAGGAAATAGGGATGTAGTGAATAATAAGTTGTAAAGTTGTGATGTGATGAATAAAATAAATCATTCTCTGTTGGTAAATCTATATATGTTATTAATCTCGGGTCTTGCTAAAAATACAAAATACTCTAAAAATTCTCATATTTTGATTGTTGACTTCTCATCCATTAACATCGTGACTTGTAGAATAAATCTAAATTAAATCTGTAGATTTAATTCACTTCACAAGCTGAAATAAATCCACGACTCGAGTGATAAAGGTAAATACATAGAAATGATATTTCTATTGCAAGTAAAAAAAAATAACTTGACTTTACTAAGTCAGTTATAAATCTAAAATTATAAATTATTGACTGGCTCAATAATTCGATTGCGATCATAACATGCAATTGCATTAAATTCAAATATCTAGGCTAACTTAACAGGAAATTAATCACTGGATTAAAAATAACTGAGGATGCAATAATTTAAATATCGCATTTACTAATCTTAATCATAAAATAAAATAGCGGGCTACTACATACTACCCCCCTTAACAAAAATTTCGTCCCGAAATTTGCATATTATCGCACCAGTTCTGATATCTTTCTAGCATCTTACCTTCAAACTTTCATGTAGTTTCTTCTTATCCATGGTGTCTCCATGGATTTTCACCAAAGTGATGAACTCGTTTCTAAGCGGTTGCTCTTAACGATCCAAGATGTCTTTTGGCTTTTCTTCATAGCTCAAATTTAGGCTAAGGATCATTTCGTTTTGGGTGGATCACGTCATTTGGATCCAAAACATACTTCTTGAGTTGGGATATGTGGAAAACATTGGACATTCTCATAACTTGGCGGTAACAC
This sequence comes from Salvia miltiorrhiza, assembly GCF_028751815.1. Lineage (NCBI taxonomy): Eukaryota > Viridiplantae > Streptophyta > Magnoliopsida > Lamiales > Lamiaceae > Salvia > Salvia miltiorrhiza. The sequence goes on along the minus strand of NC_080387.1, from coordinate 5,672,326 downwards.
CAATCTATAGGCTATTGGGCCTATTTTCTAAAATCTCATATGGTCGCACAAGTTGTGGTGTAATCTTTTCTTTTACGTCAATCTTAGTTATTCCCTTGGAGGGTAATACTTTTAGGAAGACTTTGCCTCCTACTTTAAAATCTAACTTAGTTCGGCGCGTATCAGCATACGATTTCTGTCTATCTTGTGCTTCTTTTATTCTTTATCTTAATATGACAAACTATCTCAATCATTTCGCCAGTCATATTTGGCCCTCAAATTATCCTTTCACCTATTTCATCTCAATAAAATGGTGATTTGCATTTTATTCCACATAATGCCGTATAAGACGCCATATCGACGTTTGCCTGATAACTATTGTTATAGGCAAACTCAATCAATGGTAACATTGATTCCTCACTCCCACCTCTATCTAGTTCTACTACTTTTAACATGTCTTCGAGAATCTGAATTGTTATCTCAAACTGTCCATCTGTTTGTGGGTGGAAGATAGCACTGAAATTAAATCTTGTGCCTAATTCCTTATGCAAGTTCATCTACAGTCTGGGTGTTCGAATCGTTGTTTGAAGTAATTGACACGGGCACGCCGTGCAACGCATAATTTTTCAGACATATAATTGGGCTAGTTTGTCTGATCCGTATGCGATCAGTATTGGTTCAAAACGAGCGCATTTCGTGAGTCACTCCACTATTACCTCTCTTGCAATGTGCTCCCACCTGCACTCTGAAATCTTCAATGGCTGTAACTTTTCATACAGTGTTTGGTGCAAGTTTTTCACTTGTTGGCATGCTAGGAGTTTCTCAACAAGTGAAGCTATATCTTTCTTCATACCTTCCCACTAGAATTTGTCTATTCAAGTCTTGGTATATTTTGTGCTTCCCTGGTGGCTAGTATATGATGTGTCATGAGCCTCGCTCATTATCTCATCTTTGAGTTTCTCATAGTGTGGGATACACAATCTTTCTTCAATCATTAACGCAGCATCCGACGTCTAGTGGTAACGTCCAGGCTTGCCTATTCCTATTGATAATGTATTCTCTCCAAGGTTTTTTTTTTTTTTTTCGCATTATCAGCTTTCCTATAAAGTTGGGTGTTATTACCATCGTGGCAATAATCCCTTCTACAGATTCTAGTGGTTGAACCACTTCTAAATTCATTCTACTAAAATCTTTCATGGGTTCCTCTTCCTAAGTAAGGGGAGATCCCAACTTAAGTTGAGTCTTACGACTCAAGGAGTCGTCTACCTTGTTAGCTTTGCCTGGGTGGTAGTTAATACTACAGTCGCGGTCCTGCGCTAGTTCGAGCCATCTTTACTGTCTCATGTTAAGATCTTCTTGCTCGAAAAAGTATTTCAAACTTTTATGGTCTTTACTGCAGTTAATTCTAGTTTATGAGTTGGCTAGTTCAATTCATGTGGTTAATGCTATCGTGATGCGTATGTTGCCACTCTTCCTTCTTGCGTTAACATGCAACTAAGTACTCTCCTTGGACACGTCTGTATAAATCACATATTATTTGTTAGCTACTGGAACAGCTATGGTTAACTTCTCCTTGAGCTTCTTGAAATCTTTTTTTTTTTTCACATACTCTTGTCCAAAGAAATTTAATTCCCTTCCTGAGTAATAGGGTCATTGGTCTTGCTATTTTGGAAAATCCTTCTATGAATCTCTGATAGCAACTTGCTAGTTCCAAGAAATTTTTGATCTCATTGGGGTTAGTAGGCGATCTCCACTCATGTACAACTTATACTTCCTCAGGGTGCACTTTGATCCTTTTTGATGAGATAATATGTCCCGAAAACGTGATTTTGTTGAGCCAAAATTCGCACTTGCAGAACTTAGCATAAAGATGCTTTGTTTTCAATATTTTTAAGACTATCCTCAGGTGTTTCTCATGGTCCTTCTCGTTCCTCGAGTAGATCAAGACATCATCTATGAAACTAAGACAACTTGCCTAAGTACGGGTGGAACACTCGGTTCATGAGGTCCACAAACATGGCTGGTGCATTGGTCAATCCAAATGACACCACTACGAACTCATAGAGTCTATATCTGGTTCGGAAGACTACCTTGGGTACATCTTCTCATCGAATCTATAGTTGATGGTACCTAGACCTTAAATCTAGCTTTGAGGACACACTCACTACTCTGAGTTGCTTGAAGAAGTCGTCTATCCTCGTTAGAGGATACCTGTCCTTGAGTGTCACCTTGTTCAACTCTCTATAAGTTGATGTGTATCCTCGGTAGAGGATACACATTCTCAATGTGCCATCTTTATTCTTTTACAAAAAGAACGGGTGCACCCCAGTGAAATCTCCAGGAAACATTTGGAAATTCACGTACGATTGTCACGTCTCCTATACTTTTTTTTTCGGTTTTTAGTTTTCTGTGCAACTACACAAGGTAGGGTGGACACCATTTTCTTATCATCTTTGTTGCTTGAGGGACGGAGATGATCGTCTTTCTCATACCCATGCTGATCCCATGAAAACGTGTCAGTTTCTTCTCCATGGTCGAAAAGAAATTTGACTTTCATTGCAAATGATGATGGCATAGTTCTCAACTATCCATTCCATTCCTAAAATTATGTATATGTCTCTCATCGGCATAACATACGAGTTGTTCACTCCAACTTGAATAATTTTTATGCTTAGCTCTAAATTCAAGCACACATGTGCTATTATTGTTGTTGTTGCTATCGTTGGTGTGGTTACTGCTCTTGGTATGGTTGGGCAAAGCTTGGATTGCTCAAATGCAGATTCTGAACAGGCGAGTTTAGCCTGAGACCCGCCCTTTGTTGCTTATTCGGGTAACGATTTGTATAATGTTCATTCCAGTTACTATGCAACAACCTTCATTACCAGTACTGGAGAGTTTCCCATGGTTCTTGTTCCACTTTGGGCAGGGTGGAGTCCCATACTTGTTATCCCCCATCTATTTTGAGGTGTCATAGCCACGTTGCTGTGACGTCTGCCCCTGCCATGGCCCTTTCCTTAGCTTGGCCAGGGTTACTATATCCCATTCTCTTTTTCTTTCTCAAAAGTTTTGAGCCCGAGTTTGTGGAGGTGCAGACGTAGGCGCAGTTGCTGGTCTCTCTCCCAGCATTGCTGCCTTAATGCATAACGCTTTGCTAAGCGACTCCACGTAAGACGATCCACCATGGCTTACCCAAGCCATTCTAATCTCGTGCCTCAGTCCGACATCGAATTCTTTTAACCATCTTTTCATATGTGTCTACTTGCTCTAGCGCATATCTTGACGTATCGCAGAACATCATGCCATATGGAGTAATTGTTGTTCTTCCTTGCTTCGGATTGTGAAATTCCATTTCTTTCTTTTTGCGATAGCTTTTGGGTGTATACTTGTCATATATTACAGTCTTAAACTATTCCCACCTTAAAATTCCTAACTACTCAATTGTCATTGTCTTCCTCCTTGCTTCCCACCATAAGTCAGTTGAAAGGATACGCGAGACGTTCCTGTGTAAGAAATTGAAGATGCGCTCACTAGCTTCTCAGCCTTCGTAGGATCTCCTATCTTATCGAAGACAAGTGGATTTTCTCGTAGAAATAGTTATTATATTCTACATTTTTGTTGTATGGCTAGTGGGGCTTGTTCTGGCCCCGGTACTGGGCCTTTTCCATTATCTCGGGGAATTTTTTTTATTTTATTTTTTTTCCCTCCTCTCGGACACCCTCATTTGGTGGCATACTGATGAGTTGACATATAGTCATTAACGCATTATAAAACATACAGATGCATATCATCACTTCTGTAATTTGTTTCTTGATTTTCAAATCTTGTTCGGACTCTTTCTCATGCAAGTATATAAGTAACACGTGGCAGAAGTGACTTGCCGCAAAACACCAAATAGGTTGCTGAATAGACATAGGAAATTTACATCAATAAAGACTATTTCATTAACATTTGGATATAGATCTACTCATCTATCCAAGTACTACACGTGGTGGACTGGTTGTCTAGCAGTTATCACAAAAGAACTTAGTCACATTACGCCCTGTGAACCAGCGTTTCAGTACTAGTACTAGTCAAACAACTAAGCCAGCATAAGGGCATAAAAAGCATCAGAACAATCAACATTTCTGAAAAAACACAAATAACGTTCTACTAAATCCATAAGAGATGGTCTAGTTGGATCACGTGCTTGACCCTTCGATCGAGGCATACGTGCTAGATGGATTTAATCTGGTGAATACTTGTTTGTCTTTAGGTCACCGGAAATCTACTAACAACTAATAAACCACAATGATTAAAGTCACAAATGGCAATTACGCAGAGTGAAGTGAATCAACAATTTTGTCAGACGATTGAAAAGAAATGGCCTTAGGGTAGAAATGAATTGACTAAAAGGTCGAAACGAAATGACCTAATAATCTGAACCCGCTTGGCTTTTCAGATGAAAGTTTAAATATATAGGTTTAGAGATCCATATATGACGACTACTGATATTTTGGTCATGTGGACTGGCCAGGTCCGACATAACTACTTCTCAGTCACTCGGAAATACTTTTCCGAACTTGGCAACTCTTGTTCATTGGCTGAAAAAGGTATATTTGGTCTAAAATCACCACTTTCTTCTTAACATCTTGAACATGTCCTTGAGAATATTCTAGAGCTTCTCAAACTTGGAGTCTGCCTCCTAGTTTAATGCAATCCTTAAACATCTTCTATAGGCGAAATAAGGTAGGCTCGACCTTACTCAACAATCTTCCTCTACATGATCTTTGTGTAGTACTTCTAGTACTTAGTGTTTTATTCACATAGCGCTTGAAATGCAACCATATAATTTGAAGTACTATTCCATGTTATTGCAAAAGACCTTCTGAATCATCACACATTCAATAAGGAAATAGCTTTTGCTCATCTGAGCACCTTTATAGGGTATGTGTCACCATATGTAATGCTAAGTCATGGAATGACCTTAGTCAATGCTCTTATTCCGGCTACCAGACTAAATACCTAATCCAAGACGTTCTAACTGAGGCGATGTCCTCGATAGGTTAAGGTATGTATACTTATCTTGAGTATATCCTTAGGGTCTCATTAGAATCTTAATTCATTTGTTTCAGCATTGATCCACTGTCGGCGCTTCTAGCTATTATTAAACTCTGAACCATCTTCGAGAACTTCCCTCGTCTTACCCACTTGCGTAAACTTTTATGATCAATCATAATGGTTGGTAATTGTCAGTACCCATATCACATCTCGTCTTTCCAATTCGTAGTAGGTGATCGTAATCAATAGGGATTCTCAGTCATGTCCTCATCTAATATGATAGGTACTGTAAGCAGAATGGTTCCGAATACCTGAAACTATAAGCTGATAGCTTTAATCGAATTATTAACATCAAATACAAAGCATTTTGACCCCTGGTAAGTCTAATTATGAAGTTCATTGATGAATCATGAAAGTTATCCTCAAGTCATAGCTAGTGATAATCGAGGCTAGAAGTGAGTCTCAACTTATTAGGGATTAGCTAACTGGTTACATAAGTCATACTCATCGCTATAAGCAATATCATACTTAAACTATCATTGAATAAGGCAATAGTCGATTAGGTGCTCCGTCTCGTGTGAACAACCTGAATGAAGAACTATGCCTGCTTCAGTGATTCGTGCGTGGCACTCCGCTTGCACTGCTTTCATTGGATTCTCTTCCTCTTTCTTAGCTCTTCACCATGGCTATAGTGAAACATAACTGAGTTTCTAGCTTCTATTGTTCTTCTCGTAACAGTGATCATGCATTCTTAACGCATCTAAGTTCATTGAGATATCTAATCAATCAATAAAGCATAAAACTTGAATGTAAGCATCAGTACATTCATATAAAACGTGAAGTACTTCTCAATGTTTTAAAATCATTACCACCTTCTTTCTTGCTGAGCATGACGATGTGATGAAGTGATGAGCTTTGGTTGACTGACTCATATATTCTAGTGATCATACCAGAAAAATGGGCTAACTCTAGGGTTCAGAACAAATGAACTGCTCTGATACCACTCTGTCACGACCGGCCCTAATTAAGGATAATTAAGCCGGGGAAACCGTGACTAATGGAGGGAGATTAGGAGCGGGGTAGAAAGGGGGATAATCAAACAAGGAAGGATCGCATTTCATCATTTTTTTATAAAAGGGATATTTATAATATAACGAAGGTTTAGTCGTATAGACTCAAATAACTAGTAAGTTCGGATAACTCCGACTTAGCCAAAATAACATAAAACTTCTGAGTACGCAGCGGAATAAGGTTCTGATTACATGTATGAAGACATGTATCCCTAGAGTTCATTAATACATAATAAGACAAAATAGTCCCGCTCGTCACTTCATCACCATCGGCAGCTACTCAACCTGCACATTTAGAAATATATGCAGGGCTGAGTACAAAAGTACTCAGTGGGCACGTATGCCTAAGTATAAAAATACATGCTTCAAAAGTGTAAATTGTCATGCCATCATAAACAGTACAGCAAGGGAGTTTTTCGCTAAAAAGGCCCAAGCTTACTAAGTTCATTTGTGATTCTTAAAGTTCGACTGCAGTCTAAGTTCTCTTGTAATCTATCATATCTGGAACTGTGTGCCGGAGAGGTGGCCACCTCTCACGGTCACTTGACCGGCCAACCCGCTAGATGACTCACGGTCACTGGTGTACACTAGCCCTGGCAGGATAGCTATCAACTGCTCAAGACCCGAATTCGATTACATAACTGGCAAAGCCACATCAGATAGATATCATACTAAAATTTAAACATTTTATGGCAAGACAATATTTGAAATAACTTCAATTAATTTAGTCATGAAATAACTTGCTTAAACGTAACATTTAAACTCATTTGATATATATGAAAGTAATGCCCACCTGATAGCAAAGCTTTGCTACAAATTAGTGACTCCTTGATGAGCTCTTATTCTTGCGCTCGACCTTTATCCGAGAAAATATCGTAAGACTTTAAATCGAGGGAAAATTCTCAATTAAATGAGAATGCATAATTTAACTATGCATGAATCTCGTATGCATGAACTATTATTCTGAGATAATAATCAGGGAATTTCTATTGTTAATCCAGGCTATCGGATTTAAACAAAAGCTAAGTCTCGTCTCATGAAACCGGATAATTAACTAAAATTAATCTATTCTCTTCAGGATGTTATAATCCACTGATTAAATAAATCTTACTCGAGGTAATCGATAGAAAAGAAATAAATAAATACTTCGACTCATTTGCTTTATAACCTCATAATCTCAATCGTGCTTAATAAATGGGAGAAAGTACTGTAGTAAGTTTAAATAATTAAAAGCGTCAACATAAAGCAGCCTAATAATTAATTAAGTAAAAGTGGGCTTGAAAAATTAATATGAGAGGCCTAATTGAAATAATTCATCGGCTCAAGTAATTAAATAAATCTTGGCCCAATAAATAAATAATTTGATTAGCTGGGCTCAATTAATAAATCAAACGAGGCCCAACGAAGATAATATAACAGCCCAATTAAAATAAAATAGGTGGGCTTTAATTTAAATAAATTCGGCCCAAAGAAATAATGTAATAGATGCCCATCTGAGTAAAATAAATAAGGCCCAACTTTCGGCCCAAATACTAAAATAAATAAAGCCCCATAATTTGGCCCAATTTAATAAAATAGGAGCCCATCATCAATTAAATTTTAGCCCACAAGTTGGCCCAAAGTTTCAGCCCAAATCCTTCCTTCTTCCTTCACGGTTCACGCTTTTTCTCTCCCATTTCTCTCAAAATCGATCTCTCTCTCTATACTCTCAAAATCGGCTACTTCCCTCTCTTCTCTCTCTCGTTCTCAGCCAAGGAGTCCGCCGCCGCGGCTCCGGAGCCCGGCGACCGTCGACCGCCGTTCATCCCTCCCGTTCTTCTCCTCTCTCTATCTATTCTCCCTTTCGATTCATGGAAGGAGGCAAAATATAGAAGGAGCCCTGATTTCCTCCCCAAATCAGAAATTGCCGCTGCCGCCGCTACACCTGAAGCTCCGGCGTCTTCGTGTCGTCGGCACGAACCCCTGCTCTCCCAAATCGGAAATCACCGCCGCCGCCCCTGACACGCCTGGAAGCTCTATCGCCGGACGTCGCCGCTGCTGAGGTAACGCCGCCGCCCGGAGTTGCAGCTACTTTGCCCGGAATCGAGGTCGCTGGTCTGATCTCCAGCAGCCCGCCTCGCTCCTCGTCTCTTCCACGAAGGAAAAGCAAAGCCCCAATTCTCCCTTGAAGTTTCAAACGGGTTTTCTCCCCCAAAATCAGATCGGCCTTCCCTTTCAACTCCGGTCGGCTTCTCCTTCCCCGGCCGTTCAGCTTCCGCCAGCTCCATCCGGCGTTGGCTGTCTCCGTGTCTAACCCCAGCGTCGTCCCCTCTCGGTTCAGCCACGCTGCTGCTGGTCCAGAATCGGCGAGGGTCGTTGGGAGTCGTCGTCTTCCTTGAGCTCGACTAAACAGGACAGTCAGCTCCCCCCTCAAAAGCTAACTTCAACAATTCTACGATATTCTGTTTTCGATCATATATTATGCTCTTCGATTTGCTGTTATTCTCATAGCTCGTGTGTCGCAGCCCGAAAACCCGACACTAGTAATAGTGGGGTACGAGTATCGATACGACTATTTTTAAAGAATAAAAGATAAGAAGAACTAGGTGAACGTCATGCGGAAGCTCACGTAAAAGCATGCTAAGGAAAGACTTCATAAAACTAGCCCAAGGGTAAAATCGTCAACATTGTCATAACTTTTTAATTATTAGGAATTTCACGAACAAAAACAAAACGCGTATAGTTCATTTTTCATAAGGAAGCATAATTTGCAGAGTATCGCAGCAAAAGGCGAACCGATTATATGTATGAAGACACATAACCGTGAGTGTATTGCTTGATCTCAAAAGAAACTAAGTAATTCAAACATCAAGACTCTATTATCATAGAGGCAAAATAGTAATTTAATTTACATCATTTGAAACTCTCCCCCATCAGCACCAGTCCAATCTCACTCCCAGCTTAGCCTGCACATTTAGAAATACATGCAGGGCGTGAGTACATAATACTCAGTGGGCAAATGCCGAAAAACAAGAAAGGTGCTCATAGAGCTATAGGTTTGAAGCTTGCCACATCTCAGCAATACACAGAAATAAAGTTAGCGTAAATGAATCTGTGCATGCAGTTTTCATAATCAACATCATAAATAAACGATAGCGCTATCAAAGTACTCATCATGCATGTACCACATCTACAACTCATCATTATCAAAGGTACTGAGAAGTAGGCCTCCCTCTCAAGTACCGTGACCGGCCGACCCGAAGACGGCTCGCAGTCACCTCTGTGCACAAAATCCCGCTTGTGGCAGGACCGAATTCGTCTCATCAGTAGAGGGTAACATACAGGTTCAACATCAAAAATTGGCAAGTCAAACAGTTCTCAAATATCATTTATCTCAAAACATTTGTTAATCTCATAACATCATTATATCATTAAATCATTTTAGAAAGCTCGGATAATATTTGTATACTCAAAATATTGCCCACCTGAAGTCCTTCGCTTATTCTGGAAAGAAATCAGGCAACTTACTTCTTCGTCTCGCTCGGGCCTTCATATGTCATCATCACATCGTCATCGTCATCGAAGGTTCATGTGATAAAACAAACCTTAGTCAGAAACCTCAAATTCTAAATCCAATCTCTTCTTTACTCTAACTTCTCACTCAACGTCTATTTACCCGTTAAAACTCAATCCCTAGGTATACTTGGCTTCTAAGGATTCACACGTCCAATTTTCGACTTAACTCTCAACTCGACTCAAACTCATAGCAAATAAGCACATAAACAAGTATAAGCACTTAAGCATATTAAAAACACACATAGACAAGTCGAAAACAAGCTTTACTCTGCACTGACTCAACTTTAAAACCTCACCAGACTCTGTACAGAACTCTCCTGGGGTCGTAACTCATACCAAAAGAAACCTCTTCGAGTCTAGTTTCATTTAAAAAAAAGTAGGATCAAAAACTCCAAGTATTTTAGGAGATATGACTGTTTTACTACAGTCTACCATATTCGGCAGTTTTTAGCAACCGAAAAGTTTGATTTTTGAAAAATAGTAAACGTTGTCAAAACGGTCTGAAATTTTGTGGGTACTTAGCTAGGACACTCAGGTCTCAACCATAAAAATTTGGGTTCCAGAATGCTAAGGAAAGCTACTGGAAACGACGACTCTATTGGCTACTCACCGAACAATTCGGCAGAATGTAGCAGTTTTAGTATTACATTTTATAAAAATAGCAAACGAAGTCCAAATGACTTGAAATTTTACCGGTATTCTCAAGACTCTCAAATATATCTACCATAAAAGTTTCAGGGCGTTTGGGTATCAATAACCCCTCTAAAACAGTAGGTCAGTGGGTCGTGAAAAACGACTCCGAAACATACACACAAGCAAACATGCTCAACTCAACATTTATACAAAGCAAACACATCAAAACTCATTTTAAGCACTTAAAGCACTTAAAAACATTCAAATACATCAAGATACTCGTAATACTCAATCTCGACTCCTTTCTTTCATCATCCACTCAAATCTCATAGAAAACACTTCAACGAACATATCTAACAAATTCCTTTTCAATTTCATGCTCGAAATTTCTCAAATACTCAAACATGATCATTTACATCATATAACTCATTATTCTCATATTTACTCTCTTTTTATCATAAAAACTATATTTATTACGTTTTTATGAAAATCCATGTATCAACATAAAACTCTTAGCAAAACATGGATAAAATTCTCATGATGATCATAGAGCAAATAAACCTCATTTTATAAAGCATCAAACTCACATCATATAAAAACTCAAAACTCATACAAACTAAACTTAGCCAAAATTTTATTTAGCCTACAATAGACTTAATCAAAAATACAAAGACACTACAATCATGCTTAAAAACATATATCCCAAGCAAAAACACTTAAATAACACATAGACTAAAAAGTCCTAATTTTTACTAACTAACTCTTTGAAATTTTTACAAACACATACAAATCTTTAATCAACTCATAGATCTTTCATTTTTAACCAATTAATCTCACATCAAAACCATCAATTCACCAATAGGGGCATATATACACATATCCCTAATTTTAGCAAACTAACTTACATCAAAAACTCCAATTGACATCATATACTTAAATTAATCCATCAATCATCATCATCTACACCTCATAGACTCATTTATATCATCAATTCATCATTTAACTCATTAACTCAAAAGTTACCATTTTTGGGGTAAACTAACTTCCATCAAAGTTTCACATCTCATGACACATATTTCACAACATATATCCAACATCAATATACATCACATAACTCTCATTTTTCACCCCCAAACAAGAAAAGAAAAAGAAAAATTTTGAAAGGGGTGAAGACCCCTTTTTTTCGAAAATTTGGAAAAGAAAAGGGAGGGGTGATTTTCTTGCTCCTCTTTCAAAAATACACTCACACAACATCTTTCAAACAAGATTTTAGGGAAGACATGGTTACTTACCCAAGTTCTTACCAAAATCTACACTTTCTCACTCTACTTTGGAGCTTCTTCTTCAAGGATTCTCTTGATCAATTTAGGATAGATAGTGTTTATGGAAAGTTTTAGAGTGATGTGAGGTGTTTGGTAGTTTTGTTGGAAGCTTCGAAGGTTTGCTCTAATGGTGGAAAATGGTGGAAGTGTGAGGTGAAGAAGATGAGTGTATGTATGTGTGTTGGGCGAAAATTGTAGTGAGGGAGAGAGGGGTGGCCGAAAATTTAGTGAGGGAGAGAGAGGTTTGGCTTTTGCAAGATTGAGTTTGATCTTGCATATCTTATGCAATATTTGCTAATTAATGCTCCTCTCTCTCTAATCTTTTCTCTTCTCTCTCTAATCTTTTCTCTCTCTCTCTCTAATCTCTCTCTAATCTCTACACTCTCATCTCTACTCTCTCATCCTCTATACTCTCAATCTCTACTCTCTCAATTCCATACTTAGCAAAATTGAGACATATAACATATGGTATGGGGAATTAAATAAAGTGTGAAGGGTGATTAAATAAAAATCACAAAACTATGGTAAAGTCACTCATTAATAAAATACCATAGTATAATTATTCATGTGTCCAAAATAATGATCATAGCACTATTATTAGTGCACTCACTCAACTATAATATTCCTCTTCGTAGGAAAAATAATTTAAAAATATTATGCCCGGAAAAATTTTCATAAACCGGCGTCATTCGATTTCTCGATAAAAATAACCCATACTTGCTTTGGAAACTCAAACAAAATTTCGAATGCTAAGGTCTCGAATAAAAATCATAATAACTCGGTCACAGTGACACACATCACGAAAATCACATAATCGATTAGTCACGTAATTTCACATAATGTCACATCAAAGCAGTCGGCAAAGCAAACAAACTAGACATCTCTCGGACCGACTCTTTTCATCAAGGTTCTCACTCTTTCTTTCTCGACTCTAGGTCAGACTCATTATACCTATTCTCTTTAATAGGTCAGTCAAACTCTGATAACTCAGTATCTGGTAAATCTATTCCCGGTAATCGGAAATAAAATTAAAATCTCAACTCAATTCAATCAGCATCTCTATCTCAGCTCATTTCTCGAATCTCATCATTCTAACTCTATCCTCGGTTTAGTCACTCGTATCTCTATTTAAAAGACAATCTGTCTTATCTAATCATAAAAAAAAAGTCTCGCGTCTCGACATCTCAGTTCTCTCAATAGTGTTAAGACACTATCTCACATCATAGGAAAAGTACGGGGTGTTACATCCTACCCCCCTTAAAAAAAAAATTTCGTCCCGAAATTTGAGTTATTCACCTTCGGGAAAAAGCTCTGGATACTTCTCTTTCATCTTCTCTTCAAGTTCCCATGTTGATTCTTCTTGACCGTGATGTCTCCATTGGATTTTCACCAAAGGAATCGACTTGTTCCTCAATTGTTGGATCTTCCGGTCCAGAATAGCATCAGGTCTCTCTTCATAGCTCAAATCTGGTTCCAGGGATACTTCTTCTTGATGAATGACGTGTTTTGGATCAAACACGTACTTTCTCAATTGAGAAACATGGAAAACGTCATGGACGTTCGCGAAGCTCGGAGGCAACGCTAGTTTATAGGCTACAGGGCCTACCTTCTCTAATATATCATAAGGTCCTATATACCTCGGTTTAAGTTTTCCTTTCACTCCAAAACGGTGAACTCCTCTAGATGGGGAAACTTTTAGAAAAACCTTGTCTCCCTCTTCAAAATGAATCTCCGTCCTTCTGGTGTCTGCATAAGATTTCTGACGATCTTGTGCCTCTTTTATTCTCTGTCGAATCTGTCTCACAATAGTGATCATCTCTTCTATCGCGTCAGGTCCAAGTACCTTTCTCTCTCCAACTTCATCCCAATAAAGCGGAGATCTACACTTTCTTCCATACAAGGCTTCGTATGGGGCCATGTTGATAGTTGACTGAAAACTATTATTGTAAGCAAATTCAATCAGGGGTAATACTTGCTCCCATTGGCTTCCTCTATCAACCACTACAGTTCGGATCATGTCCTCCAAAACCTGAATAGTCCTCTCGGACTGTCCATCTGTTTGCGGATGAAACGCTGTACTAAAATTTAATTTAGTACCTAACTCTTTCTGCATGCTCATCCAAAATCGTGAAGTAAACTTCGAGTCTCGATCTGATGTGATCGTCTTCGGTACTCCATGCAATCGCACTATCTCTCGGATGTAAATCTGAGCTAACTTGTCAGATCCATAAGTAATCTGAATCGGTACAAAATGTGCACTCTTCGTCAATCGATCGATGATTACCCAAATAGCGGTATTTCCTCTTTTTGACTTTGGCAGTCCTGTCACAAAGTCCATGGCTATATCACTCCATTTCCACTCTGGAATCTCCAATGGCTGTAACTTGCCATAGGGTCATTGGTGTAACGCTTTCACTTGCTGACAGGCTAGACATCTTTCAACGAAAGACGCTATCTCTCGCTTCATTCCTTCCCACCAAAACTTCGTTCTCAAGTCTTGGTACATCTTCGTACTTCCTGGGTGTGCGGTATAAGGGGTGTCATGAGCTTCACTCATGATTTCATTCTTCAGCTCCTTTTTATCGGGCACACACAGTCTTCCCTCAAACAAAATGGCATTATCTGCCGCCTCTTGATAATTCTCCACTTTTTCAGTTCGAATCTTCATTCGTAACTTTTCCATCTTCTCATCCTCTCTCTGAGCTGTGACTATTCTCGTTCGTAAGTCAGGTGTAATGCTTAGTGCAGAAATTACTATTCCTGTCGTTTGTGGTGGTATTACTACCTCCAAATTCATCTTCTTGAATTCCTTGATCAGGTTCTCTTCTCGAGTAAGGAGAAATCCTAACTCTCCCTGATTCTTTCTGCTCAAAGCGTCAGCTACAACGTTAGCTTTTCCGGGATGATAATTTATCCCGCAATCGTAGTCCTTCACCAACTCTAACCATCTTCGTTGTCGCATGTTCAGATCTTTTTGCTCAAAGAAATATTTGAGACTTTTATGATCAGTGTATATCTCACACCGTGTTCCATAGAGATGGTGTCTCCAGATCTTCAAAGCATGCACTACGGCTGCTAATTCTAAATCATGCGTCGGATAATTCACCTCGTGCGGTCGCAGTTGTCGTGAAGCATACGCTATAACTTTTCCTTCTTGCATCAATACACAACCTAGACCATGCTTCGATGCATCAGTGTACACTGCATATTCTTTGTCTGCTTTCGGAACAACTAAAACTGGGGCAATAGTGAGCCTCTTCTTCAGCTCTTGAAAATTTCGCTCACATTCGTCCGTCCAGACGAATTTGACTTCTTTCTTTAGCAGGTGCGTTAATGGCTTAGCGATTTTTGAAAAGCCCTCTATAAAACGTCGGTAATATCCTGCTAATCCCAGAAAACTGCGAATCTCGTGCGGTGTGGTTGGCGATCTCCATTCCTGTACCGCTTGAACTTTCGCTGGGTCTACCTCAATTCCTCTCGCGGAAACGATATGGCCAAGAAAATTGATTTCTTTAAGCCAAAACTCGCATTTGCTAAACTTCGCATACAGCTTTTCCGCTCGTAAACTTTCCAACACGATCCTCAAATGCTCTTCGTGTTCTCGTTTACTCTTCGAGTAAATCAGGATATCGTCTATGAAGACTAACACAAACTTGTCTAAGTATTCGTGAAAAACGCGATTCATGAGATCCATGAATACTGCCGGAGCATTCGTCAAACCGAAAGGCATAACTATAAACTCATAGTGTCCGTATCTTGTACGAAAAGCCGTCTTCGGAACGTCTTCCGATCGTATTTTCAGCTGATGGTATCCCGTTCTCAAGTCAATCTTTGAAAAAGTGCTCGCTCCTTGTAGTTGATCGAACAGATCATCGATTCGAGGTAACGGATACTTATTCTTCAACGTCACTTTGTTCAGCTCTCGATAATCGATACACAACCTCAAACTTCCATCCTTCTTTTTGACAAAAAGAACTGGTGCTCCCCACGGGGAAACACTAGGTCGAATGAAGCCCATATCTAAAAGTTCTTGAAGTTGCAGCTTCAACTCTTGCAACTCAGCAGGGGCCATTCTGTAGGGTGCTTTCGACGTCGGTGCTGCACCAGGCTCTAAATCAATCGTAAACTCGAGTTGTCGATCTGGGGGTAATCCTGGTAAAGTCTCAGGAAAAACGTCTTTGAACTCTCGCACGATCGGCACGTCATCAACGTTTGCCTTGGACTCGTCTCTCTGGTTCAGATATACAACGTACGCGGTTGTATCCTTTCTTCGCAAGAGCTTTCTTGCTTGCAATGCCGAGATGATCGGCGTCTTCTTCCATTTTCCCTCAATGCCAATGAAGGAAGTAGGTTCTTGGCCAGGTGGCTGAAAAGATATCCGTCTCTCCTTGCATTGTATCTTCGCATGATTCTCCTCTAACCAATCCATTCCCAAAATTATATCCAAGTGCCACATAGGCATCAATCTCAGGTTTCTAGCCTCAAGCTTAATCGATTCTAACTTAAATTCTAAGTTAGGGCACACGTGCGAAACCGTAGTAGTTCTGCCTATAGGTGTGGTTACTCTTAGAGATTGTGGGGCAGGCTCTACTTTCAATTCTAAGGTATCGACACAAGTATGTGAGATAAAAGAATGCGAAGCTCCAGTATCAAACAAAACTACGATAGGCACTCCTTTCAACTCGCCTATACCTGTCAAATTTCTTTGATTCTTCTCTGGTGCCTTCTGATCCAGTGCAAACACCCTCTGGTGATGCTGTTGATTTGTCTGCGGGGCTGGTGGTTGCCTTTTTGACTGACGCGGTCGATAGGCTTGTTGTTGTCGTTGTGGCGGAGGTAGCGGTAAGATTCCATCCATTGCTTTGAGTTGTGGCCGGAATTGGCTCGGTCGTCCTCCGCTCCCACTTTGCTGTCGATTCGGACATTGGTTCGAGTAGTGTCCAACTTTTCCGCAGGTGTAACAGGCATTCTGTCCCATTTTACACTCTCCCAAATGGAGTTTATTGTACTTCGGGCAAGGCGGTAATCCTCGCGGTCCTTGAAAAACTGCTGCTGGGGCAGCTGGGCCAACATAAGGTCGTTTATCTCTATTCTGGAATTGCGGTGGCGCATTCTGACTCTGCCACGGCTTCTTGGGACCTTGACTTCGGTCATCCCATTTTCTCTTGCCCTTTTGGCCTTGTCCAGCAAAAGGATGATTTCCCGATTGAACATTCGGGTTTGATTGTGGAATCGAGCCTTGACTCGGTCTCTCTGGCTGCATTGCCAGTTCCATGTCTAGCGCTCGGTTTAAAGCCTCAGCGTAGGTTAGCGCACTCTGACTCGCTAAAACAACTCGTATCTCTTGCTTTAATCCGGAGCAAAACAGTTCTGACATCTTTTCATCTGTATCCACTCGATATGGAGCATATCGGGCCAAAACGCAAAATTGTCGGTCATACTCAGCTACCGTCTTACTCCCTTGCTTCAAATTTACAAACTCCATCTCTTTCTTCTTTCGATAGCTTCGGGGTATGTATTTCTCACAAAGAGCTTCTTTGAACTGCTCCCAGGTAAGAGCTGCTATCTGCTCCTCGTTCATCGTCTTCTGCTTCGCTTCCCACCAGAAATCTGCGGATCCCTTAAGTTGATATGACATACACGTGAGTCGCTCAGCGTCATTACATCGAAGGAATCTAAAAATTCTCTCCATACTTCGAATCCACTCCTCGGTTTCAGCGGGATCTCCTGATCCATTGAATGTTGGTGGATTTTGTCGCAGAAAAAGTTCCTCTACCCTCCTTTCTTGTTGTGGGGGAGGTGGTGGCGTGGGATCTCTCTGCTCCTCTTCCTCCTCTTCTTCTCGATCTATGTTCCTTCTGTTCTCCCTTCTTCTCGGAGGCATACTATAAAGGAAAAAGAAACATATAACTATCGGCTTTGAAACTAGCCGTTCATCATAAAAAAAACAAACAAACGATTTCTGTTTTTCTCACTTCGCTTCTATATCTCGTTTGAAAAACTTAAAACTCTCAAAATTCTCGTCTACTCAATTTTTCGTCTATCATCGATCATTATTCTCGTCAACCTCTATTTCTCGTTTATCACTATGCATCAGCATCATCATCATTCTCAAACTCTGATAAGGAAGGTAAAACTCACTAATCATCAACATCTCAGTATATATATATAGGGAAAATTGCCTCTTCCTTGAGGGCTTTTACAAAAGTAGGATCATATATACAACGGTCCTAATACTAAAATGATGCTCTAGCTATACAAGCATCATAGGTACTAAGCACCTATAGATATATGCTATCTACATATACACACTATACTATGCCTCTCTACCTATATATATATATCAACTATGCATCTATACATATATGCGCGTCTACTAAATACACGATCACCAGTCGTCATCTCCTGCAATCCTGCTCGTCGCCTCGTCATAATCCATGTCCTCACTCGGCTCCGTCTCCTCGTCCTGCTCTGCCTCCTGACTCCCGTACTCGTCAATCAGTCGATAGACGCTGTCATCACTCGGCTCATCCTCAACGTCCGTGTCCATCATCGGTCCAAAAACCGGCACCTCGGGAATAGGTACCCATGTCTCAACTCCGTCGGCTGTAGTGTGACGCTGCAACGGCTGAGTCCGTCCGTATCCGACCGTCATCTCTGGAGTCTCCTCATCCGGGTCCTCCTCATCACTGTCAAAGTGTGCGGGTCGAGAACTTCCCTCCTGGGCGTCTCGGGACGGTGGATATAAAATCGAATGCATGTACGTCTGAAAAGCCAAGGTTCCCGGCTCAGGCAACGGGGCAACCCTCGGATATGGATCGAAGGGGACATACTGCATCTCAGGCTCGGTGGAAACAATCGGCTGTGCCAACTCAACAGGTGGCAATGGCGAAGATGCCGTCGCCGGTGTCCAATCCTAAGGCGGTAACTCGGCACTGGAAAAAGGAATAAGTGATAGAAACGCAAACGGGTCATGCTCTACCACTGGAGAATACGTCTCAAAGGTAGTCGACTCGAAAACAACAGGCTCAGATAGAACTGGCATCGGATCAACTGGAGGTGGAGGTGCAATCGGAAACGGCTCATCGGGAAGTGGGGGCACAACAAGTAGCTCCCTTCCCTGGGCTGGTCCCTCTAACTGTCCATACGGCGGTGGAGGTGGCTCGTCAAAAGCAAAATAGCGGTGGCTCAACGTCGCGATGAAACCACGGAAATCGGCGCTCACTAACCGCCCAAACTCAGTCCTCCTGATATATTGCGGCACCAGCGGAGCCGCCCAGTCTTGCCATCCAAGTGGCAACTGTGGAATCAGGTGAGTAATAGCCTCAGCCTCGTCTATCCCATGGGCACTAGCCTCCAACCAGCGTCGGTGGTAGTACGCTAGAAACTCCCCAAGAGTATCGCCCTCTCGCAGTCCAGTAGTCCTGAACCATCGGCGCATCGCCTCGCTGTATCGTCTCTGTATCGATGCCTCCTCTCGACTCTGCATCCTGTAAAATATCACGTTCATTAGAAAATGGATACGAAACTTACTTGGTACATCTCAATCAACAACATACTCGTCCTCGTTTGATATGGTGGGGCATCAGCTATACTAGCCTCAACATTTCTCCTCATATTCCACATCAACTGCCTCATATCAGATTCCATCCTCTCAAACAATTCCGTCATCAAAACAATTCATAACTCATTAGTGAAACAAACTCAACTTTCAATCAAGAAAGCGACAAGAAACAACATCAACTTCTTACCTCGTTTAAGCCGGAGGAGATGGGGTGCTGGGGTTTCGTTTCAAACTAACTTTCTCAAATTAGTCTAAGAATTCAAATTAGACTAGTACTCAATTTTAAAAGAGTAGAAGCAATCAAGGGTTCAACTTAGTCAAGCAATAGACTCAGAGCAGATGACCTGCTCTGATACCACCCTGTCGCAGCCCAAAAACCCGACACTAGTAATAGTGGGGTACGAGTATCGATACGACTATTTTTAAAGAATAAAAGATAAGAAGAACTAGGTGAACGTCATGCGGAAGCTCACGTAAAAGCATGCTAAGGAAAGACTTCATAAAACTAGCCCAAGGGTAAAATCGTCAACATTGTCATAACTTTTTAATTATTAGGAATTTCACGAACAAAAACAAAACGCGTATAGTTCATTTTTCATAAGGAAGCATAATTTGCAGAGTATCGCAGCAAAAGGCGAACCGATTATATGTATGAAGACACATAACCGTGAGTGTATTGCTTGATCTCAAAAGAAACTAAGTAATTCAAACATCAAGACTCTATTATCATAGAGGCAAAATAGTAATTTAATTTACATCATTTGAAACTCTCCCCCATCAGCACCAGTCCAATCTCACTCCCAGCTTAGCCTGCACATTTAGAAATACATGCAGGGCGTGAGTACATAATACTCAGTGGGCAAATGCCGAAAAACAAGAAAGGTGCTCATAGAGCTATAGGTTTGAAGCTTGCCACATCTCAGCAATACACAGAAATAAAGTTAGCGTAAATGAATCTGTGCATGCAGTTTTCATAATCAACATCATAAATAAACGATAGCGCTATCAAAGTACTCATCATGCATGTACCACATCTACAACTCATCATTATCAAAGGTACTGAGAAGTAGGCCTCCCTCTCAAGTACCGTGACCGGCCGACCCGAAGACGGCTCGCAGTCACCTCTGTGCACAAAATCCCGCTTGTGGCAGGACCGAATTCGTCTCATCAGTAGAGGGTAACATACAGGTTCAACATCAAAAATTGGCAAGTCAAACAGTTCTCAAATATCATTTATCTCAAAACATTTGTTAATCTCATAACATCATTATATCATTAAATCATTTTAGAAAGCTCGGATAATATTTGTATACTCAAAATATTGCCCACCTGAAGTCCTTCGCTTATTCTGGAAAGAAATCAGGCAACTTACTTCTTCGTCTCGCTCGGGCCTTCATATGTCATCATCACATCGTCATCGTCATCGAAGGTTCATGTGATAAAACAAACCTTAGTCAGAAACCTCAAATTCTAAATCCAATCTCTTCTTTACTCTAACTTCTCACTCAACGTCTATTTACCCGTTAAAACTCAATCCCTAGGTATACTTGGCTTCTAAGGATTCACACGTCCAATTTTCGACTTAACTCTCAACTCGACTCAAACTCATAGCAAATAAGCACATAAACAAGTATAAGCACTTAAGCATATTAAAAACACACATAGACAAGTCGAAAACAAGCTTTACTCTGCACTGACTCAACTTTAAAACCTCACCAGACTCTGTACAGAACTCTCCTGGGGTCGTAACTCATACCAAAAGAAACCTCTTCGAGTCTAGTTTCATTTAAAAAAAAGTAGGATCAAAAACTCCAAGTATTTTAGGAGATATGACTGTTTTACTACAGTCTACCATATTCGACAGTTTTTAGCAACCGAAAAGTTTGATTTTGGAAAAATAGTAAACGTTGTCAAAACGGTCTGAAATTTTGTGGGTACTTAGCTAGGACACTCAGGTCTCAACCATAAAAATTTGGGTTCCAGAATGCTAAGGAAAGCTACTGGAAACGACGACTCTATTGGCTACTCACCGAACAATTCGGCAGAATGTAGCAGTTTTAGTATTACATTTTATAAAACTAGCAAACGAAGTCCAAATGACTTGAAATTTTACCGGTATGCTCAAGACTCTCAAATATATCTACCATAAAAGTTTCAGGGCGTTTGGGTATCAAGAACCCCTCTAAAACAGTAGGTCAGTGGGTCGTGAAAAACGACTCCGAAACATACACACAAGCAAACATGCTCAACTCAACATTTATACAAAGCAAACACATCAAAACTCATTTTAAGCACTTAAAGCACTTAAAAACATTCAAATACATCAAGATACTCGTAATACTCAATCTCGACTCCTTTCTTTCATCATCCACTCAAATCTCATAGAAAACACTTCAACGAACATATCTAACAAATTCCTTTTCAATTTCATGCTCGAAATTTCTCAAATACTCAAACATGATCATTTACATCATATAACTCATTATTCTCATATTTACTCTCTTTTTATCATAAAAACTATATTTATTACGTTTTTATGAAAATCCATGTATCAACATAAAACTCTTAGCAAAACATGGATAAAATTCTCATGATGATCATAGAGCAAATAAACCTCATTTTATAAAGCATCAAACTCACATCATATAAAAACTCAAAACTCATACAAACTAAACTTAGCCAAAATTTTATTTAGCCTACAATAGACTTAATCAAAAATACAAAGACACTACAATCATGCTTAAAAACATATATCCCAAGCAAAAACACTTAAATAACACATAGACTAAAAAGTCCTAATTTTTACTAACTAACTCTTTGAAATTTTTACAAACACATACAAATCTTTAATCAACTCATAGATCTTTCATTTTTAACCAATTAATCTCACATCAAAACCATCAATTCACCAATAGGGGCATATATACACATATCCCTAATTTTAGCAAACTAACTTACATCAAAAACTCCAATTGACATCATATACTTAAATTAATCCATCAATCATCATCATCTACACCTCATAGACTCATTTATATCATCAATTCATCATTTAACTCATTAACTCAAAAGTTACCATTTTTGGGGTAAACTAACTTCCATCAAAGTTTCACATCTCATGACACATATTTCACAACATATATCCAACATCAATATACATCACATAACTCTCATTTTTCACCCCCAAACAAGAAAAGAAAAAGAAAAATTTTGAAAGGGGTGAAGACCCCTTTTTTTCGAAAATTTGGAAAAGAAAAGGGAGGGGTGATTTTCTTGCTCCTCTTTCAAAAATACACTCACACAACATCTTTCAAACAAGATTTTAGGGAAGACATGGTTACTTACCCAAGTTCTTACCAAAATCTACACTTTCTCACTCTACTTTGGAGCTTCTTCTTCAAGGATTCTCTTGATCAATTTAGGATAGATAGTGTTTATGGAAAGTTTTAGAGTGATGTGAGGTGTTTGGTAGTTTTGTTGGAAGCTTCGAAGGTTTGCTCTAATGGTGGAAAATGGTGGAAGTGTGAGGTGAAGAAGATGAGTGTATGTATGTGTGTTGGGCGAAAATTGTAGTGAGGGAGAGAGGGGTGGCCGAAAATTTAGTGAGGGAGAGAGAGGTTTGGCTTTTGCAAGATTGAGTTTGATCTTGCATATCTTATGCAATATTTGCTAATTAATGCTCCTCTCTCTCTAATCTTTTCTCTTCTCTCTCTAATCTTTTCTCTCTCTCTCTCTAATCTCTCTCTAATCTCTACACTCTCATCTCTACTCTCTCATCCTCTATACTCTCAATCTCTACTCTCTCAATTCCATACTTAGCAAAATTGAGACATATAACATATGGTATGGGGAATTAAATAAAGTGTGAAGGGTGATTAAATAAAAATCACAAAACTATGGTAAAGTCACTCATTAATAAAATACCATAGTATAATTATTCATGTGTCCAAAATAATGATCATAGCACTATTATTAGTGCACTCACTCAACTATAATATTCCTCTTCGTATGAAAAATAATTTAAAAATATTATGCCCGGAAAAATTTTCATAAACCGGCGTCATTCGATTTCTCGATAAAAATAACCCATACTTGCTTTGGAAACTCAAACAAAATTTCGAATGCTAAGGTCTCGAATAAAAATCATAATAACTCGGTCACAGTGACACACATCACGAAAATCACATAATCGATTAGTCACGTAATTTCACATAATGTCACATCAAAGCAGTCGGCAAAGCAAACAAACTAGACATCTCTCGGACCGACTCTTTTCATCAAGGTTCTCACTCTTTCTTCCTCGACTCTAGGTCAGACTCATTATACCTATTCTCTTTAATAGGTCAGTCAAACTCTGATAACTCAGTATCTGGTAAATCTATTCCCGGTAATCGGAAATAAAATTAAAATCTCAACTCAATTCAATCAGCATCTCTATCTCAGCTCATTTCTCGAATCTCATCATTCTAACTCTATCCTCGGTTTAGTCACTCGTATCTCTATTTAAAAGACAATCTGTCTTATCTAATCATAAAAAAAAAGTCTCGCGTCTCGACATCTCAGTTCTCTCAATAGTGTTAAGACACTATCTCACATCATAGGAAAAGTACGGGGTGTTACATCGTGAAATCTTGGTTATTCTATACTCTTGTTATGAAATGCTGTGGTTTTGCTACTGATTATGCAAATTCTCAATGCAATTGACTTGTGTGGGAGCTTATAGGTTGTTGGTTGTTCTAGGTGACTACCGATTATGCTGTTCTTTCTGTACTAACTCAAGCTCATTCTAGATTACATAAGTGTGTGACTTTGCTAAGTCCATTATGCAAATATACATCTATACACAGTCTGCCCTTTCTAATTAATCATGCTTGTTGGATGATATGCGAACTGGATTCAAAAATAAGAAAGCTTAGTATTTACCTGCGAATGCTTGTGTTTGGGTGGCTGCTGTGTGATTGAATCGGTGGGACGATAAACTCTGAAGTTTGGCAGTAGAGCAATGAATGGAATTCCTCCTCGTGGGTCATTAGTGTAGCATGGAGGGGAAATGGGAAGTAAAATGGAAGAGAGTTGCTGCTGATATGTTTATTTGAAGGAGTGCATTAATGGCTATACTTGAGTAGTCTACTAAAATGGCTGATTTTGTTCCCACACGCATGCCTTTCCTTTTCTTTTCTTGATGTAGTAGGTAGGAAGTTTGGTTTGTTTTCTTGATGTAGTAGGTAGGAAATAGGGATGTAGTGAATAATAAGTTGTAAAGTTGTGATGTGATGAATAAAATAAATCATTCTCTGTTGGTAAATCTATATATGTTATTAATCTCGGGTCTTGCTAAAAATACAAAATACTCTAAAAATTCTCATATTTTGATTGTTGACTTCTCATCCATTAACATCGTGACTTGTAGAATAAATCTAAATTAAATCTGTAGATTTAATTCACTTCACAAGCTGAAATAAATCCACGACTCGAGTGATAAAGGTAAATACATAGAAATGATATTTCTATTGCAAGTAAAAAAAAAATAACTTGACTTTACTAAGTCAGTTATAAATCTAAAATTATAAATTATTGACTGGCTCAATAATTCGATTGCGATCATAACATGCAATTGCATTAAATTCAAATATCTAGGCTAACTTAACAGGAAATTAATCACTGGATTAAAAATAACTGAGGATGCAATAATTTAAATATCGCATTTACTAATCTTAATCATAAAATAAAATAGCGGGCTACTACAGTTTCGCGGACGACGAGACTTGCCAAAAGACGAAGAAATCTATTATGTAATAGATTAGAATTTAATTTCCCTTATTTTATTCATTTGTAATAAAATAGGCAGGGAAGAACAGGTTCCAGGTTTCCACGATAAGACGACAATTTTTTTTTAGGTTTCTTTTATGTCGTGGAATTTAATCACCGTTAAGGTGTTTTAATAGCATGATATTTTTTTTATGTGGTTTTAAATGCGCATAGTATATCATGCTAGGTGTTATCACGTTTTCTCTAAGCATGTTTTAGAATTTCAAGCGAGCATGTTTTATTACATGTGTTATAGAAATGCATGCTTAGGTTTTCCGTGTCAACGTGATTTAACCTGTAAACCTTTTGAAGTAAAAGACTAAGCGGATAATTCAATTTTTTAAATAAAATTGATATAGACCTCCACAGTTGGTTTAAGACAAAGTAAATTGATAATTGGTGTAAACGTCAACACGAACGTGGCTTGCACTCGTTATTAATTTGCAGCTTTTGTCGGTTAAACTTCTAAATTAAAAAATATTTTAATCTTGTGAATAAGTGGGAGTTTTTTGCATGTAAACGTTCACACTAACGTGACTTGCATGTATTAATTTCTGCGAATTATTCTAGAAATGATTAAAATTAATTATTTTAACCTTGAGAATAGTGGGAGCTTCTCGTGTAAACGTCCACACGAACGTGGCTTGCACGGGTTAGTCTTTCATGGATTATTCTAGAAGGGGTTAAAATAAAAGATAGTCATAAAGTTGACTAAATTGTGGTCATAGCTTAGGCGTTTATTTCAAGTACAACTCCCCAACGGAGTCCCTTCTTGAAATTGCGTGGTCTAGACAAGGTCCGTTTATTGGTCCCATTTTTTCATAAGGATAAGTTGAAAATGGAATGAGACCAAAGACTGGGTGTCTGGTCAAACGAAGAGCGCGTAAACGTCCACACGAACGTGGCTTGCGTGTAATTCGATTGGGCTAACGGAGGTTTCAATAATATTGTTTTATCAAAAGGTTACAATATTATTGCTACGAATCTTTATGCAATAACGTGTTTTCTTATTTGCATTTATTTTGTTTGTTTAATATTTCAGATATGACTATTACCCCGCTTTTGAATGTTTTATCTGCTAAGCCGCTTACTGGTCCGAATTTTTCGGAATGGAAGCGCAATTTGGGATTTGTCCTAGACGCGGAGGAGTATAAGTTTGTGCTTACTACTCCCGCTCCCGCGAACCTTACTACTCGGTCTTCCGAAGAGCAAAGGGAGGCCCATAAGCGGTGGCATAGGGCGAATAATATGACGAAAGCTTATATTATGACCACTATGTCTTCTGCGTTGCAGCTGCAACATCAGTCGTTGGAGACTGCGGCTGCAATTATAAGGAACCTCGAGGAGCTCTTTGGGGAATCAGACCGATCAGTCCGTTTTGAACTCATGAGGAAACTCATGTCTTCAAAGATGACGGAAGGTTCGTCTGTGCGCGAGCACGTGCTTGGAATGATTAATCATTTCAATGAGCTGGACGTGCTCGGTGGAGGAATCGAGGATGCCATTAAGGTAGACATGGTTCTCCACACTCTGCCCAAATCCTACGAAAACTTCCGACTCAATGCCGTAATGGGCAAGAAAAAGTTCACTCTAAATGAACTGCTTAATGAGTTGGTAGCGGCCGAGGGGGTCATGGGACAGAGTCCACAGGCTTTGGCCACTGCCATAGGACCCAGTTTTCCACCGAAAGGTAGGAAGAAGAAAGGGCCCCATGGCAAGAAAGGCCAAGAAAAAGGTGGGAGCAAGAAGAAGCCAGGCCCTACCGGAGGCATTAAAAAGCCAAAAGGGAAAGGCAAGTGCTTCAAGTGTCAGAAAACTGGACATTGGAAATCCGACTGTCCCATGATGAAGAAAGCTCAAGGTATTTCTACTGCTCTTGTAACGGAAACATACTCAGTTTTGAGATCTTCCCATCAATGGGTTGTTGACTCGGGTGCAACTGACCATGTTTGTTACACCTTGCAGGGGTTCCTGCGGACAAGGGAGCTTAGTGGAGGCGAGCTGTCACTCTCCATGGGAAATGAAGCAAGCTTACCCGTTGTTTCAATTGGAGATGTGAATTTATTAATTGATAAACATGTTTTGTTTTTAAGAGATGTACTCTATGTTCCGGGTTTTCGGAAAAACTTGATTTCTACCATTCAATTACGAAAGTATGGATATTCTGTTCTTTTAGAAGACAGTGCAGTATTCATTAAAGATGGTCAAGTTTTATTTAGAAGTGCGGCTGATTCTCTTTATACTTTTACATGTCCATTTGATTATTCTTCATCTGCTTTTACTTTGACTACAAACCAAAAGAAGAGAAAAGCTTCTTCTCTAGAGAACCAAACTCTTCTTTGGCACCTACGATTGGGTAACATCAATCTAAGGAGGATCCAAAGACTGGTTTCCGATGGTATCTTGGAGTCTCTTTAAGTAGAACCAATCCCAGTCTGCGAATCCTGTCTAGAAGGAAAGATGACGACTCGGCCTTTCAAGGCCAAGGGGTATAGGGCCAAAGAAGTGTTGGAACTGGTTCATTCTGACTTGTGCGGACCTATGTCCACTCAAGCTCGTGGAGGGTACGAGTATTTTGTCACTTTCATTGACGATTACTCAAGGTACGGGTACATTTACTTGTTGCGCTACAAGTCTGAATGCTTTGACAAGTTTCAAATATTCAAGGCGGAAGTAGAAAAGCGACAAGGTAAAAGTATCAAGTCATTGCGATCTGACCGCGGTGGCGAATACCTCAGTAACGAGTTTAGAGCATACTTGTTAGAATCTGGGATTACATCTCAGTTGACTACACCGGGTACACCCCAACATAATGGTGTGGCAGAGAGAAGAAATAGAACTCTTCTTGAGATGGTTAGATCGATGATGAGTTTTGCTACTTTACCCATTTCGTTTTGGGGATATGCCTTAGAAACAGCTGGTTACATTCTAAACTTAGTGCCTTCTAAGTCGGTTGCTAAGACCCCGTCCGAGCTGTGGTCAGGGCGCAAGCCTTCTCTTAACCACATCCGGGTTTGGGGCAGTCCAGCACACGTGCTGAACAAGGATGCCGATAAGTTGAGCTCTAGAACTGAAGTAAAGTTGTTTATAGGATATCCTAGAGGAACGAAAGGGGGTTATTTTTATTGTCCTAAAGATCAAAAAGTCGTTATTAGCACTAACGCAAGATTCTTGGAAGAGGACTACATAAATAACCATAAAAGTAAGAGTAAAATTATATTCGGAGAGGTCAAAGAAATTGGCACGACAAGTCAGCCAATTCAGCCAATTGTGCAAGATGTAGTACCGCAGGTCTCATCAGAAAATGCACAGAATGTCGATACCGAATCTGAAATAGTGCCACGTCGAAGTGAGAGGGAATCAAAGGGCAAACTGCCCAGTCGATATGCATTTGTCAATAAATCTAAAGATTCAATTGACGATGGGCTTATCGAAGAAGATCCCTGGACTTACTCCGAAGCACTAGCAGATCCGGATGCTCTTGAGTGGGAGGCATGTATGGTTTCAGAATTTGAATCCATAACTGCCATGGATGTATACGAGAAATGTTTGCTACCTGAGGGTCGAAAGGCCATTGGTAGCAAATGGGTATACAAACGCAAGAGAGGACCGGATGGGAAGGTTACGGCCTTCAAAGCGAGACTGGTGGCGAAAGGTTATACTCAACGACCTGGTATCGATTTTGAGGAAACTTTTTCGCCAGTAGCCATGCTTAAGTCTATCCGATTTCTCTTGTCCATGGAAGCCCATATGAACCTTGAGGTATGGCAAATGGATGTCAAGACCGCATTCTTGAATGGGTATCTTGAAGAAGATAGAGATATCTATATGCTACAACCAGAAGGGTTCATCAAGAAAGGTGAAGAGCATCTAGTTTGGAAGCTTAAGAAGTCTATTTATGGACTTAAGCAAGCTTCACGATCTTGGAATAAATGTTTTGATGACGTGGTCAAAACTTATGGTTTTGAGCAGTGTGTCAATGATAGCTGCGTTTATAGGGTCTGTATCGATGGGAGTTTGGTTTTCCTTATACTCTATGTGGATGACATACTTCTCATTAGTGATAATGTGAATGTATTGTCTGGCATTA
This sequence comes from Salvia miltiorrhiza, assembly GCF_028751815.1. Classification (NCBI taxonomy): domain Eukaryota; kingdom Viridiplantae; phylum Streptophyta; class Magnoliopsida; order Lamiales; family Lamiaceae; genus Salvia; species Salvia miltiorrhiza. Next base: position 5,643,268 of record NC_080387.1, on the reverse strand, counting down.
AGGATTGGTTATCCCAACAGTTTGAAATGAAGGATCTGGGAGAGGCAGCATATATTCTCGGAATAAAGATTGGTCGTGACCGATCTAAGAGAATGTTGAGTTTGTCTCAAGCATCCTACATTGACACTGTTTTGGCACAGTTCAGCATGCAGAATGCTAAGAAAGGTCTTCTACCTTTCAGACATGGTGTTCCGCTATCTAAAGCTTTGTGTCCCACAACACCTGAGCAAATAGCGAGCATGAAGACAGTTCATTATGCTTCGGCTGTAGGAAGTCTCATGTATGCGATGCAGTGTACCAGGCCTGATATCTGTTTTGCCGTTGGCATTGTGGCTAGATATCAAGCGAATCCAGGTCAAGCTCATTGGACTGCTGTAAAGCACATACTCAAGTATCTTAAACGGACTAAGGAGTATGCGCTAGTTTACCAGTCTCATGATCTGACACCAGTAGGGTATGTAGACGCCGATTATCAAGGTGATAAGGACAAGAGGCGGTCTACTACTGGCTATGTGTTTATGTTTGGAGGTGGAGCCATTGTGTGGAGAAGTGTAAAGCAGAAATGCAATTCACTATCCACCATGGAAGCCGAGTATGTAGCTGCTTGTGAAGCTGCTAAAGAGGCTGTATGGCTCAGGAACTTTCTAGCTGAGATTGATGTGATTCCTAGCTTGCCTAAATGTATTACAATTTATTGTGATAATGAGGCTGCTATTATGAATACCAAGGATTCAAGATGTCATCAATCCATGAAACACATTGATGGCAAGTATCATTACATTCGGTCAGTGGTCAAGCATGGTGATGTTGCATTACTACATATTGCGGGAGTTGATAATCTTGCTGATCCTTTCACGAAGAGTCTTCCTGGTGCGGTGTTCAACAAGTATGTTGAAGACCTTGGAGTTCGTGACCTCCCGATACTAAACTAAACTTTAGTATAAGTGGGAGAATTTGTAATAGAGATTTACAAGTGAGTGGATAGCTAGGATATTATCAGTTTATTAGTCACGTTGTATACTAAAAGTTTGCTTTAGTATAAGTGGGAGAATTGAAGGGTTATATACTTAAAGCAACACTTTTATGCTTGTATATATTGATACCTTATTCACTACTATTTTCCTATCTGAATTATTGTTATTGCATAATCCTATTATAGTCCAATTTATCTCATACTATAGATTATATGGTGTGTTGTAGATCACAGAAGATCATATAATTGGAAAAAGTTGAGATATAAATTGAGTTCACAATCGAGGCAACTATGGACGAGTTGCTGGTTTAGATTGTAGCATAAATGGATAAATAGTTTGTCTTGGCTATTTATTTATGCTAGTACCTTCGTGTATTGAATAGGATCACAGTGAGATGAATTCTTATATTCTGACTAATTAAGAATCAAGATCTCGGTGACTTAAATAATTTAACCTTAATTGAATTAATCGGTGTAAATAATTAATTGATTATTACTTTGATTTATCATGGGTGAGAACTCTGTTGAAGTTCAAGATACTCGATACTTTGAGTGATAACAATTATTATTTGATATGCGATTATATTGCAATAAGGATCCGTGTCCTGCTGATAACAAGATGATAATATCCTCTTGAGGAACTTAATAAGTTTATCGTATTAAACCCTGCAGGTGGAATTAGTTCCGATACGATAATAAGTTTAAGTGGTAGCACTCGAGATGTCGTTTATAATTAAACGACTAATTAATTAATTAATTGACCGTCAGAGGAATTAATTAATTAATGGATATTCGATATCTTAAACACGGAGATTAATTAAGTCTAATACTAGCCCCGACTCACCTAAAGAATAAAGAGGTAATTCAGTATTAATTTTCTGGTGGAATAAATTAATACTAGTGTCTCGATTTATATTCTGGGCTGAATAAGAAAATCGAGCACTGGGAGGCCAAACTTTATTCGAGCTAGTAGATCCCCGGTTGGCCCAAATATAGGCTTAAATCTCAAGAGAACAATGTACCAATTCTCTAAAGGATCTTTCTCTTAATTATAATGATGGGCATTATTATTTATTCTAAATAATAATTAAATGACCATGATTGTCCAACTTTCACTTTTGCTATTGTTTAAACTATCACTAGCCGAAAGTGATGGTAAAGGAATGAAAGTTGGTGCTTAGTCATGCACATCATTATCTTTTCACTTTTGCTATGCTTTTGCTATATTTTTAGCATGAAAGTGTGCAGAGAACGGTTTGTGAAAGAGTGTGTGAGAAAGAGTTAGAGAGAGATAGGTGATTTGCAATTCTCTAGATTGAGATAAGGATTCGAAGATAGTTGCCATCCAACGTTGAATCTTGCCGTGGGAACAATTCGGAAGATCAACTCTGGAGTCGATCACTTCTCGTTTCGCAGGTATACTTCTTTTACTACCTTGTAGGATTATGGTTTTTGTATGTACTTGTTAGATATCCGAAATGGATCGTGGGCACACGAACCGTATATCAAAAAATGGTTCCTTCAGCTGAGATATGAAGTCATCAGTCGACTGCAGCAGCGATGTGTTGTCAACACCAGCCTTGGTGAATATTCTTCGAGCAAGGCCATCCTTTTGTTCCAAAAGGGCTTTCATGAGATGCTCGGTTTCCACCACTTGATGTTTGCTGTCTTTTGCTGCATCCACAGCTCCAAGAATTCCATCCCACGCCATTTCAGTAAACTCGGAGTTGCTAATCTGTCACACAATATTGCTATCATTAACATGAAAAATGGAAAAAAAATCCACAAGCACGTCACCATTTCATAATTCCTCAAGCTTTCTGGGGTTAATTTACCAAAAATAAAATAAAAAAAAAACATACTCACATACCTGGCTAGAGGCAGCAGAGGAGTAAGAGCGGATGCATGATGATGATGAGATCGAAGCAGAAGAAATTGTATTTTGGTTATTAGTGAGGGTGGGAACGGGAGCACGGGGATAAAAAGCAGGGGAGGCGGAGGCAGAGCGCAGCGCAGGGGACGATGCTGGTAGGGTTTGAAGACCCCTGCCGGTTGCCCTAAGCGCTGCGACGGCTGACCTGCTTAGCCGCACCGCCGGCGTGCTTCTAACAATTGCCATCGTCGCTAAAGCAAAACGGCCGAGTCCAAAGAATCAAATATATAATACGGTTAAGGAATCCTGCGCTCTCCTTAATCCGGGGTCCTACGTGGCATATCTAAGAATTCACCATTCAAAATCCCTGCAATTCTAGAGCCTCTAGCTCAATTTTCTATCGCTGACGTGGCAATATAATTCCACATCACTTATTTTATTTTAAAAAACACAAAATCTAACATTTCTCTACCCCAATTCCCAAAACCTAAAATCAATTCCCCTTCTTCCATCTCTCGCATCCGATTCTCCCCTCCCCGCCGCCGCAATCTGCCCTACTGCGCCCCGCCCCTCCACCGCCACGATCTGCTTCGCCGGACCACCTTCAAACCTGAAACCCTAATCTAGCGCGCCTCCACAATGTGCACACACTTGCGCCCCTCTTCTTCTCTCCTCTGAGGCGCGACCAGACCCCGTCGCACCGCATTCGGCCGCCGTCGCGTCGCCCCGCTCGCCGTCACGCCGCGCCGTCGCGACCAGAGCAGTCCGCCAGTTGCGCGCTTGGAGCAGGGGATGATACAGTCAGGTATGATTCTAATTGTTAGATTTAATTGTTGGATTTATTTCAATGGCAGTGGGTAACTAATGGGGGCTGATTTTCGATTTAATTGTTGGTTGGATGTAATTGTTGGATTTTCGAAAGATGGGTGTTAATGGGTCAGCCCCTTTTATGCTGTTTCTCCTTGCTCTCTAGCTGTTCGACGAAATGTCTGAATGACGATTGTGTTGATGATGGCTATTGGGTTATTGTGTTAATTAATCTATCTTTTTCTGTACAAGTTCAATCTGGTGGCTGCTCTAAGCATTAGTATAACTCGTGTTTGAAGTGGCGATGCAGTTTTTTTGTTTCTCACATAAATTTTGGAGTGTAGATAGGTTTGATTTTATTAGTCTGTTCTGAATAATTAACATAACTCAAGGAAGTTCTGTATTACTGTCAGGTTTATGCTGAGTTGGCTTCAAAGTATCGTGTTCAAGTTTTCAAGACTTTGAAGATCAAAGTGGGGAAGAACTTGACATCTGATATTGAAGTTCTTAAAGCTATACGCACAGTCCATTCTGATTGTTTGTTCATTTTAGATGCTAATGAAGGTTATAGCTCTGAGGAAACCATTCAAGTTCTCCAAAAATTACACGGTAACAAAGTAATTCTGAATGTGTGCATTCATGCCAAGGCTGCGTGAACTTGCATTAGTAGTAAATATATGTTTCTTCTACCTGCGTATATTCTTGGAAAGATTCCTTCTCTTTTCTGGCAGAAATGGAGGTAATGCCTATTCTTTTTGAACAGCCAGTTCACAGAGATGATTGGAAGGGTTTTGGTCATGTTAGTCACGTTGCAAAAACCAAGTACGGGGTATCTGTTGTTGCTGATGAAAGTTGTCAATGGGTCAGCCCCTTTTCTACTTGTAGTTGTGTTGCATGGATGATTCTTTTGGGCTATCTGATATTATTTTTCTTTGCTTATAGTTGGTACTAAAAAATGATGCTATTTTGATGCCAAAAAATATCTTCCTGGATTGATGTCATTTTATCCAACGGTTTGCTTCAAAAGGATGACTATATTATGATTTTTGTTTATGGAAATCGAATCACCAAAGTAGGTTGTATCATTCTGCAAACCAACATATTAGATCATCTGCTTTGCCATTTGCTGGGTCAGATCTGGTCCTAAGCCCTTCACAGTGGAGCAGTCATGTTGTTGGTTTGTCCTTCATCTTATACAGCTATTCTTTTATTTTTATGTATGTTCTGATCATACTTGCAATTGTGTGCTTGAGCTTCTGTAATCAGGCTCAGCCATGCCAAGGATATCATTATAAAGCATATACAATATTATGATATTGGCTGTAAGTAAGCGATTGCTTTACTTCCCTGTTTTGCCGTGGCTGAGATCTCCGAGCACATCACCAACAAAGTCTTCGAGCACTGCATAAAAAGGTAAATGCTTGCGGGCTGGCTACAATAATGTTCCTTTGACTAATAGTGTTTTTAGTTCACTGGCGGGCTGGCTAATTGAGTGTTCTTTCATACTTTGCACCTAATTGTGTGATTCGTGAAAATTTCTCAATCTTTTGTGACAATTGCAATATGAATGGTGACAATAGCGAATGATTTAAAATGATATTTCCATGCATATTTATGTGGAGTAGTGATTTGAGGCATATATTATTTCTTGATATGCTATAATTCATGAGTTTATTTGTATGGTGATGCTAATATGTAGTAAGGTGATGTATTTGAGCTCTACATCTCTTTATTTAGCCAAGCCATGAATTTTGTTTAGTTGAAGCAAGACATGCCTTGCTGTCAATTCTTGGCTGGACTGGACAGAGTGTTGCGGGATACTTTTGGGGGTGTTCCCGTGGTTCAAATCTGTTGAATTTTTTTACAGTAATAACTTCATTACGAGTAGTAAATATTTGCAAAATTTCAGCTAAATCCGAGACCCTTAGATATGTCAAATTATTTTCTGAAAAGTACTGCACGAAGCAACGAAGTTCAGTGGCAGATTCTGCCTTTTGTGATATAATTTCGTATACACTTGATATATTATATTTTTGTAACTTTCTACTAAAGATAGTCTTTAATAGCTTTCTAAAAAGGTAAATCTTGCATTTTTCTTTGAAGTAGTTGATTTCATATGATTTTTCAAAGTTAGAATTCAAATGTATATGGTTCTTAAACTTGTGAGTAATAATTAGTTGAAATTCTAAACTACTAAACTTGGATTGAGGCTTTATTTTCTTTTAACTTTTATTTTATTCTCACTTTATTGTGCATTAGATTCTTGTGGAATTGATCGAGTGAGATATAATGCAATGTTTTGGTTTTCTGAACCTCTTGGATTTTGATTGTGGAACTCAACTTTAGCTATGTGTAATGATTCAAGAATGATTTATTTGACTGAATGTAATCTCTATTAGTATTTTTGCTTTGATAAGGTTTTGTGATCTCTGCTCTGATTCATGTTGAAATGAACCGATGTGATTCTGATTTTCAATGGTCAGGAATCTATGGAGAGATTTCTCTAACATGGTTCTTTGAAGATTCTCACTATACCGATATTCTGAAATTTCGAATTTTGTAAACAATCTTTGTGTAATTGTATATATGGGTTTAGATATCTCTACTGATTTGTATCCCTTTGAGCTTAGTTGCATTTTATCATAATTATATATGTTTGCATATTGCATAGCATTTTACATTTATGACAAGCCATGCCAAATGCCAAGAGGAATCCCAATCCCATAGCCTTTTTTCTGGAGAAAAAGATAGTTTGCACTTGCGCACACACATAAAAATGCAAATCGGAATGAATATTTAAATTGTGTGGAATTAGAGCATGTTGATATAGGGGATAACATTGAAGCAAATATGGATGGTTAGACATCATATGGTTATATGTGTATTACCAAATCAAATATAGCTTCTCTAATTGATATAATTTTTCTGCAGGGGTTATGGAATGCAAAATCGTCCATGTTTTTGCTAAAGCATTTTGTTTATCTGTGTAAAGCATTGAACTACAGTTGATAGTTGATTGGACTACAGTTGATAGTTGAGTAGTTTTTGAGTTAGATTTGTTGTTATGGTGTATTAATCTTTGAGGTAATTTTTGTAATTATTGCAACTGAACTACAGTTTATAGAGGATTTTGAAGGTTCTCTATTACAAGTTAGATTAGTTGTAGAGCTCATAGATTAAACTTGGTCGTCTCTTTTATCTTTTTGTTGTGGGGAAGGTTGGCTACTATTTATTTGGTGAATTATGAATTTATAATATATATAATATATTTTAAATAAAAAAAGAGTCTTGGGCCGATTTTTATGAGTGTTGGGCCTGTTTTATTTATTTAATTAGTCCATGTCTATTCATTTATGTGGGCTACGAATTTTTAAGAAGTTGGGCCTGACATTAAATTATTTTGGGCAGTCCACATTTTAATTAATTTGATTATCAGTAGTTGATTAATTATTTTAAAGATGATTTGCATAATAATATTATATTATTATTATGTGCATATTTTAAGTGATTACTTATTATATGCTAAGCATGACATGCATTTGCATATGCATTTTTGCAAATAAAAGTACTCATGATTTAAATTGGTTTATTTATAAATCCAATTATTTAAGAAAATCGAATAAGGATATTGTTGGTGTCCTTAACTCAAGAATTTAGTTTCAATTATTTATTTATTAAATTTGAAAACCCGACGTGATAGATTAGGAATGTTTAGCACTTCACTATGACTTAAGATTAGATTCAAGAGACCTATTAAGATAATAGATTTCTTGTAGGCTTTGTGGAGCAAGGGGATTAGCGCTGCTTTCCCAAGACAGGTTTTCATGTTTATGATCTTCAGGCTTTGCCTATCCAGGTGGGCTTACTTTCCAAATGTATAAAGTATGATTGAGTTATTAAGCTCAAAATGTTTCAATGAAATGCAAATTGTTTATTTAATAAAATGCAAATTGTTTATCCAATAAAATGTTTATGTGCACTCTGCTCTGTTTAAGGCTCGCAATTCATGGATCGATCGAGGTTCTCTTATGGCCTAACACGTTATTTGAGAATTGTGTACACTTGTTAGTTGTTTCGGTGGGTTGATCTCCATCGGGCACTAATCATGTATGAGGCGTTATAAGGGTGCTCGACGGGATGTGTTCCGGAGCATTGGGTCCCAAATGGGAGCTTGGCTGGGTTACGCCCTCAGTCCAAGTAAAACAGGAGTAATGGATCCGTCGGTGGCTAAAAGGTCCGGGATCACAGCGAGTAACGGAAAGGGAGTGTGACATGTGCGCACAAATGAAAGAAATTATTTTAACATGCTTAGAAGTTATTTTAATTTAAAACCTTCTAAGTCATGTCAAGTATGATTTGATAAACTGTCTTTACAAAAATATGAAATATTTATGAAAATGCATGCCCACTAAGTACATTAGTACTTAGCCCAAAAATACTTTCAAATGTTTTCAGGTTGGCTGGCCGGTGCTGACGGGACGGAGCTGAGGCTAGAGATAAATTCCTATGTTAGACTTCCGCTGTAGCAATTACTCTTATACATCTTTTGTTTTCTCAACTTAAGATGACTTCATTTGAGCTTCAATTTAAAATTTATAGTTTTATGTTAATGAACGTCGGTTGTCAGAAGCATGAAACAAAACTTGTGATCCAAAGGGGCATAGCCTGACTTTCTATCCTATTTCGGGTTTTAACAAGGTATTTCCCTTGTTTATTTCTATGAATTATTCACACCTCGATTATATTTATTCCTTCAAGAATTGGGGTGTGACAGAATGGTATCAGAGCATGAGTTTTCTTTCATGTTTCTGATAACCATAAGCTTTTAATGTCGAGTCTAGAATAGTATCTCTAGATTTCTAAGAATTTCAATAGCCCTCAGCTCGCCGTCACACTGCCGCAACTAAGGTACGATAATAGTTTCAAAAATATATATGTATATTCAAAGTTATGAAAATTTTCAAGAAAATGTGCACCTTATGTTTATGATGTTATGTGAACTGCAAATTATTCTTCATGTTGTTATTTTGGGTCTCTGACTCATATAACTAAACTCAATGTCGTGTTTGGGACTACCCGAACCCATAACGACTCAATGAATGTATTTCGTGTTTGGGACTACCCGAGCCCTTAACGAATTAATGTATGTATGTATGTATGGTCGAGTTAGATTCCTTGAATCTTTCCGGCATAAGCAAAATTGTTCATAAAAGGGGCATTTAATGTCCATATGACTCAAAGTTTTTAAGAAAGCAAATGTATGTATGTATGTATGTATGTATGTATGTATGTGAAAGTTTTATGTTATCATTTTAGGTTCACTGCCTATATGATCAGAATGATGAGTTCTTTTACAAACTGTTTGAGAACCACCCAAGAATGTCTTAAGAATGTTAGTCGTGATAGCACCGCTAGGACGGCATAGAATGAACTTATATGGTACCAATGATTTATGATTGAAGTGCTTGGAAGTAAGTGCTTAAGTTAGAAGTTGAATTAGAGCCTTATAAGAGATAAGATGTTGACATGATTGGGGGCGAAGCTCCCATTTGACTGAGTGACTCGCCGTGCTGGGTCTGGCCAGCCCACATGACTATGATCTCGGTGATTGTCAATTTAGATTTTTAATGTTTGTAGAGCGTCATCACAATATATAGAGACTCTCACTATGTAGTTGCCACAATAAGATTTTTCTTCCATCACGATAAGCATAATATGATTAGAATGAGTTCGTTTGTCACTAGTTCTCGAGACTATAGACATTGTGTTCTCACAATTAGAAAGATGTGATAACAATCAAGCTATGTAGCCGCACTGATAGTGAAGTCTAGTATCCCAAACTAGATTACCCAGATATGCAATTCCGAGGACGGAATTTTTATAAGGAGGGAGGGATGTAACGCCCCGCTTTTACCTAGCTAGATCTAGAGTAAATTTGAACTTTGAAGTAGGACGATTCACGTCGAATAAAGAAAATGAATTTATTTTAATTCCAACAAAAATGATTTAAAAAAAATATTTGTAAATTTAGTTATTAAATTTAAAGCATTTAAGCATTTTCACGAGCTTTTAATTAGCAAGATTTGAAAGGAATTCCTTTTATAAATGCACCAAGGATTTAATTACATTTCCATTACAATTTTACTACATCTATTATTCCTACATTATACAATAAAGAAAGTTACATTGGTACTCATTTATACATAGACATATACACACATTTGTAAGATACAAGTACACCAAATACCAACATCTCTCCATCACCTACGACACCCTCCCTGCAGCTTAATTTCATTCACACAATTAAAGTATATGCCTACACTCTATTTTCCTTCATTCACACATCTACTCTTGAAAGAGCAACAGCATAGCCGTGTAGTCACCCCACCCTATGCCTCATAGCCGCCCACTCTACAGCCCAATTCCAGCCCCAAAAGTCAGGCTGTGCAGATCCCAACTTTTCTATCAAATCAAATGCGCCATATTAGTTTGACATTTTCCACAACTAGCTTTTCCTATCTATGCTACCATGCCTTAAAAGTAGCCTCTCTTTCAACACTTAACATCACTACCCACCTACTCCCACCTTTTTGCAACTTACATAACTGGGTTGATCCGAGCTTCCATCTTCCATCCTTCCATCTCCACACGAAACACTTACAAGTCACAAATTTTAAGTCCAGCCAAGAATAGCAGAGCAACCAAGTAACGGCCATTTCAGATTTTGAGCAGCTCACTCAAACTCAAGGTTTCATCTTTAACTCCCTTGTTTACTTCATTCCAAATTATGATTAAGAAACCCAAGCCATTGTATGTATGAAGCTGTTCAGCTGCCCAACAAGAAACTCACGCATTCATACATTCACAAATTTTCATTTGAACAGATTTTATAACACATATGTAATTTTTGTATACATATTCTGTACATACACACATATGTGTATAAGCTAGTATTGAATGATTTTACATGTTGAGTAAATGAATAAAAAGAAGAAGAAAAATAGAATCTTGAAGCTTTGTCTTGCTTTAATTTCGAACCTTAATGTGGTTGTTGGCTGTATGAGTCGAGAGGAGGGATGCGATCGGCGGCGGTGGTTCTCCTACTGCTGTCGGCCGGAAGTTTCAGAGAGGGAGAGATGGGCTGGGTACAGCTGAGGGTGTCGGCGATGGTGGCTTGGCTGCTGTCGCCGAACTGATTTGAGAGAGAGCTGAGGGAGGTCGGCGGCGGCTCTTTCCTGTGGAGGGAGCGGCGCTGCCGCTGTGTGCAGGTGGTTGAACTGAAAGAGAGGAAGTCGAGGGAGACGAGGATGGCGGCACCTGATGACTGGTCGCGGTGGCCGAAGGAAAAGAGAGGAGATGAGGGGCGACGCCGGGCTGGAGCAGGAGGCGGCAGGCGTGACGGCGGCAATCGTCGTGGCTGTCCACCAGAGCGTGGTAGGCGAGAGGAGGATGAGAGAGGGAGAAGGGTTTGGACATGTGTTGGTGTGCGTGTTGTGTGAAGGAGAGATAGGGAGGGCCGAGAGGTGAGAGGTTAGAGGCAAGAGATGAGACGACGACGGCGGTCGCCGCCGGAGGAGATTCGAGGGAGAGAGAGAGGCGGAGCCTTGGGAGAGAGAGAGTGAGATCTGCAGTCGTGTGTGTGTGTGCAGCGTGAGGTTAGGAAGGAAGAAGAAAAGAGTGTTGGGCTTAGGTTTGGGCCGGGTTTTAATTAGATTGGGCTGCGTTTTTTTTAAAAAGAGTCTTGGGCCGATTTTTATGAGTGTTGGGCCTGTTTTATTTATTTAATTAGTCCATGTCTATTCATTTATGTGGGCTACGAATTTTTAAGAAGTTGGGCCTGACATTAAATTATTTTGGGCAGTCCACATTTTAATTAATTTGATTATCAGTAGTTGATTAATTATTTTAAAGATGATTTGCATAATAATATTATATTATTATTATGTGCATATTTTAAGTGATTACTTATTATATACTAAGCATGACATGCATTTGCATATGCATTTTTGCAAATAAAAGTACTCATGATTTAAATTGGTTTATTTATAAATCCAATTATTTAAGAAAATCGAATAAGGATATTGTTGGTGTCCTTAACTCAAGAATTTAGTTTCAATTATTTATTTATTAAATTTGAAAACCCGACGTGATAGATTAGGAATGTTTAGCACTTCACTATGACTTAAGATTAGATTCAGGAGACCTATTAAGATAATAGATTTCTTGTAGGCTTTGTGGACCAAGGGGATTAGCGCTGCTTTCCCAAGACAGGTTTTCATGTTTATGATCTTCAGGCTTTGCCTATCCAGGTGGGCTTACTTTCCAAATGTATAAAGTATGATTGAGTTATTAAGCTCAAAATGTTTCAATGAAATGTAAATTGTTTATTTAATAAAATGCAAATTGTTTATCCAATAAAATGTTTATGTGCACTCTGCTCTGTTTAAGGCTCGCAATTCATGGATCGATGGAGGTTCTCTTATGGCCTAACACGTTATTTGAGAATTGTGTACACTTGTTAGTTGTTTCGGTGGGTTGATCTCCATCGGGCACTAATCATGTATGAGGCGTTATAAGGGTGCTCGACGGGATGTGTTCCGGAGCATTGGGTCCCAAATGGGAGCTTGGCTGGGTTACGCCCTCAGTCCAAGTAAAGCAGGAGTAATGGATCCGTCGGTGGCTAAAAGGTCCGGGATCACAGCGAGTAACGGAAAGGGAGTGTGACATGTGCGCACAAATGAAAGAAATTATTTTAACATGCTTAGAAGTTATTTTAATTTAAAACCTTCTAAGTCATGTCAAGTATGATTGGATAAACTGTCTTTACAAAAATATGAAATATTTATGAAAATGCATGCCCACTAAGTACATTAGTACTTAGCCCAAAAATACTTTCAAATGTTTTCAGGTTGGCTGGCCGGTGCTGACGGGACGGAGCTGAGGCTAGAGATAAATTCCTATGTTAGACTTCCGCTGTAGTAATTACTCTTATACATCTTTTGTTTTCTCAACTTAAGATGACTTCATTTGAGCTTCAATTTAAAATTTATAGTTTTATGTTAATGAACGTCGGTTGTCAGAAGCATGAAACAAAACTTGTGATCCAAAGGGGCATAGCCTGACTTTCTATCCTATTTCAGGTTTTAACAAGGTATTTCCCTTGTTTATTTCTATGAATTATTCACACCTCGATTATATTTATTCCTTCAAGAATTGGGGTGTGACACTAAAACTACGCAGCAGCTTTTTTTAGGTGATTTCGCTGCCTTGGGCAGCGACTGTGGCGGCAAGAGCTCCGGATTGATGTTTTGAAGCACACCACCCTCAGGAATGATCACACCCTGCAACAGTTTCCCGAGCTCCTCGTCCTTCCTCACAGCCAACAAAATGTGCCTCAGAATGATTTTTTTTCTTATTCTGACACTTAGCCGCATATCCAGTCAACTCCAGCACCTGAAATCCAATAAATTTCAATAAATCAACAATCATAATCAAACAACAATGGCGCGATCTCAGATCCATAACACAATTCAATGCTACTGGACCTAAAGAACTAAGATCAAACAACGAATACGACATATCGTCTAAATTTGCCGAGCACGATGCGTTTTCGTTACCTCAGCAACTAAGTACTCGAGAACGGCCGCCATGTACACCGGCGCACCAGCGCCGATACGCTACGCTTAGCTGCCCATTTTCAAATAACGCCGCCCTTCTTCAGTTTCGCGGAAGCCTCCATTGAAAATGACGGTTTAGAGGGGCTGGTGCTGGGTAGAGCTGTCAAAATGGGCCGAAATTGGCCCGGCCCGCTAGGCCCGCCCGTTGTTTTGGGCGGGCTGGGCTAGGATTTCCAAGGCCAAAAAAAACCGGGCCTCCCAGGCCCAACCCACGCGGCGCGGTCTGTGGGCCAAAAAGCCCACTGGGCTTTCGGGCCTAGATTGGCCCGTCAGTTATAGGCTGTTTTAAATTCATTAATCATTATTCCTCCAAGAGTCCAAGTCCAAAAAAAGTTTGTCCAAGTCGTCTGATTGCAAATTGAAATTATGATTTAAATCCTCACTTAGTCATTTAATATTATAGTACTTAATATTAAAATAATTTATAATTCAGTTATCAACCTAAAGAATAAAGATGAACAAGAAAAGCAAAACTTATTGATTTAAACGTGAATAGGTGATGAATTCACCTTTTGCTTTTCAAAAGCATTTTGTTTTAAATATGAATGCATTTTAAACTTGCTTATCATTTATCAATATTCAAGATGGAAACGCGAATACGCGATTATTGAGTACTTAATACCATCTTGTAAGGTATCAAAATGGTATATCGGCTGAGAACCTCCTCGTGCCCCAAAGGATTACTTGTGATTTGGGTCTGGATTTTTCATGATGCCACGTACCATCTATTATATAATAGGATTAAGCCTTAACCTATGTGGCATATCTAAAATCTCACCATTTCAAAATTTACCATATATAATCTTCATCATTTATTAATTAATTAACTATTACATTCTATATAAAGATTCATTAATCATAATAAATATAATTAATAATATATATATATATATATAATATCAACATTACATATAATATAAATTAATAAATTTTATTATTTATTTTTTCTAGATAAAAATTAGATTTACATGTTTGATAAGAAAAAAATTATAATCTATATACGATAAATTATTTTAATTCAATGTTAGTGATTAGATGTATATTTGTTATTAATTTTATATTTCTCAATAGCGAACATATTATATGTATATGTTGCAATATATTATATTGTATAGGGGGCGGTTATTCAATAAACCATCCTTATTTTAAGAATTACGAACCAGCAAAAATGCATGAATTTTATGTATAACACGCATGAATAAACTGTATAAAGGCATGAATTGCGAAAAATAATTTTTTGCTACCTTTGGGATTCGAACTCAAGATCATGAATTTATCCAACAAGGTGATGAATCAACCGTAGATCTTGATGATCTAAGGGCTGAAAATGGTTCCTAATTTATATTTTAAGAAGCGTTCTTATTTTAGACTTCCCCATATTGTATATATATATATATATATATATATATATATATATAATATTTATATTCTTAATTTTCAATAAAATTAATTTTGAATTAAGTTTGAATTGAGACATGCACGTATATGTAAATTATAAACGGGTCCGGTAATTGATTTACATGTTTGCATAATAAGGCACAAATTCTATAAACTGATTACTTTAAAACAAAATCTTATTATATGTCTATCAAAATAATTAAAATTTTATTTTTATTTTTTTAAAAATAAATCCATACATTTTATTTATATAGGGAAGAAAAATATATTTTTCATTTCTACAAACTTTATTTGCTTTTGTTAGTCCATTACTGCAACAACAACAACAACAACAACAACAACAACAACAACAACAACAACAACAACAACAACAACAACAACAACAACAACAACAACAACAATAATAATAATAATAATAATAATAATAATAATAATAATATCTATTCTATAATACGATTAGGCCTTAGCCTACGGCCCTACGTGGCAGGCCTCAAATTCTTTCTTTTCAATCTCAATCTGCAACGTGGCATTTGAGAATCCAATTTATATATTCTCATTCTCACTTTTAAAATAAAAGTCAGGCCTCCCTCTTCCTCACGCCTCCATTTTCCTCACCCCATCGCCGCCGTCCCTGAATCAGGTCGGCGTCGTCTCCCCCTTCACTGTCTCTCTCTTCTCTCAATCCTTTTCTCTCTCTAAAGTCGATTACACACTCAAATTGAGCCCTAATTCCCCCCTTAAACTGCCCGCCTCTCTCTCCCTCTAAATTCAGGCGTCGCCGCCGTCCTAAGGGCGGCGTTGCTCCGCCTCATCTCTGACTCCCTCTTCCATTCCTTAATTAGTTCGATTCTGTTTCCACTTCTTAAACCAATGAGAATTCTCCATTCGAAGCAATTAATACAAGAGCCCTAAGATTTCTTTTTCCTATAACCCGTTGTCGTTCCTTCTTCTAAACTCCGGCGAAATAGTCGCCGCTGAGCTTGCGGTTCGTCCGCTACCGAGCCACCGCTGAGTTGAGCTGCCAGAGCAGAGCTACCAGTGCAGAGATGCCAGAGCCAGAGCTAGCCAGAGCATAGATGCCAGAGCCAGAGCTAACCAGAGCATAGATGCCAGAGCAAAGCTTCCAGAGCAGAGTTGCCAGAGCTGAGCTTCCAGAGCAAAGCTGCCAGAGCCAGAGCTAACCAGAGCAGAGCTTCCAGAGGGCCAGAGCCAAGTTGCCAGAGCAGAGCTGCCAGAGCAGAGATGCCAGAGCTAAGTCATTAAAGTCAGAGCCAGAGCCAAGTCGCCAGATTCAGAGTCAGAGCTAAGTCGTTAGAGTCAGAGCCAGAGCCAAATCGCCAGATCCAGAGTCAGAGCTAAGCTATTGGAGCCAGAGCGCGGAGCCACACGCCAGAGACAATTCGCCAGAAGGCGGAGCTATTTAGCAAAGCGGAGCCAAAGAGTAAAAGTCTGCCCCAAGGAAGGAAATCCAGAGCTACTAGACAGAGCGGGATGATGAGGACAGAATCCAGCTCTGTAATTAGGGGACAAAGACCTGACAAGTTATAATCTAATAATAGCCTTAATTAGTTTAATGGCGAGCATGCAGAATAGATGACCAAACGAATTTACTACTTTACCCCGACTGTAATGCCTATAAATACCTACGATGATGAAATAAAGCACACGCTCTCTCTTTTACTACTTTAATATCTCTTCTTTTTCCTTTCTCTCTAGAGTTTGAACTAATAAATTTACATATATAAATAAAATATCTAAATTGTTAGAGTTATGTTTGTTAGATAGTTGACAATTGGAGTCATGGTTGAATATAATTTCATATTTGATGATGCTCTCTCAAACTCTAGATGAGATGATGCTCTTTCAAGTTTTAGACGGGATGATTCTCTTTCAAGTTTCAGACAAGATAATGCTCAGAAGTTAGAGATGATCTGTCAAGTTTGCGACGAGATGATGCCCACAACTTGGTTGGTCTTAAAACTCCAAATGATACGATGTTCGATAAATCAGTTATGGTCTTTTAAATATCATGTGAGATTATTTTCATAATTAGTTATGCTTTTAGAAGTTCAGAATTATATGATACTCACAATTCAATTATGAATTTTCAAACTCTATATAAAATTATGGTCAAAAGGCAAAAAAAAAAAAAAAAAATTGAACAAAATTAATAAATCTTGTAATAACAAATGCAACAAATCAATCCGCCATCTGGGGATGGCAATGGGCCGGATCTGGACCGGATCCTGCTTGGTCCAGATCCAGATCCATGTTTTTTTACTTAGACCCAGATCCGGTCCAGATCCATTGGATCCAAAAAATGGGATCCAGACCCAGATCCATAAGATCCACAGGATCTCGGGTCCAGACCCGAATCCATATTATTATTTTTTAAAATAAATTCTAAACTAATTAAACATTAAAATAAAAATCATAACAATTGTCTAAAGTTTCAACAATCATTCAAGAACACAAAATACACCATAATCCATTTAAAACTAAACAATCCAAAATAAATAAGAACACCATAATCCATTTAAAACTAAACAAGAACATGCATAAAATCTGATATAAACACAACATCTGATAAACCAATGTATAAACACAACATCATGCAAAAATCTGTATAAACACAACAACATGTGAATTTACAACTAATTTCTGTAATAAACTAATTACAACAATATGTGTAATAATCTGTGGAGCAACAACATGAGAATTTACAACTAATTTTCTGCAAAAATCTGTATAAACACAACATCTTGCAAAAATCTGTAATAAACTAATTTCTTCATCATGCAAAAATCGAAATCGAATAAATATATATAGAATGCAAAAAGGTAGAAATCAGTCACATTCTTCCCCAGGTTGAGCAGCGGCCGGAGAGGAGCGGCGGGTGGGGATGAGCAGCGGCCGGAGATGAGGGGTGGTCGGCGTGAAAGGAGCGGCGGGTGGGGGAGGGGCCTGCCGATTTTGAGTGAGAACCTCCTCTGCAGCGCCTCCTCTGTCCGAGACCACCGATTTCGGGTGGACAGACACTGGAGGTGGACAAAGACGAAGATGGAGCGGCGGTTGGCGTTGGCGCGCTGCCTTGCGTCTGGACTTGAGGGGATTTTGGGTGGGGGAGGCTAGAGGGGCCGAGGTAGGTGGTGGACGGCCGGAAGTTAGGTGAGCAGCGCGGGTGGGGGTAGATGAGCGGCTGGTGGTGCGGCGCAGGTGGGATTGGGAAGAACTAGGGTTTTGATTTTTGAAATCTGAAATTGAATTGTAAAGTAGGAGTTTATGTTTTAGGGTTAGATAAAAATAAAAAATAAAAAATATTATATATTTAATATAACCGGGTCCAGAACTGGATTTGGACCGGATCTGGGTTTTACATCAACTACTCCAGATCCGGATCCGATTTTTTCGAGAGTGGTCCAGATCCGGTCCAGATCCATAGGGTCCAAATTTTGCAAGGTCCAAATCCAGAAAAAAGGGTCTGGATCCGCGGATCTGGACCGGGTCTCGGATCCATTGCCATCCTTACCGCCATCATACCTATGTCAAATTTATATGTATTTCTACTCTTTTTTTTTCTTACGCGTTAACTTTTTATAAAATTTCATATGAAAACTAATGGGTATTTTTATGATCTCAA
The DNA here is from genome assembly GCF_028751815.1 of Salvia miltiorrhiza. Taxonomy (NCBI): domain Eukaryota; kingdom Viridiplantae; phylum Streptophyta; class Magnoliopsida; order Lamiales; family Lamiaceae; genus Salvia; species Salvia miltiorrhiza. Next base: position 5,624,900 of record NC_080387.1, on the reverse strand, counting down.
CAAAATTAATAATTTAATTGTTAAAAGTTGTTGAGATTAATATAATTTAAAATGTATTACTAATTTAATTTAATTAATTATATAAATAATTTACATAAAAAATTATTTTATATAATTATCATAAGAATAACATAAAATATATAAATTACAGAAAATATATAGCCGTCGAATTTCGACGGGTAATACACTAATTGATATTATACACATTAGTATGATTGGTATTGGTATGTATACACAGCTAATAGTTTGTATTAAAATTCCCGTCGAATACAAAAGTTTAATTTTTAAATCATTAATAAGTGGGCCAGTGGTCATGGGCGGAACCCTATTGATAATTGTGGGCATGAGTGGTACACACTATCCTCATACTATTATGGATTTGCTCTCAAATTAAAAGATAAAACCCTACCTATCTACCCACCCGCCGTCACCCCATCCCCAAATCCAGCCCCAAATCACACACTCTCTCTCTCTCTATCGTAACCCTTTCCCAACCCTTCTCCAGCTTTCCTCCATTTATGCAGTCTGCATCTCCTCCTAAGTTCTACCATCACTTTCTGATGGAACCTGAAAGAGGAAAAGATACTAGACGGCGGCGCGAACTCAGCCGGCAACACAAATCCAGGCGGCAGAGGTGTCACCGGTGAGCAACGGTGGCATGAGCGCATTGACATCGAACCCGAACCCGACCCGACCGCATTGAAACCGCTAAAACCAATCATAGTAGTATTTTTTTTTTCAAAGCAAACTCTTTGCTCTCTTCTTCTTCGACACAACTTGTCGGACGAACCCTAATTTCTGCGTTGAGATGAGATACTTCAATCTCATTCGTTCTTCACCTGTCAGGTACTTGAAGCTGGATTAGATATGTGAATCATTTATCAACAAATTCACGAGCTTTATTTTTTTAAAAAAATTTAATCGCAGAAAGAGAAAGCTAAAGCGTAGGAACAATGGCGCGCCAGACAAATACTCAATGATGCAAAAAAATCTTCGATGTGTAAATACGACAAATTTTGCAGGAGCACAGGTAGGGTGCAATAATCCTCGAACTTATTGTTTTTGCCTCTGAGCCCTAATTCAGAAAACTGATTGTCATTGTTAGGAGATGATATATTTTTTGACCGCTTCTATCAGCTGAATTTGATCATTTTGTTGTTTTGCAGTCACGTTTATCTGGCCCCTTGGATTATATTTCTGAAGAAGGTACTACTGCCCCTTAATGTCTTATTTGTTGTTATAACATATAGAGAAACTTGGTACTGCTTCATTAAGAAGTCAGTTCCATTAATCAATTACATGAACATGATGCAAAATTGTAAAAGCTATGTATGTTTGATAGATTTAAAAAGTCGAATAAAAATATATAACTATTAACTATGAACTATTGATGATCAATCATATGTCTCATCTTTATCCCAACTTTTGTTTGTAGAGGATCATGAAGAGATCTATTCTACTAGTCAGTGGGTGTTGATGATGAGAGCCAAAATTGATACAAGGGATTGTATACAAATAGCTTCTTCATTCAAATTACCAACCAAGGAGGTATATTGTGGAATTTATGAGTCTTATTCAATTTAGGCTGCGTTTGGTTCAAGGGATAAAGAGGGATAAGGAAGGATAATATTATTGTACATCCTTATATCTTGTTTGGTTTGATGTATAAAATAATCCGGGTATAAAATCCTGGACAACCTCTTATCCCTTGCCCAAGGGATAATTTATACCACCTTATATTATCCCTCTATTTAGAAGTATTAGAACCAAACGCACCCTTAGAGTTATAAAATATTATCTTATGAATTGAAAAGTGCTTATAAATTTCCATACAATAACCTAGGAGTTCGAAGAGGAAAAGAGTAAGCGCATGCCTCGTTCCAAGCTCTGGGAAAGGATCCACGATAGTATGTTTTGTTATATTTCCTTTTTTTTCCCCTTCTGAAATTCCGTGGCCTTAATTTAATTGGCTGTTCTCTTTGGTAATCCTTATTTTCAGTTTTTAGGGTACTATCCGTTTTTGAGCTTTTGAAGGAAGAGAAACCGACATACAAGGATTATGTTAATCAGCTCGTGATGGATCTCATCACATATTCGCGGTACAATAAGTTTATGATTGAAGCTGTAATGGAGGTACACTTTTCTTTTATGTTTTCCTATTATTTTTGTGATGTTTTTCAATCTCAAATTGCATGATTGAAGAATTTACCATTCTGTTTAGATGCTGGGTATAATGGAAACTAAAGACTATTTTCTCGAGAGAGAGAAGTAGTTAAATATGTGTCTGTGCACCAACACTTTGAAGGTGATACAAATCTCATTACGAATTCATTTATTTTCATTTATCAAGAGTTTCAGAAGTATTAGAAGATTATGTTGTGGTGGTATGGCTACAATTGCTAATGATTGGTATTTTAAGTCGTAGCTGGATTTGGATACAAATACTACTATGTATGGAGTCTTAGCCTCATTATTATTTGTGCTTTAGGTCTTAAACCTTATAATTGGCAATGTTAAGAGTGAACCCTATCAATTGCTTGATAGGGTTTTTTACCCAATTTTTGTCATCATAGTTGTCAAAGCAGCAGCCATACCGGTTGCAATAGCAGATAGTGATCACATAGTGGGCGTTTATGGTAATAGCAGTCTATGTGAATATATGGTCTAACTTATTACCATACACTCCATCTCCTTTGACCGAGAGTTATTTTGGCCTTAATTTTCAGATCTAACTTCAAGGACTCATTGTTTATGAGCTAAGTTGTTTGTGTTTATAATGAGCCTCCATGTTTTTTTTACACTTTTTTTATAATTTCAACCAAGACTAATACTATTATTTTATTTTAAACCATTAATTGATGTCAATATTATTGATTGAAGTTCATATATATACTTGCAATTACATTACATTTCTTATTTTATTCCTAAATTAAATTAACAAATAAACATTAAACAATATTATTTTATATTATTTGACTGAATTTGTGTCCTCTTTGTCCGCGTTTTATTTACAGCAAAGCAAACATAAGGAAATGAAGTAGGCCCTTTTCCACATGTATCTTACAAAGTGAACTTGTTTTAAGGGATGCCAATGTTCTCTGCCATTTTTCTATTTTCTCCTTTAAGTATCATAATGAGCCTCCATGTTTTCTTTCTTTGCAGCAATATATTAAAATTAAAACAAAAAATAATAATATGCAATAAAATACTTTTAAGAACAATTATGTAAATAATTTACACATAATCTTCATGATTTTCAACATATTTTGAAAAAATAAATACTAAAGTAATTAATCACTACTCTTATTTTTAAAACTGACATGGTCATAATTTATTTATAATATTTATTAACTTATTAACTTATAAGTTTTATCATAGTTATTAATTTAAATAAATAAAGAGAAGAAAATAACACAAAAATAGAAAATAATTGTACACTATAGAGAAAAACATAATAAATTGAAACAAAATTATTCACAAGTAAAAAAATAATTAGCAATTCCACCCTGAAAATATTTTTATATTTATGTATTTATATAAAATTTATACCAACTGAATTATCATATTTATTAATTAATGTAATAAAAATTAAATTTTAACTGACTGTATATGATCTGAATATTGAAAAAAGAAAGTAAAGAAGAGTTTGCAATAATAAAAATTAATATTATGAAAAGGCAAAAAAAAAGTAAAAAAAAAAAAGAATTTAAAGATATATTTATTCCAAAAAGAAGATTGAGGAGAGAGATTTTTTTAAATAATTATGTAAATAATTTACAAGTAATTTATTATTGTTATTATTATTATTAGTTGTCTATTTAATTTGAATTTTATTCTTATTTAATTTAAATTTAAAATAGGCTGAAGAGGAGAAAAAACGGGCTGAGTTAAGATGCGAGTTTGGGCTGTTGGGCCGAAAATTTAAATGTTAGTAATTTTTGGCTACTGAGAGTGCAGAACTTATGACCGTTGGGTGGACACTTGGGCTGAAGTAAAGGGAAGGGGGACACTAGGGTTTGAGAGACGCCTCTCGGCCGCCTTCTCCCTTCCCCTCTTTTTTGCTGGCCACCGAGGATTTCATTTGGAGAAGGCGAATTGACGGTGCATATTGACGAGTGAAAAGCGGGCGGGTGGGAAATGAGGCAGACGCTTGTTGGGGGAACAGAAGGGTCGGAGACGGAGGATATGAGAGGAGGATGTAGATTGCTGATGGATTTGGGGCGTCCATGGTTGAGCCGTGGGTGTTTTTTGAAGATTGAAGGAACAAAGCAAGCCGGATCGATTAACAGGAAGATAAATCCACTACTCCTGTCCGGACGGCCAACTTTCCGGCTGTCGGGAATTCCGGAAGCTTCCACTCATGGCAATGGTTTCTTACAGTGGTTGAATATGAAATGGGAAAAACATTGTTTAAGGTGAGAGGAATTCTTATTGAGTGAGGTTGTGGAATTTTATCTTGCTTTTTCTTGTCGATGACACATCTTTTTCATGGCAATGGTTTCTTACAGTGGTTGAATATGAAATGGGAAAAACATTGTTTAAGGTGAGAGGAATTCTTATTGAGTGAGGTTGTGGAATTTTATCTTGCTTTTTCTTGTCGATGACACATCTTTTTTTGCAGTGTCTGAGTTTAGATGCCTTTTTTTTTTAATACTTTTCTGGTGATAAGAAGATTCATCACTGGAAATAAAAGCAAGGAATTTGATTCTGCTGAAAAATGGACTTCACAATTACAGTTTATGTAGGAGGTAAACGATCATGATTTATTTTTTAGTATTATTATTTTTTTATTTTGTCTTGATTTAGAAAGATGGATGATTCAGGTGGAGAAGTTGCATTCACAGGTGCACAATAGAAAGAACTGGAGAGACAAGCTATGATATGCACATGCATGATTTCCTGTGTTCCTGTGCCGCCTCATCTTCTCTTTCCCCTGTAAATGCACATATATAAATATTTTTCATTCTCCCATACCATTCCACATCCAATCTCTGCATATTATTAACTGAACTCAGAAATTGTTTCAGGCGGTATTAGATACAGCAGAAAAGGAGATCCGAAGCCCGGGTGGTGCAAGAGGACAGACGGGAAGAAATGGCGGTTTCATTTGGAGAAGGCGAAGGAGGCGGCGCCGCCTTGTCAGCATTGACGGTGCATATTGACGGGTGAAAAGCGGGCGGGTGGAAATGAGGCAGACGCTTGTTGGGAGAACAGAAGGGGCGGAGGCGGAGGATATGGAAGGAGGAGGATGCAGATTGCTGATGGATTTGGGCGTCCATGGTTGATCCGTGGGTGGCTTCCCAGCGAGAAACTGCTGGTCAGACTTTAGATCTCATCAAGGTAAATTTTTGTGCATGCTTGTGTTTAAGTACCTTATAATTATCTGCAGAAGATGATAGACTATCTAGTATTCTGTCTGAGTAGCATGTGATCATTCCTGCAGTGCTTGATGTAGTTTAATATCAGTCCTGGTGATCCAATGGAACTTTCACCTCTATTTTCTGATGATAGCCGGATAGAAATTGAGTAAGATGTCATTGGCACTTTGAACAATTTAATAAATGTAATTTCTGGGCACTTCTATCCAATTTATGATTCTTCATTTTCTTTTAACTTTTAGTATCTGTGCACAGAACTATATACGATGTTGCACTCTAAAACGTAGCTCTAATTCTTGATATGACAAGTTAATTTCAATTTGGTAAAGCCATCTATATTTTTGTTCTTTCACTGCTTGGTTCTGTAAATATTTATATTATTCTGTTGATTTTCTTGAAATTATCTTTCTCTCTCTGCCCGCTGTTAGTATTCGTAGGTAGATATCAGGTTCATCACACCTCACGAACATAGAGAGATTTTCCGGGGTCTTGATTTATATCAACTTGGAAGGCTTGACACCCAAACTTATATTAGGATTTATGTGGATGCAAGCACATTTGCCAATTACTTTACCATAGTTCCCTGCCAAAATTTAATGGCCTCTATCACTCCTAGGAATGTCAATTTGTTTATCAATTTGCTGGCCTCACCTTTCTGATACTTGTATGGCATTGTTAACTACTACATGTGTTCTCCTCACTAATACTGACCTAAAAAGGCTTTCCATTTTTTGGAGTTGCATTTTTATTTGAAAATGCTGCTTGTCTTTATTCTGGTATTTACTCCTTTTACTTGTTTTGGTGACTGAGGCCGCAGGAGCTGTAGAGAACATGTTCCAATGAGCATTAACAAAATATATGGCCTTCTATTATACTTTCCAATATTTTTGAAGAATTGTGATTCATATTAATCTTCTGTCAGTGATTAGTGATTAGCATTCTTTTCATTAAGGGTTAAAACGTCCAAATCAATAAAAATGGCTAAAATTTGTGTTTTTTCAATGTGTGGCCGTAAATTGTGTTTTATGCTTCATTTTGGCTACTTCAAAATTTTACCATATATATATATATATGAGCATATTGCTGAATATATTTGTGGATAAATAAGAAAAAGTATGGCGGTTATAGTATACTGATAAGAAGGAAAATATGGATGTTATAATTGATGGCTCGGAGACTACTTTAAACAAATGTAAATAAATAAAATAGGAATTGGAAATTTACAATACAAAAGGTATCCAAATCCTTGAAATCATTAATGTTGAAATTTGAATAATTGTTTTAGAATCATTGCAAAAGAATTTGGCCCATGAAAGAAAATTATTACTAACTATAATAGGTTCAACATTTGAATTTAAATTATTTAGGCCCAAATTAAAGAATATTATGCGAATATTTATTCATGGCTAAATTTTAAATTAATGCATGTGAGTATAAAATAAATTTCTATTGCTAAGAGTATAATCTAAAATTTAAAGTCATTTATCTAAATAGGGGCGCGACTAGATCATTCATCACAACTCGACTCATAGATATATATATTAATAACTCAAAAAATATAATAATTTCCAAATAAAATTTGCAAATGAAGTAAATGGTTTTGGGCTGTGACATCTTCCGCCCTCTCAAAGCAGTCTTAGTTAGGATTTTACTTTGCTTTCATTTCAATTCATCGTCTAAGATAGTTTATTGCTTTCATTTCAATTCTATAGCCTGGATTAATCGTATTAGTTCAAGATTTATTTCAGAGATCTTCAGTACTGTAAGTTTCCATTATCATGACAATTCTGGGATTTACTTTTTGAATGCAGTTTTTATTTAATTTCCATATTCGCTCTAGTTTAAATTATAGATAATCAATTTATTCATTGCCAGCCTCGGTGCTGCCGTGTGCGGACCAAAACATTGCCGAGCAGCCCAGCCACGACTTACTACCCACGCCCATTCCTTCGCCAAACAATAACGAAGGGCACATCACCGATGATGGGATGGAACTTCAACGATCATACCGTGAAGTAATGATGAAGGATGTGGACGAAAATGGCCCAAATAAGGAGGATCCAATCACCGAAGTCGACGACCTCGAATGTTTTGACTCCCCTACAAGGGTGGTGAGACGTATTGAGCTTGGCAACCTTGGTGAGCATGAAAAAGACTTCTATATTGGCCTCCAAGATGAGTGGTTTGAATCCCCATGGGTAAGGAACTTGGGGAATTTCAACAACAAAGTTATCGTCAATCCTTCACTCCTCTCTCTTCCAAAATGCGAACCATTAATTGTTAATGATACTCTAATTTTGGATGATAAAGACTATATTGCCACAAAGCATGCTTGGGGTTTTTGTCTTTTTGGCTTTATTGCAGGAAAACTCCCCAAGAAAGAGAGAGTATCGGAGTTTGCCAAGACTTGGCCGGTAGGATGCAAGATCTCTTACCATGAGGAAGGATGGCTTGTCTTTGCCTTTGAATCCGCCGAGGACCGTGACAGGATTTACCGTGGAGGCCATTATGCCATTGAGGGATCCAAACTGTCCTTGTGTCATCTTCCTCCGGATTTCACCTTTGATGTTTCGGCTATTAACAAGTACTCGGCGTGGGGATTCCTCCCTAACCTCCCACTCGAGCTTTGGAATGAGAGAGCTATTTCCAAGATTGCATCTCTCAATGGAACTCCTATATCCGTTGATGTCAAGACCTTCTACAAGAGTGACGTGACGGCGGCTAGATTCCAAATCCTTGTTGACGCCACAAAACCGCAAGCAAAGAAGAATGTTTTTCTCAAGTTGCCTAATGGGAAAACAATCAACCAAAGAATCATGTTCGACCATTTCCCTAAACTTTGCGCTTATTGCCACAAGCTTGGCCATCATGAGGGGGAATGCAAGAACATGGGTACCGTGGCTCAAAAGGAGGCAAAGAAAAAGAACAAGGGTGGCGAACCGACACATGGCAATGAAAACGATGGGTGGACCAAAGTAACCTATCGCAAGGGACGTAGTCGTACTCGTCGTGATGTTCAGAGTGCTCCTCCATCAAATAGGAAGAAGACTCTGGGTCACAAGAGCAAGCCCCCACCACCCCAACATCAAAAGGTGTATGTACCAATCAAGAAAACCCCTCCTCCACCGAATACTCACATTAGGTTTCCTAGTCCAACGCCATCCTATGACGGGATGGTGGAAGATTGAGAAACTCGATTTGAGTGTGAAGATGTGCATCAAAGCCTACACCTTGAGGAAACGGAAGTGCAAAATCAAGAAGGAAGAACACTTGTGGGGGAAACCTCACCACTTGACGATTTGTGCTCACTGCCGCCCAGCCACTCACCATCCGCTGGACACCTTCACTCGGCAGTAAGCATAGCCTCGCCAGCGGCAGCATCCCAGCCCTCGCCTTCGGCAAAAAATTCCTCGCTGATTGCTCATGCACACTCGGCTGATCACTTGCGTGGGCCCTCGGCGAAGCAGTCCTCGCCGATAGGACACTCAAACTCTCCAGTCAGCACGCCCGTGTCGATAAGAGATGAGGTTTTTGCCTCGGATCGAATTGAGACACCCGTCTCGGCGCCTAGCGCCTCGGCGGGGGGCATTTTGGCGGTTGCTTCGGCGCCTAGCGCCTCGGCAATCACCTCCGTGGCTGCTTTGAGTTTTGAGGATGCACAGCCACCATGCTCGCCGGTTGGACAGCTTGCTCCACGTCCAACAATTTTGGCTCTCGAAGCCCCTACAAAGTCAGACCAGAGATTGGATAAAGCCAAGGCCGAAAAGCAACAAAAACAAAAAACCAATGGAAAGGCCAAAGGCAAAGGTAAAGGAAAGGTTAGTAACACTCCTAAAAAACGTTCCTCATGATTTGTGCAACATGGAACATCCGGGGATTGCATAAACCCCATAAACAAAATGCAATTTTGGAGTTTTTGAAAAAACATAAAGTTGGGCTTTTGGGACTTATTGAAACTAAACTTAATTCCACTAAGGTGAAAAAAATCATGGGAAAAATCTTACCGCATTGGAATTTCGAGCATAATTTTGATTTGTGTAAAGGTGGCCGTATACTTGTCATTTGGAATCCTTCACTCATTTCGGCCACTTGCGGCCACTTGTTACAGTAAGGATGAACAACACTTGTTTTTGAATGTTGATTGTTTAACTAGTAACAAGTGGCCGAAATGAGTGAAGGATTCCAAATAACAAGTATACGGCCACCTTTACACAAATCAAAATTATGCTCGAAATTCCAATGCGGTAAGATTTTTCCCATGATTTTTTTCACCTTAGTGGAATTAAGCTTAGTTTCAATAAGTCCCAAAAGCCCAACTTTATGTTTTTTCAAAAACTCCAAAATTGCATTTTGTTTATGGGGTTTATGCAATCCCCGGATGTTCCATGTTGCACAAATCATGAGGAACGTTTTTTAGGAGTGTTACTAACCTTTCCTTTACCTTTGCCTTTGGCCTTTCCATTGGTTTTTTGTTTTTGTTGCTTTTCGGCCTTGGCTTTATTCAATCTCTGGTATGACTTTGTAGGGGCTTCGAGAGCCAAAATTGTTGGACGTGGAGCAAGCTGTCCAACCGACGAACATGGTGGCTGTGCATCCTCAAAACTCAAAGCAGCCACGGAGGTGATTGCCGAGGCGCTAGGCGCCGAAGCAAACGCCAAAATGCCCCCCGCCGAGGCGCTAGGCGCCGAGACGGGTGTATCAATTCGATCCGAGGCAAAAACCTCATCTCTTATCGACACGGGCGTGCTGACTGGAGAGTTTGAGTGTCCTATCGGCGAGGACTGCTTCGCCGAGGGCCCACGCAAGTGATCAGCCGAGTGTGCATGAGCAATCAGCGAGGAATTTTTTGCCGAAGGCGAGGGCTGGGATGCTGCCGCTGGCGAGGCTATGCTTACTGCCGAGTGAAGGTGTCCAGCGGATGGTGAGTGGCTGGGCGGCAGTGAGCACAAATCGTCAAGTGGTGAGGTTTCCCCCACAAGTGTTCTTCCTTCTTGATTTTGCACTTCCGTTTCCTCAAGGTGTAGGCTTTGATGCACATCTTCACTCAAATCGAGTTTCCCAATCTTTCACCATCCCGTCATAGGATGGCGTTGGACTAGGAAACCTAATGTGAGTATTCGGTGGATGAGGGGTTTTCTTGATTGGTACATACACCTTTTGATGTTGGGGTGGTGGGGGCTTGCTCTTGTGACCCGGAGTCTTCTTCCTATTTGATGGAGGAGCACTCCGAACATCACGACGAGTACGACTACGTCCCTTGCGATAGGTTACTTTGGTCCACCCATCGTTTTCATTGCCATGTGTCGGTTCGCCACCCTTGTTCTTTTTCTTTGCCTCCTTTTGAGCCACGGTACCCATGTTCTTGCATTCCCCCTCATGATGGCCAAGCTTGTGGCAATAAGCGCAAAGTTTAGGGAAATGGTCGAACATGATTCTTTGGTTGATTGTTTTCCCATTAGGCAACTTGAGAAAAACATTCTTCTTTGCTTGCGGTTTTGTGGCGTCAACAAGGATTTGGAATCTAGCCGCCGTCACGTCACTCTTGTAGAAGGTCTTGACATCAACGGATATAGGAGTTCCATTGAGAGATGCAATCTTGGAAATAGCTCTCTCATTCCAAAGCTCGAGTGGGAGGTTAGGGAGGAATCCCCACGCCGAGTACTTGTTAATAGCCGAAACATCAAAGGTGAAATCCGGAGGAAGATGACACAAGGACAGTTTGGATCCCTCAATGGCATAATGGCCTCCACGGTAAATCATGTCACGGTCCTCGGCGGATTCGAAGGCAAAGACAAGCCATCTTTCCTCATGGTAAGAGATCTTGCATCCTACCGGCCAAGTCTTGGCAAACTCCGATACTCTCTCTTTCTTGGGGAGTTTTCCTGCAATAAAGCCAAGAAGACAAAAACCCCAAGCATGCTTTATGGCAATATAGTCTTTATCATTCAAAATTAGAGTATCATTAACAATTATGGGTTTGCATTTTGGAAGAGAGAGGAGTGAAGGATTGACGATAACTTTGTTGTTGAAATTCCCCAAGTTCCTTACCCATGGGGATTCAAACCACTCATCATGGAGGCCAATATAGAAGTCTTTTTCATGCTCACCAAGGTTGCCAAGCTCAATACGTCTCACCACCCTTGTAGGGGATGACTCAACTAGAAACACCTATAGATTGACTTGCAATAGAACAAGGATATCCTAGCAGTGATAAGTTAACCCAATGTCGTCTCTCAAGGAAGATCTTTAAGGGCTTTTAATTATGTCACAAGAAAGCTGTAAAGGTTGGATTATTAAACTAAAACATGGAAAGTGAATTAACATGAATTTAAACTTAACTAGGCAAATTGAATTTAAATAACTTTAATTAAAACTTCTAATCTAATCTAACTAGGCAGAAACTAAATTGCATAATTTAAAGGAAAGCATCATAAAAACGTATAAACTAAATGGCATAATTTAAATAGCAGAATTGAAATAGCGGAATTTAAAGAAACGCATGTAAAAGCAAATAAATAAACTTAATAAAAGAAATACCGTAAATCGTCTCGAGAAGTAATCTGTCACGTAATTACAACTCTAAACGGGAACTAATATAAAACATGAATTAAAAGAACTATTTAAACTAACTAAGAACAGAAATCGAAACTAGAACTATGAAAGCAATAAAATTCCTAAGCTTTAGCTAACTTGGCGGAAAACTAGAGATTAGGGCAAAAGATGATATTTTACAATGAAAAGTATGGCCTTATTTATAGACTTCAAATTCCTCTAGATCACCATGGAAGTTGCCATGCAAAGTAGAATTCTAAAGGCAATAGAATCGTGCAAGATAAGGCAACTTCCAGCTGTGACGCGCGCTGCAAGTCATCTCCATTCTGGCCGAATTCGCGGCTCTCGCCAGAGAAACGGCTTCCGCTCTGGCGCACTTGTCTGCTCTGACTCTCGGTTCCTCTGGCTTCTTGATTTCGCTGCTCTGGCTTTTCACTTCTCTGGCTATTCATTTCTCTGGCGATTGATTCCTCTGCTCTGACTTCGCTGCGATGACTTCGCTGCAATGACTTTTCTCCCCTCTGACTTGTGATTTCGCTGCTCTGGCGAATGACTTCTCTGGATCTGGAGCGCTTCTCTGCTCTGGAGAGCTTGGTTCCACTGCTCTGGCTTCCGCGTTGGGTTTTAGCTCTGGCGCGGGCCTTCGCTTCTCTGATGTGCCAGAGTATGCACAAAAACGTAATTTTTAGCCCAAACTCGCCAAAATTTGCACTCTTCATCTCGAAAACCTAAATCTCCTGCAAAACATAAAATACACCATAAACCGCACCAATTTCCAGAAGATTATCTTAAAATAAAGCTCATGCAAACCCCTAAAATTAGAACAATTAAGCATAAATCAGGGGAGTCAAGACATTCGAGGTCGTCGACTTCGGTGATTGGATCCTCCTCATTTGGGCCATTTTCGTCCACATCCTTCATCATTACTTCACGGTATGATCGTTGAAGTTCCATCCCATCATCGGTGATGTGCCCTTCGTTATTGTTTGGCGAAGGAATGGGCGTGGGTAGTAAGTCGTGGCTGGGCTGCTCGGCAATGTTTTGGTCCGCACACGGCAGCACCGAGGCGGGCAATGAATAAATTGATTATCTATAATTTAAACTAGAGCGAATATGGAAATTAAATAAAAACTGCATTCAAAAAGTAAATCCCAGAATTGTCATGATAATGGAAACTTACAGTACTGAAGATCTCTGAAATAAATCTTGAACTAATACGATTACTCCAGGCTATAGAATTGAAATGAAAGAAGTAAACTATCTTAGACGATGAATTGAAATGAAAGCAAAGTAAAACCCTAACTAAGACTGCTTTGAGAGGGCGGAAGATGTCACAGCCCAAAACCATTTACTTCCTTTGCAAATTTTATTTGGAAATTATTATATTTTTTGAGTTATTAATATATATATCTATGAGTCGAGTTGTGATGAATGATCTAGTCGCGCCCCTATTTAGATAAATGACTTTAAATTTCAACATTAATGATTTCAAGGATTTGGATACCTTTCGTATTGTAAATTTCCAATTCCTATTTTATTTATTTACATTTGTTTAAAGTAGTCTCCAAGCCATCAATTATAACATCCATATTTTCCTTCTTATCTGATTTTGTGCAATTAATGCCCTCGTTGTGCAATTTATGCCTTGAATTTGTGCAATTAATGCCCTCGTCGTGCAATTTATGCCTTGAATTTGTGCAATTGATGACCTTGTCGTGCAATTTATGCTTTGAATTTGTGCAATTGATGCCCTCGTCGTGCAATTTATGCCTTGAATTTGTGCAATTAATGCCCTCGTGACCTGTGTTGTAAATTATGCTAATGGAAGATATAAGAAGCAAGTTCTCCCTAAAACCATAGATCTTTATTGATGATGACCATGGCCCCAGACCTCATTAAAACCCCTGTGGGGAAAAAGAGTATCTGGTCTACACGACGACCGCACATATCTGAGATTTATACATAAAATTTCTTGAGATGGTTGATATTCCACGGCCTTGTAAGAGATCTCCCCTCCTGATCGGACAAGTGATACGCTCCGCCTCTTAAGACTTCAGTGATAATATAAGGTCCCTCCCAATTAGCCTCAAATTTTCCAGTGGCCTTTAGAGTGTCCGCGCGCTTGAGTACTAGGTCGCCCTTCTGGAGTCGGCGCCGCTTGATCTTCCTGTCGTATCCTGCTTTGATAATACTCTTGTACTTGGCTGCCTTGACTTGAGCTTCTTCTCTCTTTAAGTCTGTGAGGTCCAGCTCGAGTCTGCGTAGTTCCTCATTCTGCACTGGATCATATGTACGAATTCGATGTGACTCTAGCCTTACTTCTGCTGGTATGACCGCATTTGAGCCATGAACCAAGGTGAACGGGGCTTCACCTGTAGCTATTTTTGGGCTGGTGCGCAGTGCCCACAGAACCGTGTCCAATTCTTCTGCCCATCGTCCTCTGCTTCTTTCCAATATTTTCTTGATGCCTTCGCAGATGGTGCGATTAGCCAGCTCTACTTGACCATTGGCTTGTGGATGAGCCACTGAGACGAATCTTTGCTCGATGTCCATTCTTGAAAAAAAATCTTCAATTTTTCGGCTAGTGAAGTGGGCTCCGTTGTCTGATATTAGAACTCTGGGCACCCCATATCTACAACAGATGTTTTTCCAGATGAACTTTTCGATGGTGGTCTCTTCCACCCTTGTTACAGCCTCTGCTTCCCAACCCTTCTCCAACTTTCCTCCATTTATGCAGTCTGCATCTCCTCCTAAGTTCTACCATCACTTTTCTGATGGAACCTGAAAGAGGAAAAGATACTAGACGGCGGCGCGAACTCAGCCGGCAACACAAATCCAGGCGGCAGAGGCGTCACCGGTGAGCAACGGTGGCACGAGCGCATTGACATCGAACCCGAACCCGACCCGACCGCATTGAAACCGCTAAAACCAATCATAGTATTTTTTTTTTCAAAGCAAACTCTTTGCTCTCTTCTTCTTCGACACAACTTGTCGGACGAACCCTAATTTCTGCGTTGAGATGAGATACTTCAATCTCATTCGTTCTTCACCTGTCAGGTACTTGAAGCTGGATTAGATATGTGAATCATTTATCAACAAATTCACGAGCTTTATTTTTTTAAAAAAATTTAATCGCAGAAAGAGAAAGCTAAAGCGTAGGAACAATGGCGCGCCAGACAAATACTCAATGATGCAAAAAAAATCTTCGATGTGTAAATACGACAAATTTTGCAGGAGCACAGGTAGGGTGCAATAATCCTCGAACTTATTGTTTTTGCCTCTGAGCCCTAATTCAGAAAACTGATTGTCATTGTTAGGAGATGATATATTTTTTGACCGCTTCTATCAGCTGAATTTGATCATTTTGTTGTTTTGCAGTCACGTTTATCTGGCCCCTTGGATTATATTTCTGAAGAAGGTACTACTACTGCCCCTTAATGTCTTATTTGTTGTTATAACATATAGAGAAACTTGGTACTGCTTCATTAAGAAGTCAGTTCCATTAATCAATTACATGAACATGATGCAAAATTGTAAAAGCTATGTATGTTTGATAGATTTAAAAAGTCGAATAAAAATATATAACTATTAACTATGAACTATTGATGATCAATCATATGTCTCATCTTTATCCCAACTTTTGTTTGTAGAGGATCATGAAGAGATCTATTCTACTAGTCAGTGGGTGTTGATGATGAGAGCCAAAATTGATACAAGGGATTGTATACAAATAGCTTCTTCATTCAAATTACCAACCAAGGAGGTATATTGTGGAATTTATGAGTCTTATTCAATTTAGGCTGCGTTTGGTTCAAGGGATAAAGAGGGATAAGGAAGGATAATATTATTGTACATCCTTATATCTTGTTTGGTTTGATGTATAAAATAATCCGGGTATAAAATCCTGGACAACCTCTTATCCCTTGCCCAAGGGATAATTTATACCACCTTATATTATCCCTCTATTTAGAAGTATTAGAACCAAACGCACCCTTAGAGTTATAAAATATTGTCTTATGAATTGAAAAGTGCTTATAAATTTCCATACAATAACCTAGGAGTTCGAAGAGGAAAAGAGTAAGCGCATGCCTCGTTCCAAGCTCTGGGAAAGGATCCACGATAGTATGTTTTGTTATATTTCCTTTTTTTTCCCCTTCTGAAATTCCGTGGCCTTAATTTAATTGGCTGTTCTCTTTGGTAATCCTTATTTTCAGTTTTTAGGGTACTATCCGTTTTTGAGCTTTTGAAGGAAGAGAAACCGACATACAAGGATTATGTTAATCAGCTCGTGATGGATCTCATCACATATTCGCGGTACAATAAGTTTATGATTGAAGCTGTAATGGAGGTACACTTTTCTTTTATGTTTTCCTATTATTTTGTGATGTTTTTCAATCTCAAATTGCATGATTGAAGAATTTACCATTCTGTTTAGATGCTGGGTATAATGGAAACTAAAGACTATTTTCTCGAGAGAGAGAAGTAGTTAAATATGTGTCTGTGCACCAACACTTTGAAGGTGATACAAATCTCATTACGAATTCATTTATTTTCATTTATCAAGAGTTTCAGAAGTATTAGAAGATTATGTTGTGGTGGTATGGCTACAATTGCTAATGATTGGTATTTTAAGTCGTAGCTGGATTTGGATACAAATACTACTATGTATGGAGTCTTAGCCTCATTATTATTTGTGCTTTAGGTCTTAAACCTTATAATTGGCAATGTTAAGAGTGAACACTATCAATTGCTTGATAGGGTTTTTTACCCAATTTTTGTCATCATAGTTGTCAAAGCAGCAGCCATACCGGTTGCAATAGCAGATAGTGATCACATAGTGGGCGTTTATGGTAATAGCAGTCTATGTGAATATATGGTCTAACTTATTACCATACACTCCATCTCCTTTGACCGAGAGTTATTTTGGCCTTAATTTTCAGATCTAACTTCAAGGACTCATTGTTTATGAGCTAAGTTGTTTGTGTTTATAATGAGCCTCCATGTTTTTTTTACACTTTTTTTATAATTTCAACCAAGACTAATACTATTATTTTATTTTAAACCATTAATTGATGTCAATATTATTGATTGAAGTTCATATATATACTTGCAATTACATTACATTTCTTATTTTATTCCTAAATTAAATTAACAAATAAACATTAAACAATATTATTTTATATTATTTGACTGAATTTGTGTCCTCTTTGTCCGCGTTTTATTTACAGCAAAGCAAACATAAGGAAATGAAGTAGGCCCTTTTCCACATGTATCTTACAAAGTGAACTTGTTTTAAGGGATGCCAATGTTCTCTGCCATTTTTCTATTTTCTCCTTTAAGTATCATAATGAGCCTCCATGTTTTCTTTCTTTGCAGCAATATATTAAAATTAAAACAAAAAATAATAATATGCAATAAAATACTTTTAAGAACAATTATGTAAATAATTTACACATAATCTTCATGATTTTCAACATATTTTGAAAAAATAAATACTAAAGTAATTAATCACTACTCTTATTTTTAAAACTGACATGGTCATAATTTATTTATAATATTTATTAACTTATTAACTTATAAGTTTTATCATAGTTATTAATTTAAATAAATAAAGAGAAGAAAATAACACAAAAATAGAAAATAATTGTACACTATAGAGAAAAACATAATAAATTGAAACAAAATTATTCACAAGTAAAAAAATAATTAGCAATTCACCCTGAAAATATTTTTATATTTATGTATTTATATAAAATTTATACCAACTGAATTATCATATTTATTAATTAATGTAATAAAAATTAAATTTTAACTGACTGTATATGATCTGAATATTGAAAAAAGAAAGTAAAGAAGAGTTTGCAATAATAAAATTAATATTATGAAAAGGCAAAAAAAAGTAAAAAAAAAAAGAATTTAAAGATATATTTATTCCAAAAAGAAGATTGAGGAGAGAGATTTTTTTAAATAATTATGTAAATAATTTACAAGTAATTTATTATTGTTATTATTATTATTAGTTGTCTATTTAATTTGAATTTTGTTCTTATTTAATTTAAATTTAAAATAGGCTGAAGAGGAGAAAAAACGGGCTGAGTTAAGATGCGAGTTTGGGCTGTTGGGCCGAAAATTTAAATGTTAGTAATTTTTGGCTACTGAGAGTGCAGAACTTATGACCGTTGGGTGGACACTTGGGCTGAAGTAAAGGGAAGGGGGACACTAGGGTTTGAGAGACGCCTCTCGGCCGCCTTCTCCCTTCCCCTCTTTTTTGCTGGCCACCGAGGATTTCATTTGGAGAAGGCGAATTGACGTGCATATTGACGAGTGAAAAGCGGGCGGGTGGGAAATGAGGCAGACGCTTGTTGGGGGAACAGAAGGGTCGGAGACGGAGGATATGAGAGGAGGATGTAGATTGCTGATGGATTTGGGGCGTCCATGGTTGAGCCGTGGGTGTTTTTTGAAGATTGAAGGAACAAAGCAAGCCGGATCGATTAACAGGAAGATAAATCCACTACTCCTGTCCGGACGGCCAACTTTCCGGCTGTCGGGAATTCCGGAAGCTTCCACTCATGGCAATGGTTTCTTACAGTGGTTGAATATGAAATGGGAAAAACATTGTTTAAGGTGAGAGGAATTCTTATTGAGTGAGGTTGTGGAATTTTATCTTGCTTTTTCTTGTCGATGACACATCTTTTTCATGGCAATGGTTTCTTACAGTGGTTGAATATGAAATGGGAAAAACATTGTTTAAGGTGAGAGGAATTCTTATTGAGTGAGGTTGTGGAATTTTATCTTGCTTTTTCTTGTCGATGACACATCTTTTTTTGCAGTGTCTGAGTTTAGATGCCTTTTTTTTTAATACTTTTCTGGTGATAAGAAGATTCATCACTGGAAATAAAAGCAAGGAATTTGATTCTGCTGAAAAATGGACTTCACAATTACAGTTTATGTAGGAGGTAAACGATCATGATTTATTTTTTAGTATTATTATTTTTTTATTTTGTCTTGATTTAGAAAGATGGATGATTCAGGTGGAGAAGTTGCATTCACAGGTGCACAATAGAAAGAACTGGAGAGACAAGCTATGATATGCACATGCATGATTTCCTGTGTTCCTGTGCCGCCTCATCTTCTCTTTCCCCTGTAATGCACATATATAAATATTTTTCATTCTCCCATACCATTCCACATCCAGTCTCTGCATATTATTAACTGAACTCAGAAATTGTTTCAGGCGGTATTAGATACAGCAGAAAAGGAGATCCGAAGCCCGGGTGGTGCAAGAGGACAGACGGGAAGAAATGGCGGTTTCATTTGGAGAAGGCGAAGGAGGCGGCGCCGCCTTGTCAGCATTGACGGTGCATATTGACGGGTGAAAAGCGGGCGGGTGGAAATGAGGCAGACGCTTGTTGGGAGAACAGAAGGGGCGGAGGCGGAGGATATGGAAGGAGGAGGATGCAGATTGCTGATGGATTTGGGCGTCCATGGTTGATCCGTGGGTGGCTTCCCAGCGAGAAACTGCTGGTCAGACTTTAGATCTCATCAAGGTAAATTTTTGTGCATGCTTGTGTTTAAGTACCTTATAATTATCTGCAGAAGATGATAGACTATCTAGTATTCTGTCTGAGTAGCATGTGATCATTCCTGCAGTGCTTGATGTAGTTTAATATCAGTCCTGGTGATCCAATGGAACTTTCACCTCTATTTTCTGATGATAGCCGGATAGAAATTGAGTAAGATGTCATTGGCACTTTGAACAATTTAATAAATGTAATTTCTGGGCACTTCTATCCAATTTATGATTCTTCATTTTCTTTTAACTTTAGTATCTGTGCACAGAACTATATACGATGTTGCACTCTAAAACGTAGCTCTAATTCTTGATATGACAAGTTAATTTCAATTTGGTAAAGCCATCTATATTTTTGTTCTTTCACTGCTTGGTTCTGTAAATATTTATATTATTCTGTTGATTTCTTGAAATTATCTCTCTCTCTCTCTGCCCGCTGTTAGTATTCGTAGGTAGATATCAGGTTCATCACACCTCACGAACATAGAGAGATTTTCCGGGGTCTTGATTTATATCAACTTGGAAGGCTTGACACCCAAACTTATATTAGGATTTATGTGGATGCAAGCACATTTGCCAATTACTTTACCATAGTTCCCTGCCAAAATTTAATGGCCTCTATCACTCCTAGGAATGTCAATTTGTTTATCAATTTGCTGGCCTCACCTTTCTGATACTTGTATGGCATTGTTAACTACTACATATGTTCTCCTCACTAATACTGACCTAAAAAGGCTTTCCATTTTTTGGAGTTGCATTTTTATTTGAAAATGCTGCTTGTCTTTATTCTGGTATTTACTCCTTTTACTTGTTTTGGTGACTGAGGCCGCAGGAGCTGTAGAGAACATGTTCCAATGAGCATTAACAAAATATATGGCCTTCTATTATACTTTCCAATATTTTTGAAGAATTGTGATTCATATTAATCTTCTGTCAGTGATTAGTGATTAGCATTCTTTTCATTAAGGGTTAAAACGTCCAAATCAATAAAAATGGCTAAAATTTGTGTTTTTCAATGTGTGGCCGTAAATTGTGTTTTATGCTTCATTTTGGCTACTTCAAAATTTTACCATATATATATATATATGAGCATATTGCTGAATATATTTGTGGATAAATAAGAAAAAGTATGGCGGTTATAGTATACTGATAAGAAGGAAAATATGGATGTTATAATTGATGGCTCGGAGACTACTTTAAACAAATGTAAATAAATAAAATAGGAATTGGAAATTTACAATACAAAAGGTATCCAAATCCTTGAAATCATTAATGTTGAAATTTGAATAATTGTTTTAGAATCATTTCAAAAGAATTTGGCCCATGAAAGAAATTATTACTAACTATAATAGGTTCAACATTTGAATTTAAATTATTTAGGCCCAAATTAAAGAATATTATGCGAATATTTATTCATGGCTAAATTTTAAATTAATGCATGTGAGTATAAAATAAATTTCTATTGCTAAGAGTATAATCTAAAATTTAAAGTCATTTATCTAAATAGGGGCGCGACTAGATCATTCATCACAACTCGACTCATAGATATATATATTAATAACTCAAAAAATATAATAATTTCCAAATAAAATTTGCAAATGAAGTAAATGGTTTTGGGCTGTGACATCTTCCGCCCTCTCAAAGCAGTCTTAGTTAGGGTTTTACTTTGCTTTCATTTCAATTCATCGTCTAAGATAGTTACTGCTTTCATTTCAATTCTATAGCCTGGATTAATCGTATTAGTTCAAGATTTATTTCAGAGATCTTCAGTACTGTAAGTTTCCATTATCATGACAATTCTGGGATTTACTTTTTGAATGCAGTTTTTATTTAATTTCCATATTCGCTCTAGTTTAAATTATAGATAATCAATTTATTCATTGCCCGCCTCGGTGCTGCCGTGTGCGGACCAAAACATTGCCGAGCAGCCCAGCCACGACTTACTACCCACGCCCATTCCTTCGCCAAAACAATAACGAAGGGCACATCACCGATGATGGGATGGAACTTCAACGATCATACCGTGAAGTAATGATGAAGGATATGGACGAAAATGGCCCAAATGAGGAGGATCCAATCACCGAAGTCGACGACCTCGAATGTCTTGACTCCCCTACAAGGGTGGTGAGACGTATTGAGCTTGGCAACCTTGGTGAGCATGAAAAAGACTTCTATATTGGCCTCCAAGATGAGTGGTTTGAATCCCCATGGGTAAGGAACTTGGGGAATTTCAACACCAAAGTTATCGTCAATCCTTCACTCCCCTCTCTTCCAAAATGCGAACCCTTAATTGTTAATGATACTCTAATTTTGGATGATAAAGACTATATTGCCACAAAGCATGCTTGGGGTTTTTGTCTTCTTGGCTTTATTGCAGGAAAACTCCCCAAGAAAGAGAGAGTATCGGAGTTTGCCAAGACTTGGCCGGTAGGATGCAAGATCTCTTACCGCGAGGAAGGATGGCTTGTCTTTGCCTTTGAATCCGCCGAGGACCGTGACAGGATTTACCGTGGAGGCCATTATGCCATTGAGGGATCCAAACTGTCCTTGTGTCATCTTCCTCCGGATTTCACCTTTGATGTTTCGGCTATTAACAAGTACTCGGCGTGGGGATTCCTCCCTAACGTCCCACTCGAGCTTTGGAATGAGAGAGCTATTTCCAAGATTGCATCTCTCAATGGAACTCCTATATCCGTTGATGTCAAGACCTTCTACAAGAGTGACGTGACGGCGGCTAGATTCCAAATCCTTGTTGACGCCACAAAACCGCAAGCAAAGAAGAATGTTTTTCTCAAGTTGCCTAATGGGAAAACAATCAACCAAAGAATCATGTTCGACCATTTCCCTAAACTTTGCGCTTATTGCCACAAGCTTGGCCATCATGAGGGGGAATGCAGAACATGGGTACCGTGGCTCAAAAGGAGGCAAAGAAAAAGAACAAGGGTGGCGAACCGACACATGGCAATGAAAACGATGGGTGGACCAAAGTAACCTATCGCAAGGGACGTAGTCGTACTCGTCGTGATGTTCGGAGTGCTCCTCCATCAAATAGGAAGAAGACTCCGGGTCACAAGAGCAAGCCCCCACCACCCCAACATCAAAAGGTGTATGTACCAATCAAGAAAACCCCTCCTCCACCGAATACTCACATTAGGTTTCCTAGTCCAACGCCATCCTATGACGGGATGGTGAAAGATTGGGAAACTCGATTTGAGTGTGAAGATGTGCATCAAAGCCTACACCTTGAGGAAACGGAAGTGCAAAATCAAGAAGGAAGAACACTTGTGGGGGAAACCTCACCACTTGACGATTTGTGCTCACTGCCGCCCAGCCACTCACCATCGGCTGGACACCTTCACTCGGCAGTAAGCATGGCCTCGCCAGCGGCAAGCATCCCAGCCCTCGCCTTCGGCAAAAAAATTCCTCGCTGATTGCTCATGCGCACTCGGCTGATCACTTGCGGGGGCCCTTGGCGAAGCAGTCCTCGCCGATAGGACACTCGAACTCTCCAGTAAGCACGGCCGTGTCGATAAGAGATGAGGTTTTTGCCTCGGATCGAATTGAGACACCCGGTCTCGGCGCCTAGCGCCTCGGCGGGGGCATTTTGGGGCGGTTGCTTCGGCGCCTAGCGCCTCGGCAATCACCTCCGTGGCTGCTTTGAGTTTTGAGGATGCACAGCCACCATGCTCGCCGTTGGACAGCTTGCTCCACGTCCAACAATTTTGGCTCTCGAAGCCCCTACAAAGTCAGACCAGAGATTGGATAAAGCCAAGGCCGAAAGCAACAAAAACAAAAAACCAATGGAAAGGCCAAAGGCAAAGGTAAAGGAAAGGTTAGTAACACTCCTAAAAACGTTCCTCATGATTTGTGCAACATGGAACATCCGGGGATGGCATAAACCCCATAACAAAATGCAATTTTGGAGTTTTTGAAAAAACATAAAGTTGGGCTTTTGGGACTTATTGAAACTAAGCTTAATTCCACTAAGGTGAAAAAAATCATGGGAAAAATCTTACCCGCATTGGAATTTCGAGCATAATTTTGATTTGTGTAAAGGTGGCCGTATACTTGTCCATTTGGAATCCTTCACTTCATTTCGGCCACTTGCGGCCACTTGTTACAGTAGTAAGGATGAACAACACTTGTTTTGAATTGTTGATTGTTTAACTAGTAACAAGTGGGCCGAAATGAGTGAAGGATTCCAATAACAAGTATACGGCCACCTTTACACAAATCAAAATTATGCTCGAAATTCCAATGGCGAGTAAGATTTGTCCCATGATTTTTTTTCACCTTAGTGGAATTAAGCTTAGTTTCAATAAGTCCCAAAAGCCCAACTTTATGTTTTTTCAAAAAACTCCAAATTGCATTTTGTTTATGGGGTTTAGTGCAATCCCCGGATGTTCCATGTGCACAAATCATGAGGAACGTTTTTAGGAGTGTTACTAACCTTTCCTTACCTTTGCCTTTGGCCTTTCCATTGGTTTTTTGTTTTTGTTGCTTTTCGGCCGTGGCTTTATTCAATCCTCTGGTATGACTTGGTAGGGGCTTCGAGAGCCAAAATTGTTGGACGTGGAGCAAGCTGTCCAACCGGCGAACATGGTGGCTGTGCATCCTCAAAACTCAAAGCAGCCACGGAGGTGATTGCCGAGGCGCTAGGCGCCGAAGCAAACGCCAAAATGCCCCCCGCCGAGGCGCTAGGCGCCGAGACGGGTGTATCAATTCGATCCGAGGCAAAAACCTCATCTCTTATCGACACGGGCGTGCTGACTGGAGAGTTTGAGTGTCCTATCGCGCGAGGACTGCTTCGCCGAGGGCCCACGCAAGTGATCAGCCGAGTGCGCATGAGCAATCAGCGAAGAATTTTTTGCCGAAGGCGAGGACTGGGATGCTGCCGCTGGCGAGGCTATGCTTACTGCCGAGTGAAGGTGTCCAGCGGATGGTGAGTGGCTGGGCGGCAGTGAGCACAAATCGTCAAGTGGTGAGGTTTCCCCCACAAGTGTTCTTCCTTCTTGATTTTGCACTTCCGTTTCCTCAAGGTGTAGGCTTTGATGCACATCTTCACACTCAAATCGAGTTTCCCAATCTTCCACCATCCCGTCATAGGATGGCGTTGGACTAGGAAACCTAATGTGAGTATTCGGTGGATGAGGGGTTTTCTTGATTGGTACATACACCTTTTGATGTTGGGGTGGTGGGGGCTTGCTCTTGTGACCCGGAGTCTTCTTCCTATTTGATGGAGGAGCACTCCGAACATCACGACGAGTACGACTACGTCCCTTGCGATAGGTTACTTTGGTCCACCCATCGTTTTCATTGCCATGTGTCGGTTCGCCACCCTTGTTCTTTTTCTTTGCCTCCTTTTGAGCCACGGTACCCATGTTCTTGCATTCCCCCTCATGATGGCCAAGCTTGTGGCAATAAGCGCAAAGTTTAGGGAAATGGTCGAACATGATTCTTTGGTTGATTGTTTTCCCATTAGGCAACTTGAGAAAAACATTCTTCTTTGCTTGCGGTTTTGTGGCGTCAACAAGGATTTGGAATCTAGCCGCCGTCACGTCACTCTTGTAGAAGGTCTTGACATCAACGGATATAGGAGTTCCATTGAGAGATGCAATCTTGGAAATAGCTCTCTCATTCCAAAGCTCGAGTGGGAGGTTAGGGAGGAATCCCCACGCCGAGTACTTGTTAATAGCCGAAACATCAAAGGTGAAATCCGGAGGAAGATGACACAAGGACAGTTTGGATCCCTCAATGGCATAATGGCCTCCACGGTAAATCATGTCACGGTCCTCGGCGGATTCGAAGGCAAAGACAAGCCATCTTTCCTCATGGTAAGAGATCTTGCATCCTACCGGCCAAGTCTTGGCAAACTCCGATACTCTCTCTTTCTTGGGGAGTTTTCCTGCAATAAAGCCAAGAAGACAAAAACCCCAAGCATGCTTTATGGCAATATAGTCTTTATCATTCAAAATTAGAGTATCATTAACAATTATGGGTTTGCATTTTGGAAGAGAGAGGAGTGAAGGATTGACGATAACTTTGTTGTTGAAATTCCCCAAGTTCCTTACCCATGGGGATTCAAACCACTCATCATGGAGGCCAATATAGAAGTCTTTTTCATGCTCACCAAGGTTGCCAAGCTCAATACGTCTCACCACCCTTGTAGGGGATGACTCAACTAGAAACACCTATAGATTGACTTGCAATAGAACAAGGATATCCTAGCAGTGATAAGTTAACCCAATGTCGTCTCTCAAGGAAGATCTTTAAGGGCTTTTAATTATGTCACAAGAAAGCTGTAAAGGTTGGATTATTAAACTAAAACATGGAAAGTGAATTAACATGAATTTAAACTTAACTAGGCAAATTGAATTTAAATAACTTTAATTAAAACTTCTAATCTAATCTAACTAGGCAGAAACTAAATTGCATAATTTAAAGGAAAGCATCATAAAAACGTATAAACTAAATGGCATAATTTAAATAGCAGAATTGAAATAGCGGAATTTAAAGAAACGCATGTAAAAGCAAATAAATAAACTTAATAAAAGAAATACCGTAAATCGTCTCGAGAAGTAATCTGTCACGTAATTACAACTCTAAACGGGAACTAATATAAAACATGAATTAAAAGAACTATTTTAAACTAACTAAGAACAGAAATCGAAACTAGAACTATGAAAGCAATAAAATTCCTAAGCTTTAGCTAACTTGGCGGAAAACTAGAGATTAGGGCAAAAGATGATATTTTACAATGAAAAGTATGGCCTTATTTATAGACTTCAAATTCCTCTAGATCACCATGGAAGTTGCCATGCAAAGTAGAATTCTAAAGGCAATAGAATCGTGCAAGATAAGGCAACTTCCAGCTGTGACGCGCGCTGCAAGTCATCTCCATTCTGGCCGAATTCGCGGCTCTCGCCAGAGAAACGGCTTCCGCTCTGGCGCACTTGTCTGCTCTGACTCTCGGTTCCTCTGGCTTCTTGATTTCGCTGCTCTGGCTTTTCACTTCTCTGGCTATTCATTTCTCTGGCGATTGATTCCTCTGCTCTGACTTCGCTGCGATGACTTCGCTGCAATGACTTTTCTCCCCTCTGACTTGTGATTTCGCTGCTCTGGCGAATGACTTCTCTGGATCTGGAGCGCTTCTCTGCTCTGGAGAGCTTGGTTCCACTGCTCTGGCTTCCGCGTTGGGTTTTAGCTCTGGCGCGGGCCTTCGCTTCTCTGATGTGCCAGAGTATGCACAAAAACGTAATTTTTAGCCCAAACTCGCCAAAATTTGCACTCTTCATCTCGAAAACCTAAATCTCCTGCAAAACATAAAATACACCATAAACCGCACCAATTTCCAGAAGATTATCTTAAAATAAAGCTCATGCAAACCCCTAAAATTAGAACAATTAAGCATAAATCAGGGGAGTCAAGACATTCGAGGTCGTCGACTTCGGTGATTGGATCCTCCTCATTTGGGCCATTTTCGTCCACATCCTTCATCATTACTTCACGGTATGATCGTTGAAGTTCCATCCCATCATCGGTGATGTGCCCTTCGTTATTGTTTGGCGAAGGAATGGGCGTGGGTAGTAAGTCGTGGCTGGGCTGCTCGGCAATGTTTTGGTCCGCACACGGCAGCACCGAGGCGGGCAATGAATAAATTGATTATCTATAATTTAAACTAGAGCGAATATGGAAATTAAATAAAAACTGCATTCAAAAAGTAAATCCCAGAATTGTCATGATAATGGAAACTTACAGTACTGAAGATCTCTGAAATAAATCTTGAACTAATACGATTACTCCAGGCTATAGAATTGAAATGAAAGAAGTAAACTATCTTAGACGATGAATTGAAATGAAAGCAAAGTAAAACCCTAACTAAGACTGCTTTGAGAGGGCGGAAGATGTCACAGCCCAAAACCATTTACTTCCTTTGCAAATTTTATTTGGAAATTATTATATTTTTTGAGTTATTAATATATATCTATGAGTCGAGTTGTGATGAATGATCTAGTCGCGCCCCTATTTAGATAAATGACTTTAAATTTCAACATTAATGATTTCAAGGATTTGGATACCTTTCGTATTGTAAATTTCCAATTCCTATTTTATTTATTTACATTTGTTTAAAGTAGTCTCCAAGCCATCAATTATAACATCCATATTTTCCTTCTTATCTGATTTTGTGCAATTAATGCCCTCGTTGTGCAATTTATGCCTTGAATTTGTGCAATTAATGCCCTCGTCGTGCAATTTATGCCTTGAATTTGTGCAATTGATGACCTTGTCGTGCAATTTATGCTTTGAATTTGTGCAATTGATGCCCTCGTCGTGCAATTTATGCCTTGAATTTGTGCAATTGATGCCCTCGTCGTGCAATTTATGCCTTGAATTTGTGCAATTAATGCCCTCGTCGTTTATGCCTTGAATTTGTGCAATTAATGCCCTCATCGTGCAATTTATGCCTTGAATTTGTGCAATTGATGCCCTCGTCGTGCAATTTATGCCTTGAATTTGTGCAATTAATGCCCTCGTGACCTGTGTTGTAAATTATGCTAATGGAAGATATAAGAAGCAAGTTCTCCCTAAAACCATAGATCTTTATTGATGATGACCATGGCCCCAGACCTCATTAAAACCCCTGTGGGGAAAAAGAGTATCTGGTCTACACGACGACCGCACATATCTGAGATTTATACA